>NW_024412396.1:9787366-9845261 GCF_014898765.1 Herpailurus yagouaroundi
ACACACACACACACACACACACACACACACACACACACACACACACACAAAGTTCTATCCTCTAACATGCACTTCAACCTTCACAATTCTACCCATTCTTTCAAACCAGTTCCATCTCCTCTATGAAGCCTTTGCTGACCTTTCCCTGCTCATTCTTATTATACTTGTATGTACCATAACATTTGACTTTATTAGATATTACCTTACAGATAATTTCATGAAAGGTAATGTCAAAAACAATAAAGATGAGAAAGGATTTTATTACAGATGTGAAGTCATAATCTTCCTGAATACACAGACTGAAAAATGTGGAAGGAAAGGAAAATAGGAGATAACATGAAAGTTATTATTTAAACTGAAGAACCCAAATTACGTAATAACTTTTTTTTTTTTTACTACAAACATTAGTCTTTTTGTGGCATAGTGCCAAGTTCAGGAGAAGATGTAAGAACACTGCTTTAATTCTAGTTTCTCAAAAATTGCTACAAGATCAAAGCAGATTTCATAACCAGATATAAGTCTTATTTAGTCCCTAGTTTGTAGAATACACCTCAAATACAAATTTAATGTGTCTTCATTCTCTTTCTAAATCTATCCGAGATCCTAAATATAATAAATGCAACAAAATACAATTTCAAGTAAAAAATCTGAGTCTAATTAGCAGTATTGAGAACACTGTAAAGGTATTAGTATAACAATACTATACACATTATAAAAACATTCAAGGGCCTAATTGAAAACTCATTAAGCATTTATTAAATAAAATCTGATTCTTAATTACTATTGGACTCCACAGAAGGAAAAATAACTTTACAACATGGAAAACATATTTTTTTACTATGAATTATAAAACAACCCAACTACCTCCTAAACCATGGCCATCAAATCTATACAAATCACAATCCTCTAAACAGATTACAGGACAATGAAACACATACTAATTATGCCACATGTAAGCCAAACTATGGACTGATCAGACTGCTGTGTTAGTGTTTTTAAACCTATACATATTCTCAATCACACATATTCAGGATGTGTGAAATCTACCTTTCTATAGATTGTATTATTCTAAATAAAACAGTACTTTTTTTTTTTTAACTGAATCTAACATTTTCCTTTTCTCAAAAGCACCCTGTGTTTATCAAAACTTATATTCTGAAGTGAAAGCAACCGTTAGTAGGCAATCTGGAAAAGGTAAGTTTATTTTAAAATAAGGATTTAGCTGGGGCACCTGGGTGGCTCAGTCAGTTAAGCATCTGACTTCGACTCAGGTCATGATCTCAAGGTTTGTGAGTTCAAGCCCCAGGCTGGGCTCTGTGCTGACAGCTCAGGGCCTGGAGCCTGCTTCAGATTCTGTGTCTCCCTCTTTCTCTACCCCTCCCCCACTGGCTCTCGCGTGCTCTCTTTAATAAATAAATATTAAAACTTTTAAATGAGGATTTATATCATGTTTACTAGATCTGTTTTACTTTCTATTATTCTAACTAGAATAAAGTTTTCACATGATAAAATATCATCTTAAAAAAATAACATCACAATTATAAGGAAAATCAACTAGTTTAGCCACAAAGGGATTCTGTAGTTTTAAAAAGAGTACTGCTCTAAAGAGTATCAATCTGATACTTTCTGACCCTTGTCAAAATGAATTAGTTAAGATATTTTCTCAGGGTCGGGGCGGGGGGCGGGGGGGGACGACAAAAATCAAATAAAGAAATCTGAGTTGATGAAGTGAATGGTTGGTTTTAAAGATGTGAAATTAAAGCAGGAAATATAAAACCAACCACACCCTTTTGCTATGAAACAATTGCTTTTTGTCTCTGATTTGATGCAAAAGACAATACTGAACTGTTTTATGAGCTCTTCAAATTTATACTATACTCCTAGACAGAAGCAGCTTAAATATCAAAGATATTTCATAGTGTGTGCCAAGTTGTTTTGAAACGCTTACAAAATGTTATTGCTGCAAATGAATAATTTCTCCTTAAATGATAAAATGTTCAAAATACAGATATTTGGACAAAATTCAGACTTGACAAAATGATTACATTTTCTGGTGATGGTTTGTCATCTTGGATCTGGAAGAACAAATGACAAACACTCATAGGAAATGTAAAAAAAATGAAAACGAGAAAACAATCCAGGGACACTCACTTATAATTTATATTTTAAAAATACTGAAAAAAATAAAGACTTCCCTTTTCCAATGTACTGACAATCAAATCAAAAGATGTACAGAAATTCAATTAACACTAGGAAAGAAGGGGAATGAAAATCATATTCTATACACTGAAAAGACCGGAAAGTTGGAACACATGACACTCATTAGGAAAACTAAGTTCATTCACTAAGAACCAGAACTGTAAACATATATATTCTCAGAATGTGAATCTTTGAAATGGGAAAAGCCTATAAATCACTTGAAGAAAAGATACGAAATAATCTAATTTTAATAAGCTTCAATTTTAAAAGGTCTTAAATAGCACAGGAGTAACAAAAGGGCATAGAATAAAAGCATCTATCAAAAGAAAATACACCATAATCCACAATTTAAACTTTCCACGTTGAAAAAGACAAAAATCAAAGGAAATCTTAAAAGATTTTTAACTCCTCCCTCATATTGTAAATAAAGGTTTCAGATGCTTCACACTTTTTTTAATTTTTATTTTTTAGTGTTTATTCATTTTTAAGAGAGAGACACAAACAGGGGAAGGGCAGAGAGCGAGAGAGATACAGAATCCAAAGCAGGCTTCAGGCTATGAGCTGTCAGCACAGAGCCTGACGCAGAGCTTGAACCCACTAACCGTGAGATCATGACCTGAGCTAAAGTCAGATGCTTAACCGACTGAGCCACCCAGGCGCCCCTCAGATGTTTCACACTTAATCTAGATGCTACACTGATTTTTGTTACTTACACATTCTTACTGAGGTATGAAATACAGTAAAATGGAGACCATCAAAAATTTTTCTAGAAAAATCATACCAGACCAAAATATTAACACAATTAATTTAGATCCTTCCCTTTGACTCCCTTTGCCAATTGTAGAACACTTAAGAAATTATTAAAGAATAAAGGAAAACTGAGTTGTAGGGTAGATAACAGTACTACATCACTTAATTTCCTGATTTTCATCACTGCACTGTGGTCACTTAGGTAATGTTTCTGTGGTCAGGTAACATATGTTAAAGCATTTAAGGAACAGCACGGTTACAACCTGTTTTCTGAACTGTTCATAATAATAAATGCATGTATTTATAGAGAGGAAAGAATAAAGCAATGTGGTAAAATATTGACATGTGGGGAACCTGGGTGAAAATTACATGGAATTCTTTGCACTTTTCTTGCAATAGCACTTTTCCTTAAGTATTAAATTATGTCAAAATAAAAAGTTAAAAAGAAAAGGAAGCTTAACACTTAGAAAGTCAGAGAGCAAAATAACTGCATCAAGTCTCTTCAGTTTCATGATCTTTGCTTTTAGAAGTATTAACAGATAGGGGCGCCTGGGTGGCTCAGTCGGTTGAACATCCAACTTCAGCTCAGGTCATGATCACACTGTCCGTGAGTTCGAGCCCCCCGTCAGGCTCTGTACTGACAGCTCAGAGCCTAGAGCCTGGAGCCTGTTTCAGATTCTTTGTCTCTCTCTCTGCCCCTCCCCATTCATGCTCTCTCTCTCTCTCTCTCACTCAAAAATAAACATTAAAAAAATTTTTTTTATTAAAAAAAAGTATTAACAGATAAAGTGTATCTCCTAAGTATATCTCACTTAGCATGACATGAAATTAATACTGAATTGTATCTACAATCTAAGGCAAAACTGTCACTTTTAAGTCATTTTCTTTTGCCTCAGGTGGAAAAAAAAGGGTAGAGTGGAGTAGACAAGTTAGAAGACATGCATTCGTTTCTTAGCTTTGGATTTTAGAATTCTTTCCAATTAAGAGTCAAATCATGGTTGAATCTTTTTACAAAGTTAAAAAGTTGATATGCTCACTTTTTTTTCCTTTTCATTAACAAAAATGCATTTAGGTTGGATTACATCTGCTGAATGTATGTGCTAAAATTAGCAAATAATTTTCTTCCCTCTAAAAATCTGTAGAAACGTAGTGCTATGGTCCAGTGGGTCTAATTCACTCACATTTTGGGATAAAGGAAATAAAGAAATCTAAAGACTTCAGTTTATGAATTATTCTATCTTTTACAAAGCTATATCTGATAAAATAGCAGAATAAAATCCAACAAAGATAGCTAAAAAGAATAAGAAAATTCATGAATTATCCTTTTCACATAAAATTAATCTTTGTATTCATATGATGATCTACCTAGATTAAGACATTAGAAGTTATGATACATCAATTTAAAAAGTAGGGGAGCCTAGTTGGTTAAGTGTCTGACTTTGGCTCAGGTCATGATCTCACAGTTCGTGAGTTCGAGCCCCGCACTGGTCTCTGTGCTGACAACTCAGAGCCTGGAGTCTGTTTCAGATTCTGTGTCTCCCTCCCTCTCTGCCCCTCTCCAGCTCACACTGTCTCTCTCTTTCAAAAATCAATAAACATTAAAAAAATAAATAAAAAGGAGTTTTTTTTTCCCCATTAAGTTTTATCTTCATATCAGGGATTCAGAGCCAATATGCTCACATTGAACTCTACATTCAAGAACAAAAAGATTTAATTTAAATTCACAGAAAAGGGCAAAAACAAACACATTATCTCCTAATTCGTTACTAAGACATTTTGCTGGAAGCCTCACATTTTATCTTTCTCTTTATATAGGTAGCTTGACATTTATAAAAACATTAAAAATGAGAAATAATCTGAAGGTCTAACTAATGGATGCCAGGTTAAATCTACAAAATACAATACTGTGGAACCACTAAAATTGTATTTCATTCACAGGACTGTGAAGCATTAAGAAAAAATGACTTAATTTAATGATATTCTTGTTGAAAAATGAAAAAAAAAAGATACTTAGAAAAACATGGAAAGATAGATTGCTAAATATTAATCTCTAGGTAATAAGTTTGCGGGTGTTTTTCATTTTTTTCTTTTTATTTCTATATATTATACTTCTTATACTGTCTGAATAACAATCATGTGTTATTTTTATGGTTATATAAACAAAGTTAGTTCCTTTTTTGAAAAAAACAACATAAAATCAAAATTAAAAGGACCTGGCTAAATAATACAGCACATATCTAGATAATGAAACAGTATTGAGACATGAGAGCCTCAGGCATGATGGCTCTGTGGGCCCCAGCTCCTGATTTAATCACAGCAACCCCCTTTTGTCTACTTCACATAGTTCTCCAATCTTATATTTGACAACAGGGTACTTTTTTTTGGTTAAAAAACAAATGAAAACATGTTATACAGCAGGAACATTTACTGACATGAAATGATATCTTCTATGAAGTGTCAACTACATAGACAAATAACAAAACTGTTCATAATATATCCTAGTTTTAAAAGTTAATTAAATTAAAATTTTATGGGGGTTCTGAATTTTAGTTTCAGTTCATTTGTTTCTAATACTTCTTAAATAAGTAAATATATTTTAAAAACATAAAACCATTTTTTTAGAAACAGTTAAAACCTACAACTAAAAGAGACCTTAAATTAACTTCTATCTTCTTTCTAAACCTGAAAAAGGTATAGATCTAATGACAGCAGGGAAAAAAAATGTATTTATTTTAAATTAAAGCAACATTATCTAACATTTTGGAAAGAAACCTGCAGCAGATGAATCAGTTCATGAATAACATACATTAAATAAGTAATCTAATATTAAACTACTTCATTTCATTAAAAAAAAGACCTAAATCCCAAAATTCTAATGTCATGGTGTCTGTATTACAATAGTCGTCATGCGAAAAGTATTTCATACTACACATGCATAAATTATATAGGCAAGTGATGTTAGAGCTGAACACAGCCCCTGCCCAGCACTAAATTATTTAAATACAAAAAGTTCACTGAATAATCTGAAACTTCTTATAGAACAGTTTTCATTCACATGCATAACAAATTAGCATAATGTTATAAAAGAAATTGTGTAACAGATAAAGTCCCCAAAACAAATTTATTAGCTTCCACAATAAATTAAACCATTTAAAAGAGTTTTAACTGAAAAAAACTTATACCCATTTCCACTACACTCGCTATTTTATAAACTAATCTATCTGTTCCACAGAAAGGAATATGACAATGCCTATATGGTTTCAGTCTTTGCTATTCACTTTGTCCTTGACATAGTCAAAAAAGTTTTCCCAAAATAAGTTTCAAGTGTCTTCATTTAATACTCAAAGGTCTGAAGATGTCGTTCATGTGGCTGTTCTTAAAGTTTGATTCACAAAATGGAAATGAACGATTTCTTTGAGAGGTGCTGTAGCTAAATTTATATGTTTATAATACAGTGGTTGGACACAATACAGTGAAAAATACTATGAGGTACCAAATGTTCCTCACTCACTGACCAAACAAACCTTTCTTGTGGCCTTCTGCTACAGAAGTCAAGAAAATATTACCCAAGAGAGATTTTTCTGCTGCGTCCTGGTTTGCTGTTGGATTAAGGCCAGAAAGCAGTAACAACGGAAAGGTCTTTTGAATTTACTAAATTTAAGGATTCCCAAACTAAAAGATGTAACCTAGATACGAGCTGATTACAGCTGTAACATCCTACTAAAAAAATAAGGAAATTTATACTTTCTCCCTTCTGAACAAATTTTTATTACTTTTAATTCCAAGGCCAATACTCCTTACAATTTGGTAAACTTTTTAAAGCTTAAAAAAACAAAAACAAAAAACCCTTCCTTGAAACCTTTCCTTCATCCTCAATAACATATTTTAAATGATTCTGCATTTAATAACACATCCTAAATTATATTCAAATAAATTTTAATTATACAACAAAATTTAAAGTTAGTTGCCCAGTACACAAAAACAAAACAAAAAAAAAAACACAGAGTTGAAGAATTTTTTTTCTCAAAGATCGGTATACAAAAATTATAATAGAATCTGCACTTACTCTTCACCCCTTTCTTCCCCTTTCGTTCCTTCTTGTACTGTTCCTTCAGTTTACTTATTAGCCCCTGGTCTACATCCCAAACCTCAGTAGGTGGGGAGAGGTCATCTTTATCTACATGCAGCATATTATTAAAAGAAAAAAAATCAGCAGTTGGCAATGCAAGCTGTTGGCAGTTAACTGTTACAGCTTTACATAATCATAATAAAAATGTACTAACAGCATATACCCAAAATACTTTAAAGGTGCAGTTTCAGTTTTGGTATTCACAGCTCAAACTCTAAAAGCCCATCTCACAAGTTTCTATACAGTTAATACTAACAGTTAAATGGTGCTTCATTTCTATGAATCACAAATTTGAAGGTTATTATTCTTTCAATGACTAATGTTCAACGGACTTATATTAGAAAACATTATACAAAATAGATCACTGCATCTTTATAAAAATGTTAATAAAAATTATTCAGCCAGCATCATAAAAGCAAATGAATGAATTACATGCGAACTATTCATAAGAGTGCAAGCTGGAAAGGTCAGTGCCATTTTATTGATGAAAATACTCATGCACCTTCTGTCACACTGATTCTGCATGCACGGGATAACTATACTAATGGAGAGGCATTCTAGTCCAATATAATACATACATATAGTTCCAAAATACAATGTCTCAAATAATACATACAAAGCATTCAGAGAAGCCCACCTTGGCCCCCACCCCACCCAAATAGTTCCACATCTCATTACCTTCTTCCATTGGTCTACAACTAAGATTAGCAAAAAAAAACAAAAAAACAAAACTCAAATTCCACTGAAGAATTTTTTTAGGGCTGATTTTTTTTAGGGTAAGATAAAAGCAGTGACAAGCATGGAAAAGTGAAAACATACATAGCTGTACATCTGCTAAAGATGAAACTTCAGCTATTTTAGCTGAATCACAAATCTGTATTTATTTTAAGTAGATACTTGTGCCTGCAAAAATTTTACTCTATGGTAATCTAGAAGAAAAACACCATTAAAAAGAAGCAGAATAAACGTAAGTCTATTAGAATTCCTTTTAAGTATTATGGGCTTTTCCTTCATGTGTTTAGTTCTAAAACAGCCACGTTATTAGGAAGTTTAACTCTCTGTAAAAGAGTAACAACCAGGAATTTATATAAGCATGTCACTAAATAAAAATTATACCAAAACATATAGGCTAAGTCAATCAAGACTGACAAAATAGTAAGATTTTAGGGAAAAAACACTTGTTACATTTTTGGTAACTCATTATTTTAGCTCACAAGTCTTATAAACTGCCTGGGCCTCACTGACTTAATCCATATTCAGTGGACATTAAATAGCCTTTTTCCTCCCCTTTTATAGATTGCTATATCTAGTAAGTAAAAGAAACTCTATTTGAATGACACATACAAATTCAATTACTTACTGTACTTTGGGCCTTTCCTACTATAATTATTATCACTTTCTCCCTTATGGATATACCTATAATCTTAGGTAGTCAGTATATAAAAAGATTAATCCAAAACTTTAAGTTAATTTGCCAACTTGAATTACTTAAAAGTGGGTTGCTCGAGACTGAAATTTACACGTAAGATTATTTGTCAAATCTGCAAATTTTAATACTGTTTGTAATAATGTAGTAATAATGATTTAAACAGAAAATTCACTTTTCGTGTACTCTAATCATGAAGTTTACAGAAAACTGTGTTGTATGAGAAATCCTTCTGTGCACTTACTGAAGACTCCAAAAAAAAAAAAAAAAAGTGATGTGAAGAATTAATCATTTGCACTCATCTTAATGAAGCAATTAATTACTTTTAAAAATGACCACTTAAAGTAAGCCAAATGGACACATTTTAAACCTACAAAAGCAAACAAAAAAAATCTTAAGTGGTAAGTAATTCCACAGGATCTAAAATTTTAGTAAGATAGCCAGTTTTTCAAAGACCTCTGTAGAAAAAATAAAGCTGTGAGTAACTGTAATTAAAGTAGCAAAGGGTACTGGAGTAAAAAAGCAAAAGAAAATAAACGGGTAAGCCTAAGGAAAAAAACAAGTATTACTTGCAAGATAACCTAAAGTCTAGAAAACAAAGGTTAACTTAAGGCAGTGCAACGAACAGGTTGGTGAATGCATATGTGCTCAGAAAACATCCTGAAACTTGCCTGGTAAGTAACAGCTGATTTGATATTGCTTTTAAGAAATAGTTAAGAGCAAAAAGGAAGAGGCAGCATAATCTTCTACATATTAATTCTGTTTTTTAAAAATCTAGGGGGGAAAAATACCAAGAAATGAGGTTGAATCAGTTACGGGAACTTTTTTGTTTAAAAGGAAACACAAATATGCACACACACAAAAATGACCCATAACAACTCAAAACCACAAAAACATAAAATTCTTCTATGGTAATGCTAACTATCAAAGCAGAGGAATTATATAAATCTACTTAATGTAACATAAAAATATAACCAACTTTATGCATATATTCAATACTTTAATTATCTATTATATTTAAATATAAACATTCAGATACTAATTATTTTTTTTTAGTCTATACATTTCCACAAATCACAGTTTCAAGTTGGAGGAAAAAAAAAAACCAAACATGCTCAAAATGCCAAGTCTCCATGAGAGAAACAGCAAATTTAGAAAGCCCACTAACATTTTTGATTAGCAGAAAAACTAAAAACTACCAAAATTAAACTCAGACTACAATACAAATGTAGGTAAGAGAAAAAAACAGGATTTAAAAGCTCTCTTAAAAGCAGCAGTTTTACATGATAAAAGGTTTCAAAATTTGATATATCTGAGCAGATTTCTGACATACAAAATAACATATTATCCACTGTGGGTATGTACTGGGTTATGTTTCATTAGGATACATTACTTATTAAAAACAAACCAAAAAAATACTAAAAAATTGCCTTTACCCAATAATTTAAATCTCAAAACCACCACCTTCCCATTTAAGTAAATTCAAATCTAAGCAAATGAGTTAAATAAACGTTATGTCTGTATATCCATCCTCTTTGTTTTAGAAAAACTGAATATAAAACCTGTTGAGTAGAAAAGATAAATTCAGAAACACTGCAAAGATCCTTTGACAGTTTTCATTTGTTAAGGAAAGAAATTGCTTAAACCATTTTGTTCTTTTCCTTCTAAAGAACTTAAAATGCTTTAAAGATGTTTCAGTCTCATCTGGAAGGAAGAAACTTTCAGTTACTTCCATTTACACAGAGATTCAGGTAACTCAAATATTAATAGTAAAAGTAAATAACATTTTATAGTTATCATTCACTATTTAGGCCTGCTCCTCAAACTGCAAAAGTCTTTGGAAAGAAGGACCATCAACTGTAAACAATATGGTACTTCATTATTAAAGAAATAATGCCATTTTATACAAATTAAATTCCCCAAATTTTTGTATGTTTTTGACTAATAAACTTCCAGCAATTTTAGGTGAAGAAAGCAGGAATGATGATGTGCCAAGATTTAGCTACACAGATCTTCGAAAACTGATTGTTATCTTTAATGAAAACAATCTAAATATTCCTCAGTAAAACCCCAATTAAATAATGGAAGATATTGACAAAATATTATGAAGCTATTAAAACTGCTGTTGCAGAAGAACAATTTATTAAGTGAAAAGTGTGGGTTATAAATCAGCACTCAGCAAAATCCTTTGTTAAATAAAGATAAATATACATATATAAATGTTAACCATGATTCTCTCTACATAGTGGCATTATAGGTAATTTTTAATTTCTTCTTCATGTGTCTGTGGGTTCTAAACCTGAAATATACATGTTATAAAATAATTATATATATATAATTTAAATGTATTTATATAATTATAAAATAACCTGCGAAAAAACCCCAGTACTTTAGAAACTACTAGAAAAAAAAAAAAAAATAGGTATCTCCAACACTTGAATGGGTTGCACAAAGAAGCTTAACAAAAACTTTAATACTTTTACCATGTCTCCTGAGCAAGGCTAATTCTTAAGAAAAGTAAACTAGAATATAGCCATTTTCAAGTAAGTACAGAAATGTATAATCAAAGACTATAAAGTAATTCTGAAGTTTTTTTCTTATTTTCAACTAATGTGCCTCTTCTCTTTCCACTTAGAAGAAGAGGTAAGTGAAGGTCTGAAACAATGCTTGAGAATTATAAACAGTAAGAAAGCTGGCAACAAAATCCAGATTTTTAAGCGCTTCAAATTGTTATCTGGATAGTTAACAATTATCTTACCTATGAAATTTTATTTCTTCTATTAGCAATATTGGTTCAATATATAAATACAACATTTTTAATAACGTGTTTCCCATCACCAAAGTAGTTTTTAAGTATTTAGTGCTAATTCCTCCTGCAAATAGCTAAGCAACTTTGGTACTTGACTGAAATATGCGTTAATGTACACAGTAACCTTTTCCGATAAAGCTCTGTAAACACAATGTGTGTTCTACCTGCCAGATAACATGCTTGTATTAAAAGCTGATTAAATGAACAACATATTGGACCTCAGGTTATTATCTTAATGTAATTTTGACACTTTTATTCTACTTTCTAATGAGGTTTTCAACCCTGTATAAATAGAAAACTTTTCTTTCAGTTATGGCTGAATTATTATTAGCATTACATATCATTCCCAAAGGCTAGGCCCTAATATATGCATACTAAATATTGTATGTAATACAGTTTAATACCTTCACTAAGCCTTGTTCAACATAAAGCTATAATTAAGGATTAGTAGCTTTATTACTTTCTAGTAATAAGTCAGATAATATTATATAGGCATAACAAAAAGAGTTAAGTCTTCTTTAAACCTAGATACATTGCCAAATTAAATAATGGGAATGTTTAAAAGTATATACATGCATGGTTTTTTTTAATCTGCTAAAAAGAAAAGAACTGAATTTATTTCACCTTTAAATCAATAAGCTTCAAAAATCAAAATTTACCAAAAAGTATATATTAAACATAATTTTGTCAACAAACCTAAATAAATTGGTGCAGCACACCCTGAAATTATTCACTACCACTTCTCCTTGCTCTTGCTTAACCGCTACCATACATTCAAATACTCACATTCCACGTATAATATTTAATAGCAATATATCTTTAAGGGCTAGATATTATCCCACCCCCATATTTTTTTTTTATCAACTTACCCCATTCTGTGCCATCCCCTGAACTCCGTGCTTCTCCAGCTCCTTCACCATCTTCAGCAGTCACTAAAAAATCAAATTCTTTCAGTGCTTCCTCAGTATCAGGATCATCAGTTAGGTCAGCAGCTAAACCTTCATTACCTATCTGTAAATGGAACATAAGCCAAAAATTATTTTTATCCTAGATTTTAAAGGGGTCCTTTATATGTTTTTAACACCATTAACTTTATTTTTTTAATATAATTTATTGTCAAATTGGCTAACATACAGTATGTACAGTGTGCTCTTGGTTTTGGGGGTAGATTTCCGTGATTCATCGCTTCCATACAACACCCAGTGCTCATTCCAACAAGTGCCCTCCTCAATGCCCATCACCCATTCCCCTCCCCACCCATCAACCCTCAGTTTGTTCTCTGTATTTAAAAGTCTCTTATGGTTTGCCTCCCTCCCTCCCTGTTTGTAACTACTTTTCCCCCTTTCCTTCCCCCCCATGGTCTTGTTAAGTTTCTCAAATTCCACATATGAGTAACACCATTAACTTTATATTTATACTCCCATTTTTAAATTACTTAAATACACAAAATTTTAGTTTTTGCATGTAGTTCACCAATCACAGATTGTACCCTATATAAATGGTTAACAGCACCATGTGAAGACTACTGTTAAGATGTGATGCAAGTAATGTGGTAGTACAAAATCGTTAAAATACTAAGCAAGAATATTTAAGTTCTTTAATTATAAGATTCACAATTACCCTATTTATAGACCCATGCAATCACTTATATTCTGATACACTGTGTCGAACTGATTTCACTCACTGAGAAGTGCCTACGGATTCTATTATTCACAGGGATATGGCATAGCTAAGAAGGATATTAACTGATCTTAGGTCAATAGCTGTGATAATAACAGTGCTATGCATCCCAGCGGGAAAAAAACAAACAAAACGAAAAAAGGGAAAGGATCAAAATCTCTATTCACCCGTGTTACACACATGAAATGTGACAGAAACACTGAGAACTGCAATTACAGCATGGCAACTTTTTTTGAGGAAAGCTGGCATTTTCCCCACATTACTTAATATCCCAAGGAACCAAAACTTAACCTATCCACTTTTTTTTTTTTTTTTTAACATACTTGAAGTATTCTCGGGGTGACTGGGTGGCTCAGTCAATTAAGTGTCTGACTCTTGACTTAGGCTCAGGTCTCACAGTTCAGATAGAGCCCTGTGCTGGGCTAAGTGTGAAGCCTGTTGGGGATTCTCTCTCTCTCCCTCTGCCCCTTCCCTGCTCATGCTCTCTCCCTCTCTCAAAAATAAATAAGCATTAAAAAAAATATATATTACTATGATAATTCAAAAATGGATCGTCTAATTTGCTTATATTTATAGTTAAACCACATCACTGATCAAATAGATAATCCAGTTTCCTAGGTTACGAGCAAAAGTAAATTTTTATTAATCCTTACCAAAAAACAAGAATGTGAACACACATATTTACAATCCATAGTTTACTCCCTCATCCAGAGTGGGAGTATCCCCACTGTAACTTGAGTTAATTTATCATGTATTTTACTGCACATGAAGAGTCAGACTTCAGCAGTGACTGTTAACTGTAGCAGCAGTGGAGAGAGGGTTCCTGGTTATTTTTTTTTAAGTTTCAAACCACCAACTAGTTCTATAAAAACAGACCCTTTATGGCTAGTTAGTGAATGATACACCAAATAATAATTTCTACTAAATGTGGGTAATAGTAACAGCTGACTATATATAAAACTTTCATGTGATATGATAAAATAAAAAATGATCAATCACTCTAATGTAACTTAAGACATCTTGAAAATTTCTATTCCAAATAGAATAGATTTTTTTTTTCCAAGGGGAGCAACATGTTCTTTTATTGATGCAAGTACGTCCAGTCACACCAACAACTGACATCCTGTGTTATGGTACAGCTTTGTACTCAGAGTTCATCTCAAAATACCAAAACATCGTAAGGTGTGTATCAAATTGGGAAAATAAAGTAGCAAACATAGACACTGTATCAGGTGGGTACTAGGACTGATGACCCAGTGGAGTGCACACTGACATGAAAGCTCCTTAACGTTGTATTCCAAATATATATTCTCAAGTTTTTAGCCTTTCTGTATCTCAAATACATAAAGTAATATGTACTACCAAGATACAGTATGTATTATTTAGAACATCTGAAAGTGCAAAAACACTGTGACAATACAGTGTAAATAATCTTGTTCCACCCAGGGCTGAGGGCGACGTCCATATCGGATTGGGGAGCCACCCCTTCCTGAGGCCTCACCTCCACATCTCCAGACTCTCCTAGGAAGCTTTGGGAATTAGCAACTAACTGACCCATCCTCACTTGGGCATCTCGGCTGCAGGCTCCTGGGAAGCCAGGCATACGGAGAGAAACAAGGGTGAGTAGTTCTGAATCTGCTTGTGCAGAATAAAAGCCCTGCTGTGAGGGAGAGAGAATCAGAGCAGATGGCCCACCTCTGGCTTTTGAGGGATCAGGACTTGCCCTCCCACAGCCACAGTGTGTGTATTAGCTAATAAAAATTAAAAAATGAGTTCCTACTTTGTGTTTATTCATCCGATGTTTATCTTTTCCTTCTGGGATGCCTTCAATCATGTCATTTTCCTCTTCTTCATCACTGTCATCAGCATTTTCTAAAAAATTGAATGTCTCAAGAACATCACCAGAGGGCCTGTCAAAGGGGAAAAAGATGAATCCAGATATTCCAGTGGTTAATTCTAACATTTCTTTCTGGTTCCTATTTTAAAACAGTACTTGAAAGTAGTATCGAGGGGCTCCTGGGTGGCTCAGTCAGTTAAGTGTCCAACTTTGGCTCAGATCATGATCTTACAATTCGTGAGCTTGAGCCCCAGGTTGGGCTATGCACTGACAGCTTGGACCCTGGAGCCTGCTTCAGGTTCTGTGTCTCCCTCTCTCTCTCTCTGCCCCTCCCCTGCTTGTGCTCTTTCTCATAAATTTAAAAAAAATAAAAGGAAGGAAAGTAGTATAAAGATTCAAATGATAACCTACTTATAATGTAACGCCTAAGTACCCAAGAAAAGATTGTTTTCTGGCTCAAGTAAAAGTCATTAAGTTTTTCCAATGTTTACTGTCCAAAATATTTTTGAGTAATTACTGTATCAAAATAAAATCACATAGTGATAGACACTCAAATGTGCCATTATTTCTCAAAATAAAGCCATCACAAGCAAGCAACTTAAACTTAGCATTTCTTTTTTTCTTTTTCTTTTTTTAAGTAAGCTCCATGCCCAACATGGGGTTTGAACTCACAACCCTAAGAGTCACATGCTCTACTGACTGAGCCAGCCAGGTGCCCCTAAACTTAGCATTTCTTAAAGTTTTACAACCTCTTGTAGCTTGGCCCAAATATTTGAAGACTAAAACCTGCCCAGATTTAAAGTTATGGGGTAAATCAGACATAGATATTCCAATCCATTTCACAGATATTCTTACCTAGAAACCAGGATTTTTAATATACTAAAGAAATACTTTCAAGTCTTTCAGAACCATTTGTGTACTAGGTAATAGTGATAATTTATTTTTATCTACCTACAAACTCATTTTTTAAGCTATAATCTGAGTTCCTCTTCTATTTACAAAAGAAGTTTTTAAAAAGCTTTTTAAATGTCTAACAACACAGCAAGAGAATGGTGGAAATTTCAGCTCAACACAGCCTCTCACAATACAAGTCTCTGTTCTTCCATTAACTACATGACTGAATTTGGCCAAGTCACTTAAACCTTTTAGCCTCAGTTTCTTTACCTGTAAACTGTTTGGGTTGAACTAGATGATCTGTGGGTACCAAAAAGAATAATCTAAAATTTGGAGTTTTTTTTCCCCCTCCCTGATTGTTTCTAAGGATACAATATAATTCAGACTATTTTTTAATAGCCCTTTCACATGGCATAGATTTTAACAGGTCTACTATACTCTGCCTGTTCCAGCACATTGTTTAAGGGCCTGCATAAAAACTGAATGTAGTTAAGAGATGGTTTGTCCAAATACAAATTAGTAAAGACAAACAAAAAACTACCACAATAACAGAACATATACTTTTCAGCTCAACATTTACTGTAACTCTTAACATTTGGGGATTAAATGAAAGGCAAAATGATAGTTGACAAAATTGGTACATTAATAGCAGAAAAATAGAAAATAGTATATTGAAGACCTGAGAATTCTGTTTTGAACTTTGACAAATGAAGTAGTGCTGTCCCTTGGAGAGAAATTTCTGTCTCTAAAGTGAAACTCGTGTTTTAGGTTTTTAGAATTGTTTTTGATCACAGCAATATATGTGCATGGCTTTATAAGACAAATAGAACACAATCCATAAAAGGAAAATGATGAATCCAACTTCCCAAAATTAAAAACTTTGTTCTTTGAAAGACACTGTTAAGAGAATTTAAAAAAAAAGCCTATAGATTGAGAGAAAATATTTGCAAGTCACATATCTGATGAAGGACCTGTGTCCAGAACATATAAAGAACACTTAAATGTTAACAGTAACAAATAAAACAATAAAAATGGGAAAATTACTCAAATAGACACTGTATCAAAAAGATACATGAATAGCATAAACTGATACTCAACATCATTAGTCTTTAGGAAAATGAAAATTACATCTACAAGGTCTGAGACTTTACTACTTGCATGCTAGTATGCTGTTTATTCTGAGATGTTTCTTTCTGGCATTCATGATGGTGGCCTTTGCTTTTTTGTTTTTCTTTGAGAGAGAGAGAGCGCGTGAGCAGGGGGGAGGGGCAGAGGGAGACAGCGACAGAGAGAAACAGAGAGAAAGAGAATTGTAAGCAGGCTCCATGCTGAGCATAGGGCCTGACGCAGGGCTCAATCCCACAACCCTGGGATCATGACCTGAGCCAAATCAAGAGTGGATCGCTCACCCAACTTTGTATGGATCTTTTTTAAAATTAATTTTATAGTGTAATTGGGGAGAATCCTTTCCGTCTGGAAACACCCTTGGAAATACATGCTGTAACTATATTCCAACAAGTTTTCTTTTATTACTATTTTAATAATCTGTAAGATAATTTTACCTGTTCTTTCTGAAATTCCTAGTCAGATGTTGGCCCTGCTGGAGTGATCTATGAATTTTCCTACCTTTTCAGTTCCATTTCCTCTCTTCCCTTTTTTATTTTTGGGGGTGGGAGGTGATTCTTCAATCTTATCTTCCAAGTTTTACATAGAAATTATTTCTATGACACCTTTTAATTTCTATTAGCTTTAAGATGAACCTTTTAAAAACACATCCCACCAGGGTGCCTACGTGACTCAGTTAGTTAAGCGCCTGACTCTTGATTTCAGCTCAGATCATGATCTCATGGTTTGTGGGTTTGGGCCCTGCATCGGACCCCGTGTTGGCAGTATAGAGCCTGCATGAGATTCTCTCTCCCTCTCTCTCTGTCCTTCACCCACCCTCATGTGCTCTCTTGCTCTCAAAATAAGTGAATAGAATAGAATAGAATAGAATAGAATAGAATAGAGTAACATCCTATTTGTTTTGTAGATGTATTATCTTCTCTCAGTCTTTTTAGAAAAGTAATTATGGTTTTGAAACTCTTCTACTCTCTGTTTTCTGAGTTTCTTTTTTTGTTTGTTTCCTTTGGTCTCTAATTACTGTATTAAAGTTTTTCCTAAATGTTCACATTTAAAAGTGAAGCACCAAAAGGCTAGCTGTATGAACTGTGTACATGGGCATGGCTTCCCAAGCAGCTGGCTTCACTTTTGCATGATAGGACAGAGGCTCACCATTTCATTGGCAGATCCCAATTGTCAGGATCATTAGGACTATTAATGTAATAAATTTCAACATCTCCCTGGGAAGGGATATCAGACCCGCTGCCAACATACCAGATGCTGAATACTTGAAGAAAACAGGGAATCTCACTGCTTAGCTGGAGATGGAGATAATCCTCCTGTTTCCAGTTCAGGAAAATCTACCCTAAGTTGCTTTATTTCTGAAGAAATCAGAAATCACTGGTTCAACTTCACTTGAAAATATACCACCATTGGTGGAAGTGTGTTCCGTGAGCTATAGAGGATAAAAGAGGGGCACACAGCCTAATGTGGGGCTCGAACTCATGAACCATGAGATCATGACCTGAGCCAAGATCAAGAGTTGGAGGCTCAAGTGACTGCACTACCCAGGCGCCCCAGTGAGATGATGAATTTTTTTAAACTAATATTGTGGTGATGGATGAGTGAGTCTGAATATCCTAAAAACAAACTATATACTTTAAATGGCAGAAATGTATAGTGTGTGAATTTTATCTTAGTAAAGACATTTAATTTTAAAAAGTATAACTGGTGATTTTCTAAGCCCAAATATAATGCAAAACCTTGTTTCTTTCACACTAGTGTGTATATAACCATTGCTATTCTAGTTACAGAGTACCAATATAATTTACTGAAAATACCCTAGCAGAATTTTAAAATCATGATGTTAGAATAGCTCAGAACTGCAAGAAATCACTCTCAAATTTAAATTTAGCACCTATTTCAGAACTATAGCCATTCTCTTGGCATCAAAACTTAAAACAGATCAATTTTAAAAAAACATCTAAGCTAAACTTTATTTGCCCCTATTACCATGTACAAGGAAAAAGTCTTTAAATGTGAATTCTAACTGCTTTAAAAATTGTTACTCTAGTAGTAACAAGAAGTTAAAGAGAGTCATAATTCCCATTTATATAAACAGTGTGAACCTACAGATCATACCTTTTGATTTCTTGTCCTTTTTGCTTAGGAGATTCACCTCCATTCAGGATCTGTTCTAAGTTCTTTGTTTCTACCGATCCATTTGGTTCTGAACTGGATAGTCCAAGTAATGACCTTACCCGCTGAGATCGGACATCTAATATAGTATCTGTGTAACCTACTTCCTGAAGATATCTGTTAAGAAAAAATTTAAAATATTAGATCCCATATATTAACACCTACAAACATGTTAACTCAAAAATCACATCAAGCAATGACTGATCAAGGAAAAAACCCATAATCCTGTAAAATATGATCCTCCTTTGCCTCAAAACTTTCTTCTCTATACACTAGTTCCAATTCTAAGAGAACAAAGCCAATTACAAACAGAAATTTAATTAAGAAAGCATACAGGATGGCTAATGCTAATTAAGGGCCAATTATCTTGAAGCTTAAAAAACTCTAGAACCTTAAAAAACTTTTAGGAAGTGATGATATATGCTATTAAAAGAAAAAAAAAAAAAGTCCACAAAGTGGACCTCAGAATAGTGACATGCTAAGTTTAAACCTAGGTTCTTAGTCAGAGGATGATGGACGGGTTAGTTCTCCCTCTAGGATCTAAAACCTCATGGTACTGAAACTTTCTGTATATTTAATCTAGGATCCAAGGTAAGACTGGAAAAGAAAGGGACCAGATTCTGACATAAATATAGATAATGGGTCGTGAATGGTTTTGTATGATAAAGAATTTCTTCTTAAAGTATTTGACAGGCTAAGGAAGGATGCTAAACAGGAGCCTTACACAATATGCAAAAGAACAAACAATTTTTAGCTGAAAGTCAATAGCAGGGAGACTGGTTAGGACACTAACACAGCAAGAAATAAAACTGAAGAGAATAAACATGAGAAATAAAAGCAAGATACAATCGTAGAGACCTGGTGCACAAATACACATGGCAGTAGAATGAAAGAAGATACAAGAATTTTAGAAAATATTCAGGTTTCTAGCTTGGATGGTTGGATGGTGGTTCTATTCAATGAAATGAAGAATAAAGAGTCCGGGTCTGGTTTATAGGGTATCTATCAGATAATCATGTAGTAGCGAAGACAGTGACATTTATTAGCACAATAATAAGAAAGATCAAAGCTCAGAAGAGATTGGACTCAGCATCTAGATTTGGGAGTTATCAGTGTTTGATGGTATTTAAACCCATGGATTTAAATGAAGTTACCCTGAGAAAAAATTCTAGAACAGATAGCCTGGGACACAGAAACCTAAAGGGCTAAAAGAATAAGAGAAACTCAAAAAAAATTAAAAGAAAGTACTTGAGAAATAAGGGGGGAAATGGTAGCATAGAGTTAAGAATTCAAAATACAATGGTTAATGCCTTATGTGTCCAAAAGATCAAATAGGAACAAAAAAGTTCTCTTAACTATGTCTGTGAGTAGCATCAGTGGAGTATCACAATGGAAAACAGAGTACACAGTTGACAAATGAACATGCAAGACTACAGAGATAATCTACTCTCAGAGAAAGGAGGAGAGACAAAATATTAATCCAGGCAATAAGACTAGGCTTTTATAAGAGAAATATTGTACAACTGATTTCGCTATAGCTATTGGACTCTTCTAAAAACCGCAATTCTCTTTTTGGGGGGAACAACTGCGATCACACTCTAACCACGTGGTCTGAATGAGCAGACAAAATCTCACACAATCCAGGTAAAAACACTTGACTCAGAGTCATTTATTTCATCAAGTTAAGACAATTCTGACTAAAACAGACTAAAACAGTAAGATATATCAATTACTTTTTTTAATGTTTTATTTATTTGTTTTGAGAGAGAAAGAGAGAAAGCACGAGCAGGGGATGGGCAGACAGAGAAGGAGAGAAAGAATCCTAAGCACTGCCAGCACAGAGCCCAATGCGGGGCTCAGTCCCACAAGCCATGAGATCATGACCTGAGCTGAGATAAAGAGTCAGATGCTCAATAGACTGAGCCGCCCAGGTTCCCCGCCACAGAATTACTTCTAATAATACAGCAAAGAATTTAACTATCAAAAAGCTTCCTCAAAAATTCAAGTAAAAGTAGGATTTGGCAAGCCACTTATGAAAGGTTTCAGGTTACCAGCTAAATTCCTTCTATAAACCAGTCACAGTCCCACTTAAAACCAAGTACATGAATTCTGCTGTAACAGGAATGGGAGTATCTACAAGTATGAACTCTGTATTGTTTTTCTTCTGGCCTTCCAGCCATCTAGCTTTTATGACATTCTACACGACAAATAGAAAACAACATCATCCTGAGCAGTGTCCAAAGGAACATTCATAGGATACCAACTTTAAAAAGATCCAATAGTGAAAAGAAACAAGAAAGCAATAAAAACTATACACACTGTCCTATTATCATCAAATAATTTTTTACTTGCAAAGTTACTGAACATAAGCATTTGCATACCTAGATCCTTAAAGAAAGCTGAAAATGAACTATTACTTACTGTCTTAACAGTTGTCTGCCTTGCTTCCACGTTAACTGGCTATTCTGAGGTGCTGTGGGAGCTTCTGTGTCTTTGGTTTCTTCTAAAAATTAACACATACACAAAATAGACAATTTCACACACAGCATTTCCACTCTTGAAAATATTGCCAAAGTTCTCTCAGGGATAAATTCCCATAAAAAAAATAACTGAATGTTTTATAAATGATAGAAGTAAATTAACAACTATTGAGTATTTACAGTCATTTTAAATGTGTTTATCCCAATAAACAAAACAGGTACAACCTGCCTTGTTTTAAAACTGGGAAACCTAAGAGTACATTAACTATTCTATAAGGGATTCAAAAACCAAAAACTCAGGCTTTGAAATGATTTCATTTCAGTGATTTCAATATTTATTGAAAAAAAATTTTTTTTAACTATCAGAATTCTGCTGGGTTGATGGGTTCAAAATTAAAAAGCTACATTTAATATTTACTTAAGCTATTCAAAATCAACACTGTTAAATCTAGTATATATAAAACTATTCAATGACTCAATTTTGAGTCTATCAGGAAACTTTAAATCTTACTCGTAACACTTTATATAATTAATTTCATTGTTAGAACTAAAACCAGAAAATAGTTTCTACTATACGTAAAAGGTCATATTTTATTCTCAAATATGAGTATATGTACTAAGAGTTTAATAAATACTGTAATCTGAGGTGAGTTAAGCTCTCAATAAGTATCCCTAGTGAGAAATTTACAAATACTTATCAGCACTAATGATACTAAAGAAATATTTTTGGGGCGCTTGTGTGGCTCAGTCGGTTAAGTGTCCAACTTCAGCTCAGGTCACGATCTCGCGGTCCATGAGTTCGAGCCCCGCGTCGGGCTCTGGGCTAATGGCTCAGAGCCTGGAGCCTGCTTCCGATTCTGTGTCTCCCTCTCTCTCTGCCCCTCCCCCGTTCATGCTCTGTCTCTCTCTGTCTCAAAAATAAATGTTAAAAAAAAAAATTAAAAAAAAAAAATATTTTCCTAAAAATTCCCATTATGAAAATAAGATAATGCAGACAACAGAGGTTCATAGAAGATCAGCCCTCACAATGAATGCTGAGAATCTTTAGCATGGCTCACAGTTGTCAGGTTCTTAGACTCCTCAGAGTCATGAAAAGAAAAACTTACTGGTAGTTTATTCAAATATTCCCTGCCTTACTTCTCTAACTGTAACAATTCCATTATTTACACCTTCTCATTCCTCCCCTGAACAGAGAGAACTTCTAAGATTTCTAGAAATAATTATTTCATCTTAATAGCTCCTATATTTGTTTATATATTTCATCTATTTATACAATTTTGTTTGCTATTAAATCATGTATAATACATAATCACTGGAGAAAAAAACACATTCTTTAACTTTATTTATTTATTTTGAGAGAGAGAGAGAGAGAGCGCGCATAAGCGGGGAAGGGGCAGAGAAAGAAGGAGAGAGAGAATATCCCGCAGGTCAGCAATGTCAACTAGAGCCTGATGCGGACCTCGAACCCATGAACTGTGAGATCATGACCTGAGCGGAAACCAAGAATCAGATGCTTAACTTACTGAGCTATCCAGGTGCTCCAAAAAAATACATTTGTAAAAAGAACTACAACGCCCCAAATCCTATCATTAAAATTGTTAGTACTTGAGACTTTATCATTCCCATTTTTCATCTCAAAATACATACATAAACTTCTCCTTTCCTTAAAAATGGGGCGAGGCACCAATGTGTATACTGTCCTATAAAGCTGCTTTTGACACCTAACATATGTGAACATTCTCGTGATGTCAATGAACACAGATATTACATATTACATAAAATGATCACACAGTATTCCACAGAAAGTATATGCCTATTTAATTTAACCAGTCTACTAATGTTGACATTAGTTTCTACCTTCCATTATGATAAATAATTTTTCTATAGATATCCTTGAAGTACACCAAAAGCATATATACAGCTCAAAAATTTTTTTAACACATCAATGTAATCAGTTCCTAGATGAATAAACAAAACATTATTAGTGTCCCAAAAGCTTTCCTTGTACCTTCCTGCAGTCAGTAGACAGTTCTATAAGAGTATCAATACTATCCTGATTTATAAAAATTAGATTAATTTTTAAATTTGATACACAGGAGATCATTTATATCATTTTTCAGTGTTATGTTACCTGTCCATGTTGTCAGGTGTAGTTACAGCTTTTTCACTTTTGTTGCTAAATAGCATTCCATTATGCTAAAATCACACATTACATGTATCCATTCTAATACTGCAGGTCATTCAAGCTGTTTCCAGATTTTTACTACAAGACACTATAAGCATTCTTATACAAGTCTTATGATGAGCACACATATGCATTTTAAGAAGTAGAGTATGTAGACTGGAATTACTGGGCTTCAGAGCATGCCGCTATGGCTATGTTCCCTTTAGTCTTATTGGCAAACTACTTTCAGAGCAGTTCTATCAATCTGCAATCCCAACACCAGCAGATTTGGTTGTTCTATATCCTCATTTAGACTTGACCTTTTTTTTTGTCTTTTCCATTTTAATTTAGCCATTCTGATAGGTGTCTAATTGTATGTACTGCACTTTGGTTGTATTTCCTCAATAACAAATAACATTGAGCATTATTTCATACACTTATTGGTCACTTAGATATCTTCTCTTATGGGTTGCTTTTTCTTTTGCCTATTTTCCTACTGTCATAGATTTTTCCCCCCTAAATACACAAAAAAGCTCTTTACATATTTAGATACAACCCCTTTTATAGGGTTAGGTTTAGGCCATATATATACGTATTACTGAGACATAGGTATAAAAACGTGTATCATACTTCTGTCAAGACAATATTTTATATTTTGATTTATTTTTGGGTATATAAAAGGCAACACTAATTTGTTTAATGGTTATCTCGATCTATACTTTGAAGTAATTTTAACCGATTTTGTTTGTATGTTATATATTGTCCATCACTTCATCGCTCCCCGCCCCCACACTAAACACTGTGAATAGTTTTTCTACATCAATAAAGAAAATCTACTCTATTAAATATTGCTTCCCATAAATAAAACACCTGAACGTCATTTTATTCCTCATTTTGACGAAGTTTTAAAACTTAAAACTTAAGTTTATACAGATAAAAACAAGTCTGTTTTTAGCAGGCAGCAGACACTTATCTTCTAATGATTTGTTCTACACACACTATTGCACTGAAACCAGCTAGCCAATTCTGACTGGCTCCAGGAACAATGTGGCTGCAACTAGCCTCCTTCCTCACATTTACGCAGACCAAGTTAGGGGGACAGCCCTTGAGTCAGAAAGTGAATACTTATTTTCTCAATATTCTAGCCATATTAGAAAGAAAAAGATTCAAAGAAAAGCTCCAGATTCATTAACTTCTATGAAGCCACCCCACTCCCTCTAACTGCAGTAAGACTACTGTAGTCAACACGGCCCAAAATATATAGACTTTCCATCTTTTTATTTTTTATTGTTGCTTTTCCAAGGATGGGGCCATAATATTATTCCCTACTGTCAAAGTGAACCTTCACCATCACTGAAAAGCTAGATCAAAGGAAACCCATGCTGCTGCTATGTTGGTCTCTTTATTTTAAAATATAGATACCAACAACTTGAAGATATAATAAATGATAAAACCGGTAAGTGTAAAAAATTAAATTGTGTATGAAGTGTTTCTGCTAAGTTCTAAGTACTTAATATTAAGTATTTAATATTAACATTAAACTAAAAACCAATTAATTTTTTAAAATTTACTCTGCCACCTAACAAAAAAAACCAACCTCCATATCTAAGTTTTATCTTCCTTACCATATATGCTTTAACTTTATTAGATATGGTACAACTTTATTATAAAAGAAGAAAAACTGCATATCCAAATATACACTTTTTTCTTAGTAACCACCATCCAAGAACAGCATAGAATTCAATTTAAATGCACCATCAAAATGTATATGAGTTCTAAATATACCTGAGAAATAAGAAACTGATAACATTCCCAATATGCATAACATAAATCAAACAATTCCTTATTCATTGTTAGATGTTTAGACTACCCACGTTGTAATCATGTAGAACCCTAAAGTTGACGTTAAACTGTTAGCTTTTTCCTATATCCAGCCATCTCTTCCAAGCATAATTGTTCATCAGATACTACTCTCACACTCATTATCTATTTAGTTTAGTGTAAAATGCAAGATTTGGTACAGAGCAAGATGAAGTGGAGAAGATTCTTTTCCTTCTCTTATTTGGCTGCCTATGAGGTTTCCAAATTCAGTCAAATTTCCTATTTTCAGAATTAAACTATGGTAATCACAGCTTCTCCAGATAAAAAGAACTTTGTAATAATAAAAAAGTAAACTTTTATAGAACGGGACAAGAATTATCTACAAGGGTAGAAATTATTTCATTACCTTTCACTTCTGATACCAAAATGCACTCACAATTTTACATACATTTCAACAGAAGGAAAACAGGATAAATAACCTCAGGATTTAGATATAGATACAATTATTTACTTTTATTCATTTATTATTTTCCCCAAAATATTAGGCATTATTACAGTGGTCAACCATCTAACTAACCAATGCTATCGAAGCAAAATGAGGGTGAAGAAAACATGTCTGTTACAGAAAAATGAGCTTAAACCAATTTTTTTCTTGAACTGGGTCAGGAGAAGGTTAACAGAAGAATCCACTTTACCTGATTCAAAGGTTGGCATTTTCAAATCACCTTGGTTCAGTTCTGTGCCATATTTTAATTTGTGATATTTTGCCCTGAAAATTTAACAACAAATTGTTGAAAGAAAAAAATTTTTTCCTTTTCTACACAGTTAAGTAAATACTAGTATATATTTCTTTGAGAACACAAAACATAATATGAATACCTGTTTTTTAAGCTTTATGGAAATTAGAGAAAAAAGTGTACTGCTATATAAGAAAAAAATGTAAATGTAAAAAATGAAGACAATTTTTTTTCCTTATCTTTATTTTATTTTATTTATTTAAAAAAAATTTTTTTTTTCAACATTTATTTATTTTTTTGGGGACAGAGAGAGACAGAGCATGAACGGGGGAGGGGCAGAGAGAGAGGGAGACACAGAATCGTAAACAGGCTCCAGGCTCCAAGCCATCAGCCCAGAGCCTGACGCGGGGCTCGAACTCACGGACCGCGAGATCGTGACCTGGCTGAAGTCGGACGCTTAACCGACTGCGCCACCCAGGCGCCCCTTTTCCTTATCTTTAAAGAAAAATAAAATTCCAAAACTTAGAATCTATAACAAAAGACATAATTTCAATTATAAATTTTTTTTCTAATGTTTATATATTTTTGAAGGAGAGGGAGACAGAGAGAGAGGAAGACACAGAATCTGAAGCAGACTCCAGGCTCTGAGCTGTCAGCACAGAGCCCAATGTGGGGTTTGAACTCACAAACTGTGAAATCATGACCTGAGCTGAAGTAGGACACTTAACCGACTGAGCCACCCACTATTCAATTTTACAGATTTAAATCTTTTCTATTCCCTTATAAGAATCAAATCCAAGTATCATCTTGTATTTGGGTCAGGGTTTCATACTTTCAAAGTATTTTCAAATACAATGCACACTGGTATAAAAGAGAATAATGTTCTACTTTGTATTATAAGAAAACGAGGCACACGTACCTTTCTTGTTTTAATGCATACTCTAACATCTTTATTCTTCTTACTAAATCCTTCTTCAAGTTTTCTTGTCCTTTTCTTTCTCCTTGCAAAAATGCTATCCGGGCCTAAAAATATAACAGGTTCATTTATTTTCATTTTTTTCCTAATGATACATTAAAAAAAAAAAAAAAAACAATAAATAGTAACTTGCTCATGATGGCAAGTTTTAAAATTGATAGAGGCAGTCAACCAAACTTTGTTAGTAATACAATTACTTTAAAAATCAATGACTATAAATCAGCTATTTGCTTAATCTTAAGGTCTCTAATGTTAACATTTTTTACATAATCATAAAAGGAAATTTTATACATAAAAACTGAACCTACTTCCTAACATACAAGTCACAAAAAACTAAAAAATACTATTCTCTTCATGGACACGAGACACAAAAACTTCCATGCTGTTCTGCTATCTTGGCTCCTCCCCAAATTATTATTTTTTTAGGTAAATATTTTCCCCCAAATGAGATGTCTGTTTCAAAAGACAGTACCATTACTTCAAAACCATTTTGCATTCACAAAATAGTTTAAAAATGTGTAATCTTTTCTATTCTACCCACCTACTCCAAATTGTTTCAATTCTTGAAACAGTAATACTAGAGTACTGCAAATAGTTTAAGTAAAGCCACTGTACGTTCAAAGAACTCATTACTTTCTGTTGTCATTTTTCTACTACGAGAGGGATTATTTTCTTTGCAATTGCCTTATTTTCTGTGAGAGGCAGCTTTAAAGAGCCTGGCATCTGTATGGAGACATTTGCCATTATGTACATAATTACAATAAAACTACCTTCCACAAGGGGAAGAATGCCCTTGCTGAGATGATCCATAGGTGTATTTATTAAGAAAAAGCAAAGCTACTATTAGTAAGCTAAATTATAATTTATTTTTTTAAAATTTCAGTGAACATGAAATCAGAACAAATGAATTCAGCTAGATGATTTAACCCAGTAAGTTGGATCTGTTTTTCTATGATAGAAATACACTGGCCAGCAGACCAGCTAAATCAAAATGATTAATAAGAACATGTAAGTATTTAAATGTCCACTGCCATCAAAACAAGCTCTTCTCTATTACCCTTAAAAAAAAATAATAAAGAAATAAAAGAATCATCTACAACTCCTTAACACTTGTGAAGTTAGACAGCTACATAACACTTCCAAATATAAATTTCAAAACAAAAATAAAACATCAGGAGGAATGGTAACTATTCAGAACCTAAGAGTCTAAGCTGCTAAAGAAAAAAGTAGCACTTAAGCAAATGTAAAACGTCAGTTTCACCACACAGCTTCAAGAAACTCTGATTAAGTTTTTTGCCTTAACTTTCTTTTTTTCACAACAGTAAGGGCAGTCACCATCCAACATCAACATACAACACCATTACAATATTACTGACTATATTCTCTATACTGGACTTTTCATTCCCCTAACTTATCAATTCTATAACTGCAAGTTGCACCTGTTAAACCACTTCACCTATTTTGCCCATCCCTCTAACCTCCTCCCCTGTGGTGACCACCACTTAATTCTCTGTATTTATGACTGTTCAATTTACTATGTTCTTTAGATTCCACATAAAAGTAAAGCATATCATATTTGTCTTTCCCTGACTTATTTCACTTAGCATAAAACCTTCTAGATGCAAACCATGTTGTCACAAATGACAAGATCTCATTCTTTTTGTGGCTGAGTAATATTCCATTGTGTAATATTCCATCTTCTTTACTTGTTCAACTATCAATGGACACTTAGGTTGCTTCATATCTTGGCTATTGAAAATAATGCTGCAATAAACACAGGGGTGCACGTATCTTTTTCCAATTAGTGTTTCTATTTTCTGTGGACAAATACCCACTAATGGAATTACTGGATTATATGGTATTTCTATTCTTAATTTTTTTATTAAAGAAAATAATCTTTTTTGAGAAAGAGAGACAGAGTACAAGCAGGGGAAGAATAGAGAAAGAGACAAAGAATCTGAAGCTGGCTCCGGGCTCTGAGCTGTCAGCACAGGACCTGACATGGGGCTCGAACTCACAAACCACAAGTTCATGACCTGAGCCGAAGTCAGAAGCTTAACCAACTGAGCCACCCAGGCGCTCCTCTATTTTTAATTTTTTGAGGAATCTCCAGCTTGTTCCCCACAGTGGTTCCAGCAATTTACACATTCCCACCCATGATGCACAAGGGTTCTCTTTTCTCTACATTCTCAACAATACCTGTTAATTTTTGTCTTTTTGATATTACCCGTCCTGATAGGTCTAAGGCAACAGGTCTCTGTGGTTTTGTTATGTATTTCCCTGATGGTTAGTGATGTGAGCATTTTTCATGTGTCTCTTCTTTGGTGTCTCTTTTTCATGTGTCAAATATCTTCTTTGGAAAAATGTCTATTTAGGTCCTCTGCACATATGTAAACCAGATTGCTGTTATTTTTTAATATTTTGTCTTTTATTTTTTTGAGAGAGACAGAGAAAGAATGCAAGCTGGGGAAGGGCAAAGAGAGAAAAGGAAAAAGAATTACAAGCAGGCTCCACATTGTCAGTGCAGAGACCAATGTGGGGCTTGAACTCAATGAACTGTGAGATCATGACCTGAGCCAAAATCAAGGGTTGGAAGCTTAACCAACTGAGCCAACCAGGTACTCCCAGATTGCCATAATTTTTATTTTATTTTTTTTTTTGGTGTTCAGTTATATAAATTTTTACATATTTTGGATATTAACCCTTTATCAAATATATCATTTGCAAATATCTCCTCCCATTCAGTAGGATAGCTTTTTTCTTTTAATGTTTATTTTTGAGTGAGTGAGCAAGTAAGCAGAGGAGGTGTGGGATAGAGGGGAGGATCTGAAGCAGCCTCTGTGCTGACAGTAGACAGCCCGATGCAGGGCTTGAACCCATGAACCATGAGATCATGACCTGAGCTGAAGTCAGACACTTAACTGACTGAGCCACCCAGGCACCCCCAGATAGCTCTTCATTTTGTTGACGGTATCCTTCGCTGTGCAAAGCCTTTTTATTTTGGTGTAGGCCCAATAGTTTATTTTTGCTTTTGTTTCCCTTGCCTGAGAGGACATATTTATTAGTAAACTGCTGCTAAGGGTGACGTCTACGACATTACTGCCTATGATTTCTTCTATGAGTTTTATGGTTTCAGGTCTCATGTTTAGGTCCTTAATCCATGTGAAATTTATTTTGTGGACCGTGTAAGAAATGCATGTAGCTGTCTGGTTTTCCCAACACCATTTACTGAAGAGACTATCTTCCTCATTGTGTACTCTTGCCTCCTTTACCATAATTAACCATGTAAGTATGGGCTTATTTCTGGGTTCTCTATACTGCTCCATTGATCCATGTGAATGTTTTTATGCCAGTACCAAACTGTTTTCATTACTATAGTTTTGTAGTGTATCTTGAATCTGGGATTGTGGTACCTCCAGCTTTGTTCTTTTTCATGGCTGCTTTGACCATTTGGGGTGCTTTGTGGGTCCATACAAATTTTAGTGTTGTTTGTTCTAGTTCTGTTAAATACACTATTGGTATTTTCATAGGGGTTACACTGAATCTGTAGATTGGTCTGAGTAGTATGGATATTCTGACAATATTAGTTCTTTCAATCCATAAACATGATATACCTCCCATTTTTTGTGTTGTCTTCAATTTCTCTCATCAATATTTTCTAGTGTTCAAAAGACAGGTCTATCACTTTCTTGGTTAAATTTCTTCCTAGGTATTTCATTCCTTTTGGTGTAATTGTAAATGGATTGTTTTCTTAATTTCTCCTTCTACCACTTCATTATTAGTTTATGTAAATTCAAGAGAATTCTATAAATTTTGTATCCTGTGACTTTACTGAATTTATTTATTAGTTATGATAGTTTTTGGGTAGAGTCTTCAGGATTTTCTATATATAGTACCATGTCACTGCAAATAGTGATGATTTTACTTCTTCCTTACCAGTTTGGATGCCTTCCCTCCCTCCTCCAACCTCTGGCCTGAATGCTATGCATAAGACTTTCAGTTCTATGTTCAATAAAAGTGACAAGTGAATACCCTTGTCTTGTTCCTGAGGGATTTAAAAAAAAAAAACTACACAGTGGTAATGCATCCTATTAGAATCTTACGTTGTTGTATATGTGCTACCGAAGCAGGCACTACAATCTAACACTATTGTGAGACTTCATTTTGACTTCTTGCCTTAGCATTCAATTTCATATTAGAAACAATCCATATATAGAGAATCTAGTATATTAAACAAACAAGCACAAACTACACACAAAAAAAGCATGAATCTCACAGCAGCTTCTGAAGAGGAGTTGAAGAAGGATAATTCACAAACAAAGAACAAAAAAAAAGGTGAGAATTCATTAAGACAATGCCTTTTAAAGGAGATATCTTAACCCAAACCACCTCGAGTTGGGGGTAAAAGCAAAGACCAGATATGTCATGACTACTGGATATGACCTTATGACCTTGTATCACAAAGTATCTATATGGATACTTTGAAAAGGTAAAAGTTATATCTGACAGTGATTAAAAAAAAGACCAATTAAATAAGAGACAACATTTAATAAATTAATAACAATGAATTCTGAGCTATTTTTAAAGGACATAAATCATCACTAGTAGCATCATCTCAGCAAATAAATACTTTAAAAAGTAACCACAGGGGCACCTGGGTGGCTCAGTCAGTTAAACATTGCACTTCAGCTTAGGTCATGACCTGATAGTTTATGAGTATGAGCCCTGCGTCCAGCTCTGTGCTGTTAGAGTGGAGCCTGGAGCCCACTTCGAGTCCTGTGTCTCCCTCTCTCTGCCTCTCTGAGCCTCCCTCGCCACCCCACCCCTCCCCCCCACCCTGGATCTCTCTCAAAAATAAGCTTTAAAAATTAAAAAAAAAAAAAAAAGTAACCACAAAAAGAAATAGCCACAACATATTACGATGGCATAAAAAAAAAAAAATCACCTAGGAATAAACAAAAATGTGCAAGATCTCTGCACAAAAAACTGCAATCTATACAGAAAAAACAATCTAAATGGACTAGCAGAGTCATAAAAAACAATTATCACACAAACTAAGAGTTACTGTAACTCCACACAAACTTTCAGTGTGTGTGTGTGTGTGTGTGTGTGTGTGTGTGTGTGTGTGTGTGTGTGTAGAACTCGACAGGCTGATTCTAACATTTACCAAAAAATTCAAATTACCAAGAACAGGCAAGACAATCACCAAGGAAGAAGTGGTGGAACTTGCACTACCAGAAATTCAGATGGTTTCTGAAACTAGAGAAATTAAAACAGTGATTGGTACAGGGATAGATTAAAAAACAAACAAACAAAAAAACAGAACAGAAATCCCAGAAACAAACCAATATATATGAAGTCACATAATTTATCAAAGTAGAAGTTTACAACACCAAGGAAAAATGGCAACATCAAAAATTATGCTTAGAGTGGTGCCTGGGTGGCTCAGTCGGGTGAGTGTCTGACTCTGGCTCAAGTCATGATATTGCGGTTCATGGGTTCAAGCCCTGCCTCAGGCTCTGTGGTGACAACTCAGAGCCTGGAGCCTGTGGTGACAACTCAGCCTGAGCCTGCTTCAGATTCTGTCTGTCCTGTCTCTCTCACTCTCTCTCTGCCCCTTATGCTTAGTATACATGGTAAAGACATTGGGGAAGGGAGGTAAAACAAAACTTTTGGCTGACACATCAGTTGTAGGATTATAGACCTAAATGTGAGGGCAGAACAATAATGCTTTTAGGATGTAATATATATCTTCAAAATCTCAGATTAAGGAAAGAATTCTTGAGCAAGACAAAAGCACTAACCGTAAAGAAAAGGATGAATAAATTCATTACCATTTTAAAAGTCTGTTCAAGATACAGCAGGGATTAGCAGCCTACCTCAGGCTTATTTTTGGACAGCCCCAGAGTGAAAAATGGCTTAATAAATGAAAGAATAGGTAACACAGACCAAAAACATGGCTCATGTAGCCTAACACACTTATTGTTAAAATCTGTAAACCTCCTATACTATTATCAGGCAAAAAAGATTTTATTTTTGTGTGAATTTATTTTATTTTTTAATGTTTATTTTTGAGAGTGAGACAGCGAGCCTAAGTAGGGGAGGGGTGGGGGGTGGACAGAGGATCCAAAATAGGCTCTGCACTGACAGCAGTGAGCCTGATGTGGGGCTCAAACTCATGAACAAGATCATGACCTGAGCAGTTGGACACTCAAGTGACTAGTCATCCAAGCACCCCAGACAAAAAAGATTTTATATCAAAACGGACTGCAAGAGACAAATGACAATATATACTACCAAAAAGTTCAATACAGCAAGAAGATAAAACAATTATAAATATTTATGTACTTAATAAGATGATCAAACATATGAAGCCAACATTGAAGGAAGAAATAATTTCACAGTAACAGGTGGAGACTTCAATATCCCACTCTCAATAACCAATCAAAGAATCAGAAAGCAGGTAAGGAAACATCTTCAGTAACACAATAAACCAACTAGATCTAACAGATGTATTATACAGAACACTCTACCCAATAAAAGAATACACATTCTTCTCAGATACACGTGGGATATTCTCCAGGATGGGCCATATGTTCATGCAAATTAAGTCTCAACAGATTTAAAAAGATTAAAAAAAATTTTTCTCTGACCATAACAGATAAAGAAATTAGTAACAAAGAAACTGGAAAACTCACAAATTAGTGGAAATTGAACAACACACTCTTAAATCATGAGGAAAATTAGAAAACACTCAGGAATAAAAATGAAAACACAACATACCAAAACCTATGAGATGCAGCAAAAGCAGTGTTGAGGGAAAAACTTATAGTTATAAATGCTTACATTAAAAAAGAAGAAAGAGGGGCACCTGGACGGTTCAGTCAGTTAAGCATTCAACTCTTGATTTCGGCTTAGGTCATGATCTCACGGTTAGTGGGATCAAGCCCCACATCAGGCCCCATGCTGAGTGTGAAGCCTGCTAGGGATTCTCTCTTTATCTCTCTCTCAAAATAAATAAACTTTAAAAAAAAAAAAAAAGAAGAAGAAGAAAGCTGGAGCAGCTACATTAATTTCAAACAAAGCAGATTTTAGATTAAGCTAAGTAGGGATAAAAAGACAATGCATAATGATAAAGGGGTCAAAGACATAATAATCCTTAATATGTATGCACTGACAAAAGTGTGTCAAAATCTGTGAGCAAAAACTGGTAAGACTACAAGGAGAAATAGACTAAATCACTACTATAGCCGGAGACTTCTACACTCCTGTATTAGCAACTGACAGATCTAACATACAGAAAATTAGAAAACTGACATCTATAGATTATTTTAACCAACAAGGCTATTCACATTCTTCTCAAGCCCACATGGACCATTCACCAAGACAGACCACATTCTGAACCTTAAAACACACCTTTAACAAATTTAAAAGATTAAAAATCATACAAATGTGCTCTCCACTCCAAGAGTGTCTATCTTTTAATTGGCTTTAAATTCACATTTAAAGTGATTATTAGAGTACACGTGTCATGATGAGCACTGAGTAATGTATAGAATTCTTGAATCATTATATGGTATACCTGAAATTAATATTGTATGTTATTTATACTTCAACTTAAAAAAAGACAAAAATTTGTATGTGCTCTTAAGACTGCAACAAAATTAAAATGGAGATCAAAGGGGTCACTGGGTGGCTCAGTTGGTTAAGTGTCTGACTTCTGGTTTTGGCTCAGGTCATGCATGATCTCACAGTTCATGAGTTCGAGCCCCATGTCAGGCTCTGTGCTGATGGCCAGAGCCTGCTTGGGATTTTCTCTCTCTCCCTCTCTCTCTGCCACTCCTCCACTCATTCCTTCTCTCTCAAAATAAAACAAACATTAAAAAAAAAACCCTGCAGATCAATAAAAGATAGTGGGAAAATTTCAAAATACATGAAGATTGGGGCGCCTGGGTGGCGCAGTTGGTTAAGCGTCCGACTTCAGCCAGGTCACGATCTCGCGGTCCGGGAGTTCGAGCCCCGCGTCGGGCTCTGGGCTGATGGCTCAGAGCCTGGAGCCTGTTTCCGATTCTGTGTCTCCCTCTCTCTCTGCCCCTTGCCCATTCATGCTCTGTCTCTCTCTGTCCCAAAAATAAATAAACGTTGAAAAAAAAATTAAAAAAAAAATACATGAAGATTAAATAACACAGGATATCTGACATGAGTCAAATATCAGGAGAAACTTTAAAGTATTTTTTTTACTAAATGAAACCAATATAAAACTTATTAAAATTTGGGGGATGTACAAAAAGCAATGTTTACAGGGAAATTTATAGCAGTCAAAGTACATATTTGAAAAGAAGCCCTAAAACCAACCATTTAGCTTCCATCTTAGGAAAGTAAAGAAAGAACAGCATTATAAACTTAAAGGAAGCAGAAAAGAAGTTAGAGCAGAAATCATTAAAATTGAAAGTAAACCAATAAAGGGTATCAATGAAACTGCCATGACGTGGATGGAGCTAGAGTGTATTATGATAAGGGAAATAAGTCAGGCAGAGAAAAATACCATATGATTTCACTCCTATGTATAATTTAAGAAAAAAACCAGATGAACGTATGGGAAGGGGAAAAAGAGATAAAGAGAGAAACCATAAAAGACTCTTTTTGATAGAGAACTTAAGGTTGATGGAGGGGGGTGACTGGGAGATGGGCTAAATGGGTGATGGGTACTAAGGAGGGCCCCTAGTCATGTTGAGCACCAGGTGCTATATATGTAAGTGATGAATCACTGAAAACAATATTACATTATATGTTAACTAACTGGAATTCAGATTTTAAAAAATTGAAAATAAGTATTAATGAAACTGATTCTTTGAAAAGGTCAATAAAATTGATTAAACTCTAGCTAAGCTAACCAAGAAAAAAAAAGTGAAGTCAGAAATTAATATCAGAAATGAAGGAAGTATCATCATTATTAATCCCATGAACAGTGAATGGAAAATATAGGAGTATTGTGAACTCTATGCCCACAAACTTGATAACTCAGATGAAACTGACCAATCCTTAAAACACAGTCTACCAAAATTCACATAGGAGAAACAGATCATCTGAATAGGTCTGTATCTATTAAACAAATGTAATCAATAATTAATTATCTTCCAAATCAGAAGGCATCAGGCCCAGATGAATTCAGTGATGATTTCTACCAAACATTTAAGGAAGAAATGATACCAGTTCTCTATAATTGAAACCAGGATACAGAATCAGAAGGTACACTTGCTAACCCACTTGGGGGCGCCTGGGTGGCGCAGTTGGTTAAGCTAACCCACTTGATGAAGCCAGCATACCAGACAGACCAAAACCAGACAGACATCACTAGAAAAGAAAACTACTAATATCTCTTTCATGAACATCGATGCAAAATCCCTCAACAATGTATTAGCAAATTGAATCCACAAAGAACTATATAACAAGTGAAATTTATCTCAGGTATGCAAGCTGGTTCAACATTTGAACATCTATTACTGTATGTTATCATTAACTGGCCAAACAGGCCCAAGAAGAAAAACCATATGACCATATTAATATATGCACAAACAGCCTTTGACAAAATCAATTACCCATTCAAAATAAAAACTCTCAGGAAACTAGGGATAGAGGGGAACTCTTTTAACATGATCATAATCTACCAGAACCTACAGCTAAACATCCTATTTAATAGTAAGAAATTAGATGCTTTCCTTCCTAACATCAGGAACAATGAAAGGATGTCCCCTTTCACCACTCCTATTCAACACTGTAATCAAAGTCCTAATTATTGCAATAGGCAAATAAAAAAGAACATTTTAACTGGAACAACAGAGAAGATCAGCACTGCCCTTGTGCAAAGATAACACACAAATTCAAAAAGCATTCCATAAAAAAGAAAAGACAAATTTTAAAGTGTACAGATCAAGAAGGAAGACAACTCTATGTGCAGGTGATATATCTATGTAGAAAATTCTAAAATTCTAACCACCACCACAATAAACCCTTCTAGCTCTAATGAGCAATTATAGCAAGGTTGCAGGATAAAAGGTAAATATATAAAAGTTAATTGCTTTCTCACATACCAGCAATGAACAATAGGAATTTGAAACTGAGAACAATAAATACTACTTACATTAGCACCAAACAAGGAAAAATAGTGGGTATAAATCCAGAAAAAGATGCACAGGAATCTACATAAGGAAAACTACAAAAAATTCTGATAAAAGAAATAAAAAATCTGAATAAATGAAGAGATACTCCATGTATGTGGACAGGAAGACTCAATATTTTGAGATGTCAAATCTTCCCAACTACATCTGTAGATTCAATGGAATCCTACAAAAGTCCAAGGAAGCTATTTTGTGGATATCGACAAAATGATTCTAAACTTTATAGGGAGGGGTGCCTGGGTAGCTCAGTCAGTTAAGCTTCTGACTTCAGCTCAGGTCATGATCTCATGGTTCACGAGTTTGAGCCCCACATCGGGCTCTCTGGTGTCAGCACAGAGCCTGCTTCAGATCATCTGTCTCCCTTTCTCTCTACACCTCCTATGTGCTGTCGCTCTCTCTCAAAAATAAATAAACATTAAAAATAAAAATAAATTGTATATGCAAAGGCAAAAGACCACGAACAACAAACACAATTCAGAAGGACAAGCTGGAAGACAATACCAGACTTCAAGACCTACTCTATTCATATATACATATACATATATACACTTATTATGTGTTTGTATACATATATATACATACACAGATACATATTTACTATCTATATAAATATATAGTATATACTAAACATGTACTATAAAACTATAAAACTTTTAGGAAATAAAAGGAGAAAACCTAAGTTACTTTGTGTTTATGAGTTTTTAAATACAAAAACCAAAAGCATGATCAATGAAAAAAAATCAGTCTTTATTAAAATTGGAAACATGTCTGTTCTGCAAAAGACCTTATTAAGAGAACAAAAAGACATACCACAGAGACTGGGAGAAAATATTTGCAAAAACACCTATCTGATTAAGGACTGATACTCAATACCTACAAAGAATTCTTAAAGCAATTATTAACAGCCAACTCTGATCAGCAACCAAAATTTTTAAAAGGCAAAAGTTCTGAATGGTCATGTCATCAAAGAAGATACACAGATGGTAAATTTGAAGCATCTTAAAAGATGTTCCACATGATGGTCATCAGGAACATGCAAATTACAGTAAGAGTGAGAGCTACCACTGCACACCCATTAGAATGGCTGAAAATCAAAACATGGGCCAAGATGTGAATCAACACCAACTCTCAATTGTTGCTGCTGAGAATGCCAATGAAAATGGCAACTTTAGAAAACTGTTTGGCAGTTTGTTATTACAAACTAAATGTACTCTTATCAAAGATCCATCAGTCATGCTCCTTTGGTACTTACCTAAATTAGCTGAAAATCTGTGTCCACACAGAAATCTATACGTGAATATTTAATGCTGCTTTATTCTTAACTGCCCAAACTTGGAATCAAACAAGTATCCTTCAACAAGTAATGGATAAATTGTAGCACATCCATACAAGGGACTATTATTCATCAATAAAGAGATGAGCTACCAAGCCATGAAAAGACATTGAAGGAACCTTAAGTGCATATTTCAAAAAGGAAAAGAAGTCAGTCTGAGGAGGTTACACATACTGCATGATTCCAACTATGACATATAGAAAAGGCAAAAGTATCAAAGATCAGGGGTTACCAAGTGCTGAGGGGTATGGAGGAAGATGAACAGCAGAAGCACAGGGAAATTTTAAGGGTGGTGAAACTGCTCTGTAGGATACCGTAATGATGAATCCGTAACATTATGTTTTTGTTGAAACCCACTGACCAATACAACACAAAATGAACATTAAACTATGGACATGATTTAATAATAACAATGTATCAAAATTGGTTAATTGCAAGCAAAGGTACCACTGTAATGCAAGATGTTAACAAGAGAGGAAAACTGTTTTGGGGGTTGGGAGCACAGCACATATGGGAGCTCGATGCTAAATGATGTTTTTCTGTACAATTGTTCAAAATATTCATCAATAAGTGTTGGTGACGATGTGGAGAAACTCTGCAACTCTTGTGCACTGTTGGTTGGATTATGATATAACCATTACCTGCATGGATTACTGTGACAGTTCCTCAAAATATTAAAAATATAGCTATTAATATGATCCAGAAATTCCACTTGAGTATATATATCCAAAAGATTAAAAGCCAGGTCTTGAAGAGACATTTGCATGCCCATATTCATAGCAGCCCTATACGAAAAAACCAAGAGGTGGAAGAAACCCAACTGCCCATCAGATGATGAATGAATAAACAAAATTCATATACATACCAAGGAGTATTATTTGGCCTTAAAACAGAAATCCTGCCACATGGTATACAAATGAACTGTCAGGACACCATGTGAAATGAGGCAGTCATATTAAGACAAATATGTATGATTTCACATTTATGAGGTAAATGGAAGTAGTGATATGGATAGTAACTGAAAGTAGAATGGTGGTTAAACAGGAAAAGGGGAGGAATTGTTGTTTAATGGGTTTAATGTTTCAGATTTGCAAGATGAAAAAGTTCTGAAGATCTGTTTCACAACAATATGAATATACTTAACACTACTTAATCATACACTTTTATAAAATGTGCTAAAAAGCATAACACAGTATTTACCATCTTAACCATTTTTAAGTATTAAAAAAACTTTTTCAGGGGCACCTGGGTGGCTCAGTCGGTTAAGCATCCGACTTCAGTCAGATCATGATCTCACCATTCGTGACTTCGAGCCCCACGTGAGGCTGTGTGCTGACAGCTCAGAGCCTGGAGCCTGTTTCAGATTCTGTGTCTCCCTCTCTCTCTGTCCCCCCTGCTCAGGTCATGATCTCATAGTTCATCAGATAGAGGCCCCTCTCAAGCTCTGCAATGACAACATGGAGCCTGCTTGAGATTCATTCTCTCTCTCTTTCTCTCTCTCTGTCTCTCCCCCCCTTTCCTTGCCCCTATCCTGCTCACATTCTCTCTCAAAATAAATAAACTCAAAGAAAAATTTAATAAATAAATAAATAAGGTAAACCAGAGACACCTGGGTGGCTGAGTCAGTTAAGCATCTGACTCTTGATCTCAGGGTTGTGAGTTCAACCCTGCATTGGGCTCCATGATGGGTGTGGAGCCTACTTTAAAAAAAAAAAAAAAAAAAAAAAAAGGCAAACCAGATGGAAGAAGGTATTTGCTAAACATCTAACTGAGAATGGGATCATATACATAATATAGAATTCATATGCACTCCCCAAAAAGACATACCATTAATTAAAAAGAGAGTCAGATGGAAATATTGTAAAAAGACTTACACTATAACAGATCACAAGATATCAAAAAGGCCTATCAAGATATGAAAGAGTTCTCACCTCATCTGTATTCAAAGGAATACAAGTTAAAAATTCCAATAAAGTAACACAATACCAAACTGGTTAAAGATTTTAAAATCTGACAACACAATTTTTGAGGAAGCGTGAACAGAAATTTCCATAAATGACTTAAGGGACCATAAACTGGTATAGCCTCTTTATAAAAGTTTTGCATTATATTGAAGATATAAATACATTAAACCCAAAATTCCTAGATACAGACCCAAAAGAAATACATTTACATATGTATGTACTAGGAGGCATGTAAAACAATATTCCCAAAACTATTTTTTGTAACAGCCAAAGGTTGCATACAATCTAAATATCCATCAATTAGAGAAGAATAAATTGTGGCATATTAGTACAATGAAATACTACAGAGCAAAGGAAATTAACAAACTACAGCCACACATAACATTTATGAACCAATACAAAGTTGAAGGAAAAAGCAAGACACAAAAAACATCCTATATGATTCCATTTATATAAAGTTCACTATCAGATATAACTAAACTAATACATTTGAACAATGAACACTTAGAAGCATATGAAGAAAAGCAATAAAATGACTGCACAAAACCAATAGTGGTTATCCCTATGAGAGAAGGAGGCAGTAATTTGGAAGGACCAGGTGGTTAAGGCTCCTGGGGTACCAGCAGTGCTCTGTTGATTTCTTGACCTCTCCAAGAGTGATCTCATGGTTGTTCCTTTTATAACTGGCTAAACTGTACAATTCTGTTTTATACACTTTTCTGCATATAAATTATTTTCATAACTTTTAAATTTTTAAAAAATCATTCTTAATGGTTAGATTTAAGAAGTATGTTGTTACTGTAAATATGAGGTCAATAACCTAGGCACTTTAGTTACAGAAAAAGGTTCCACCATGGAGTGTATGGTATTGTCAATAAAGGAAGGACTTTTAAAAACCACAAACTGTCATTTTTTTATTTGCCCAAGTCACCTAATTTTAATGTTTTTAATTATTTTACCTTAAGATTATAAAGGTGATGATTAACTTGAAATTCATTACTATAAACATACTGTATAAGCAAAAATGAACCTTATAAATTTGTTTCTATATCTAATCTCAGTTAATTCGGAGCAACAAAAAAAATTTTTTTATGTTTTCGAGAGAGACAGAGTGTGAGCAGGGGAGGGGCAGGGAGAGAGGAAGGTACAGAACCTGAAGCAGACTCCAGGCCCCAAGCTGTCAGCACAGAGCCTTACATGAGGCTCGAACTCATGAACTGCGAGATCATGAACTATGAGATCATGACCTGAGCCGAAACTGGACACTTAACTGAGGCAACGAGGCGCCCACAGAATAACAAATGCTACTGTTGTTGTTTGAGACAATTTTTCTTCCTCTAAACATGGGTAAAGGTACTTACTGGGACCATATTTTTTTCCATCACCTGAATTCAACAGGTTCAACAATCAGCATGTGATTATCACATGAGACCTAAAAAAAAAATTACTTGATACTGACAGATCACTTTTAAACTGCAAGACCACTAGAGGTCACCAGTGCAAAACATTCAACATTGAGCTAATACCAGCCTCAAGTTATTTCACGATTACTATAGTTTCCAGGGTTTCCAAAATAAGAGTATCTTGCTTAAAACATATAAATTACTCAACAATATCTGTTTTACTGTAAGTTTTCTCTAAACAAAATTTAAACTAAATGCAAACACTAAAGACAAGTGAGTTTTAATGAATTTAAACATTCTTTAGAACTTTTTGGGAAACTGATTATCCCGAGGAATTAACAAAGAAACTTTTAAATACTTTAGGTACAGAAGCAAATTAAAGACAAAGTCGGTTATAGCAACTATTAACAAATTAAAAATACCACTATTCTAAATAGTAGGCTCTCAACAAGTGTTAGCACCCTCTCCCCTAAGAGCCAACTAAAATTATACAAAATTATTCTGGGGTTAAGCAAGGTTCAGTCAGTTGTAAGTAATTTAGGATAAAGGTAAAAAGACTCAGCTATCCCAGTGATATTTTATATAAAATGAAATACTTAATACAGAGGTTTCAAAACCTAGCTAAATATCAGAATCACCAAGGAGCTTAGATATTAAAACAGACATACTTAGCCTCATAATTCAGTGTGTCAAGGTATTGCTCAGAAATCTTTGTATAATCATCTCGTGATACAAAAGCAGTTCAGCATTTAACAACATACACTCAAATGGCATACTGAGGTGTTTTTTTTTTTTTTCCAACATTTATTTTTGGGACAGAGAGAGACAGAGCATGAACGGGGGAGGGGCAGAGAGAGAGAGGGAGACACAGAATCGGAAACAGGCTCCAGGCTCTGAGCCATCAGCCCAGAGCCTGACGCGGGGCTCGAACTCCCGGACCGCGAGATCGTGAACTGGTTGAAGTCGGACGCTTAACTGACTGCGGCACCCAGGCGCCCCGACATACTGAGTTTTTAAGAATGAACAAAAAGGCTGCTTGCAATAACTTTCCAACATATAGATAAGAATTCCAGAGAAAAGAGAAACACTAAAAATACTAAAATTTCCAGAGACAAATAAAATCTCTACTTTGTTTTGATCTCTTCTACCAGAGCTTAGAACAAAATGTAATAAAAATACCACTCCATCCTCTAAAATCCCAGTATAATTTTTTCACGGCAATAGTTGGTTTAAAGCATAGGAGATTTTCAACTATCAACTCTGTATTGTAATAAGTTCTCATTTATCTGGTATTTGAAAGGATTTAAGCTCCAGGCAAGCCCATTCTCCATAAATACCCCCTTTTAAGTATAATACTGTAAGCCATTTTAAAGGGCTCTCTAAAAACATTGTTTACTGATATTGTAACTATTTTCTAAATCTGTTATAAATACATCATATACAACTTCAGAAAAACTCTCAAATATTGCAAAAGAGTAACATGGTATTTTATAGCACTTACTTAGAATCAGCAGAATAAGACGGACACATCCTCTGAGCTGCGCAGAGCTACTTCTCCTATCAAAATAGTATACTTAAAACATTCTACCAACTTTAAAAAATTTTTTGTTTATTTATTTTTGAGAGAGAGAGACAGAGAGAGAGCAGGGAAGGGGCAGAGAGAGACAGGGGAAGACAGAATCTGAAGCAGGCTCTAGGCTCTGAGCTGTCAGCACAGAGCCTGATGTGGGGCTGGAACTCAAGAGACATGTGATTATGACCTGAGCCGAAGTCAGAAGCTTAACCGACTGAGGCACCCAAGTGCCCCACATTCTACGAACTTTTAAAAAGACTTTTCCAACTCTTGGTCAAGTTTGTAATCTATACAACTGAAGTACTGGCAACAAGCCTCCCCATTCTGTCAACCATCCTATTTTGTGCTAAGTTAGGAATCCAAGTTATATTTAAGCTAAGAATAAATAACCTCCACTTCTAACATATTTTATTGCTATTTATGTACTTCTGAAAAGAAAACGAAATATTTCAAAAAATTATTAGTGACTTGGGGCGCCGGGGTGGCTCAGTCGGTTGGGCGACTGACTTCGGCTCAGGTCATGATCTCACAGTCCGTGAGTTCGAGCCCCGCATCGGGCTCTGTGATGACAGCTCAGAGCCTGGAGCCTGTTTCAGATTCTGTGTCTCCCTCTCTCTCTGACCTTCCCCCATTCATGCTCTGTCTCTCTCTGTCTCTAAAATGAATAAACGTTAAAAAAAATATATATATATTAGTGACTTTCAGCTTCTGTTTTGGTTTTTTTCTGCTGACAGGATTGATTCCTCAGGAGAGTCAATAACAGGAATGTTGACTAAATGAAAGATTACTGCACTGTGATAAAATAACAAAATAGCTTTCACAGCACTTTATAAAACTAGAGGGGAAAAAAACCATGATTCTTGTTACTGGAGGGCAAACTTATGTTCTCAAGACTGGTATGTTTCTTGAAACCATTTTTTAACTCTAAAGAGATATTCCAAATTTTAAGGTAAAAATAAAAAGATTACAAACAATCTTACAAGCAAGTTTTCAAGAATAATAGCTGAGGGGAATTTATTACTTTTTCTCTTAAAAGTCAAAGCACTTTTTTACTCATCAACTGAGGCAATTACTTATCAGGTAAGCTATTTAAAATCACTATGGGGCAGCTAGGTGGCTGACTCTCGATTTCAGCTCAGGTCATGATCCCAGGGCTGTGGAATGAAGCCCCATGTCGGGCTCCGTGCTGCGTGTGGAGCCTGCTTGGGATTGTTTCTCTCTCCCTCTGCCCCTCTTCCCGGCTCGTGCTGTCCCTAAAATAATTTTTAAAAATCATTATAAATTTTGAGATATTAATGTGAAAAAAAGACACAGTTATGCAGTATGAGTTTCACTAGCACAGGTCTGCATTCCTTTATCAAAACCTTCAAGCCAGATGTGTTCTGGAATTTATTACTCAAGTGAATATACCACACGTTAGGTAACACTTCATCCAATGAAAGTTTTAACAAAATCAAACAAATACAACAAAGTACTTGTATATGACTTTCAGTAAGTGGGATAAAGACTAAAAAGTCTTGTGTTACTCCAAATAAGGTTTCTGCCATCAAATGGTTAACAAAAACCTTTTGATTATCAGAACTTTGGGACTCTCAGAATTATAAATGAAAAGGAGGAGTAATAACTATCACAAATGCTGTATGTGCCAAACACAGTTTTAAGTACTTAAGTATATGAACTCATTTACTCCTCAATGATCCTGAGATGGTATTATTTTCACCACTTTACTAAACAAATGGGGTACAAAGTGGTAAGAAACTAGGTCATCATCCTAATAATAGCAGTGCACACCTGCAAGACTTGAATCCAAGCAGTCTCACTTCAGAGCAGCTTCTCCTGACCACCAAATGCTGCTCAACGGAGTGGGGAGAGAAAATCAGCTACATCGACAATGGCAGGGTTGAGGACAATCTGATGATGCTACCAGTTCCCCTCCCAAACCCAAAGCAGACATCAATAACTTTGCCTTGGTGTTAGAATTCTTTACATAACTTAGGTTCCAGGCAGCCACGACAAACTATTTGAATCTGCAAGCAGGATGCAAAATATTTGCCAGCCCAATTTCATACTAAGAAAATCAAAATACTAAACTAAATCAAATGTCCTTGTTTTGCTACAAATTAGACAAACGCCACTAAAATGTAAGCTCCAGAATATTAGGAATATTTGTCTTGTTCACTGATGTATTCCTATTACCCAGGACAGTACATGGCATAAGTAAAAACTCAGTAAATATTTGTTGCTGAATAAATGAAGTCACAATTACATAGTTTCTCAGTTTTCTCAATTGTAAAATATGGGAATAACCCTATATGTACAACTTCTAGCTGAATCTCAAACCTACAAGTATTTAACTCATCTAAGATAGAAAATGACATTACTTCTAAAGAAGATTGAGAGGTTTTTCACATGCTTAAGAGAAGAATTCACTTTGGTTAAATAAATGTGTTTGTGATTCTGGCAATTTTATCTAATCTATATTAATTCAGTATATTAATGATCAAAATTAAGAAAACATAAGGGACATTTAAGCTGAGCATGAATAAGCTGAAAGAATTCTGAATTTAGAAGTCCTAGGTATCTATAGCCACATCTATTGCCAGAGGGCTAAAAATCAAACCAACGTACAGTTATTTAACCTCAATTTTTAAATTTCCAAGGGGACAAAAAATCTGAACACAATCCCGGGTATATATTTAAATAACCTTAAGAAAAATCAATGAAGAGAAGAATAATGCTTTTTGGAAATTCTCTTTAACAGCTTATGTAGACATTATTACTTCATAAATGTTTCCCCAAAATAGGATGTCTCCAATTTGGCCCAATTGTGACCACAGTCTTTTGTATGGGGCAAGACAATCAGAACCTATGATTTACAGATGGTCGTCAAAAGCATATGACAACCTGCATTTGCTATTAGCACATGAAGGGGCAGCAGGGGGGAATGTGTCCTATGGGACTGAGCCCTTAAGCCTACGGATGTGATGCTATCTCCAGTTAGATACTGTCAGAATTGAGTTAAACTGCAAGACACCCAGCTGTTGTCACAGAATTGCTTAATGTTTAGAAAACCCATGGGGCGCCTGGGTGGCACAGTCGGTTGAGCGTCTGACTTCAGCCAGGTCATGATCTCGCGGTCTGTGAGTTCAAGCCCCGCGTCGAGCTCTGGGCTAATGGCTCAGAGCCTGGAGCCTGTTTCCGATTCTGTGTCTCCCTCTCTCTCTGCCCCTCCCCCGTTCATGCTCTGTCTCTCTCTGTCCCAAAAATAAATAAACGTTGGAAAAAAAAAATTATTAAAAAAAGAAAACCCACACAACTGATATCTAAAGTGAAGTACAGTTAACCCATAAACCACAATGGTTTGAGATGAGTGGGTCCACTTATGCAGTTTTTGATAAATGTAATACTGTAAATCACTTTATTTTCCTTATGATTTTGTTAATAACATCTTGTTTTCTCTAGCTTACTTTATTGTAAAAATATAGTACATATGTAATACATATAACAAAAAATATGTGTTAACTGTTTACATTATCCATAAGGCTTCCTTTCAACAGTAGTTATTAGTAGTTAAGTTTTGGGGGAGTCAAAACTTAAATGAGGATTTAACTGTGTGGGGGGTCAGTATCCCTAACTGCGTAGTTCAAGGATCAGATGTACTGATAAACTATTGATAGTAGAGGAGGCACACAGAGATGAGTTTGTCCTTATAGGGACAGCCTCAAGTTTTGCTTAGAAATGATGTGCATTTGGCCCAAACACCTTCAAGAACCCAAGCATTTATCAGGAATCTGAATATTGTAGTAGTAGCTATACAGGGTATATTTGCAAATGAGAGGAATACCTAATCTAAAAGGTAATAAATAAACCTTTTACTTAACATCATTATTCCTATATTTCTTTTACTTTCCATACTATGCAGAAAGTAAATTCTTTGAAAACATAGACCACATTGTTACATCCCTCCAATACCTTGCAAATTACATTTTCCATTCTGTATAAGACATGATGCCAGCTAAATATGTGTTGAATAAATTAATGTTTCCCTGAGTCTAGGAAATAAACAGAAAAAAATACCACTCTGGTTCACACGTACTTTAACTGAGATATATAGCCTTGCTAGTAAATCAATGGTATCAATGATTTTTATTAGTAGTAAAGTAGTGAAGTTAACACAAATTCTCAAGTCAAAAGGGGGGAAAATGCTGAATTTTAACACTGTCTCACACATTCGCTCTCTCTCATACACACACACACCCTACATATAGTTTACTCTGTGCGTTGTTTCTCAAACCCACATAGCTGCTCTAGACATTAATTTTTCTATGTTTACACCAATTCCTACATTTAATGAGTTATGCATATTTTTGCTAGCACAACATGTTTTTAGTTATTTACTCTTACTTTTACCAAATAAATTTACTAAACAAATATGTACAAGTACAAATTTGCTGAGCCATAGTACAACAAAATTAAAGCATTTAAATGAATGGTGATAAAACCACACAACTGGGACAGAATACAGATTTTCTCTTTTTAAATGTCTAGATGGTAAAGACTAAGAATTATTAATAAAGGAAATGAATTCTGTGCAAATTACAGACTTAATGATGACAATAATGATAAAATACACTAAGAAACAGAAATAAAGCCCAGGGGTGCCTGGGTGGCTCAGCTGGTTAAGCAACCAACTGTTCATTTTGGCTCAGGTAATAATCTCACCATTCGTGAATTAGAGTCCTGTGTCTGGCTCTGCACTGACAGCTCCAAGCATGCTTGGGATTCTCTCTCTCCCTCTCTCTCTGCCTCTCCCGTGCTTACTTGTGCACACCTTCTCTCTCAAAATAAACAAACATTAAGGGGCGCCTGGGTTAAGCATCTGACTTTGGCTCAGGTCATGATCTCATAGCTCCTGAGTTCAAGCCCTGTGTCGGGCTCTGTGCTGACAGCTCAGAGCTTGGAGACTGCTTCAGATTCTGTGTCTCCCTCTCTCTCTCTGCCCCTTCCCCACTCACAGGCTGACTGTGTCTGTCTGTCTGTCTCTCTCTGAAAAACAAATAAACATTAAAAATTAAAAAAAAAAAAAAAAAAGGAAGCCCAGATAATATATAGGATCTGTGTTATTCCAATTCAGAAATGTGGACCTGGGACAGGACAAGAGGCTACAAATTTAGGAAAGAGACGCCAAACAGATTAAAAAAAAAAAAATCTTGGCTCAACAATCCAAGGCGCTAAACAGAAGTAATGTGACAGCAAACCAGAACGTTAGGGTACTCTAGCAGAGTCTTCAGGGGTACTAAGACTCTTAAGAGATAACACAAAGGGAATCTGGGGGGGTGGGCACCTTCTTTAACTTGTAAGTATATAAGAAAAATGCCAGAAAAATATAGCCATAATTATCTGCCTAAAACTGACAGTGCACAGAAAATTCCAACCTTGACAATACTAGAAAAGGAAGTAACTGGGATTAAGATAATTAAGACAATTATGACTTAGTTTACCTCAAATGATATAAGTAAAGAGAAGACACTAACCATAGTCTAATCAGCTGCTTCGGGGTTAAGTTAGCTGTATTCCTAGGCTCTATTTTCATTAGCCTAAGCCCAGATATGATCATATCGGTCAGCCTTGTTAAATTAAACAAGAAAGCTATTAGAGTGAGGTGGCTTTAATGCCTTGGTAGCCTACATACGCAAACCAAACCCTTAAGCCTATAATGCCTAAAGATTAAGAAATCATAACCTAGGGACAATGAATCACAAACAGCCAACTAGGCTTTCTCAAATTGTACCACCTCCTTATTAATGAAGTCTTTCCCCTGAATCCTGTCTGCAGTACCCTCCTAACAACTTCTGGTCTGCTGGTGCTCAATGTGAATTGATTTGTGTACAAATAAACTCATAAAAAACTTAACAGCCTGCAGTTATATTGAACGTAAGGTGACGTAGGGCAAAGAGGAAACCTCCTTTCCCTCCACTAGATTTGAAGCTGTCTACATGTATTAGAAATGTGTTTAAATACTGGTACTGGTCTTCATTCTTCCAACAATATTTACTGAATGATTCCTATGGCTCTAGGAATACAATGATACACAAAAGGCCAATACAATCCCATTCTCACTGAGCTTATAGCCTACTACAGGAAAGACAGTAAATAGATCAAACATGTGCAATGAAGCTTAATAAATTTCATGATGAAGGAAGTTCACTACATAGAGGACCTAAATTACACTTGCAGGCTCAAAAATGGTTTCAGAGGAAATGACAGCTAAACTTTAAATTGAAGAGAAGAAAGTTCAAACAGGAGAGGAAGTGCTCCACATAAAGAGCATGTATGAAGGCCTAAGAGAAAGGAGAATACAGTAACTTTACCAGAATTTAAAGAAACAAAATATGACTGGAACTTTGTATGTCTAGGGGGAGAAGGGTAGAACAGAGGAAGAAGACATACAAGGGAGATAAAGCTGGAAGGCTGGAGGCTGGCAGACGCCATATTGTGAAAAGGCTTATTAGAAAATACCACAAAAAATCATATGTTTTTGAATGTATCAGTACAGGTGACATACAGTGCAATGTATATAATATAAAAAACGTTATGAAGACCTCTTTTAAATATTCTCCAACACAACAGCAGAAATAATAGTATAGAAAAAACTCAACAACAAAAAATAACCTGGTTTAAGACGGCCAAGTGAGGGGTGCTTGGGTGGCTCAGTAGGTTGAGCGTCCGACTTCGACTCAGGTCATGATCTCATAGTTCATGGGTTTGAGCCCCACGTCAGGCTTTGTGCTGACAGCTCAGAGCCTGGAGCCTGCTTAGGATTCTGTGTCTCCCTCTCTCTCTGTCCCCCCAACCCACTCACACTCTGTCTCTCTCTCTCAAATAAATAAACATTAAGAAATATTTTTTTAAAAAATGGGCAAGTGGGAGCGCCTGGGTGGCTCAGTCGGTTAAGCATCTGATTGGCTCAGATCATGATCTCATGTTCTTGAGTTCCAGCCCTACACTGGGCCCTGCAATGACAGTGTGGAGCTTGCTTAGGATTCTCTCTCTCTCTCCCTCTCTCTGTGTCCCTCCCTTGCTCTTGGTCTCACTCTCAAAATCAATAAACTTTAAAAAACAAATAAATAAAATTAAAACAAATAAAAATGGGCAAATGAATTTGAACAGACATTTCTCCCAAGATGACTTACAAATGGCCAACAAGCATATGAAAAGATGGTCAACACCACTAATCATTAGGGAAATGCAAATCAAAACCACAATGAGATAATCACCACACAACTATTAGGATGACTACTATGGGGGGGGGGGGCAAAGAAAGAAAAAAGAAAACAAGTGTTGACAAAGATAGAAAGAAATGGAAACTTTTGTACACTCTTGGTGGGAATGTAACATGGCGCAGGCACTATGGAAAAACAGACTGGGAATTCCTCAAAAAAACCCCTAAAAACTGAATTATCATGATCTAGCAATTGGCAGGTCTCAAAGAGATATATGCATACCAATATTCAAAACAGCACTATTCACAAAAGCCAAGAAGTGAAAGCAACCCAATCATGTATCAGAGATGAAAAAAAAATAAATCAAATTGTGGTATATACATACAATGGAGTATTATTTAGCCTTAAAAAGGAAGGAAATTCTGACATATGCTACACTATCGATACACCTTGAATATAGTATACTAAGTGAAATAAGTCCATAATAAAAAAAAGACGAATATCATATGATTCTACTTATATGAGGTAGCTATAGTCATATTCACAGAAACACAAAGAAGAATAGTGATTGCCAGGGGCCAAGGGAAAGGGTATATGGAATGCTGCTATTTAACAGGTAAAAACAGTTTCAGTTTTACAAGGTGAAAAAGTTTCTGCACGCTGGCTGCACGGCAATGTGAATACACTTAACACCACTGAATGATACTTAGAAAGATGGTAAATTTTACATTATGTTTTCACATACACACACGTTCCTCATATCTATCACCTAGCTTCCAAAGAGTATCAAATTTGATGATTTTCTTTCATCTCATCTCCTCCCTATCCTTTTCCCTTCTCCCTCCCCAATTAATATATTTTAAATCAATTTCCAAATACCTTATTTTTGCACTTTGGTAACAAATATTTTTGCACTTTGGTAACAAATGAGGATATCTCATTTACATGAAAAAAGGCCATTACCACACCTAATAAAATTAACAATATTATAGCAGCACTATCAACAATAGCCAAAGTATGGAAAGAGCCCAAATGTCCATTGATGGATGAATGGATAAAGATGTGGTATATATATACACAATGGAGTATTACTCAGCAATCAAAAAGAATGAAATCTTGCCATTTGCGACTACATGGATGGAACTGGAGGGTATTATGCTAAGCAAAATTAGAGAAAGACATATATCATGACTTCACTCATATGACAACTTTAAGAGACAAAACAGATGAACATAAGGGAAGGGAAACAAAAATAATATAAAAACAGGGAGGGGGACAAAACATAAGAGACTCTTAAATATGGAGAACAAACAGAGGGTTACTGGAGGAGTTGTGGGAGGGGGGATGGGCTAAATGGGTAAGGGACATGAAGGAATCTACTCCTGAAATCACTGTTGCACTATAGGCTAATTTAGATGTAAATTAAAAAAAAACAATAAAGTTAAAAAAATAAATAAAAAATAAAATAATTGGCCCCAAGTACAAAAAAAATTAACAATAATTCTTTTTTATTATCTGATAGCCAATCCATACTCATATTTCCCCAAGTGTCTCATCAACATATTTTTTACAGATTTTTTTTTAAAAAAAAATTTTTTTTTCAACGTTTATTTATTTTTGGGACAGAGAGAGACAGAGCATGAACGGGGGAGGGGCAGAGAGAGAGGGAGACACAGAATCGGAAACAGGCTCCAGGCTCTGAGCCATCAGCCCAGAGCCCGCCGCGGGGCTCGAACTCACAGAGTGCGAGATCGTGACCTGGCTGAAGTCGGACGCTTAACCGACTGCGCCACCCAGGCGCCCCTGGATTTTTAAAAAAATCAAATCAGGTGGTCGGGATGCCTGGGTGGCTCAGTTGGTTAAGCATCCAACTTCAACTCAGGTCATGATCTTACAGTTTGTGAGTCCTAGCCCCACATAGGGCTCTGTGCTAACAGCTGAAAGCCTGAAGCCTGCTTCAGATTCTGTCTCCCTCTCTCTCTCTTCCCCATCCCTGCTCGAACTCTGTCTCTCTCTCTCTCAAAACATTAAAAACAAAGAGAGAAAGAAATAAAAGAAGAAAGAATTCAAATCAGTTGGTTATGTCTCTTAAGGGTGAAGAATCTTATGGGTGCTTGGGTGGCTCAGTCCATTAAGCATCCGACTCTTGATTTTGGCTCAGGTCATGACCTCATGGTTCAGGGGATTGAGCCCCATGTTAGGCTCTGCACTGTTAACACAGAACCTGCTTGGGATTCTCTCTCTCTGCCCCTCCCCTGCTGTCACACTTGCTCTCCCTTTCCAAATAAATAAACAAACAAGCTTTCTAAAAAAGAGGTGAAGAATGTTAATAGTATGGAGAATTATAAGTAAAAAAAAGAACACAGTAATAGAAAATGTAATGCTGAGTAAAAAAATAAAATAAAAAAATAATCTAGATACCAAAGAGTATTTACTGTAAAACTGTAATGTTAAAATGTAAAACAGGCAATGGGGTGCCTGGGTGACTCAGCTGGTTAAGCATCCAACTCTTAATTTCAGCTCAGGTCATGATCTCACGGTTCATGAGTTCAAGCCCTAAACTGGGATCTGCACTGACAGCATAGAGCCTGCTTGGGATTCTCTTTCTCCTCCTGCCCCTCCCCCACTTGCACTCTCTCAAAAATAAACACTTAAAAAATGTAAAACAAGCAAAAGTAATCTGTGATAATGAAAGAATAGTAGTTACTTCTGATTGGGAGTATTGACAAAGTAAAAACAAAATAGACATACCTTGGGCACGGTAATATTCTCCTATCTTGATCTGTGTGATAATTACATTGGTGTATAAATTTGTAAAAAACAATGTGTATTTAAAATTATTAAGTGGATTGTTATACTTCAAGTTCAGGGAAAACATACTAAAAATACCATTCATCTTTTAAAAATATCGTTCATATATATATAAGTATGTCTATTTGCATAGTTATATAAAACTATCACTTAGCACACACATATCCTAACACCAAAATATTAATAAGATTATCTCTGGATGGCGAGATAAGTGATCTTCATTTTCTTTTCTAGGCTTTTCTACAATCTCCCCACAATTAAAACATTTAAAAAATTCCCTCTAAGCATTCATTCATCCTCTCTTCTCACATTGATAAAAATATAATTTTTTTCTCCCACACAATTTGTCTTCCTACTCTACAGCTCTGTCACTAGTCAAAACAAATGAGTATTAAAATCCAACTTTTGGTCCCTGGCTTACAATGGCCAACAAAGCCTAAACAGTCTGATCCTTTTTTACATTTCAGATCTCCCTTCCTACCACTCTCCCCTACATTTCACTCCACTTCTACGACATTGGTCACCTTACTAGTTTCTGAGCACATCTAGCACCTACTTGCCTTGGGCCTTTGTATTACCTGTTTGCAATGCCAGTGAGTTCTTCCACCACAAATCTACAAAACTCCATTACCAAATCTTTGTTCAAATGTCATCTTCTCAATGAGACCTATCCTAAGTCTCCTTTCAAAAACTACAAACTGTTCCACATTTATATATGCCTCTTAACCTTTACTCTCCCTCTTTTTCTTCTTACCACAACACTTAACACTTTCTAACAATATGTATTCATATAATTTCTTAATAACTTATTTGCATGTAATTGTTTGATTCCTCCCACCTTCAGACCCAAGAGAATCTAAGTTCTATGAATGGAGGAATATTTGTTTCGTTCTAGGTTATATCCCAAGCATTTTATAAGAGTTTTTTTGTTTCCTTAAGTAATCGCTACACCCAATGTGGAGCTCGAATTCACAACCCCAAGATCAAGAGTTACATGCCCTTCTGAATGAGCCAGCCAGGCATCCCTATCCCAAGCATTTAGAACAGTGTCTGGCAAATAGCAAGTGACTAAGGAAGGAGTAAAAAGGAAGAAGAAAAAAAAAAAGACCTGTGGAAGGTTTAATGACATACCCAGGTGGATAACAGAAAGAAAATTACATTGACAAATAATTCTTATTAAAATTATAAATTAAAATTAGTGAAATATCTTCAAGGTTTAAGGACTCACTCAGGAAAACTTCTATTGGTACTCAGCACAATTCATCATATTTAGTTTTATACACATTTATATTATTCCCCATTAGAAAGTGTGTAAACTGTAAGTAGTACCTGACACAAAACAGGCATTCAGTAATTACTGGTTTTATCACATGGATCTTACTAGGTAGAACATGACTAGTCCATCACAAATACCTACACTCAACTAAATAGCAGTCTGAGCACCTGGGTGGCTCAGTTGGTTGAGCATCCAACTCTTGATCTTGGCTCAGGTCATGATCTCACAGTTCGTGAGTTTGAGCCCCACAATGGGCTTTGTGCTGCAGGTACAGAGCCTGCTTGGGATTCTCTTCTCCCTCTCCCGATCTCTCTCTCTCAAAATAAATAAATAAACTAAAAAAAAAAAAATGGTTAAAATGGTCATTAAAAATAAATAACTAAATAAGTAAATATAAATAAACAAAAATAAATTAATTAAAATAGGTTTTGGGGCACCTGGGTGACTACACTGGAAGACTCTACTGTAGCAAAGCTGTCTTTATTTGACCAGACTCAGCTCATCCAGTCTAGATAGCCTTTTCTCTGGGTGCCTTTGGTCAAAAACAATCAGAGGCAACTGTGAAACTGTGGTCCTTAACTTTACACTTTGTACAAGCAGAAAAAGAAAGCTAGCACAGAGGTGTAAACTGCCTGGCTGAGTCCCAAGGCATGTCCCAGTATACACACAGAGCCCCTTAGCAAAGACTGAAAGACTTACAGGTTCCAGGCATCCAAGGAAATTTCTGCCTACTCATTAGCTTATTGATAAGAGACTTCAGTAACCATATACAACAAAGAAATACAGACTTTATGGCATTAGTTCCAAAAGTCACTCAACAAAAAATAGTAGCAGTAAATTATCCAGAGGGGTGGGGTGAAGAGGGAGCTGTCAATATAAATTATCCCTAAGGAAGAGCAGACACTGAACTTACTAGCCTAAGATTTTAAATCAACTATTTTATTTAAAAATTTTTAATGTTGATTTATTTTTGAGAAAGAGAGAGAGCGCTAGCAGGGGAGGAGCAGAGAGAGAAGGGGACATAGGATCTGAAGTAGGCTCCAGGCTCTGAGCTGGCAGCACAGCTGACATGGCTTGAACCCATGAACAGCAACACCATGACCTGAACCAAAGATGGACACTTAACCGACTGAACCACCCAGGCTCCCCTTAAATCAACTTTTTTTAAATGTTAAAACTAAAGGAAACCATATCTAAAGAACTAAAGGAGAATATGAAAATGATGTTTCACCAAATTGAGAATATTAACAGACAAATATTATTAAAAAAAAAAACAAGGGGCGCCTGGGTGGCGCAGTCGGTTAAGCATCCGACTTCAGCCAGGTCACGATCTCGTGGTCCGGTCCGTGAGTTCGAGCCCCGCATCAGGCTCTGGGCTGATGGCTCAGAGCCTGGAGCCTGTTTCCGATTCTGTGTCTCCCTCTCTCTCTGCCCCTCCCCCGTTCATGCTCTGTCTCTCTCTGTCCCAAAAATAAAATAAAACGTTATAAAAAAAAAAAAACAAAACAGAGGGGCAAATGGGAGGTTCAGGTGGTTAAGCATCTGACTCTTGATTTTGGCTCGGGTCATGATCTCACAGTTCGTGGGTTCGAGCCCCACATCAGGCTCTGCAATGAGTGCAGAACCTGCTTGGGATTCTCTCTCTCTCTCTCTCTCTCTCTCTCTCTCTCTCTTTCCCCCTTCTCTCTCTCTGCCCCCGCCAAAATAAATAAACATAAAAAAAACAAATTACAGATTTGAGAAATAGAGTAAAATGAAAAATTCAATAGAGGGGCTCAACAGTATACTATATAAGCAGGCAGAAGAATCAGCAAACTTCAGGCAGTTCAACTGAGATTAGCCAGTCTGAAAAAAAAGATGAACAGAGCCTTAGAAACCTGTGGGATGCCATTAAACATATCAATGTATGCGTAATAGGGAGATGAGAGAAAAAAGAACAGAATACTTAAATAACAACCCCAAACTTCCCAATGTGATTCTTAAAAAACCATGAATATACACATCCAAGAAGCTCAATGAATTTCAAGTAGCATAAACTCAAAGAGATCCATACCAACACAACATCATAATGAAACTGTCAATAGCCATGAGAAAGGGATTATCTTGAAAACATCAAGAAAGAAGCAACTCATCAACAAAGGATCCTCCCAAGATTAACAGTTGATTACTCAGAGAAACCATGCAGGCAGTGGGACAATATATTTCAAGTGGTGAAAGAAAGTGACAGTCAAGAATTCTACATCCAATTATTTAAAAACGAAGGAGATATTATGACATTCCTGATTAAAAAACAAAACAGGGGGCGCCTGGGTGGCGCAGTCGGTTAAGCGTCCGACTTCAGCCAGGTCACGATCTCACGGTCCGTGAGTTCGAGCCCCGCGTCAGGCTCTGGGCTGATGGCTCAGAGCCTGGAGCCGGTTTCCGATTCTGTGTCTCCCTCTCTCTCTGCCCCTCCCCCATTCATGCTCTGCCTCTCTCTGTCCCAAAAATAAATAAATGTTGTAAAAAACAAAAACAAAACAAAAAAACTAAGAAAGCTTGTTGTTAGTAGACATGCCCTAAAAATACATACTAAAAGGAGCTTAGATGAGAAGACAGTAACTGGTAATTGAAATCCATATGGAAAATACAGAGCATCAGTACAGGTAACTTTTCAGGTAACTGTAAGAGACCTTATATTTTTGTTTGTAACTCTTTTTTTCCTCATATCTGATTTACAAGATGACCACATTTGGCAAATAATTAGAAATGTGTTGATAGTATACAATAGAAAATGATGTAATTTGTATGATAATAGTAACACAAGGGAGGTGGAAAGGAATGGAGCTTCATAGGAGCAAAGCTTTTGTCTGTTATTATAAATTAAATCAGCATTAATAAACTTGATAAACTTGATAAAATGTGAACTGTAATCCTCAGTCTAACCACTCAC
>NW_024412396.1:9845271-9889884 GCF_014898765.1 Herpailurus yagouaroundi
ATAAACTTGATAAAATGTGAACTGTAATCCTCAGTCTAACCACTCACAAAGTAACTCAAAAAACCAAGTAAAAGAACAAATTAAAATGGTACACAAATAAATAAAAATGGTATACCAAAAAGTACCTTACAGAAAAGTAGACAATACTAAAGGAAGAGAGGAACAAAAGATATCTAACGTTCAGCAGTGAGGTTTTTTCCCTGTTTAAATAGTAATCTCTTAGACACAAATCCATTCCTTAATAAGTAAATCACACTTCTCTGCTTTATCTCCCTCTACAGCACTTACCACATGACAACCTTTACTTTCTCTACGCAACAGAATCAAAGCTTCAAGAGGACAAAAACTTTATTTTATATTTTATTATTTTTATTTTTATTTTTAATTTTTATTTTGTTTTGTTTATAGCTTTAAACCCAGACACACACCTATTGAGTAGGTGCTTAGTAAACAGCCAATGACTGAATAAACAAATGAACAATCGGTAGAGATCAGCCTTTTAAGAAATGTGTCCCATTTTAAGAGAAGCCTAAGCGCACATCTACAATTTGTAGATTTGGTAGCAGGAATATAAACAACTCCCCATCTGATGGGTTTCTATTTTCTCTGTTAAAGACATCTGCTGAGTTAGAGGGGAAGGTGGAACAACTGAAAATTTACAGACAGTAACTAGCTGCCTGGCATGCTTCTGCTGAAAATTTCTATATCAGATTCAAATTCTGATAGGTTTGATTTAGGCACTGTTGTCTAAATCAGCAGTCACATGATTTCATGTAAATCTGCCAGTCTTACAACTTAAAAAAAAAGTTTGAACTTTTAAAAAAATCAACAAAAATACGTAAATGCCTTGAATTCAGATTTTGAAAAGAACATTAGATGAGAAAAAGTCTATTACCTGTAAGTATTGAATTTATCAATTTTATTATCAAGTAAGAGTCAATTATACCAAAAGAAGTAAAGCTGAGTCTTGAAGACATATTTGTACACTCATGTTTTAGCAGCATCATTCATAATAGCTAAAAGGTATAAGCAACCCAAGTATCCATCAACAGATAAATGGATAAGCAAACTGTGGTATATGTATACAATGGAATATATTATTCAGCCTTGAAAAAGAAGGTAATTTTGACATATGTTACATGGGTGAACCTTGAGGAGATAATGATAAGTAAAATAAAGCAGTCATGAAAGAGACAAAAATGAATTATTTCAGTTACATGAGGTACCTAGGGTAGTCAAATTCCTTGAGATAGTAGAAAGGTGGTTTCCAAGGACTGCAGGGAATGGGCAGTTATCATTTAACGTGCATAGGGTTTCAGTTTTGCAAGATGAAAAGAGTTCTGGACATGGATTGTGGTAATGGTTGCCCAATACTGAAGTGTATACTTAAAAATGGTTAAGATGGTAAGTTCTGTATTTGTATCTTACAATTTTATAAACAGAGGGGAAAGTCAATTATAGTATATTATGTATTAAAGGACAATAAAAATGACATACTGTTACTTTTAAAGAAAAAAACCACTTTCTTTAGAAACTGAATTTAAATCATCTGTACTACATGCCATATGTTTGTTTATACCAGTTAGCACAACAGAAGCTAAAGGTTTGAGATAGTCACTGCCTTTGAGAAGGGAACTTTAAAAAAGAAATTGAACTTGGTTTGCAAAAACTAGGATTTAAGGACACCAGAAACTGTGAAAACAGTGTAGAACACAAAGACCCTACTAACCAGAAAGATGGAGTATATGGCTAAAGAATAACTAAAGGACAGTCAAGGACTTAAGTTTACATAAGACTGGTAAAGTGGAAATAATAAAAACCTAGGGAGAAAGTGACCATCTACTAATGGAAGATATAGATATAAAAAAAACATAATTCCAGAAAGAACTAATAGAAGACTTGAAGAAAAACAGACTCTAAAAAAGTACAGCAGAGACAGAATATTATCCTGCAAGTAGGCTCAAAACAAAATGTAGCACAAGAATGATAAATTCTACTTCCATATAGTTAAAATTTCAAAATCACAATGATGGACATTTGAGACCATTAGAAGTCTGCAAAGAAGTTATCTGGAAAAGTCAGAGAATTATAAGCTCAGAGAACCAATTATAAGTAACTAAAGATTTAAGAAAACAAACTTATTGTAAGGCTAAAGCAAATTAAAAGTCACTGTCGTTGAGTTTTAAAAACAAATATTAGGTAGACCTTTCTGAAGAATGGAAATAAAAATAAGTTTTAAGAAAAGGGACAAAACAAAAATCTCATAGTACCATCTAGCCTTATAGTATCTCACTCTTAAGCATGAATAGACAGTCAATGGTCACCAATATTTGAGGAAAGCATGATATACTGAAGATGGGGAGGCAAAATAAAAATGAAATTGAAGGAAACCATCAATAATAGGTAAAGAATGCTTCAAAACAGAAAATCCACTATGCCAGAAAAAAAATCCATTAAAAAAAAACCAGAATACCATTCTTGTAAAAGTTCAAACAAGAAAATGTTTTTTATTTTTTTGTTAATATAACATAATATAATATAATATAATGTAATATAAGTATAATATATAGAGAGAGTGAGAGAAAAAGCACATACATGCATGTGTGGGGGAGAGGCAGAGAGAGAATCTCAAGCAGGCTCCACGGTGTCAGGGCAGAGCCCAATGCTGGGCTCCATCTCAGGAACCAGGAGATAATGACGTGAGCTGAAATCAAGAGTTTGATGTTTAAGGGACTGAACCACCCAGGTGCTCCAAGAAAATGCTTTATAAAAATTTAAGACACTAGACTGAAAAATAGAGTTGGAAGAATATATCTCAGAAAACAGACCAAAAGGAAAAAAAAACAACAAAACACGAGACAGAAGAAAAATTTTAAGTCAAGCATGTCCATAATCAACAAAACATGTGCCCTAATGACTTGGGATTAAATTAACACTTCTCAAAAAAGATTAGTACTGCTGCCCTTATAGGGGGGTGTTTGAAATGTCAGGGGACATTTCTAGTTGTCCCAATAACTACTGGGTTATACTAGTATTTATTTAGTGTCTCGGAGGCAGGGTGCTCAAATCCCTACAAGCATAATATAGTGTAACTCAAAAGTAGTAACTACAAAAATGCCTACAGTGCCCTCTATTCAAAAAGACTTCGAATACGCTCATTGCCTGACACAATATGCACTTTCATGAAATTTATTAACACCAGGATAAAACAAAGATACCGAGAGAAAAATTCAAGCCAAGCATTAAAAAAGATCCAGAATAAGATCCACCAAATTCTGTAAAAGCAATACTGAAAGTTCAAAGAAAATATACTCCAAATGTTGATGGAAATTTACTTTGAGCCAAATTACCAATCAAGTGTAAGACTAAAATAGACATTTTAAAAAGTTACAAGTCGCTAAAATGTACCTCCTATGTAACTTTATTCAAGAATCAATCAGGTAACAATTTCAGCAAAATGAAGAACTCAGCCAGGAAAAAAGCTGGAATGGGATCCAGTAAAAAAAAGGGGGAGGGGGGTTGGCGGTTGGGATTCCGAACTGCTGAAGAGTGGACACAAGTTTCAGAATAGCAACTCTGAAACAAACAGAGCATCCCACAGAAGTTTCAGAATACCCACTCTGTATCAAATTTTAATAACAAGTCTAAATCAGGGAAACCTGGGTGGCTCAGGCCCTTAAGCTTCTCACTCTTGACTTTTTTTTAATTACAAAATGTCTTTTAATGTTTATATTTGAGAGAGAGAGAGAGAAAGAGAGAGTGTGCGTGCAAGCTGGAGAGGGACAGAGAGAGACGGAGATAGAACCCAAAGCAGGCTCCAGGCTGTCAGCACAAAGCCTGACTTGGGGCTCAAACTCTCGGGGCTCAAACTGACGAGCCATGAGATTGTGACCTGAGCAGTAGTTGGACACTTAACCGACTAAGCCACCCAGCTGCCCCTTTTTTTTTTTTTTTTTTTAATGTTTTACTTATTTTTCAGAGAGAGAGACATCAAGGGCGGGGGTAGCAGACAGAGAGGGAAACAAAGAATCTAAAGCAGGCTCAGCACATACGGACTCCTGATTTCAGCTCAGGTCATGATCTCACAGCTCGGTGAGATCCAGCCCCCACGAACTCATCTGCACTGACAGTAAGGAGCCTGCTTGGAATTCTCTCTCTCCTTCTCTCTCTCAGCCCCTCCCCCCATGCTCTCTTGCTCTCTCTCTCTTAAAATAAATAAATATTTTTAAAAAAAGAGAGAGAGAAAGAAAAAGTCTATGGGGCACTTGGGTGGCTCAGTCAGTTAGGTGTCAGACTTTAGTTCAGATCATGATCTCAGCATTCATGAGTTTGAGCCCCACATCAGGCTCTGTGCTGACAGCTCAGAGTCTGAAGCATGCTTCAGGTTCTGTCTGTCTCTCTGCTCCTCTCCCTCTTGCACTCTGTATCTCTCTCTCAAAAATGAATAAACATTAAAAAAAAAAAGAAAAGAAAAAGTCTAGATCAGAGCAATGGGATAGACAGTTCTCTCCACTCCTCTCCCTCCATACAAGCAGCAAAACTGATAGATAGTATGATGCACTCTTAACCAAGAATTTGAAAACCCTTACAGCTTTCTAAGATCTTCTGGAAAAACAGCAACAAATACACAGAAAACGAAATAAAAAGAGGCACATAACTCTGAGAAAAACAAAAAAAATGTACAAAAAAGGGAAAGTAGTCACAGTATTCACTTGATTCACTATTATTTACATGGTAATAATAATGTAAAATCTAATGATTTAACTAATTTTATTACCTATATTGAATAATGAAAGAAGACAAAAGGGGTGTGATAAATCCTCTTCTACAAGAGGTTGGAAGATAATGTAAGATATTGTCAGAGACAGTAGTTTCAGATTTCTACTATTTAAGAATAAGTAAATATCAGTTGACAGTGATTGTTTCTGGAAAGCTCGATTAGAGGACAGGATGGGGAGAGGACAAACTATTTTGACCATAAGCATTCTAGTATTTCATGTGTTTCTAAGCAAAATTGAGAAATGACAGTGTTTATATTCATACATTTTGTACTATTAAAAATTAGGGAGATTTATGCATACTGAGGTGGTACAATATTTATGATAAATTATAGTCTGAGGTTTTTTTGAACTAATATACTCACTCAACAATACCATTACCAGGCATTTTTCTAAGCACTGGAAATGAATGGAGATGATCTATATAATCACACATATACAGTTACCTGTACATCAGTTTCTTTTAATTTCAGCATTATTGACATATGGACAACATAATTTTTTTTATTTGGGGGGATAGAGGACTGTCCTGTGCATGTTTAACAACATCCCTAACCTGTATCCACTAGATGTCAGTAACACCCCCTCTCTGGTTGTGATAACCAAAAATGTCTCCAGACACTGTGAAACATACCATGGGAGCAAAACTGCCCCCCTCCCCTGCCCCCGACCCCAGTTAAGAATCACTGTTGTGTATGTACAGAAAAAGTTCTGGGGGAGGTGCCTGGCAGGCTCAGTAAGTAAAACATGTGATTCTTGTTCTTGGGGTTGTTAAGTTTAAGCCCCATGTTGGGTGTAGAGATTACTTAAAAATCTTAAAAAAAAAAAAGAAAAGAAAAAAGTTCTGAAATGATACCCAAAAAGACACCAGTGTTGTTACTAGAAAAGTAAAATTAGCAAAAAAGTCACTATCTTTGACATTCCGGTAGTTTGATTTTCATATAAATTTATTATTTCAACAGTAAATATTAAAAACACAAAAAATTACAAAATAAATTAAAAGCAACTAAATGCAGCCACAAAACAAAAATTTTAATTGTAAAATAAAATCTTAAGAAGAAATAGAGGGTATCTATCAGTTTTTAAAGAAATCAGTAAAAAAAAAAAAGGAATAGGGAAAAGATAAACTAGAACACAAATTCATTAAAAATACTAGTAAGTTCAGGGGCACCTGGTTGGCTCAGTGGGTAGAACATGTGATTCTTGATCTTGGGGTTGCGAGTTCAAGCCCAAGATTGGGCATACAGCTTACTTTAAGGGAAAAAAAAAAAATAAACTAGTAAGTTCAGCTTGCTGTTTTATGATTAAGTATTTTTCAACAATAACCATATAGATATAAAGAAACAATCCATTTCTGGGGCGCCTGGGTGGTTCAGTTGGTAAAGTGTCTGACTCTTGGTTTCAGCTTGGTTACTGGGCTCGAGCCCCACACAGGGCTCTGCACTGACAGTGCGGGGGCCTGCTTGGGATTCTCTTTATCTCCACCCCTCCCACATCTCTTTCAAAATAAATAAATAAACTTAAAAAAAAATCCATATGTGAAATACCAATTTTAATAGAAGAAAATATCTATTCTGCAATATTTGCTGTGTCTTTTTTTTAAATAAGGAAAACAGAAAAGTTGCCAATAATCCCATCACCCCAAAATCATAAAGGTTTCTTAAATACTTGTACTATATTTTTCAACATATTCTTTATAAAGCTGATTTAGCATATAATATGGAACTCTTATTTTTAGTTTATTAGAAGCATTGAGTAGTCATTAAACATTCTTCATAAAAATCATTATCATTTTCTAAGGAAAAAGTAATTTGACCCAACCTCCACCCTCGCATTAATCCCAGAGATTAATTTTAATTATGTTGTGATTTCTTTTATACTCCATTTCCCAGGAGGGGAAGAAGGGAATAAATAATTTTGAATACCTTATTAATAAAAAACAAAGCTTGGTTTCATTCCAGTAGCAAATGAGAGGTCAAGGGAAGAATAGTAATTTACTATTGAGATGTTATTTCCAACTTGTGGGCTTTTTCTCCTATTATATACTACAAAAATTACCATTCAGCTTCTCATATCTAACAGCTTAACTTCACTCATTTATAATTTGTTTTAAGTAAACTCTACACTCAACGTGGGGCTCTAACTCAAGACCCTGAGATCAAGAGTCGCATGCTCTACTGACTGAGCTAGCCAAGTGCCCCAACTTCACTCATTTAACAAATATTTAGCAAATACCTATTACGTGCCAGGTCCTTTACTGTCACATTAGGTATAGGTGTGTATGTGTATATATATATGTTTAAAAAAAAAAGTAGACTCTTCCTCTCAGTTTACAATCAATCTTAAGGGGGAAAACAAGCAAACAAGTCTAAAATTATAAATTACATTAAAGGTTAGGAAGCAAATGACCTGGATGTAGTGATATACATGAAGCATAAAGATTCATAAGCACTGATTTTCTAGAATTCCAATCCCATCCCCACCTCCTTTTTAAATATAATTTTATGGAGAAAGTCCAGTCCACTTTTTAAAGCTCTAGAAAAAAACCAACAAATGTTAGTCTAAGCCACTCTAAAATTATTTTATTACCTGAGACAACTATTAGTTGCATATTATTATACTCACCCACTGTTTCTCTATCATTTCCCTATATCCTCTTCCCATTTACCCCACCCCCATTTTTTCTATTTTATCATCTTCTTTGTTTTGCCTTTCTCCATTCTTCAAGATTTCAGTAACAGACTTACAGTTTAAATGAACCAACCTCTGGTTAACAGTTTTCAAAGCTAAACTATTCATGACTTCTAATTTAAATTCAGATTTAAATGCAAACATGAAATAACAAAGCAATAAAAAAATTTTAATTTTACAATAGAATTTATTTTGAGGCAGCAATGCTGGTTGCACACACATTTAAGAAGAATATAGCTATAAATGCTATGGGAAAATTTAACACAAACATCCAGCAATAGCAAAGTACTGTAGTTAAATCAACTGGCTAGTCCACATAGTAGAATACTATGCAGCTGTTAGAAAAAAGTGAGAATACTCTCTACTAAAAAATATAGAATGATTTCCAAGAAATATTAAATCAAAAAGTGAAAAATAGGGTAGTGTATATTTGCTTTTGTCTATTTGCATAAAGAAAATGGGAAGGATACATATAGTACTAATAAAAGTGGTTACTAATGTGCGTCCAAGGGTGGAGAGGCTTATGATAAGTACAAGACTTAATTTTGAACCACTCCTTATTAAAAAAAAAAAAAAAAAAAAAAAAAAGTTTGAAATTGTTCAGTAAGAATTTTAAAGATCTTTTTTACAAACTCTATCTGAAGGTGATCCAAAATTTCACTACACAATTATAATTGCTCTAGTTACACTATTTTTTAGACCTTGTCACACTGAGCCTATCCATTAGTCATTTGCTTACAATTCTTCACCACTTAGGTGGTCCCAAGGAACACCAAGTACTGGTATCAACTTAAAAGAGTGTAACATACTGTTCAAAATCAACTTGTCAGCTTCTGACTTCATTACCTATACTATTTTATGGTGAGCAAGTTATTTAACCTCTTGCCCATGTTTCCTTCTCTCTAAAATGGAAATAACTGTATCTATGATTTAGGTATGGTATGAAAATTAGAATGATTCCCAACACACAGAAAACTGATTAAATGTTAGCAGGTATTATCACTAATAGTTCTTTTTATGGACATGTAAAGTTTTCATCTATGTAATCAAACACCATGGTATGTTTCAATCAAATTCAATCAAATCAAATATTAATTCCTGTTAGTGAGTGGCTTCAATGTACTAGAAAGCAGAAAAGTAAAATATTAACAATAAAAATAAAAGTGCAACAATGTAAGTATACATATGCAAGTCACTTTGAGTGCAAAGAAGGGAGCAATAAACACATTGCTAAAGTTTATAAAATACCAATAGGAGAGGGGCACCTGGGTGGTTCAGTCGGTTGAGCACCCAACTTTGGCTCAGGTCCACGATCTCACGGTTCGTGGGTTCGAGCCCCACGTAGCTCTGTGCTGACAGCTCAGAGCCTGGAGCCTGCTTTGGATTCTGTGTCTCCCTCTCTCTGCCCCTCCCCAACTTGCACCCGGTCTCTCTTTCTCTCAAAAATAAACATTAAAGAAAAAAATTTACGGGGCACCTGGGTGGCTCAGTTGGTTAAGTGTCTGACTTCAGCTCAGGTCATGATCTCACAGTCCGTGGGGTTCAAGGCCCGCATCGGCCTCTGTGCTTATAGCTCAGAGCCTGGAACCTGCTTTGGATTCTGTGTCTTTTTCTCTCTACCCCTTCCCCACTCACACTCTGTCTCTCTCTCTCAACATTAATGTTAATATACAAACATTAAAAAAAAATTTAATACCAATAGAAGGAATGAGGATTTTGAAGAGAAAGCAGATGGAGAAATGGACTATACCCAATCATTAATAACCTTTTATCATTCAGGTTCCTAAATCTGGCTGATACTCAAAGTTACCAGGTATACATTTCAAAAACCCAGATTCCACCTCAGATTCCTTAATCACAATGACGAGGAATGGAATATAGGAATCTGTGCTTTTAAAGGATCCCAAGTGATTATGATCATTAACTAGGTTTGGGAGCCACCATAAGTCCCACTCTTGTACAATTAGAGACTTTAGAAGTATCTCCAGATAAAGTATATTTAATCATTACCTTTGGTAGCTCTTGAGTCAATGGCAAAGTGCTATTAACAATTAGTCATTCTTTTACACTAAACCACTAAAAAACCTTTTAAAATAAATATATACTAAATGTTCTAAATAATAGTGTGGCTGCCGTTTACTGAACAATTATTCATAAATGACTAGAAACAACGCCCAACATCATTCCAACCAAAACCAAAGTAAATGACAGGAGAGAGGAAAATAGAGAATACAATTTAAAAATAGGCAAAAGATCTGAAAAGACACCTCACCAAAGAAGATATAAAGATGGCAAAGAAAACATATGAAAAGATGCTCAACATTGTGTCATTAGGGAACTGCAAATTAAAGCAAGATACCACTACACACCTATTAGAATGTCTAAAATCCAAAACATGACAACATCAAATGCTGACAAAGATGCGGCACAACAAGAATTCTCATTCATAGTGGCACCTCAGCTGGTTAAGCATCCAACTCTTTGATTTCGGTTCAGTTCATGATCTCACAGTTCGTGGTTCATGCTTCCTGAGTTCGAGCCCCATGTTAGGCTTTGTGCTGACAGTGCAGAGTCTGCTTGGGATTCTCTCTCTCCCTCCCCCACTCCTGTGAGCTCTCATAATAAATAAATAAACTTAAAAAAAGAAAAGATTTCTCATTCATTGCTGGTGGGAATGCAAAATGGTACAGTCACTTTGAAAGACTATTAGGCAGTTTCTTAAAAAACTAAACATACCTTTATCATATAATTCAGCAAGTAAGCTCCCTGTTATTTACCTACATAACCTGAAAACTTATGTGCACACAAAAACCTCTACATGAATGTCACTTCATAATTGCCAAATCTTGGAAGCAGCAATAAGGTCCTTCAATAGGTGGACAGGGGTGACTGGCTGGCTCAGAGAGTGGAGCATGCGACTTTGCTCTCAGGGTTTCAAGTTCAAGCCCCACTTTGGGTGAAGAAATTACTTAAAAATGAAATATTCAGGGGTGCCTGGGTGGCTCAGTTGGTTAAGCATCCAACTTTGGCTCAGGTCATGATCTCACAGTTCATGAGTTTGAGCCACTCATCCAGATCTCTGCTATCAGCAAAGAGCCTACTTCAGATTCTCGATCACCCTCTCTATGTCCCTCCCCACCTCATGCATGCTCTCTCAAAAATAAAAACATTTAAATTTTAAAAAATGAAATCTTTAAAAAAAATTGGTGGACAAAGAAAGTGCAGTACATATATACAATGAAATATTATTCAGCACTAAATAAAAAGATCAAGCCACAAAAAGACATTTAAGAAGGAATCTTGAACATTGCTGAGTGAACTGACATTCTGGAGAAAGCAAAACTATGGAAGACAGTAAAAGAGCACTAGCTAGCTGCCCAGGGTTTGGGGAGAGAGAAGAAATAGGTGGAACACATGGTATTTTTAGGGCAGTGAATCTATTTTGTATACTATAAAGGTAGATACAGGTCATTATACATTTGTTAAAAACCAAAGAACATACAATACAAAGGGTGAACCTTAATATAAACTATAGACTGGCTGATAATGATGGGTCAATGGTGGTTCACCGGTTATAACAAATATACCAAAATAGTGGGACTATCGATGGGGAAGAGGTTGAAAAGTGTATTTTCCCCCCAAATTTTGCTGTAAACCTAAAATTGCTCTAAGAAATAGTGAATGAGAAAGGATAGAGGAAGAAAAAATTTGAAATCAAAAGAAAATTAAATAAACTCAAGGGAAAACGCATTTTGTAAAAAGAAAAAAATGATTAAAAAAATACATTTCAAAGTTAAAAAAGGGGCACATGGCTGGATCAGTCTGAAAAGCATGTGGCTCTTGAGTTCAAGCCCCACCCTAGGGTAAAGATTACTTAAAACAAACAAACTTCAAAATTAAAAAAAAAAAAAAAAAGTAAGGGTGGAACCCTCCTGCATTGCTGGTGGGAAAGTAAAATGGTGCAGTCATTTTGGAAAATAGTTTGGTAGTTCCTCAAAAAGTTAAACATAAAATTCCTCAAAAAAGTTGAACATGAGCCAGCAATGACACTCCTAAGTATATACCAAGGAGTTGGAAATGTAAGTTTACACAAAAACCTGTGCACAAATGGAAACAGCAGCATTATTCATGACAGCCAAAATGTAGAAACACCCAAATGTCTACCAACTGATGGACAAAATTTGGTATATCCACACAACAGAGTATTATCCAACCATAAAAAGGAAAAAAGTACTGCTACATGCCACAACGTGAACCTTGAAAACATTGTCTTAAGTGAAAGTCACAAAAAGCCACATATTGTATGATATGGAATCCTATTAGTGGTAGTATGCAATATCCACAGTAGGCAAACCCATAGAGACGGAAAGTATTATTTCTTTCACAGAGACAGAAAGTAGTGGTTGCTGGGGGAGGGGAAGGGCATTGGGACTAACTGCTAATAGGTGCAGTTTCTTTGTGGAATGATGAAAATATTCTAAAATAAAACAATGACGACGACTACACAACATAGTGTATACCACATAACATATACTAACATCCACAAAATGTACATTCCATAAAGGGTAAATTTTATGTTACATGAATTATATCTCAATTTCTAAACAACTTTTTTAAAATCTAAGAGTGGCCCTACGGAGAGAATGTTCCTAAGCACTAACAACAGCCTGCTAACATAAAACATAACTAACTCTCAACAGTGTAGTCTTACCCTCTCCCTCCCCTTCCCTCAGAAAGAAAATAAACCCTTTCCAGTCAAGCCCCTAGATCCAACCAACCATGTTATAGGAAAAACAAACAGAACAGAATATATTAAGCTATACTATAGGGAAGGACTCAGCAAAATGCAGACTCTGGGAACCTTTATAAGGACCAAACACCTGATTTCTTTAAAAAAAAAAAAAAAAAAGGAAGAAAGAGAGAAAGAAAGAAAGAAAAAGAATGGCAAGAAAAAGATGGAGAGAGTTCCAATCGAATAATGGTGTGTAGTTATCTTTTAAAGTCCTTATCTTTTAGATACACACTGAAATATTCATGGATGCAATTATATGACGGAGATTTACTAGAAATACTCTAGGATGGGGAGGAGTGGATACAAGTATAAGTAAAATAAGACTGGTCAAGTTTAAGATGAGTGACAAGTCTGTGGAAGATCACAGGTACCATATTATTTTTGTGTATATTTAGAACTTTCCATAATAAAAAAATGAGTATATGCAACACAATCATATTTACAATGTAGAGAATAAACTGTTAAGACAGGGGCGTGGATGGAGGGAAACTGGTAGGAGATTTCAGAGAATTCAGGCAGGAGAACACCGTGAAGGAAGACAGTGAAGTGAAAATATGAAAATCACAGATTAAACCAGGATAATTTCCCCAGGTCAGTGGTTATCAGGCTTCAGGGATATTCTATGCAAAATTTTTCACCCGTCCTTTTTTTTTTTTTTTTTTTAATTAAAAGAGGCTTCACAACTTTCATTATATATGCAAAGGAGACTAAAATCCCAAAATATTAATTACTAGATTAAAATTTTTTTAGCATATTAATACAATCTATATTAGATAGGCCCTTGAATCACTGCAATCCAGTTAACACACTTTCAAAGCTCCTTCCAGCTTTAGAACTTCCTTCCAATTGAAATACCATGGTTAGGTACTCATACTTCAGATCTAAAAGTATTCTTACCCTCTAGGGGCTTTACAACAATTAGATAAACTAACATAGTAAGAATTTAAATTTTTGGCATATAGAAATTGCTCAGTAAATGTTACCCGTTTATCTGAAAGTCCATTATCTACACAGATTTGCCATCATCATTTATTGTCTCACCATCCTGTAAGTTTCTGGTTTATCACATTTTATTATTTCTGGAATACAAGCTTCATGAGGGAAAGGTCCTTATTTCATACATCATTTTGTGCCTAGCACAAAATAACACTCAAATATATTCACTGAATAATTACACTAGATAGAATCAATAAAACTCAAGACTCAATGATGGCAAGGATGGTGATAAATGTTAACAGAGGAAAAGGAGAATAAGTAAGTTGTAAAAATAAGTGTGTTGTATGGGGAGGGAGAAGCAGGCATTTGAGATGAACTGAATAATTAAATTTATTATTTTTTTAATGTCTATTTATTTTGAGAGGGAGAGAGACAGAGAGAGCATGTGCATGCATAGGAAAGAGGGAGAGAGAGAGATGGGGAGGGAGGGAGAGAGGGGAAGGGTGGGGGGGAGAGAGACAGACAGACAGACAATCCCAAGCAGGCTCTACCTGGTTAGAGTGGAGCCCTATGTGGGCTCAAACTCACCAACTGAAATCATGACCTGAGGTGCTGAAATCAAGAATCAGATGCTTAAGTGACCCAGGCCATGCAGGCACACCTGAAAGTTTTGACTTTAAAGTAACAAGTTAGACAGGAAATTAGAAATAGGAGACATCTGAAAACCAAACCAAAAAAATCTAGTAGTCGTAAGAATACTGTTTGTAAAGGCAGCCTGTCCAGCCTGCCTGCTACTTGCATGATCTCGGGCCCATTAATTAACCTCTGCGTCCCAATATTCTAGTGCCCCCCCCCACAACCCCCTCAAACCCAACAACAAAAGAAATAAACTGTGCCAACCTCACTGGGTTGTTTTAGGATTAAAGGAATTAATACTGAAGCACTGGAATAACACTCAGCAAACAGTAACCAAAAGATGTTAGATAGTAAGAGCTAAGCAGTAGCTGAAAATCTGATTCCGAATGAAACATACAGCCAATATACTAAGAGAACAAGAGTCCCAGGGAATAACTGGGAACAATGGAGAGGTAACATGAAGAAAAGTTTTAAGTGGACAAAAGGGAAACTAGAGAATTACATAGTAGAAGCCAAAGAAAAGGATTTTAAAGAAGAAATAGTCAACAGCAAAAAGTGCTGGTTAAGTGCATCAAGTCTGTAAAAAGGCCACATGATTTGGCAACTTGAAGGCTGACCATCAAAAGAAAAAAAACCACATCCTACAAGGTGTTCAGACAGGTTTGAGAGAGTAAGGCAAAAGGGCCGACTATACAGCAGAGTTGAGGGGTAAAAAGAGGTAGAGAGAATTCTAGATTAGTGGTCCCTAGACTTTTTGTTTGCAAGAACTTCAAAAACAGGGAAAATGACATAAGGTTGCGTCCTCTTAATTCTATCAAAGTTTTTTTCCTCTGTTGTCACCATCATTTGAAATAGGGAACTGCATTAACAGTGAAAATTTATGAAGCCTAAAACTCTCAGAATAAAGGGAATGCCTTTACACAAAACCACGATAATGTTCATATTTTCGTAATTTCATAGATTAATAATAATGAAATAAGGGAGCCTTGGTGGCTCAGCAGGTTAAGCATCTGACTCTTGATTTCCACTCAGGTCATGATCTCAGGGTCATGAGGTTGTGAGACTGAGCCCTTCGAAGGGTGTGGGGCCTGCTTAAGATTATTCTCTCCCACCCTCTCCCTCTCAAAAAAAAAAAAAAAAAGTTGTAAGCAACTCAAGCAAATTACCTACGAAGGTCTTTAAGTGGCAACATCTGTCAAGTTATGACAAATCTGTAGGCCAGGATGTGCAAACACAAACACTAATTAAAAGTTTTACATTTGTTGGGACTCCTGGGTGGCTCAGATTAACCATCCAACTCTTGATTTAGGCTCAGGTCATGATCTCACAATTTGTGAGAACAAGCCCCATGTCCGGCTCTGTGCTGACAGACAGCACAAAGCCTGCTTTGGGATTCTCTCCCTCTCTCAAAATAAATAAATAAATAAACTTAAAAAAATTTTTTTTACATTTGTTGCATAATAGTTTTAGAACACAAACTCCTGGACTACATTTTCTATGCATTATCTATGTCATATTTTTATAGCTAACAAGCATTTGGTGTATATAAGTACATATATTACATACCATTACAGAGAAAAACAGGAGGACACATTTGCAACATACATAAACTACAACTGGCACACAATTGAGGTTCAATAAAACTATGTTGAAATGTACCAATGTGTACCACATAATGGTGGATAAAGAATTACAGGGGTGCCTGGGTGGCTCAGTTGGTTAAGCGTCCGGCTTTGACTCAGGTCATGATCTCACGGTTTGTGAATTCGAGCCCTGCGTCGGGCTCTGTGCTGACTGCTCAGAGCCTGGAGCCTACTTCGGATTCTGTGTCTCCCTCTCTCTCTGCCCCTCCCCAGCTCATGCTGTCTCTCTGTCTCTCAAAAATAAATAAACATTAAAAAAAAAAAAAGAATTACAAGTCAGATTCCCTTTCTATAAAAAATGTTAAGACAACATAATATAGTGGTTATAAAAGTGGTAATAAGACAACAGGCTTTGGATTCATACAAACCAAGGTTCAAATCTCAGCTGCAATACCTTATAGGTGAGTGACCTTGGCAAAGTTATTTCACCTAAGTTTACCTCACCTATAAAATAGGAATGATATCTACCTCATAAGGTTGTAGTGCTCATCAAATGTCAGTTATAGTTTTTCCATAACATGAATTGCCAAAATCCCCAAACGGTCTATCTTTTACAAGTCCTAGACCAAATTAATCCAAAAGTCTGGAAGATAAGGCGGGGACCTGCATAGTTTTAAAAGTTTTACAAGTGATTCTGATTAGCACCCTCACTTAGGAATCATCGTCCTAGAGCCTTTACTCAAGCTTTACCTGAATCCCATGTAAGTTAATATTACAAGAATAAAATAGCACTATTAAGACATGATCCTCGGGGCGCCTGGGTGGCGCAGTCGGTTGAGCGTCCGACTTCAGCCAGGTCACGATCTTGCGGTCCGTGAGTTCGAGCCCTGCGCTGGGCTCTGGGCTGATGGCTCAGAGCCTGGAGCCTGTTTCCGATTCTGTGTCTCCCTCTCTCTCTGCCCCTCCCCCGTTCATGCTCTGTCTCTCCCTGTCCCAAAAATAAATAAACGTTGAAAAAAAAAAAAAAAAAAAAAAAAGACATGATCCTCTACTTTAGTTCCAAGTTGCTAGGACAGACCTTTACCCAAAGCACTTTTTACAGAGAACAGAACCATACTGCAAAGTTCCAATTTAAAATCCTTTCCAAAGCCAGGGAAAATATGATTTCATATTGAAATTTTACATCAAAACTGGGACTACCTTAACCTAGTCATATTTGTTATTGAATAGTTCTAATACTGAACATTTTTTGGTCACTTCATCTATACATCAACAGTGACCCAAGGCTGTACACAATAATGATATTTAAACTTTCTTATACATTATCATTCTTTAAAATAAGTTTAAGTTTACAGTCAAAATACAGTGATGCTTCACCTAAACTCTAATAAATTTTTTATTTGACACATTTTTTTTTTAAGATTTTAGTTTTTGGGGCACCTGGGTGGCTCAGTTGTTAAGTGTCCGACTTCGGCCCAGGTCATGATCTCGCGGTTCGTGAGTTCGAGCCCCGCGTTGGGCTCTGTGCTGACAGCTCAGAGCCTGGAGCTTGCTTTGGATTCTGTGTGCCCTTCTCTCTCTGCCCCTCCCCGGCTCATGCCCTGTCTCTCTCTGTCTCAAAAATAGTAAAAATATTAAAAAAAAAAAAAAAAAGGAAAAAAAAGATTTTAGTTTTTAAGTAATCTCTACATCGAACATGGGGCTTGAACTTACAACCCTGAGATCAAGAGTTGCATGCTCTACCGACTGAGCCAGCCAGGCAATCCTTGACACATACATTTATTTTTGAGACACAGAGAAAGAGAGAGGCAAGAGAGGGGGGACAGAGAGAAAGACAGAGGCAAGAGAGGGGGTACAGAAGCGGGTTTGGTGCTGACAGCAGAGAGCTGGATGCGGGCTCAAACTCACAAACCGTGAGATCATGACCTGAGCAGAAGTCAGACACTAAACCAACTGAGGCACCCAGGCACCCCAACACATACATTTTTAAATGTGCTTCTCACAAGCAATCCTATTCAAGACTGAAGTTATCTAAAGTAAATTCAGTATTCCAGAAGCAAACCTGAAACCCAATTAACTAAGGAACCCAATAAAACATTTTAGAGAAATATGAAGAACAAAATCATACAAATATAATCACGAACATTTTATTCCAAAAGAATCTCTGTGAAATAATGAAAATCCCTGGAAACAAGAGTCTAGAAACACTGTAGAATTTGTTCAAAATAAGCAAACAAAAAAAAATTACAATGGCTTTATCAGGACTAATATGCCAATAGCACATCAAGTGGAAAGCAAACAAGGAAAAGGAATCTTAGAAGATTTTTACGGGTGCCTGGGTGGCTTAGTCGGTTGGGCGTCCAACTTCGGCCCAGGTCATGATCTCATGGTTTGTGAGTTCGAGCCCCGCATCGGGCTGTGTGCTGACAGCCTGGAGCCTGGAACCTGCTTCGGATTCTGTGTCTCCCCCTCTCTCTGCCCCTCCCCTGCTCATGCTCAGTCTCTATCTCTCAATAATGAATAAATGTTAAAAAAAATTTTTTTAAATTTTTTTACCATTACTGGCAAAGAGAACTAAAAGGGAAAGAAAGGGCTAAGGGAGACAATATAGATCTCATTAAGTTATAGATTTTATTAATTTAGACACAAATAAGACATTTTTTCAGATACTTAAATTAGCGGAGCTTATAAATGCATTGTTAACTTGCAAAGTGTTGAAATCCAATATTTCAAGGTACTTACAGGGCAAAATAAACGTCTCACCCTCTAGGGCGGGGGAATACAAGCTTTCATACCATAGTGCAAAGGTCATAGACACTGTATCCAGGGACTGGTGAGGTATTATTTAGTGAGTCCAGGCCTTGTGCATTTGTAAATGCAATTTTAAAAAATAACTGTCTCACTATCTTCACAAAAATATTCTTTGCAACATAGTATAGTAAAAAGTTGTGTATCAGTAGAACTCTATAAATCCCAGACATCTTAAACCACATTATACACAAGTTTAAAGAAACAACAGACAATTCTTACCTAAGCTTTTTGAAAACTATACTTTTAAAAGTCCAAAAGTATATCAAAGCACAATTTTAAAACACTGAATTGACTAACAGGTATTAACTTGTAATTAATTTTTTTGAAGACTTGATAAAGAGTCAAGAAATATAAACACCAATGCTTTTTTTTTGTTTTTCAAGTAGGTTCCAGGCTGTGGAGCCCCAAGTGGGGCTTCAACTGATGACCCTGAGATCGCGATCTGCCCTGAGATCAAGAGTCTGACACTTAACTAAGCCACCCACGGCGCTCCGAAACATCCTTACCCTGTAAAAAAATGTTTTTTAAGTTTATATTTGAGAGGTAGAGAGAGACAGAGAGAGCGCGCGTTGGAAGCGCAGAGAGAGCGAGACACAGAATCCGAAGCAGGCTCCAGGCTCTGAGCTGTCAGCACAGAGCCCTGCTCGGGCTCAAACTCACAGATGGCAAGATCTTGACCTGAGTCGAAGTCAGACACTTAGCCAACTGAGCCACCCGCATCCCAACATCCTTACTTTTTTAAAAGTTTAGCTTCAACAACTTTGTAGAGTCCAATAAAAGTTTACTAACTCAAAATTAAAGTAATATACATTTGTTTGAAGACACTCTAAATTAATCCAATCTTCCTTCTTTAAACACTACATTTTCCTAACTATTCACCAACATATATGACGTATATATCAGCCAACACTACTGCTTACATTCTAAATATATACCAGTCTGAAGAACAGGTGCGACACTATTTAGATGCATGCTTTTTTCTTCTAAGCCTAAATTTGCCCTGGAAAGGGATTTAAAAATAAACACAAATACCCAAGAGTTGAACAATCCTCTTAAAAAGATATAGCCGTTCTGAAATTCAAGACATGAGCGCTTCAGCTACCAACATCTTCCAAAAGTTAACCAGCCTATCAAAGTTTCACCTTAAAAAGATCAAATAAGGCTCAATTATTAAGGGTCCTGAGGATATTTAACTTTGCTTCCCCTGTGTTAGTAACGTGGTAAAGTACGTTTTACTTCAAGCTAGTATTAAATCTTTTCTCAGTCGTTTCATAAAGACAGCAGAGATACTCTGGTTTGGCTTTTTATGGATAAAGGGGATGGAGGAGGAGGAGGCCGGCTGAAGGGTACTCTAAAAAGAAAAACTCAATTTAGGGAAGCACAGATGAGTCAGTCACTGAGGAAGAACTAACTAAAAGAGAACCTAAGTGAATAAGGCAGCATCCCAGGTAAGAAGGTACCTAAAGTTGGCGATACGAAATGAAAACTTCACAAGTATGCAGCAAGACCTGGAAAGAAGCGTGGCTGTCAAGGGGCAAGTGCGTACCAACTCCGGGGGAGGGGGCCAAAAATGCCAAATCGGATGGGGGGGGGCGGGTGATGAGGAAAAAGGTAATGAAATGTCCATCCCAAACCCCTTCCTCGGGTTCTCCATCTCAACAGGCACAATCAAAAACCACCTCAATGCCCAGTAACCCCAAGCCGGACTATCCCACAGAAAGGAGTTTAGTCCCAAGCCCCGGAGGCCCGGCAGGCCGCCTCCAGAGGAGCCCCCGCAGACGCCATACTAAAAGTCAAAATGGCTGCCCCAAGGAAGCCCGCACCGCGCAGCTAAGAAGGGTTGGGGAACAAGCTTCTGCGGGAAAGGGGGAGGGGGGCTCTCGGAAGAGCCGTCGCCAGAACCATAGGCAGGAGTATCGCCCCCCCCCCGAGCTGCACAGGTAGGTTCCCCTCGGCCTCCCAAGGCCCGGGGCTCGGACGGAGGGGAGTCCCGGCCCCACCCCCCCCCCGACCGGGAACCCTGCCGCCGCAGCCGTCCCGCACACCGCCCCAGCGAGGTACCTGCAGTTCGGCCCGCTCCACCTCCCAGTGCGCCCGCTCCATCTCGAACCGAGCCCACTCATGCTGGATGTAGTGCAGGATCCCTGGGATAGTGTATTGCTGCGGCCGGGACAGCTCCGGGCCTGACGCGGGACCCGCTCCCTCGGCGGCTGGAGGACCCCCGCCGCCCGCCGCTCCATTCCCCCCTGGCGAAAGGCTCATGTTCCCCCCAGGTCCCTGCTGCTGCCGTGGAGGGGCCGCCATCCCCGGGCCGCTACCACCGCCTCCGGCAAGCTCGTCCATTGTGTGTGGGGCCCCGGCCGGGGCGCAGGGCGAGAAGCCGACGGCTGGGGGAAGGGCCGGGGAGGGTGGCCCCGCGCTGGCGGCGGGGCGGAGGCCGGCTGGGAGAGGAGCGAGGAGGGGGTCGGTGCTGTATGCTTGCCGTGGGTCAGAGTAGGGAGCTGCCGGTCGCCGCCATTACAGTCCCTCCTCCATCTGTCCGTCTCACTCACTCACTTTAGGGAAAGGGGGGGGCCGCGGCGGGAGGGGGAGAGGGGGCTGGGTTGGGAAGGGGATAGACGTAGGACCGTCACAACCGCGCAGCATGCCGGGTAGAGAACGCCGCTGCCGCCGCACGCCCAGCAGCCAAATAGAGTGCGGTCTCACCATACGCAGGCGTACTGAAGACTCAGTAAGGGTTGGCGTTTGAGGCTGGGTATGAGCTCTAGCCCCGCCCCTAGGCCCTCCCTCAGACTTGCTCCGGGTGTCTCCGTGTGGGTACCGGAACGTGAACCACTCGCGCTTTTGGGAGCCAACCGGTCTCATGCTGCCAACAATTTCCGTCGCTCAGTCACCAAGCCCCCAGGGCGCCTTTCCCCACCCAAGGGTCTCAGCAGCATGCCTGCCTACAGAGCTGGGTTTTAACCTGGCTGGGCGCTCTGGCCAGCCGCAGCCGGTCCCGGATTCCTGACGTTGCTTTTGCATTCCTTGCGTGTTTCAGGATGTCCCAGAGGGTCGGGCCTCTTTCTGTGCTTGTCACTCGTTCTTTCTCTGGTTTCTTAGCACCAGTCAGTTTCTGAGGCTTTGGGGACGTTCTCTTTTGGCAGATAGCCCAGATCCTTCCGGACATGGTGACTGATCCCGGTCTCCGTTTCGAGCCCGGATTTAGCTAATTCTGCGCTTTGGGTCGCCCGTCGCAACTTGTTCCAGTTTGCCTCGCCTCTTCTTTCCTATCTGGGGTGGGTTGTGGGGGTGGGGGGAGGAGCAGGAACGAATGTTTTCATTTTTTTCTTGGGAGAAGGGATAGTGAAAAACTTTAGATCTTGACGGTGATGCGTTGAGGGAGAAAGATAACTTTGAAAGGGACTTAGACTAAAAATGCAATGTTTTAGAATGAATGGGTTTACAAATAGCAGGATTCATAGCAGAATCTTTTGATGAAAATAGAAAATAAACGCATCGTGAATACAACGTAAAATCCTAGATGAACAGCTGAAGATGTTTTCCTGGATCATTAAACGATGTTTGAATGAATATAATATACAAGCTTAATCTTTTAAGTACCATAGTGTATGTTTTTATGTGCTTAGGTTGACAGGAAACATTCTTAATGAGCTAATAAGCTTCTAAAGAAAGTTAATATAGCTACTAACCTCTTGACTGAAAATTAGGACAAAAGTAATATTTAACGATATAATAAGGAAAAGATGTTAACAATTAAAGCTGTGCAGGAAAATTGCACGTAAAACTGATGGCATTAATTTTTTTTCTTCTCTACTACCAATAAAATTATCACTATGGAATACACACAACCACTCAAGGTATAATTTCAAAAAGATAAAAATAGTACATCTTATTTTATCATGTCTGCTTTACTGTTATTACAGTTTAATGGACAGCATTGGACTTGTAACCCATGTTGCCATGTTTTATTTGTATATGAACTGGGGTCTTAGGTCACATATTATTAAGAACTATGTTTCCATATTATTAAGGTACTATTTCTCCATTTTATAGTGACCAACATACAACCTGCTTATTCACTCCTCTTCCTTTTTGAGGGGACTGATAACACATAAAAAGTTACAAAATATGTCTCCCAAGAAACATGTGTGAGCAGTTGTGATTGATCTTTGTCCTCAACTGAAGAAGAACATGTGCACTTGTACTTCCTACTGGTACCTCAAGCTCAAGTAAAGACTAGATTTATAATCCTTCTATTTTCCTCCCCACCTTCAAAAACAAACAATTCTGTTTATTTTCTATTACCTATCTTGTTAAGTGGCATATTCAAACCCGAGGTCTAGCAATTGTTCTAGTACCTTCCTTTCACTCAACTCTCATATCCAATCCCTTTCTCAGTAACATCCTGCATTTTTATTACTTATCTATTTCATATCTATTCCATCATCTTTATTCATGTGTTAAATTTAAATGTTCACACCTCTACTCTTCCCTTACCTCCACTACCACTGATGCCTGAGGGATCTTCAGAAGGCAGATCTGATTCTGTTATTCCCTGCTTAAAATATTTGAGTCATCCTCAGATTTAGAATGAAGCCTGAACTGTAGCATAGCATATAAAAATACTTCAAATTCTAGATCCACTCTATCACCTAATCTGCCATTACGCTATCATGGCACCCATTCTTCTCTCCAGCCAATCTGCACTGTTTTTGGTTCCTCAAAAACATAGTACTATTTCATTTCACAAGAATTTAACAGATACTGTACCCCTTTGGCTTTCCTTCCCTGCCCTTGGCAAAGTATTACTTTGCTAAGAAGCTTTTTAGATCCCTGAATTAGATTCACTTTTAAAATCTCAAGTGCTAGTGTTCCTAGGTGGGTGGCTCAGTTGGTAAGCATCCAACTCTTGATTTCGGCACAGGTCATGATCACGGTTTGTGATTGCAAGCACACATGTGTTCTCTCTCTCTCTCTCTCAAAATAAACATTTTAAAATAATAAGGAAATAAAATTTCAAGTGCTTCCTATTTGAAGAATTCCAGTTGAACATGTCTACACTTGCTTTCACCATGGTTTTATAAATGCCAATAACGCAGTCCTTGGCCATGTTCTTCCCAGATCATAGTCATGTATCTGAGGATTGCAGCCTGTTAGAGAGGTAGGAGCCATGCCCCTCTTGTTTGTAACTATACTCCCAGTGTCTGGAACGGTGCAATCTCCTCAAAATGATGAACAATTTAGGGGTGCCTGGGTGGCCCAGTCACCTAAGTGACTGACTTGGGCTCAGGTCACAATCTTACAGCAGGTGAATTCACGCCCCACAGCCTGATGGCTGTCAGCACAGAGCCAGCTTTGGCTCCTCTGTCCCCCTCTCTCTCTGCCTCTCTCTCTCTCTTTCAAAAATAAATAAATATTCCTAAAAAATGATGAATAATTTAAATTTAGAATAACAGGTATATTTTTCCTTCACCTCGATCTTTTTGTATTATTTTTACTACCATTATTTCAGCTATTTCAAGGGTCAATGACTAAAACTGCCCTGAGTTCTTATTTTGTTTTTGTTTAGATTTTTAAATTATTTTTAAGTGATCTCTACACCCATTGTGGGGCTCTAACTCACAACCCTGAGATCAAATGTCTCAAGCTCCACCTATGGACCCAGCCAGGTGCCCCTTGTTCTTGTTTTTATAAGAACAAGACTTGTTGACTTTTTACCCTTTTTTACCCTTGTTGACTTTTTACCCTGAGTATCAAAAGTAAAAGACACCAAGATTTTCTCCTCTGAGAGAATTAAAAAAAAATTTTTTTTAATGTTTCTTTATTTTTGAGAGAGAGACAGAGAGAGAGAGAGAGACAGAGCATGAGCAGAGGAGGGGCAGAGAGGGAGACACAGAATCTGAAGCAGGCCCCAGGCTCCATGCTGACAGCACAGAGCCCGATGCCCATGAACTGTGAGATCATGACCTAAGCCAAAGTCAGACACTCAACAGACTGAGCCACCCAGGCGCCCCAAGAGGAGAATATTTTTTATATTATTTTCATTAGACTTTGTGTCCATGACTCCTGAGGACGCTCTGCAATCAGCTCCTAGAATCTTGTCCTCTGTACATAATGAGTTTCCCAGGCTATAGTATCATCTACAACTCACCTAACTAGAACTCCCTCCTGGAATTGTGGCTGAGTCATTTCCTGTCTTCAGTTTCACCTTTGAAACTTCCTATTTGTTCTGTCCTTTCATCTGTCCTGTTCATTCCTCCTCTTCTCCCACTGATTTGATTCTTAGTTTCAGTATATTGCTGAGAATGCCTATTTATATTAAATATAAATTTATAAATTTAGAATTTTAGATTTTTTTTCCTTTCCTCTTAGCTAATCTTAGACACCTCTGTGATTAGACACCTCTGTGATTTGGTCAGACACTGTCTGACCAAAAAGGGATTTGTCATATTTGATGTACATATATTGTGTCAGCAGAGGTATGTTAAGGAATTCCAGGTTTTTAAAATAAGTCAGGAGTAATTAACACTCAGATGCCTTCTTTCCAATTATTGTAATACCTGATGTACAAAGAGTTTTGGCCCTGCCTTAGAGAACCATATGGTTCCCTGTAATTACTCACCTGAACATCCAGTTTTACACCTTGCTGACTATGAACCTGACATCCTTCTAACAGGGAGCTCAAACCGGTTCACAAACACTAATCCAGTCATCTTTTTGCATCATGTGGAAAGGTGGCAACAAGTATTATTATCTCCAGTAACACAAGAAAGCTGAGGTATAGAGTTCTGGGTCACCTCCTCAGGCCCTTAGTAGAATAGGAAGTGGGCCCACTCTTCTATCAGTGAGTGTATGTTTTTATTCAGAAACAAATAAAATCTCCCTACACTATCCTGCCTCTTACTGTCCTATCAATGGCTCGATATCACTGTTTCTGGTTCTCAAATCATTTACACTCTTAAAATCATTTTTAGGTGGTTTTGGGGTGATTTCAATCACTTGAGGAAATTATGTAGTGTTTACATGTATAAATATAGAGAACAAATGAGTATTAGAGCCTAGAGGAAGATCTTTTAGAAGACCTGGCATGTGTTCAAAAACCAAAGGAGCAGGGGTGCCTGGGTGGCTCAGTCAGTTAAGCATCCGGCTTCAGCTCAGGTCATGATCTCGAAGTTCATGGGTTCAAGCCCTGCATCAGGCTCTGTGCTTACAGCTCAGAGCCTGGAGCCTGCTTCAGATTCTGTGTCTCTGTCTCTCTTTGCCCCTACCCTGCTCATGCTCCTCTCTCTCTCTCAAAAATAAATAAATATTAAAAAAAAAAAGGAGCAAACTATAACGTAGATGGAAAGGAAAAAGAGGAGATAGCTTTGCCCTGTGCAGTGGTTGCACCTGCAAAATAAGATCACTACAAGAGTTGCCTGTGGCTAAGAAAATTGTAGAAATACATACAGGGCACTGGAACTATTCAAACAATATGTTGTGTGGGAAAGAAAAGGAAAAAGACCTTCAAAGATTATAGAAAAATAGGTACCAAAACCTTTAGGAAACTCAGCGGGCTATATAAAATTCTAGTCCAAGTTCATTCCTGAGTTGTCTTCTGGGTAACATGAGTCAGAAAGCAGTAGGCTCTGATAATATTATATAATAGCTAACTCACAGAGATGTCAAAATTGAAGGAAAAAAATTGCCTGGAGCAAAGTCCCTCCTGGACATTGGCTAAAAGTGAACAACCAGGTCTACAACCATAAGAAACAAATGACTGGAAAATGTGACTGAATGGGAAATTGCCAAAACTTTCCTAGGTAGTAATTTAACAATCTTGGAAGTGTGGTTTGTCTCCTGTTAGAGCAACAGTGGAGGATAGTCAAAAGAATAATACCAGATACAGACACTTTGCCTGAGAAATCTATGCTAGAGAGTATTCTCTTTGGAGAATGTTTTGAATTTGGCAAAAAATCACAAAAACTTGTTTTTTTATAACTTTTTTTAAGTTTATTTATTTACTTTAATAGAGAAAGACAGAGCACGGGGGGAGGGGCAGAGAGAGGGAGAGACAGAGAATCCCAAGCAGGCTCCGCACTGTCAGTGTGGAGTCAGGTGTGGGGCTTGCATTCACAAACTGTGGGATCATGACCTGAGCCGAAATCTAGAGTCAGATGCTTAACCAACTGAGCCACCCATGCACCCCTATAACAAAATATTTTTAAATGATGGTTTTGTCTTTCTATTAATAGACTCACCTAAAGCACATGATGATTACCCCACAAAAAAAGATTGAAGAATTCTTCAGAGCATTTTTAAATAAATCCTATTCTCCTTTGCTCCTTTTGCTTTATAGGTTTTAATATAGTAATTAGATATTCTAAATCATGTGGTGCATAGACTTTTTCTATTTTTTTAGTTTGAAAAAAAGTTTTTTTAATTTTTTTATGTTTATTTTTGAAAGAGACAGAGACAGAGTGTGAGCAGGCAAGGCACAGAGTGAGAGAGAGGGAGACACAGAATCTGAAGCAGGCTCCAGGCTCTGAGCTGTCAGCACAGAGCCTGACGCGGGGCTCGAACCCACAAACTGTGAGATCATGACCCGAGCTATAGTCGGACACTTAACCGACTGAGCCACCCAGGCGCCCCTATTTTGAAAAATTTCAATCATGGGGTGCCTATCTAACTCAGTCAGGAGAACATGCAACTTGATCTCCGGGTTGTAAGTTCGAGCTTCTCTACATTGGGTATAGAGATTACTTAAAAATAAAATCTTAAAAAAAAAAAAATTCAATCATGTAAAAATAGAAAAAAGGTCTTATGACTACACTTTCAACAATTATCAAGGTTTTGCTGTTCTTAGTTCATCTAGTCCACCTTTTTTCTGAGGAATTTTTTTTTTACTCTTACAAAACTTTATTTAATAAAACAGTTTAATATAAAAATGTATGCAGCCCCCCAAAAAATGTATGCAGCCATTTCCATATCATAGTAAAACTGGCTCATTGGAGAGGAGACGTGTGAAAGCAGTTGATTTCTGTAGTGAATAAGCCTTTGTTTAAACTCATTCTAAGGCTTCTAACATGATGATACTATTTCCTCATATTACCATCTTTCCAGTATTGTTCTGTTGCCCACTAACTGCCATCTCGATGCATTCATTTATCACAAGTTTCATAAAGCTGTCAAATTCCTCAATATTCTTTGGACACATGTGCCCCTTTTTAATTTCAATTACAGCTTCTTGGCCCTAAATTTTTCAACTTGGGAAGGTAAGCTTTGCTCGTGATATTACTTGACAAGATCAAAGATGCACTGAAACAGAATTCATGGCCTCCCCCATGCTCCCATGGCAAGCCCATTAATATTTTTAAATAAATCCGAGACATCATATTATTTCATTGGTATATACTTCTCTAAGTATCTTTACAGATTAGGACCTTTTTTTTTTTTAATATACCACAATATCAATGTCATACCTACAAAGTTAATGGTAATTTCTTTATGTAGTCTAATCCTTAGTTCATATTCAATTTCTGCCAATTGTGTCAAAAAAAATTTTTTTAAAGAGTTCATGCCTTCACGGATTGCCTGGGCAGCTCAGTCAGTTGAGTGACCGACTCTTGATGTTGGCTTAGGTCATGATCCCAGGGTTGTGGGATCGAACCTGGCATCCAGCTTAAGATTTGTGGGGCTTGCTTGCTTAAGATTGTCTCTCTTTTTGCCCCTCTCCCCTGCTCATGCTTGCTCTCTCCTCTCTCTCTCTCTCTCTCTCTAAAAAAAAAAAAAAAAAAAAAGACTTGGTGACTTCCAATCAGGATCCTAACAAAATCCACATATTTCATTTAGTTGATATATCTTTAGCTCTTTGTTGATTTTGCCTTCCCCTCACCCCAATATTGTCATGCCATTTTGTTGAAGAGACCAGGTTATTTCTCCTATAGAATTTTCCACTTTTGGCTGATTGCATTTTTATGGTATTATTTAGCATATTCCTTTCTCCTCCATATGTTCTGTAAACTAGATCTAGATCTAGAGGCTACGTTTGATTCAGGTTTTATTTATTTTTTTGGCAAAACACTTCTCCGCTGGGGATGCAGTGTACTTTCTATTGCATCACACCAGGCAGCACGTAATGTCTAGTTGTCTTAATTTTTGTAATGCACTAATCTTGATCAGCTTGATCTAGCTTTGTCAGCCCTAGCTAGCTAGCTAATTTTCTTTTAACAGATATATTATGTTCCACCCTCAGTAGTTCCTCTTCAGCGTGGGATCTGTCCTACAAAAGAGCTTGTGCTAGGTGTTGCCTGCCCTTTAGTGTCCTGGATGGGACCTTTCCTTGTACTCATTGGCAAAAAAGACCCTGCCAGGACTCCTCCCAGTTCTCACAGTGGTTCTTAGATTCACTCCTGGGTCTCTCATTTCTTTTTTTTTTTTTGGGGGGGGCCCCCCCCCCCCCCCCCCCCCCTTCAACTGGGGGAGCGGGGGTCCCTTCCTTTGGATGAAGACTTGGCAATTTCTGGATTCTTTTTCTCTTTTGACCCTTACAAGACCACAGTTTCAAACCTCCACTCTAGCCAGCACAGTTGGGGTCACCCAGTTTTTGTTGCTAAGTGTAGATTGACTCTACCCATTAGAATTCTAGAGTTCCAGGGGTTGTTTTTCACCCGATTTTTGGTAAAGATGTTGCCTATAGACTTGTGGGTTTTTTCCCCCATCTTTGCTGCTATCACCATTTTTTTCTGAGGGCATCCTGGGAGCTCCCAAAACTACTCTGCTGCTATCACCACTCCCTTGCCTGTCTACACTCTTGGCATTTTAAAGTTTAAATTGCCTGCTACTTAACCTAAAGTTAATACAGCCTGCTACTGAAATAGTTTCATTGGACCACTACTAAAGTATTCGAGACATTTTTGCTCTTCAAGGATTGTGAGATATTTAAGCGAGTATAAATTCAAGTATGAATATCCTTGGGGCAACAGTTGGGCCAGCTCTTGTCTGACAACTTTAATATCCTATGTACATTTTCAGTGGGAACTATAACTTGTTGCTATCCCTTATTGTGCAATTCAGAAAAGCAAAAGGTGCTCCTGGGCAAAGGGCAGCCAAGCAGGCCACCTGAAAAGCCCTGCATTCACTCTGATATTTGATCTGAACGAGAATGATACTAAATTCAGATACGTGTCTGCAAACTTGCCTTGGACAGCATTTGCTGGGTATGTTTTATTTATTGGAAGTAGAAAGGGAGATTAGCTGAACTCACTAAGAGGGCAAATCAGACGTAGGAATTTTGGAAGTTTAGGTCTAATTACAAATGTTAAGCACGCTGTTGTAAATGTAGTAATATGAGTTTTACTGTCCTAAATTTGCACATTATCTGCCTGAATCATTTTAGGCTCCATGTTGAGCTCAACTAAAAGCAAATAATCTGTTAGAATTGCACCTTTTGTGTTTTGCTCCAGGATCAGAATCAAACTGCCAAAATATGCACGTTAGCCAGTTAAAGGTTTTGTACAGAGAGTACAACCGGCTCGAGTGAGATTTACACTAGTGAATGAAGAGTGAAATTGTGCATCCCTGGTCATATTACTGCCATCACTGCATTACTGGTGTCTTGAGGCAAACCTGGAGGTAAAGAGCAGTGGATAGGAGCACAGACTCTGGAGTCAGACTAACCAGTCTTGAGTCCTTTCTCCACTGTTTTACTGGGTGACCTTTGGAAAGTGACTAAGTTTGCACATCTATAAAGTAGAAATAAAAACAGTCTGTAACTCATAGAGCTACTATGAGGATTAACTGAATGTAGGTAAAATATTCAAAACAGCACCTGGCTGTTTAGTAAGTACTGTGTTAAGTGTTTTCTACTATTATTATCTCCCCTCATGAGTTAGTTTGTTGGGTCATGTTCACACATCATATTCCAAAGAGTGAATACTGCCTTTCAGGATACAGCTGAGAAGGTCTCTCACAACCACCATCAAATATTGGGAGCATTAATTACTCATTTGTGGTGGCTGTGTCACTAATGAAAAAGATAGATCCTGTTAGGTAAGTAAACTGATCCCCAAACTGAAGCTTAATGCAATAATTTTTGTGTTTCATTGCTTCTTCTGTTCAGAGTGATGATCTGCAGAAAGAATTTGTTATTGGAGCCATAATTTTCCACATGATATCTTCAGGCCCTGAAATTATTGATAGAGATTCTGATATGCTTGATTTTAACTCAGGACATACTTTATGTAATTAAGAAGCTCTTGAAGTAAGAGCTTTAACACATACCTACAGTTTCATAGTACGATTTTCTTGTATATTTTTTAGAAAAAATTCACAGAGTAACTAATTTTTCCTTAAGTAATGTGAACATTAGATTAAAAAAAATTTACAGTGTTGAAACACATTATTTGGAGATAAATTATGGAGTGATTGTTTTATATAAGCATTTTCCATAATTCCAGTATAGTATTTAAATTCAATGTGTAGTCAACTTCTCAGAGATACATTTTGTGTAAAGTGAGATTCCTTTGTATCCCAGTGATGTTTTGTTTTTTCTTTATTTGACACAAAACGATAGGAACATCAGCAAATCAAATTTTAATTCCAAATTGCTTTAGTTTGATTTGAATTTAAAATCTGTAACATTGCACTTGACCCTTTAAGAGCACTTCACAGGCCTGTCATTCAAATCCTAATGTGATGCTGTTAGATGACTACGCTTCAGAAGGACAAATGTATAAGAAAAGTCTGTCTTTGTATAGCTTTCACAGTTTTCATTGGCAGTCAGATGCCCAGCAAGAATTAACAAGACCTATCTAACTTAAGAAATACAGAAGTTATGGGGCACCTGGGTGGCTCAGTTGGTTGAGTGGCTTACTTCATTCAGTTCAGGTCATGATCTCACGGTTCGTGAGTTAGAGCCCCACTTCAGGCTCTGTGCTGACAGCTCAGAGCCTGGAGCCTACTATGGATTCTGGGTCTCCCTCTCTCTCTCTCTGCCCATCCCCGATTGCTCTCTCTCTCTCTCTCTCTCTCTCTCTCTCAAAAAATAAACATTAAAAAAATTTTTAAATAAAAGAAAGAAGTACAGAAGTTAGGGGCACCTGGCTGGCTCAGTCAGTAGAGCATGCAACTCTTGATGTCAAGGTTGTGAGTTTGAGCCCCATGTTGGGTGTAGAGATTACTTACATGAGAGAAAGAAAAGAAAAGAAAGAAGTTAAATTTATCAGAATCCAGAATATCTGGTTTGAAATATTTCCAGTTTGAGGGGGAAACTTGATAACCATTTTATAGGAATGGGAAGTAATATGTAGTAAACTCAGTTATCTTCTCGAGTTTCTCCTTACAACACATTATAATATCAGAATAGCAAGTCCTGGGAGGATCCCAGCCATGAGACCTCTAGATCTCTGCTCTGCACTAACTCTTCTCTAAAACTAAGATACTGGATGTCTTTGTTAGTCCAAAAATCCGATAAAGATTTTTAGTCATTAAGCACAAGTATTTAATTTGTGTGGCTAATTTTAACCAAAACAATTTATCTTCTTCTTATTTTTTTAAAATTTATTTATTTTTGAGAGAGTGTGCGCACACACACAAGTTGAGGAGGGATGGAGAGAGATGGAGACCAAGGATCCAAAGAGGACTGGGCGATGAAGGCACAGGGCCTGGTATGGGGGTGGAATTCACGTACCAGGGGATCATGCCCTGAGCCCAAGTCAGCACTTGGCATTTAACCGACTGAGCCACCTAGGCACCCCCCGAACAATTTAGAATAAGATTACCCACACAATGGTATTTCTTCACTCTTTTTAACCCATGCCCATGTTTTGTCAAAATAAAATGTATTCCCTATTTTAATGTTATTTTAAATTTCAAAATAAATTACCCTCCACATAAAACTAAATAGAAGAAAGATAATTTTAGAAGAAAAAACTTAGATTTCAAAAGATAAATACTGTTATCTCTATTGCATGTACTAATGGGAAGGTTGAGTCCCATTATTTGAGCCATTATTATGAGTCTCATTATTTGCCCCAAGGCAGCTTTTCTATCCAAACAAGAGTGGAAGGTAAGATAACAACAACAACAACAACAACAACAACAACAACAACAGGCTCATGTGAACTGCAGCCATTATCAATTTGTATCTTTAAACTGTACAATACCTCCCACCACCACCAGACCTGGTAGTCAATACCTCTCTGGCAGATGACTGATGGGGAGTCTATTCTCAATCCCTCCATCCCCCACTACACACACACACACACACACACACACACACACACACAGATGACTAATGAGTAAAAATAAAACAAGTACTTTCAAACAGACAATGTAATGGTCTATTTATAGTACATAAATCCTCATCCTCAGTTTTTGAAATATGACTTTTCTCCCCCTGCCTGAATCATGTTGCTGTAAAGACCTTACAGTTCACCCTCTTATTTAGGATAGGAAGTCTGATACTTGAACATCTCCAAAAATACAATATCTACCTTTTTCAGTAAAACTGCTAGCTTATCTCTGATTGATTTATTTATGTATGTTTTAAAGTTACAAATAACCACCCTTACTTAAACTTGTATCTTGGACCGAATTTGATGAGATTTCTAAAAAAATTTTCATTATTGAAGTATAGTTCACAATGTTACATTAGTTTCAGGTGTACACTATAGTGATTCTACAATTCTGTATATGACTTAGCGCTAGTGCTCACTGTGATAAGTGTACTTGATGAGACTTTTTGATCAATTTACCAAAATGCCTTTAGAACAAGATTTTAGGGTCTAATGAAGCTTTAGAAAATTTTCAGATATATTCCTAGAAAAATGACAGACCAGAGTATTGAGGTTTATTCCCAAAGTACTTTTCTACAGAAATAGGAGCTTTGGGATTTCCACAAATCCTGAATTTGACTAAAATTTAACATTTTATTTATTTTTTACGATTTTATTTATTTATTATTTATATCTTAAAGATATTTATTTATTGGGGCGCCTGGGTGACTCAGTCAGTTAAGCATCCGACTTCGGCTTAGATCATGATCTCCCAGCTCATGAGTTTGAGCCCCCCATCGGGCTCTGTGCTGACAGCTCAGAGCCTGGAGCCTGCTTCAGATGCTGTCTCCCTCTCTCTCTGCCCCTTCCCTGCTTGTGCTCTGTCTCTTTCTCAAATATAAACAAACATTAAAATATATATATTTATGTATTGTGACAGAGAGAGAGCAAGAGCGAATGGGGTAGGGGCAGAGAGAGACAGACAAAATCCAAGGCAGGCTCCGTGCTTTCAGCATGACAGCCGACGCGGGGCTCCATCTCACAAACTGTGAGATCATGACCTGAGTCGAAATCAACAGTCAGACGCTTAATCGACTGAGCCACCAGGTGCCCCTAAGACTTTGTTTTTATGTAATCTGTATATCCAACGTGAGGGCTCGAACTTTACAACCCCAAGGTCAAGAGTTGCATATTATACTGACTGAGCCAGACAGGTGCCCCAAAATTTAACATTTTAAAGTGTTTTAACTATTTTAAAAGCAAGTTTTATTTTTTTTTTAGTGTTTATTTTAAGAGAGAGAAAGAGCACAATTGGGGTACAGGGGAGGGGGTGGGGCATCGGTGGAGATAGAGGTAGAGAGAGAGAGAGAGAGAGAGAGAGACAGAATGAATAGTCCATGCAGGCGTCTATTCCCAAGAACTGTGAGATCTTGACCTGAGCCAAAATCAAGAGTCGGACACTTAACCAACTGAACCACCCAGGCGCCCCTAAAACGAAGTTTTAAAAGCAGCACACGTGTAAATGTGTTAAATGCCAAATTACTCAAATGTGGTTGAGGTATTTCTTGAGTGACCCAGGGATTTAACACAAAGGAAGAGTCTCCAGTGAAGCTACGGAAAATGTACTCTGGATCATAAAAAAGAGAGAGATTGGAGGAGAGGAATGGATGGAGAGAAAGGAAGAGTGGGTGACAGGTTTCCTGAAGTCAAATTTCAGTAGTCTTAGAACTGCAGCAGCAAGAATCTATTGGGAAGAATATCTAACCTACACTAGGGAGGAGGATGAGGAAGTTTTCAAAAAGGGGGGCTCTAAGTGCTGTACGTTTCCTTCATGTCATTTCATCCTCACAGTAACTCTGTGAGGCAGCTGTTATTATTCTTAGATGACAGATGGGAAAACTGAATCATTGAAGAATTCCAGTTAAATATGAAGCAAAGAAACTGTTTTAGTGTATAAAGAAAGAATATACAACATATTACAGACTCTGAGGGAGGTGATCCAAATTAGGTGAACATCTGCTACTGACCAGTATTTCCTCTCATTTAAGGATGGAGACATTCCAAAACAGCTAGATAACTTTGAGGCCTGTGGGAATCGATATGATGTGGCAAGTAGAATCTAGTAGTTTGTATTTCCATGTTGCCGATGTTTAGTCCATACTGATTAGATGCTGTCAACATGTCCACTTTGAAAAACAGTACACGTTTTAAAGAAATAACACATTTAGAAATGTCACAATAAATGAAACAATAGCTTAATTAGTTTGAGTTAACATTTATTTTCCAGTTGGATAATTTCAAAAATTATGTAACGCAGCTCAGCGTTCCTAAACAAACTTTTTGTGTGTGACAGAAAGCAACAGATCTCTTAAAACTTGGGAAATAAGGCAAAGTAAAGATAGAGAATAAAAATTGCCCCTAATCCTACCATCCAGATTTAAGCAAAATGCATTTTTAGTATAATTACTTCCTTCTCTGGTTATTGCTGCATAGTAGCTCTGAACTTTATGTAATGTTCATGTACAATGATTTTTCGTAAGTTTACAAAGTTGTGCAAATATTTTCACACAAATAAATACAATATTAGAAGATCTTCATCATCCGTAAAAGAAACCCCATCCCCATTTTCCCCTAAACCTCTTCTTGCCCTAATTGACTACTACTGTGCTTTCTATCTGTATAAATTTGCCTTTGCTGGACATTTCAGATTAATGGAATCATTTAGTAGATAGTATTTTGTCTCTGGCTTCTTTCACTTAATGTTTTCAAGGTCCATCCATTTAGTAGCATGTCAAAGAAGTATTCTGTTGCCTTTTATTGCTGGGTCATTTTCCATTGTATGTAGATATACCATATTTTGTTTATCCATTCATTAGCTGGTGGACATTTGGGTTGTTTCCACTTTTTGGCTATTACGAATAATGCTTCTGTGAACATTCATGTGCAAGTTTTCTGCGGGTGTAGTTTCATTTCTCTTTGGCTTATACTTAAAAGTAGAATGCCTAGATGATATGGTAGATTTGTGTTGGAGTTTTTTAAAACTGCCAAATTGTTTTCCAAAGTGGCAGTAACATTTACTTTCCCATCAGCACTGCTTTGGGGTTCCAGTGCCTCTACATCCTGGCCAGCCCTCGTTATTTTCTCTCTTTTTTTATTATAGCCACTCAAGTTAGGTGTGAAATGGTATCTTGTTGTGGTTTTAATTTGAATTTTCCTGGGGCGCCCGGGTGGCTCAGTCGGTTGAGCGTCCGACTTCGCTCAGGTCACGATCTCACTGTCCGTGAGTTCGAGCCCCGCATCGGCTCTGGGCTGACAGCTCAGAGCCTGGAGCCTGCTTCAGATTCTGTGTCTCCCTCTGTCTCTGGCCCTCCCCCCGTTCATGCTCTGTCTCTCTCTGTCTCAAAAATAAATAAATGTTAAAAAAAAATTTTTTTAAAAATGAATTTTCCTAAGGATTAATGATGTTGAACATTCTTTCATGTACTTATTAGCAATTCGCATGTCCTCATTGTTCACATGTCCTTTCAAATTGTCCATTTTTTCAGTTGTGTTGCTTGTCTTGCTAGTAAGGAGTCTTTCATGTAAATACAAGTCCTTTATTAGATATATGATTTGCAAATAATTTCGCCCAGTCTGTGACTTTGCATTTTCTTAATGGTGTCTTTTGAAGTACAAATTTTCTAGTATAATAAAATCCAGCTTATTAGGGGCTGGGTGGCTCAGTCGGTTAAGTTGGACACTTAACCGACTGATTCATGATCTGATTTTGGCTCAGATCATGATCTCTTCCTTCGTAAGATTGAGCCCCACATTGATTCTCTCTCCCTCTCTCCCTCTGTCTCAAAATAAATAAACTTAAAAAAAGTTTATCAATTTTTTTCTATTTACAGATTGTTCTTTTGGTCTCAAATCTGTTTCTTCTAAAAGTTTATAGTTATGGGGCGCCTGGGTGGCTCAGTTGGTTGAGCATCTGTCTTCGACTCAGGTCATGATCTCGCAGTCTGTGTGTTCAAGCCCCACATCAGACTCTGTGCTGATAGTTCAGAGCCTGGAGCCTGCTTTGGATTCTGTGTCTCCCTTTCTCCCTGCCTGTCCCCTGCTCACGCCCTGTCTCTCTCTCTTTCAAAAGTAAATAAACATAAAAAAAAAATTTAAACAACTTAAAAAAAGTTTTATAGTTTTACTTATATTTAGGTCTGACCTATTTTGAGTTGGTTTTGTGTCATGGTGAAATGTGAAGGACTAAATGCATTGTTGTAATTTCTTGAGGTTAAATGAAATATTCTAGTCAACTACTAGTAAATTCTTTTTTTTTAATGTTTATTTATTTTGAGAGAGAGAGGAAGTGGGGGAGGAGGAGAAGGGGAGAGAGAGAGAGAGAGAGAGAGAGAGAGAATCCCAAGCAGGCTCTGCACTGTCAGCACAGAGCCAAACACAGAGCTCCATCTCATGAACCGTAATATCATGACCTGAGCCAAAATCAAGAGTTGAATACCACCCAGATGGCCTAGTCAGCTACTAGTGAATTCTTGACAAAAGAATGGTTGTCTGCTTCCTGGAAATGTCATTATATTCCAAAATATGTACAGCTTTGAGAGAGACCAGCTGAAGCCATGAGGGATGAGACCAGCTAGCCAGAGCACCTGATGAAACTGAAGACATTTGGGGTGACATGTCAAGACAGCTTGCCCCCTCAGGGTGCATGGGTGGCTCAGTCAGTTAAGTGTCTGACTCGTAGTTTCAGCTCAGGTCATGATCTCGTGGTTTCGTGAGTTCAAGCCCCACATCTTGCTCTGTACTGGCAACACGGAGCCTTTTTGGGATTTTCTCTCTCTCTCTCTCTCTCTCTCTCTCTCTCTCTCTCTCTCTCTCTGACCCTCCCCTGCTCACACTGTCCCTCTCTCGAAATAAACTTAATTAAAAAAAAATAAAAGCTTGCCCCCTCAATCCAGCATTCTATGGTTTAAGAGCTATGACCGAATTAAAGAAATTATCACACCTGTGTTTCTGTTTACTCTGTTTCTTGCTGTCTTGTACCTGGTAAGCACTCAGTTCTTGTTATTTAGTCTGACTTGATGTTGAGAAAGGTGAACTTCATGACCTTGTAGGTGTGCACTTTAATGAGTCTTCTATGCTTTGCCACTCCATGTATGGTTCCTGCTCCAGACCTACTAAATCAGATACTATATTTTAACAAGCTCCCCCAAGGGATTTGTGTGCTCATTAAATTTGATAAGCATTGGTCTATAGCAGAGCAAACTATAGCCTGCAGACCACATCCAGTTGCTGACTTTTATAAATAAAGTTTTCTTGGAACACGCTACACTCATGGCTTTACATATTATTTATATCATGTGGGCTGCTTTCATTCTGCAGTAGCAGAGTAACTAGTTGAGAGAGAGACCATATGGCCCTCAGAGCCTAAAATACTACCTGGCCCTTTGCAGGAAAAGCTTTTCTGAACCCTGAACTAGGGGAAAAGAAGGAAAGCTCCCAAATGGTGATGTGTGGCAGAAGAATTACTGGGAGTCAGAGGTTATCCAGGTCAGAACAGAGTTTGACCAAAGAGCAGACTAAGCCATTTATAGAACATATACCTTGACACACACACACACACACACACACACACACACACACACACACATCATCATCATCATCATCTATTAAAATTAGTATGCCTTTTAGGTAAAAGAAAATAGGAAAGCCTGAAGTGTAATTATTGAGAATGTTAATAAAAATAAACCTCATACCTAAATATCCTTAATATACTGATAAAAATTTAGATATTTAAGCAATAAGCAAATATAACTAATATAGCCAATATGACATAGACTTATACACACAGACACACCAACAAACAAACCCTCTTCACTCTAATACATGACCCCAAGATCAAGAGTCGCATTCTCTTCTGACTGACCCAACCAGGCACCCCTCTCTCCTTAAAAAAGAAATTTTTTTATTTAAAAAAAATCTTAATGTTTATTTTATTTTTGAGAGAGAGAGAGAGAGAGACAGAGCACGAGTGGAGGAGGGGCAGAAGTGGGGGGAGACAGAATCTGAAGCAGGCTCCAGGCTCCGAGCTGTCAGCATAGAGCCTGACACAGGGCCCAAACTCAACAACCGTGAGATCATGACCTAAGTTGAAGTCGGATGCTCAACCGACTGAGGCACCCAGGCGCCCCCCCCCCCAAATTTTTTTGAAATTTTATTTTAGAGAGAGAGCACATGGAAACAAGAGGGGCAAAGGGAAAGAGAGAGAGAGAGAGAGAGAGAGAGAGAGAGAGAGAGAGAATCTCAAGCAGGCTCCATGCTTAGTGCAGAGCCAATGGAGGGCTCAATCCCACAACCTTGGGATCATTAACTGAGTTGAAATCAAGACTTGGCAGCTTAACTGACTGAGCCACTCAGACACCCCTCTTATTTTTTTTAATGTTTATTTATTTTTGAGAGGGGAGAGAGAGAGAGAGAGTGCAAGTGGGGAAGGGGCAGAGAGAGAGGGAGACACAGAATCTGAAGCAGGCGCCAGGCTCCCCAGCTGTCAACATAGAGCCTGATGTGGGGCTCAGGCCCACAAACCATGAGATCATGAACTGAGCTCAAGTCAGATGCTTACCTGAGTAAGCCACCCAGGCACCCCACCCCTCTCCTTTTTAAAGAGTAAGCTTTGTATTTGGAATCATTTTAGATTTATGAAAGAGTTGCAAAGATAGAGAATTTCTGAATACCAGACCCATTTCCTCTAATGTTGTCATTTCATCTTTGGTATATTTATCACATCTAAAAAACCAACATGGGTAGCATTATTATTAACTTTCTAAGTTTGTTTATTTATTTATTTGTAATCTCTACGCCCAACGTGGGGCTCAAATTTACAACCCCAAGATGAAGAGTTGCATCCTTTTCTGAATGAGTCAGTCAGGTGCCCCTCACCAATTTTTTATTAATGTCCTTGTTCTCTTCCAAGATACCACATTTCGTGTGGTCACCATTATCTCCTTAATCTGCTGTGATCTGTAACGGTTTCTCACATTTCCCTTGTTTTTCCTGATCTTGACAGTTTTGGGAAATACAGGTCAGATATTTTTTAGAATGTCCTTTAATTTGGTTTTGTCTAATGTATTTTCACATGATTAGAATGGGGTTATGGGTTTGGGGAAGAACACCACAGAGATGAAATACTTTTCTCATAACCTCATATCAGGGGGACATGACGCCACTGATGATGTTAGCCTTCATCACTTGGTTGAGGTGGTGTGTGCCAGGTTTCTCTACTGTGAGGTTCCCGTTTTCCACTTCCATATGCTGTCCTTTGGAAGTGAGTCACTAAGTCCAGGTCACCTTCCAATGGGTGGGAGAAATTAAGCTCCCTGGAGGACTTCCTGGAGGAGAGAGTATCAACATACATACAGGTATCTCCTTCTATTAGTAAGATTTTGCTTTTAGGAAAGATCTACATTAGTACCTGTTGTCATTAACTGAAAGAAATCCAGAGAGCATTTCATGCTTATGACAAAATAGTGTCGAGCATCCGTGTTGCAGTGAGCAGTCACAAAGGCAGCACACCTCAAGCAGCAAGAGTGGCCCCACCAAGTTCCTTCCTTGGCAGCTACATTCCGCATGCCAACATCAAGCCACCAGAGCTTCGGACTGTGTCTCTGAGGATCCGTGCTTTCTCTCGATTTATTTTTTACATCCCTTAGGCATCAGAAAAACCTAAAAGAGGTTACTTTTTTGTGTCTGGGAATGCTCAAAATTTTTCCCATATACATTAATGGTAATTGCTTCTTTGCTTTACCACCGTTTCGGCGTTTCCCAGGAACATTCTACTTTCGGATAGCTGGGGGAAACCTGTATGTGGGATTCTTCTGTCCTGTTTATTTATTTATTCAATCGTGTATTTATCAGTATGTACTCATGTGTACTTATTTTATACTTTGGGTAATAATCCGATACTGTTATTTGTTATCCAGATTGTTCCAGCTTTGTCTTCCAGATCGTCTGGTCTATCTCTTTTTTAACAGGATTTATTGAGATATAATTCACATACTATACAAGTCACCCATTTAAAGTATACAATTAAGGGGCACCTGGGTGGCCCAGGCAATTGAGCATCCGACTCTCGACTTCGGCTCAGGTCATGATCTCCCAGTTCCTTGGTTCGAGCCCTATGTTGGGCTCCCCGCTGACTGTGCAGAGCCTGTGTGGGATTCTCTCTTTCTCCCTCTCTCTCTCTACCCCTCCCACACACTCATGCCCTCTCTCTTTCTCTCTCGCAAATAAATAAAGTGTGCAATTCAATGGCTTTTATATACTCACACTTGTGCAACCATCACACCTCCCATCCCAAACTCCCATCCCTGGCAACCCTTCATCTACTTACTATCTCTAGAGATTTTCCCATTCTGGACATTTCATATAAATGGAATCATGCAATATATTTTCCTTGTGATTGGCTTCTTTCAGTTAGCAGAATGTTTCCAAGGTTCATCTGTTTAATCTTTTTCTTTTTTTTGCTTCATTTCTTATTTTTATATGATTTCTGTCTAGTCTCTATAATCTTTTTTTTTTCTTTTTTCTCTTTTGAGGGAAAGAGAGCATGAGCAGGGGAGGGGCAGAAAGAGAGAGAAGAATACCAAGCAAGCTCCACATTATCAGTGCAGAACCCAAACTCACAAACCGTGAGATCATGACCTGAGGTGAAATCAAGAGTTGGATGCTTAACCAACTGAGCCACCCAGGCACCCCATCTATCCAGTCTCTATAATCTTTATTCAGATCTTGCTTTTACATAATAGTAATCCATGTGGGTATAGAATTTGGTGTTCTGATTTGTGACTTAACATTATTTTATCTACATTTTCCCATTTTTCTGCAAAGTCTGCGTATTTATTTTAATGGTTAAAATACATCAAGTTGGTGTCCATTTAACACTTGGTTCTCTGTAGTATCTGAGCTTGTTTCATTTTTCACTATTATAAATAATGTTGCTATTTTTTCATGCGTATGGATTTTAAATTATACCTTAGGATAGATTCTCAAGACTGAAATGCTTGAGTTAAAAGGTAGAATAATTTTCATGATTTTTTTTTTTTTGGTTAAATTGTATCAGGTTACATTGTAGAAAATTTGTAACAATTTAAGGGGCCACTAACAATGTATACAGACACCTGTTTGCTTATAATCTTAGCATGTCTTTCCAGTTTAATACACAATGAGAGGAAATGAAAGAAGTCAGTGTGTTAAATGTTTTACAAGAATTACATTATTTACCCCATTTAATCTTCCACCGCCTCTCTGTAAGCTGCCTTTTACTCCCAGTTGACAGAGCAAGGGCTGGGTGCCAAAGGCTTCAGGGGTTACAGCCAGAGGGCAAATACCAAAGGTCAAGTCCTGGAAGATTGCAGAACTCCATGCCAGGTCATTAAGAACTAGGGCCAGAGAAAGAATGGGAGCCAAGGCACCGGATCCAAGAGGACAAAGACCCAGGAAAGCCTGAGCTACAATGATTCAACAGGAGGTGCTCCTGATGAATTCCAAAACATATCTCTTGAGTGCCTTTTTGTAGGATCCAGCCAGGGCTTTGTGAGTGGACCTGGTTCATTTAAAGCTACCAGAAGAGAATAAACACTTGGCTAACCTCTTGATATACTTTGTTTACACTTAGGTTTAAAAAATACAGTTGCAAAAAAAAAAAAAAATACAGTTGCCATACTTGCATGCATATTTACATGTAAATGTATAGAAACTCCAGAAAGATATACACACTAAAGGTAAAAACATTGGTTTTCTTTGAGAAAACTGACAGGCTTTGGGGCAGGAATTAGGGTACCAGGGTAATTTATATGTCTGCTTTGTTTGAATACTTATATGATTATTATTTCATTCATTCAGTAAACATTTATTGGATATTCTCTATATACTAGGCACTGTGCAAAATCTGAAATAAGATATGGACCCTACCCACAAGTTCATGTTCTAGTATAGTGTTTTTTCAAACTTTTGGGCCACAGGTCTCTAGTGGCTTCTGAAATTAAAAATCAGTGGGTCATACTGAATTATAACCCAAAGTAAAAAATAAAATATCCATGAGTTTCTGTTGATACAAACAAGTGATTAAATAAATAAATAAATAAATAAATAGGTACAATAGACAGAACTCCTGTGCAGTAGAATTCCAAATAATTTACATAGGTACTTCTCCCTCAAAGAGATGGAACATAACTTTCCACCCCTTAAATTTAGGCTACATATAATGACTTCCCTCGAAAAAGTATAGTATACAAAGGGGGGAATAAACTTACAGTAGAGAAACCTGACAAAAACTATCTCAGCCAGGTGACCAAGGTGAATATCAACAGTGATAGATTATGTTGATAGTATGTGCCTTTCACGTGTTGTGATGAAAATATCACTTTACCTCTATGGTCTTCCTCCCCAAAACCCATAACCAGTCTAATCATGAGTAAAACATCAAACAAACCCAGTAGAAGGACATTCTATAAAATACCTGACCAGTATTTTTTAAAACTCTCAAGGTCATCGGGGTGCCCGGGTGGTTCAGTTAGTTGAGTCCGACTTCGGCTCAGGTCATGATCTCAGGGTTCATGAAATCAAGCCCCGCAATGGGCTCTGTGCTGACAGTTCAGAGCCTGGAGCCTGCTTCAGATTCTGTGTCTCCTTCGCTCTGCCCCTACCCTGCTCATTCTCTTTCTCTCTCTCAAAAATAAATAAAAATTAAAAAATAAAAAAAAGTAAAAAACTGTCAAGGTCATCAAAAACCTGAAAAACTGTCAGCACCAAGAGAACTCTAAGGAGACATGAAGATTAAATATAATGTGGTATCCTAGATAGGGTCCTGGAGCAGAAAAAGGGCATTTGGTAAAAAATAAGGAAATGTGAATAAAGTATAGACTTCAGTTAATAATCATGTACTGTATTGCTATTCATTAATTGTAACATGAGATGTTAATAATAAGGGAAATGGGGTATGGGTATATGGGAACTCTGTACTGTCTTTGCAATTTTTTCTATAAATCTAAAACTGCTCTAAATATATGAATTTAAAAAAACAGTGTCCCACAACTAGCATTTTTCCTCAACATTTCATTGCAACAGTTTTCAAATATACTACAAAGTTGAAAGAATTGCACAGTGAATTTGTCTATGTTCACCACCAAGATTCTACCATTAACATTTTACTATATTACTTTATCATGTATCTAACCATCTATTATTTCTCTATCCATCCATTAATTTATCTTAGTTTTTTGGTGCATTTCAAAGTAAACTATAGATATCAATATACTTCTCCCAAATACATGAATATCATTAACTAAAGTATTAGTTTATTTTTATGTAAAATTTATATAAAATACATGAATTTTTAAAATGTTTTTTTAATTTTTGAGAGAGTGAGAGACAGAGCACAAGAGAGGGAGGGGCAGAGAGAGGGAGACACAGAATCCAAAGCAGGCTCCAGGCTCTGAGATATCAGCACAGAGCCCCAGGCAGGGCTCAAACCCATGCACTGTGAGATCATGACCTGAGCTGAAGTTAGGGGCTTAGCCAACTGAGCAACCTAGGCACCACTAAATTCATGAATCTTTAATGTACATTTGGTACATCCATATATCTTGTGTAACCCAAATACCTCACAACTACATTTTTTATAAAATGTCATAGAAATCACTAGAGTACAATACATATAGTACGGGTAGGTGTTTGGTAAACTTCGTATATATTTGAATCAGATATATATGTACCTGTATGCTGGGTCACAATGTAAAATACATCTCTTACTGTCACAATGAAAAAGTGAAATCACTGGTCTTGTAGGGCAGCTCAGCATGTAATGAAATAATGATTATACAGGATGAAAAGTTTTATAAGATACAGTAATGAGTTCAAGGAGAAAATAGCCAGCTCTTTATGGTTAGAAAGAGGGGACTGGGGGACACCTGGGTGGCTCAGTCGGTTAAACATCTGACTCTTGATTTCGGCTCAGTTGTGATCTCACATGTTTGTGGGTTTGAGCCCTGTGTCACGCTCCCCACCAAGAGTGGGGAACTTGCTTGGGATTTTCTCTCTCTCTCTCTCTCTCTCTCTCTCTCTCTCTCTCTCTCTCT
>NW_024412396.1:9889984-9926819 GCF_014898765.1 Herpailurus yagouaroundi
AAAAAAAAAAAAAAGAAAGAGGGGATTGGGATAACCAGGAAAGGCTTCACTGAAGAAAAAAGGTGATATATTATCATAATAACATTTGCTAACACCTATATAGCACCTAACTGGCAAACACTGTTTTAAGAACATCACATATACTGGGGCGCCTGGGTGGCTCAGTGGGTTAAGTGTCCAACTCTTGATTTTGGTTCAGGTCATGATCCCAGGGTAGTGGGCTCCATGCTGGGCACGGAGCCTGCTTGGGATTCTCTCTCTTCCTCTGCCCCTCCTCCATTCACTCTCCCCCTCCCTCTCTCTCTCAAAATAAAACAAACTTAAAAAAATGTAAAAATAAAATAAAAAGTTAATGTTTAAGAAAAAAAAAACATATATATATATACACACACACACACACACACACACACACTAACTCCTCTAATCCTCACAACCCAGAAAGTACTATTGTTATTCCAATTGTACCATGGACTGAGTACTAAAAGATTAGTAACTTTCCCAGGATCACAAAACTAACTGTGAAGCCCCAATGCATACATTTTTACTATTGTGCTTTTTGAGGACTTTATGTTTTCCTGGTGGAAATTTGCTTCTTAACTTGAAGGATTTTATTTCAATCACTTTTATGGGGGCAAGATTGTTTTTGTCTAATATTATGTGTGTGTGTGTGTGTGTGTGTGTACTAGAATAATCTGGAGCTAGAAAGGATATTAGCCATCATCAAATACCACTTTCATTTCTAGAAACTTCATACTCTACCATTTTCATGCATTGTCATAGTTTGGTATTTCCCAAATTGTGCAGCAGCATTAGAGAAATTGACTTGATTGTTCCCAGAGCTACCTAAAGTTGATGCTTATTTAGTTTACATGAACACTAATGACACTAATACACTGAGCAAGGCATAGAGGCAATGTGATAAAGAGAGCATTATATTCTAAGTCAGGATACCCGAATTCAGGACTTCACTCTACATCTCAGATTATCAGTTTTCCCATCTGCAAAATGAAGGGAGTGCACATTGGGGAAGACAGATGTGAGGTGCATATGTTGCCACACCCTGCTTCCTAACCCACAACTGACATTACTAATCATTCAAGGCATCTTTGAACCTGAACAGTTCCAGAATCCTTCCCAACATGGTGCTCAAAGCAGCTGATACAGTTAGTCACAGTTGGCACCCAAGTTGAAATCTATTTGTCATCTTTGGATAGGACAGTTTGTAAAGACTCTTCCAGTTCTAACTCCCAGACTATCAGAAACACCATCAGAAATATGACAGTGATGCCCAATTCAGTATGTATTTCAATCTTTCCAGTCTGTCTTTTCTGTAGGCTTTAAGTTTCCATCATATGGGGTCTTGGGACATTGATCTGCTCATATTCTACTACGACTCTACCAGCCTCCCTCATCTTGGCCTTTAGGCATCCTAGCACCCTTTGCAGAATGCTTTCCCCAATGAAATTTCCCTTCTTCATTCGTCCTTGATTCACACAGGCTCTTGGGCATGGAATCCCCTAACTTCTGGCAATGAAACATCTCCCCCAGCTTTGTGTGTTGCTGAATGCAGAGTTTTATAAACACAGGAAGTTCATACCTGCTCCCTGGCCACTCCCAGCACTTGTCTAAGCATATTCTTTCCTTACTGCCCTACCTGAGTTTCATAATTATTTGACTTCCCTCCTCCCTGATGATGAGTAACCAGGATAGTTGCTTAAAGCATTCATCTTCTGTTCTCAAACATGTACTTGTCTCTGAGTCTCCACATTGTATATTTCGGCATTGTGTATTTTATAATAGAGTTTACAGTTTTGCTTGGCCACTATTACCACTGTGTAATCCTACAGTTATAAATTGTGTAATTGTTTATGAGCATGCAGGAAAAAAAAAGATGATGTATTCGAGTCTTTAGATGCCTTCAGCTACTATTTTCAAGACTTGCATCCTAATGACTGTCAATTCAACACGCCCTTGTTTGCCATCCTTGCTCTTGAAGTCAGTGGGAAGGAATGCTGTGCTTGTTAAGGTAGAAACCAATTTGATCTGTTGGTGTATCATCTCAATGTGATCATTTTACATCTCATTTTACCACTTAATGCAACCAAGACATTTAGAGGCAAAGGTCTGGCCATGAGTACCTTTGTGACAATATTTTATTTTCTTCTACCTGGCAGCTGGAATCCAGAGTCTAGGACTGTAATTTCTAACTTTTGTGAAGATTGTTTTAAATTTTTTTAATGTTTCTTTATTTTTGAGATAGAGAGACACAGCGTGAGCTGGGAAGGGGCAGGGAGAAAGACACAGAATCCAAAGCAGGCTCCAGGCCCTGAGCAGTCAGCACAGAGCCCGATGCAGGGTTTGAACCCACAAACTGTGAGATCATGACCTGAGCCGAAGTTGGACGCTTAACCAGCAGAGCCACCCAGATGCCCTGAAGATTGTTTTAAACTTTGCTAACTTTGCTAAAAGGGACTAAAAGAATGGGTGATAACTTAATTTACTAGTTGCTGGCCATAATTTACTGGCAGTAATTTGTGAGAAGAAAAGCAGCCCTTAATACCAAATGACTAAACAGAGTATGTTGCAATCCCACCTGCAGTAGTGAGCCTATCTTCCTGGAAAAGGGAGTGAATGACCACAGCCCTTCCCCCCCCCCACTGGCACAGCTGCCATGTCCCCAGCTGGGTCTAGATAACATCCTGTTCTGCACCCTGAATGAACACAGTAGCCCAGGCTTTGCCAGACTGGGCCTGGCTCTTTCTAGCTCTTAATGTTTGGAATTGTTGTAAGATAACCACCTGTCTGATAGGGTTCAGGAAATGAGATGAACTGGGAGGGCAAAAAATAACACAAAACTTAGTCTAAGAATTATCCCATAATCTGTTGCAACTTTCTCTGTAGAATTATTCCAAATTTTACAAGTTCATTTAAGAACTATTATTAACCTTGGTCTTTTGCACTGTATTTTCAAGGATATTCCAAAATGTGAATATGATACTGGCAGGTGAGTCAGTGAGGTAGTTCTGATACTCATAATGAAAGAAGCACTGGCCAGTTGGCTGAGCGTCCGACTTTGGCTCAGGTCATGATCTCACAGTTTGTGGGTTCAAACCCAGCGTCAGGCTCTGTGCTGACAGCTTAGAGCCTGGAGCCTGCCTTGGATTCTCTGTCTCCCTCTTTCTCTGCTCCTCCCCTGCTTTGCGCTCTGGTCTCTCTCTTGAAAATAAATAAACATTAAAACAAGAAAGAAAGAGAGAGAGGGAGGGAGGGAAGAAAAGAAGAGAAAGGAGCACTAGTCATTGTCAATATTGTGCTCTTTTGCACTGATCATTTCAAAATACAGAATAAGTATAGGAAGAACAAGCTCGAGATTCAATACACCTGAGTTAGAAATAAAACTGCAAGCATGAACCCTTGAGTGATAAGGACAAGTTAGCAGGTGTCAGGGATCTGTGCATGAGCTTGACCTCTGAGCTGCACCTCATTTCTGACCCAAAGTAATATAGAGACTATGGGTGTTTAACATCCCTAAACTTCAATTTGCTTGGCCTTAGAATGGGGATAACACAAGTACCTGACTCAGATAATTGTGAGACTAAAGAAAATATGTAAATTGCTTGATGTAGGACCTTACATAGGACTTGTTAGAGGGCCTTATGGGGGGACTTTGGCAAAGAGTGGAGATTACTACTATGGCTTCCAACACTGAGGAAAGAAAAGTTCACTCTAGATCTTGTCTCCACTGTCCATAAAATAAAGTTCACATTCCTTAGTGTGACTTCTAAAGCCAACTTTATTTTATGTGAGCAGCTCAATTTCCTGCAACTATTATGCTTGCCCCCTGAACTACATCTGCAGTGAACTTTACAAAGCTACCCCTGTTTTCTCTGCCCCACAGTCCCTCATTCTTCAAGATCTTGCTTAAATGCCCCTTCCCTGGGAAGCCATTTCCAACTCTCCCATAATGTTCCCTATCCCTCCCTTCTGTGTACCATAGAAGTATACCTGTCCCCATCACAACTCATCTCCTTGTACTGCTATTACTTGTTTACCTACCTGGGACCTTTGCTAGGGGTAAAGATCAGAAGATCAGAAATCACTACTTCTTAATTTTCCATCAGACAGAACTTTATAGTTCTAGTACAAATACCCTCCACTCTGCCTTTCATGTGCTGAATTTTTGCTCAAGCAATGAGAAATTGCTTATATTCTTCATATCCTTTTGAATATTAGCAGAAGCTGAAGAAAAATAGCCTGGCTGTGTCCTTATAACCTCAACACAGTCGGTAGGATGAAGAAAATCAGACCACAAGTTAGACCTATGTCAACTCTTAACTTGTCCTCTCAGGATGGCTCCAAGTCTGAATCTCCCAAGGAACACATTTCCAGGCAGTACTGGAATACAGAAAGTAGGGGACGGCATTCACTCAGGTCTTATATCAGTGCCATACTCAGCAGGGAGCAGTTCTATCCATTTTGGGAAATCTCCATAATTTTCAACTTCTGAACTTTTTAAGACCTTTCTGCATTTTTACGTGTGTGTGACTTGAGTGGTGTGATCAATGTTTCTGTAAATATTTACTGTTTTTCTATTTCACTTAAAGCCAGCAGTTTTGTACTTTAATAAAATGTTCTATTCCCTCTCTCTCTGCCCCTCTTCTGCTTGTGCCCTGTCTCTCTCTCTCAAAAGTAAATAAACATGTTTAAAAAATTTTAAAAATGTTCTAAACATTGCAAAAAAAAAATCACTGCTTCTTCCTCTTTGTAATCTCTTAGTACTTGACACATAGTTGGCGCCAAAAAAAAAAAAAAATGATGAATCAAATGAACAAATAGTAGTAGAAGGACTGTGGAGACTCAAAATTATGTTTTGGAAGATAGCTAATGAAAATGTATGTTTAGTTACGTATTAAAGCCTCATTTAATTAATAGAAGTAAAGATCAGTATTATCAGATCACATTTTATTTACTTCTGCTTCATATGTAGAACACATTTAATACTATTCTTTGAGGACTGATCTCACCTTTTCGTTGTTCTGTCATCCCTCAGGTTCTAGTTTCAGATACCCCTTGACATAACTTTTGAACTATCCGGAAAAATACTGGCCAGGAAAAATGATAAAATTTTTCCTCATGGTGAATAAACAAGGGCAGACCCGACTTTCTAAATACTATGAACATGTGGAGATTAATAAGCGTACACTTCTGGAAACGGAAGTCATAAGGAGCTGTCTCTCCCGATCCAATGAGCAAGTAAGTTTCTGATTCTCTCTTTTATCTCTGTATTCAACTTGTCAGTGGCAGGTCTGTTATTACTGAGTCTCGAGGGCCATCGTTTTCTTTGAACTACATTCTTTCCATAGCTATTAGGGAAAATAACAAATGAAGTGACATGAAGATTGAAGCATAGCTCTCTTTATATCCCCTTAAGGAAAATACAAACAAGGAGAACCAGGAAACATCTTGAGTTCTTATTTAGGCCAGCATATTTGTCTCAATGCACTGTGGAAGTGGCAGCTCAAATTTATTCCAGCTAATAGACATATCTTCTTTTTTTTGTTCATATGAATTTAGCCCTTACAACTCTCAGGAGTGCCTCTAGCAGGTGGCTTTCTTTAAGCCAAGGGATGAAGGTCAGATGATTGGTATAGAGGTGAGCACTCGAGACAGACTTGGTGCCAGAGGATGACAATATGATCCTCACGTGAAGTGTAATTTTTTTTCTGCTTATCGTTTTTATAAATTTAACACCAATGTAATACGAGAACTAGTGACTTAAAAACAAAACAAATTTGGGGTGCCTGGGTGGCTCAGTTGGTTAAGTGTCTGATTTCAGTTCAGGTCATGATCTCACGGTTCATGGATTAAGCCCCTCGTCAGGCTCTGTGCTGACAGCTCAAAGCCTGGAGCCTCCTTCAGATTCTGTGTCTCCCTTTCTCTCTGCCCCTCCCCTACTTGCACTCTGTCTCCTCTCTCTCTCTCAAAATAAATAAATAAATAAATAAATAAACTTTAAAAAATAAAATAAAAAAACAACAAATTTGATTGGAACTTGTGTTATGATGTAGATGGAGTAAGTGGAAGTTAAAAATTAATAGAAAATAGTAAATCTATCCATTCTGTCAAAATTGAGGTTAAATAAAATCATTAAAATAATAACGAATAGGAATTTTAAAAACTGAGTTCATTTTTACAAAGAAGTTTAATTGGATAATTACTGAATCCAGGTCCTAAACTTTGAGTCCACTGAAAATCACTGAACAAAGTGCAGCAAACTCAGAAAGCTTGTTTAAATCGCCCATTAATTTTGCCACTTTTCCATTTCACAGCATATGTAGAAAGGCTGCCTGTGGGAACCCCTGCTAAGTCTTAAAATATTAAGGTCCATCTGTGCTCAGAAGTTACATGTTGGAACTGTGTTTCCCTTGGCTTCTAAATTGATTTTCCAGTCTCAACATCTCAGAGTCCTCTTTGAATTACCACTTTGGCCTGCCATGGCACACACCGCCTCATTTAGTTGTCTAAAGGGAACAGAAACTATTAAAGGGCCGTGTTAATAGCCACATACTTTAAGTAAACATAAACAAACTCCAGAAGCATTCCTGTTGAATCTTTCTGCAGAATGCAGGCGCTGCACAATTTCAGGCACTATTTTCACTGATAGGTTACCCTTGGAAATACATGCTTTGGAATGAATATACTGTTACATAATTTTGAAGCATTCTAAATTATTTTAGATTTTAAAAGGAACTCCCTGGGCTTTGGGATAATTAGGCACTGAAGTAACACAATCTCAGCTTAGTTTTTATGTTATCCACAAAGGTACTTCGTTGTTTTGTTGTTGTTGCTGTTGTTTTGTCTTTTTGTTGTTGTTGTTGTTGTATGTCAGAAACTCCTGAGAGGCTTTGAAAAATGTTCTTTAGTTCTTTCAACAAGGATGTATTTCCTTGAAAGATCCAACTGAGCAGAAATCACACTGGCTCTACAGTGAACAAAAGCTGCAGAACAGTCCTGTACTTCTTTTATCATAATTTTATTTCTTTTTTTTTAATTTGAGAGAGAAGGAGAAAGGGGGAGGGACAGAGAGAGAGAGAGAGAGAGAGAGAGAGAGAGAGAGAATCTCAAGCAGGCTCCATGTTCAGCGCACAGCCCGACATGGGGCTTGATCCCACAACCCTCGGATCATGACCTGAGCTGAATTCAAAAGTCAGATGCTCAACTGACTGGGCCACCCAGGTGCCCCTATCCTAATTTTAAATAAGAGCCTCAAATGCCTCCATTTTAGATTCTCAAATGACTTTCCTATGGAAGAAATTTCACAATTAAAACTTACCACTTCATCTCCAGGTACACCAAGAGCAATTCGGGCACCAAAAGCGATTATGCCAGTGCAAAAAGCCATACAGTTCATGTTCAATCACATTTGGTCAACCACACCCAACAGTCCAAAGAAAGGGCAACAATGTGCTGTTAGCCTGCTGTCCAATTTCTATCTACCCAGTGTACCCTTTGTACAATGGATGTAGGAGAGAGATGAATGGGGAGGGAGTTGTTTTATCCACAAGTCAGTGGTGGTAAACTAGTTATTAACTCCTAGGAAGCAATGTTTACATGGGAGATTTTGACTATCATCTGCCCCACAAAAGCCAAGATTTTAAATAATTTATAAAAGAGTCTACATTGATTCTTTTCATGGGTCTAGAAAAAAGAAATCAAGATTTTTCTTGATACATACATGTATGTATGCCGTATATATTTGGCTGTTCACTGGCTATTAAATAGGACAAAACTAAATCTCTGCTTCCAAAAGAGCCTAGCGGAAATGGAAAGAAGAAAATCTTTGTCATGTTGGCTTATTTTCATGTTGGGGGCAGTCTGGTACCTTTGCCTGCTGACTTCCACACAGAGCAAAGCAAAGGAATGAGAAGGAGTTCAGGGGGAACCCATGTGGATGCTCAGAGCCTTTTTTTCTAGACCCCTTCTCTGCCTCCCGCTAGAGATGCTTCCATAGTCCCCTGAATATTGTGAAGAGGCAACCAACAAAGATTGTTTAACATTTTTAAATTGTAGATTTCTAGGAATGTGTTGACCCAATACTGAAATCAGAACCTAGAAATTATGCATGCCATTTTGAAGAAATACTTGTTGTCAGGGCACCTGGATGGCTCAGTCATTTGAGCGTCCGACTTCAGCTCAGGTCATGATCTCGCGGTTTGTGGGTTCAAGTCCTGAGTCAGGCTCTGTGCTGACAGCTCAGAGCCTGGAGCCTGCTTCGGATTCTGTGTCTCCCTCTCTCTCTGCCCCTCCCCTGCTCATGCTCTGACTCTGTCTCTCAAAAATGAATAAACATTAAAAAAATTAAAAATACTTGTCAACTATAGCAATTAATATCTAATTGTGTTTTTTCTAGTGCTCTTTCATTGAATTTAAGGATTTTAAGCTGATTTATCGACAGTATGCAGCTCTCTTCATTGTGGTTGGAGTTAATGACACTGAGGTAAGATAAGAGAGGAGCCTATGGGAAATGCAAGAAAACTAAGAATAATAGTCTGATTTTTATTCCTCCGTAAATTGATATATTCCTCCCTACTTGCCTACCTAAGAATTATCTTGACTCTTGAAGGATCTTGGTTTCTGTCAAGGTTAGGGAAAGCTGTGCGGAAAAGAAATACCTGGAATTTTTCTTGGATTAGATGAGTAGCTTGTGGGGAAGCACAAAACCACAGAATGCCTTCCTCAACCCTAAGCAATACCAATGTCTTACCGTGTTCTTTGTGGCACACTGGGGCAGCTTAGACATGTGTACAGGCCAGTCAGTTGTAGCGTTAAATATAGGCTCATATACAAGAAGCCAGAGCAAATGATAAATATGGTTGTGTTGTGATTGAATTTCCTCCGATTTAGTTCACCTTTCCAGAAATGTCAGTCCCAGATCAACAGTACCTGTGGCTATTGAATCCTTGAAAAACTGTTTAAGATCTAAAATACTTGGAAATCTCAAGTTGATTATTTTTTTATGTGTGAACCAAACCTTGAGGTAGTTTCCCCATCTTCACAAACAGAAAAGTAGTGGCATGAAGATCCTAAAAAACTGCTTCAGCCGCTTGATGACGAGGTCAGGGAGTAGTGCTCAAAACCCTAAACACTAGACTCGGCCTGGTTTCAGTCCAGCTAAACTCATTATGAACTTAAAATCTTAGAGGTTAAGATTTTTGACATTTCCCCTACCGATAAGCGTCTTTCCAATAAGTGAGTCATAGAACCATTCTGAATATTTGTCAGTGTCCAATTTCCACATGAGCTATACTAAACCTAATTGTACCCTTCCTTTTTTATTTTAGAATGAGATGGCAATTTATGAATTCATCCATAACTTTGTGGAAGTTTTAGATGAATACTTCAGCCGCGTGGTAAGTCTAAAAACTAAAAAAATGGTTTTTGTCTTCAGCCCAACTTCCCAGAAATAGGTCTATATCAAGAACACATGTTAATATAGAACTTCAATGTGCAAAAGTTAAAACTCAAATGAGGCCACATTTTCTTTACCTTTCCTTCTGGCTCATCAAAGTGTTACAAACCTATATGTGCCTTAGATCTTTATAAAGACTTAGTTCTGCAAGACTGAGAACCTCTTATGTCTTTCTTTTAATTAAGAGACTTTGCTATTTAATTTATTCTCCCTCTCTCTTTTTTTATTTTGCTTTCCCTCCTAAGGCACCAGGACCCTTTTTAGTTTAGGAATCATTTCTATCCAAACCCTTGCTTTGATGGTCAAAACCAACTCCCCTTAAGGAACACATGAGTTCCTTCCCCAAAACCCCTTTTTAAAAAAATGAAATGAAAACAAAACAAAACCCCAGCTGTATTAAAATATAATTTACATACCCCAAAACTCACCCATTTAAAGCATGCAGGCCTTTTTGGGCACCTGGCTGACTCAGTAGGTAGAGCGTGTGACTCTTGATCTCGAGGTTTTGAGTTTGAGCCCCACGTTGGGTGTAGACATTACTTAGAAATAAAATCTTAAAAAATAAATTAAGTAAAATAAAGTTTATAGGTTTTAGTATTTACACGAGTTGTGCAACCACCACACAGTCAATTTTAGAATATTTCCTAACCCCAAATAAACACCATACCTATTAGCATTTCCTTCCCAGTGATCCCCCTCCACCTGCTCCAGGTCTACTTTCTATCTCTATAGGTTTGCCTGTTCTAGACGTTTCATGTAAATGGAATTGTATAATATGTAGTCTTTTGTGACTGGCTGTTTTTACTTAACATAATGTTTTCAAGATTCATCCATGTTGTAGCAGGTATCAGTACTTCTTTCCTTTTTATTGCCAATTAATATTCTGCTATATGGATATACCACATATTATTTATTTATTCATTAGTTGATGTATATGTGGGTTATTGATACTTTTTGGCTCTTATGAATAATGCAGCTTTGAACATTTGTGTAAATATTTTTGTGTGGCATCATAGTTTTAGTCTACCTAGGAGTGGGATTGCTAGGTGATGTGATAATTCCATGTTTAACATTTTGACGCACTGCCAAACTGTTTTCCAAAGTGGCCGCATGATTTAAATTCTCTTTAACAGTGGTTGAGGGTTCTAATTTCTCCATGTTCTTACCAAAGTTTGTTATTATCTTTTTGATTATAGCCATCCTAGTGGGTATGAAGTGGTATAGAGGCCAATCAATGGTGGTTTTGATTTGCATTTGACTACTGGACAACAAACATTGAGGAGCTTTTCATGTGTTTATTGGCCATTTGTATATCTTCTTTGGAGAAAAAGTCTTCAAATCCTTTGCCCATTTTTCACTTGCACTATTTGTTTTTTTGTTGAGTTGTAAGAGTTCTTTCTATATTCAGAATACAAATCTCTTTGAGTGAATTGATTGAATACAAAAACAAGTCTATTTGATTGAACTAACTTGAGTACCTATCAGATATAATTTTAAAATATTTTCTCCCCTTCACTGGCTTTCTTTTCACTTTCTTGATAGTGTTCTTTGAATTACAATAATTTTTAATTTTGATGAAGTTCAATTAATTTTTCTTTTGTTGCTTATGTTTTTGGTGTTATGTCTAAAAAGGCTTTGGAGCACCTGGGTGGCTCAGTTGGTTCAGTGTCTGACTCTTAATTTCACCTCAGGTGATGATCTCAGTTCCCTAATGTCATGAAGATTTACTCCTGTGTCTTTTATTAACTCATACACAATTTCTTGTCTTCAGGTTTGTTGAAGCAATAAGTCAGGCAACATTTGCCACCATAATGTCTGTCAAAGTGGCTAGCACCATTCATCTGAAGAGCACTCCTGACAAAGGGACTGATTTTGACATTCTCATCCAACTTACAGTATTTCAGGATGGCCAGTTTAACCTTCTTTCTCTTATGCTTATTCTTCTTGGAAGTGGTGTTTAGACTTCTTCCTTTTCTTAGCACCACACAAAGTCTCAACACAAGATGAAGAGTGGGCTCCTTTTGTAGTTGTAGTCAGAGTATATCCATCTTCTGGTTGCTTCCAGCAAAGATCAGTCTCTAATGACCAGGAATTCCTTCCTTATCCTGAATCTTGGCCTTCACATTTTCTGTTGTATTTGAGGGTTCAGCCTCAAGAGTGATGATCTTCTCCATAAGGGTTTTCACGAAAATCTGCATCCTGGTGGTGGTTCCAGATGGCAGATTGGAAAAGCTTGAGTAATTTTTGTATATGCTATGAAGTGGGGTCTAACTTCATTCTTTTGTATGTGGCTATCCAATTTTCCCAACACCATTGGTTGAAAAGACTGTTCTCCACCACCCTCTTAGTGAATTGTCTTGCACCCTTGTTAAAAATCAGTTGACCACAAGTGTAAGGATTTACTGAGGCACTTGGGTGGCTCAGTCTTTTGAGCATCTTAGTTTGATTTCAGCTAAGGTCATGATCTCATGGTTCCTGAGATCAAGGCCTGAGTTGGGTTCTGTGCTGACAGTGTGGAGCCTGCTTGGGATTCTCTCTCTCCCTCTCTCTCTGCCCCTCCCCTGCTCATATTCTCTCTCTCTCTCTCTCTCTCTCTCAAAATAAATAAACATTTTCTTAAATTTTTTTTAATGTTTATTTATTTTTGAGACAGAGAAAGACAGAGCATGAATGGGGGAGGGTCAGAGAGAGAGGGAGACACAGAATCCGAAGCAGGCTCCAGGCTCTGAGCTGTCAGCACAGAGCCCGACGTGGAGCTTGAACTCACAGACCGCGAGATCATGACCTGAGTCGAAGTCGGATGCTTAACCGACTGAGCCACCCAGGCGCCCTGATAAACATTTTTAACCAAAGAGCACATGTTAAAAAAAAATAAAGAATCAGTGAAGGTGTTTTACTCTGCTCCCATAGGCCTTCCTGAGCCTTAGTTAGATATTCTTGAGAGGTAGTAGTGGCACAAGCTGAGTTTTCAAAGTTGTTATGTTCTTTCATTTTGCTTTAAAAATTTTTTTAAATGTTTATTTATTTTTGAGAGAGAGAGACAGAGCATGAGCATGAGCAGGGGAGGAGCACAGATAGAGAGGGAGACACAGAATCCAAAGCAGGCTCCAGGCTCTGAGCTGGAAGCACAGAGCTCAATGTGGGGCTCGAACTCACAAACCATGATATCATGACCTGAGCCCAAGTCAGATGCTTAACCGACTGAGCCACCCTGGCACCCTTCTTTCATTTTGCTTTTAAATAAAAGGATTTGGAAGAAACTGTTTCTAGGCTGCTTCTTCCTGAGGCAGTGAGTGAAATCTCCAGAATAAGTAATATTGAGTTCACTAAAGCCTGCTAAGGGCAAAACTCATATTAAGAAGTTATATCTTCAGCCTAACTCCTAATACCAGAATTGTTTGGCAAATTCCCTCTGCATGGGACAATCAACTAGCCTGTCTTCATTGCCTTAGTGCAGTGGTTTTCAAAGTGGTGTTCCCAGCGACATAAACATCACCTGGGAACTTACTAAAAATACAAATTGTGGGCCCACCTCAAAGTGTTGAATCAGGAATTCTGGGTTGAGGTTCAGCAATCTGTGTTTTAACAAGCCTTCTGTATGATTCTGATGCATATTTAAATTTGAGACCCACTAACTTAATGCATGAGGCTTACTGTCAGCCACTTCCTCATTCAGGGGTTGGATCTTGGAATTGCCTCGTGGCCTGCAGGATGGCAGTGCATCTAGTTAGGAAGGAAGTAGTGCTGAAGCTGGAAGATGGCAAGGAGTCAGGCCTTTCCAGACTGGCCTTGAGGAGACAGGGGCCACTGAGGCTGGCTTTAAACTCCATGTTCGTGTTGACTGCTTGGAGAGGATGCCATAAATCAGCACTGACCAATATAACTTTCTGCAGCAATAGAATTGTTCCATGCGTGTGTTATCCAGTACAGTAGGCACTAGCCATGTATGGCTTTTCAAAACTTGAAATGTGATTACTGTAAGGGAGGAAGTGAGGAATTTAATTTTAATTCATTTAATTTACCACAATGATGCTAGTGGTTACCATAGTAGACAGCACAGCTCTAGCTCCTGCTTAATCCTGACAACACTGTCTTACTTACTTACTTATTTATTTTTGAGAGAGAGAGAGAGAGAGAGAGAGAGAGAGAGAGAGAGAGGCAGAGAGAGAGGCAGACAGAGGATACCAAGCAGGCTCCACACCATCAGTGCAGAGCCTGAAGCAGGGCTCAACACAGGGCTTGAACTCACGAATAGTGAGATCATGACCTGAGCCAAAATCAGGAGACACTTAACGGACTGAGCCACCCAGGCCCCCCTGACTCCCACTGTCTTAAGACAGACTGGTTTGCAAGTCAGGGTCTGTGATTCAGAGCTGGCCATGTTCAGCCATTTTAAGGCAACACCTATCAAGAAGAATAACATTTCCCAAAAGAGTAATGTTTTAAACCTGGGATGATAAGAGTGAGTACAAGGGCTATCATTGCTAAGGTTTTTGAAATTATTATTATTATTATATTCAGTGACTGAGAATAAATAGCACATTGCTGAATTCTTGCTGTAATTCTGGGAAGAGAGTCAGTGACCACATAAACCACAGAAGTGAAGATTAGAATTTAATGTAAACTGGTGATTACACAGGACTCGGACAGTACTGGGAGATGACTCAGTTTAGGATGACAGTAGCAGAAAGGAGAGAAAAGCGGAGGGAAAAGAATACTATGGGAAAGAAAATAGAATCTGTCCCACTCAAAGAATGCCTTGTCATCTAAGATTTATTTTTAGGTTTGTGAGTTTTAAACATTCTTTCTGAGGCTATTTTTAATCTTAGTTTCCAAATCTTAAATTTGGAGATCAGTCTCATGCTGTCTGGGCTGAAGGAAGCATCTCAGCATCACGTTTCAAAACAAAAAGCCAACCCAGTTAGCTTCAACGGAGGCAGTTTTGCAAGAGAGGACGGTGGCTGTTGAGGTGGGCTCAGCATTTTCAGTCCTTCACTTGACAAACCCGAAGTCCTTCCAGATACAAATTTAACTCTGTTTACTTTTTTCTCCCTCTATGACTTTTATTTTAAATGTTTATTTACTTTTGAGAGAGAGAACATGAGCAGGGGAGGGACAGAGAGAGAGAGAGAGAGAGAGAGAGAAGATCTGAAGAGAGAGCCCAACACAGGGCTCGAACTCCCAAACCGTGAGATCACCACCTGAGTGGAATTTGGATGCTTGACCAACTGAGCCACCCAAGCACCCCAACTTTTTTATGATATAAACATCTATGATCACTAAAAAAAATTAAAAATACATATAAGCAAAAAGAAAGGGGAGAAGATCATGAGTAAGTTCATGAACTACTGATAGATACTATTAGGTACATTTCCTTTTAGACTTTATGTATCTGTCTATATCCAACTATATCTGTATCTATCTTTACATATACATATATCCATGGGATAATACTGAATATACCGTGTTGTAACTTGCTTTTATTTAACAATGTCAGTACTTATATATCTGTATCCTCATTTGTGGATCTGCTATAATTTATTTAACTAGTCCCCCCTTGATAGATACTTAGCTTGTTTTCAATAATTTGCTACTATAAACAACATTACCCTGAACATCCGATCACACATTGTTATGCTGTTATCTAATTATCTCCTTAGGATAAACTTCTAGAAATAAAACTGATGGATTCAAAGGGTATGCATATTATTAAGGCTTTTGATACACATATCAAATTAGCTACGCGTCATCTGAACAGGTTGAGTTAGTCTAGTCCCTCTACCTTTCAAAGATGAATTGTTCTGGTTGGCAAAATTCCTCTAAACTGCAGCCTGTTTTTCTTCATAAAGAAAGCACAAGCCCAGACTCCGAGCCTTCCTGCTCTCGCGCTTCTATGTACAGAGCTGCGTCCCCCACCTGCTCCCTGGCTTGTGGCCAGGGCAGCTGCTAACTGCTAAGCGCACGTGTCCCAGGGGCTCATTCTCATCCTTGTACTCTTTTCTCTTTTCCAGAGTGAATTAGATGTATCCTTTTTCAAAGCCATGAGCCAGGTTTTCCTCAGTACTTGGCAAAGCACAGGCTAGTCCTGATCAGGTAAGTGCCCTGGGTCAGGAAAACAATTCAGCAGAATCCAGTATGCCGATCATCAACAACCAACAAGGTAGTCAGAGGTATGTAGCAGCTTTGCAGAAACAACCCTGCCCTTTTTTACAAAGATAATTTTTGTTATGATTTTTCTATTTTTCAGACATGGCAATACTATAGTAGTAGTTGATAATAACTGATATATAATAGTGTAACTTCTTTTAAGCATATAGAATAGACCTTTCCAGAATCTAACACAGCCAGAAAGTGCTTGGTCCTCCTAGAGAGAATGGATTTTCATGGCTCCAGGTATAAATCTCCAGAAATCCCCCATGTGATCAGAATAAGGCCTTCAAGGATGATAAAATGGAGGGTTAAAGAAATTGCCTGACTTGTATCCATTTACTTTTATAGCAGAGAAAGCTCTCCTTTTCTTCACTTTCTTCTCCCTTTTAAATCAAAGTATGCCAGGGCCTCCTCAAATAAATATTATTTGCTTCAAATACTGCAGACCTGTGGATTTCAGCAGGGCCCCCTGGGCTTTGTAAGTACTCTGAGAAGCAAGTGGACATTTTAAGTTAATTTTTACTACAAAAATCTGCATACCATTTGAAAACAATAAATGAAAGAATCCACTGGGAAAACATCAGGCTTAAATCTAGAATAGTAACATTAAAATAAATATATATTAATTATAACATGTTTATATATCTATATCTATACCACACACATATCCATTAGACTGGTATATTTGGGGGAAATGGCCATTTAGCGTTTACTGTTGATAGAAAATGTCATCATGTTGATGACAAATTGGAGGCTGTATCTGGGAGCCTCTTTAAATTGACTGAGAAAATCTGAGTGCCCTCTAGTGGTGAGTGACCTAAATCTATGCTCCCTTTGACCTAGGACACCCAAGACCAGGCCGTGTATTAAGGTGTTATTTTTATTCAGCATGTTACATTCCATTTTAAGTAAGCCCTTTAAAGCAACTCACAATAAATCTCTTCCTCTTGTACAGGGGAATAATAAAAATTCCTTTTGATTTAAAAAATCATCAGAAAGATGGCCAAAGCTGTTAAGACACTTCATTAGGAGTACAGAAACCCAAGTTCTGCTTTCAAACCTGCCACCAAACTATATGTGTTGGACAAGACACATAACCCCTTTATTTCAAAATAAGAGAATTAGGCTAGAAGAGCTTTAATTCCCTCTCGGCCTTAGTATTTGATGTTGCCATGACTCTAAGTGAGCTGAGTTACCTTACACCTAGAACAGGAAGAAAGAGTCTAACTGGTCTAGAAGTTCAGAAAATTAAAGTGAGTCAGATAGAGTACGTATTATAGCTGAACTTGTTGTATTGATGTGTCTTACGTACTAACTACAGGTAGAGACGGGTTTGTCTTTATAACCCTCTGGGGTATAACCTAGCTCCAAGTCATGAGCTCCACCATTCTTTCTCTTTTCTTTTTTCTTAAAGATTTTATTTTTAAGGAATCTCTACACCCAAAGTCACAACCCTAAGATCAAGAGTCGCATGCTCTTCTGACTAAGCCAGCCAGGTGCCCCGAGCTCCAGTATTCTTGTTCAAATTTAATTTCCACACCAAGGCACACAGTTTGTATTCTTTCCCTCTATTTTACTTAGTTTCATTTTTGCCTTCCCTTCGTTTCTACCTTATTTTTTTTTTTAATTGAAATACAATTAACTTACAAGGTTAGTTGCAGATGTACCTCTGACTAACTGACATTTCACTGGCCTTAGGAATTACTTAGGCATATCCACCTGAAAGATTAGGAATTTTGCGTCGGTAAGAGAAGGGAACTAAGTCTTTCCAGACCTGGCAGTGTATGCCTTTGCTCCAGGCATAATTTCACATGGACTTCTGGTGGCCTAAAAGTGGAACGGGTAGCAGGGCTGGTAGGATATGAGATACCTGTCTTCTATTAACATTTTTAAAAGATTTCCACCCTCAGCCATCTGAAAAAAAATCTAATTAAAACCCATGTCTTTAGTCTGCCTCATACATAGTTTGTTTTTTTTTTTTTTAACTATCATGGGTCCAGGGAAGACCGCTACATGCCAGTTTCATAACAGTAAGACAAGGGAGCCTGTTGGAGATGCAGCCTCAGTTTCCTGCCCCCTTCTCTGTGCAGGACCATAGGTGTTCTGCATCACCACCCTGGTAGCCTGTAACCAGGAAGCTGCTGAAGCAGCTAACATTGTTTAGGTCTGCTGTGCCAGGAAAGCTTCCTCAGGCCTTGAAAAGCTGAAAACAAGCAACTTATAATCACTGCAGCCTGGAGCTGGTTCTCCCAACACTCAGAACACCCATCTTTGTGCTTGCTTGGGCTTAAGAAAGCTTTCCTCGTCCGCCCACAGGAAACAGACATGTTTTTAGGCTTGGCTTTGGTGCAGCACCCGGAGGATGGAAGTCAAAACCTCACGGAATTCCCAAGAAGCCCTTTACTTGCAAGCTTTTCCTCCAGAAGCTTTATCAGCCTGAAGCACCTTAAGAATGGGGCAGCTTTCCAGAATCCACCTGTTTAGACTTTGAGAAATAAAATGCACCATTTGTATACAAGCCCTAGAATGGGCCTGTTCTAGTAGGACTAACATCACAGAACATGACAGATGAGATTTTAAAAAATGACCTAAGCACAAGAAATCAGGACAGAAATTCCGGCTTCTTGAAAACCCTTCCACTAAATGGAAACTGTGTGTTGCATTTAGTGTCAAGAGGGGCAGACTCTTACGACCAAGCATGTCAGTGACATAAATCATTCACGTGCAGTGCAGAAGTTCCTATACACTCTTCGCGATCTATTCCACCTGCTGGGTTGAAATGTTGGCCAGAGAATTCCTGAGGCCCTGCTTCTTTAGGGAAAGTTTGCCCTATCACTCTAGTAGACTTATTTAAGACTTCCCATTCTGTGAATGAAGATGGTTTTTAGGAATCAACTAATGAGCTTCTCCAGATGTGTTCAGCTATGTAGCCCCAGGTTTGCTGAATTCTCCAGACAAGTGATAATTCAAAGGAGCTGTCTCCACCTGCTTTGGTAAATAGGGAATGGCACCAGTGAACAGTGCTGTGTGGGAGATGCCCAACTCCTCCTCAGTTCAGTGCATACTTACGGTATGTGTGAATGTACAGAAAACCTTAACAGCCTTTTTGGTATTTGGTGCCTTTAAAGAGGCTTAAAGACCTTGGTTTATTTGGGCTAGAGTAGAATCCAGGAGTGCTATCTTTAGACTTCAACAACTAGCGTCCCTTTCCTGGGTCCTGTACTTTAGAGGGCAATACTCTGGCTCTCCTTCAGGAACATCTCTCTCTCCATGGGGTGAGGATGCTTATCCAGAGCCTGCAGGTACCCAATCCACTTCTTGACCACCCTTCAGCTACCTTGGTCCCCAAAACTCACTGGGTACCCATATACCTGAGCTTGCTGCTAGCAGGACTGGTATAGACCTCTCCCCAACCCTTACCCCAGGACTGGCGGGGGTGGGGGTGAGGGGTGGGGGGCAGGAATGACAGACAACCTGGGATAGTAGCTGGGGAACAGGCTGGAATCCCTATTTATATTGCAGTGCCACCTATACCATAAATATAGGGTAGGCCTAGAATCCAGAATGTTTTTCTTGATTCAAAAATATCTTTTAAATAAATCTTTATTTTCTAAGTCCTTAAAACCCAAAAGCCTGAGCAGTTCTAGAACCTTAAAGCTCACGTGGGTGATGTGAAAGTACCTCTTTATCGCAGTTGAGGGTGGGGGAGAAGGAAGGGCTTCCCTGCATCCTGCTTGCACTCTCTGTGACTCAGCTAATTTTCTACCATGGTGCTCCCTGGAGGAATGAAGGCACCCAGGCAGCACTAATCAGCACCACCAAGATTTGCAGTCAGGCCCTGATTAGGGCCCAGAGCCCACTGTGGGGCATCAACCTCTTGTTCCTTCGTTACTATCCTAAAATTACAAACACCTTTAGAGGTCCAGAAACAAGAATAGGGCTTCTCTGATTAGGAGATAATTTCAAACTGATTTAATGAGAAATCACAAAAGCACTTGTTCAACTAGGGGCTTTGGAAATGCTGGTAAGAAAAACAAAGTTCTCCAGGGAATCCCTCCAACACCACAGTGGTAGCTTCTAAATAAACTGAAATTGTCTCCATGTTCTGTCAGAAAGTCACAATAATAAATTAAGTCATTACCAAAAGATTTCTTTTGAGGTATTATGGAGTATGTGATTACATCAGGAATGGCTTGATATTGTCAGAGAGGAGTAAACTAGCTCCCCTCTTCCTGAAGGTTAGAGTCCTAGGATTTGAGTACTTTGGAACTAGAAGAAAACTACACAATCAACAGGTTAAAACCTCATTTTTTAGATGAAAAGGCTGAAGCCCAGAGGGGTTCTGTGACATGTCCCAAAACATAGGGCTACTTTGGGACACAGCTGGTACCAGTCTCTGGGTTTCCAGGGCCCTTGACTCCATGGCTATAAAATTAGAAGATTAAATTTGACTATATATATATATATATATTTTTTTTTTTTTTTTTTTTTTTTTTTTTTTTACAAAATTTGTTATCATCTGGAGATTGTGGTGATTTAAGACTTAACAAGGCATTTATATAGTGCCTGTCACCATGCTATCTTGGTGTTGTCAAAGTTTTTCCTGATGTAGGAAGGAAGTTTTGGGGAAACCCTAGTTTTCGGTTGGAGGAGTCGGACATGATGAGGGTATCTGCCGGTCTTCGTAAGAGCGTGCTCTCCAGGAGTGGCGTCCACATTGAGTAATTTCTAAACATCTTTTTTTTTTCTTTTTAAGGAATGTAAATTGAAAGCAGGGCTGCAAGGGGTGAGAGCTGGCCCGTGGGCTCAGGGAGTATGTCTTTGGGAAGGGGAGGCCCTGAGGGGCAAGGGAGCCAAAACCTTGTCAGCACGAGAGCTGCAGTCAGTGCTGTCATGAGTGAAGAGTCTCAGAATGATGAACGGTCCCCAAGGGAGTCAGCCATTTACCTGGGAAAGGGATGTGAAGGTTCCAGATTAAACAGGTCTGCCCTCCGGACTTCACCGACTCTCACTGGACTCTCACTGGCCTTCGCCGTCTCCTTATTTTCTCTGCGTTCTCTGCGTCCTTGGATGCCATATCCATCCGCCACTGTACCTGCCCAAGTCTGCCTGCCTGCCTTCCGCCCACTCCTTTTGTTCCACGCTTCCGGCTTCCAGCTGGTTGACTCAGAAATAGGGACAGCGGGTTATGAGGGGCAACAGTGTTAGGGGAAAAAACAAGAGAAACGGACAGGCTCATTTGACCCAACGCTGACTTTCAGATTTGTGTGATTTTACATAAATCTATATAAATTTTTAAAAAACTACACCTGGATGTCTTGTTGCTCTCAGAATATGAATGGGTCTTTAAGGAAAAACCTATTGAAAACAAACAAAACAAAAAAGATAAATTCCTTTTCAGTGGCCTAATTCACAGGAGGCAATACTAAGCCTAAAAGTGAGCAGCAGACTATATTACCAGTAGAGTATATCCCGGACTGTGCACTGTCGTGAGTTTTCTATGGAATAATATTTGAATTTTTGTAGAAAATGTGAACACAAGGCCCTTCACAGTTTACCTAATTTCATGGGAGACTGAATTAAAATATAAACAGGAAAGCAAGTTTTTTCCCCACCCCACTTAGTTTTTCAACAACTTTGTTAGCTAGGATCTTAAAAAGAAAGAAAGAAACCAAGGAAGACAACAAGGGATCTAAGACCAAAATCTAGAATTATACATTTTAGTTTCTAGGCTGAGTTCTACCTTAGAATTGCTTTTCAAGTCCCATTTGAATGTATGCTGCTCAGTTTTCTCTTATTAAAGGATAAATAGACCACTACAGTGGTGTTAAATTACCATACTGAAAAAGTGATTTATGATTCAGAGACCAAAATTCCAATGTGGGAACCAGAAACATTTTAGTTAGAAAATTGGTTTCAGGTGGCACTAATATTACTGGGGTCCTAAGATGTTCCACTTCAATCCACATTACACATAGAAATTCAGCAAGGCTTGGGGCGCCAGGGTGGCGCAGTCGGTTAAGCGTCCGACTTCAGCCAGGTCACGATCTCGCGGTCCGGGAGTTCGAGCCCCGCGTCGGGCTCTGGGCTGATGGCTCAGAGCCTGGAGCCTGTTTCCGATTCTGTGTCTCCCTCTCTCTCTGCCCCTCGCCCGTTCATGCTCTGTCTCTCTCTGTCCCAAAAATAAATAAACGTTGAAAAAAAAAAGAAAGAAATTCAGCAAGGCTTTTGGGTCTCAGGATTGGGAAAAAGTGGGGCTTTCTGAATCTGCTCTTTAGGAGGCTGGCTGTAGTTCACATCAGCTCCAACCACAGGGTGTCCACGAGGGGAAACCAAGTGCCTGATGGATCTTTTTAAGTCAGTCAAGTTCAGTGTAACCCCCAACTAGGACCCTCTTGAAAAAGTCCCTTCTCAGCTCACCACAGTAATAGACCAACAGCCTGGGCCTTTGTCGCTTCATCCTATTTGAGATGTCAGGGTTGAAGCATGTTTGCCTATGTTTATTGCCACAGGGCTTTGCATTATAGGGCTTTTTTTTGGTCCCTGCTCACCTGACATGTAGCTCAAATGCCATTATTCTTGGCTTCACCAGTGTGTACAAGTTGCTTATAAACCAAATCAAGATGTAAACAACAGCTGGATTCTTAAGGAGCCACATGATTCCAGGTGGAAATCTGCTTTCAGGGTTTTGCCTCACACTGGATTTGGTCTGTGTTTTCCCTATATGGTGCCAGAAAGCTACATGGTTATTAAGGGTTTGAACCAGATACTCAGGCAGTCACATGCCCACGGTACAGGGTGATCTCACTGAACAACTCATGTTTCTAGGATGTTGGGAAATTCAGACTTGTTGAAAGACCTTGTCTTTACAATGTGAGGATGTCAGTGGTTGATATGATTCAGCAGCAATTCTAATCTGAATTTCAAAACAAGTGGCTTCTTGCTCAAGGGGACATCTGAATTTTAGATCATCTACTTACCAAAGTCTTCAGCTTGATCCCTAAACTAACTCAAATAGACAGAGTAAAATTAGATCTCCTCTCTCCAAGAAAATCATCTTGGATGAGTTCACATTTTCAATGCACCAAGGCTTTCATTGCCCTTAATGAAAACAAAAGGGGATTCTGCAGGCCATTTTTCATGCAGCCCCCTGTGCTCCCCAACTCCACTTTGTACTGAGCTGACATTCCCACTTTGGCTTCTAAGTTCTGGCTTCTGGGTCTGATGGAGTCAAGGGCCTAGTATTCCAGTCTCAATTTGGTCATGGACAAAGCAATCATCATCTATATAATTGGAAGACATTATTAATAGGTATATCAGAGTAAAGCTTTTTTTTTTTTTTTTTTTTTTTCTTTTCTGGGTCATTTAAGGACAGTTCCCATGGGTTCCTGAAAAACAGTTTATTCCGCTAGAGGACTATTTGCACAGAGCTTAATGAGATATTAATGCAGAGCCTAATAGGACCTTAAAAGTCATTCACAGGGTTGTATCATTTTCTGTAGATGTACTTCACTAAACAAATACAATATAGATTTGAACATGTGAAATTATTGAGAAAAAAACCAGGTGGTAACAATTCACTTTACCAAGGTTCACTATTTAATTATGAACTTCCCTAGTGCATTTAAATCACTCATTTGTTGACTGAAGTTTGTCTATCTGAAACAATGTTTCAATCAGCTGTTTTTTTTTTTAAGAGACCAGGATCGTGTTCTTTAAAGACATGGATTAATAAGCTATTAAAGTATAAAATTCAGAACCATTCAACTATTATCATCATCTCATTGTAGTTCCCATTCTCCTTTCACAAAAGTTCTCTGAAGGGGCTACTGGGAGAAGAACTTGGCTCCTTCCAATTAGCTAGACATTGTAGTCTGACAACATTTTCGTCTTCCCCCATGTGCTATACTGACTTTCCACTAAGAACATCAGTGGAAGTGGCTCCGTATTTCTCAAATGAGTATTTTTAGAACTGTTCATTTATGCAAGATAGTCTCATGAATTTCAGAATTTTTATCTACTTGGGAATTAAGTCAGCATTGACTTGCTTCCTTCATTCATATCTACTCTTGGTTATTTTTTTCTTCAGCGCGACAGAAAGGATAGCTTAAGACATAAAGCTTTGTAAAAGCATTTGGTTTTGGATGAAGTATTTAGGGCTGAGGGAGGGTATATACTCAGTAGCCTCAGGCCTCTCCTGAGAAGTGTAGAAGCAGAACCATCAAGCCAAAGCTGTGGACGTAAATTCCAGCTCCTGGCAATTACCAGCCATGTGACCTTGGACAATGGCTCTGAGCCTATTTGCTCCATGCAAAATGAGGATAATGTGTAACATTTATACCATAGAGTTGTAGAGAAGACTGAAAGAATTATGTAAAACAACACAATGCCTGGAACATGAGTATTCCATAAATCGTGGCTATTACTGTTGAGGTTATTATTGTCTGGGAAGACAATACTGTTCTTGTCCGGTCACCTTCTTGCCGATGTCACTTACTTTATTCTCTAGTTCATAGTAGATTCACTTTCCCTCTGGCTAAAAGGTATAGCTATTCCATTTCTGTGCACATAGGCCAATTAGCTTAACCAGGATGAAACTGGGTGTGCATGTGTACATTAAGGTAATAATTTCTAAAACAGACACCAATTTTAAATCTAATTTCATAAATTCTGTAAAATAAACAATACTTCATGCTTAGACTAATTTACATGGGAAAAATTATAGGCTAAGTGGTTATTTAGTGTTACATGTTAATGTTAATAACATTTTTGTATCTCTAGAACTAATTTCCTTAATGTGAACTTAGATAATGTTTAATTTGGATAAAGTACACATTATTTTGGATGAGATGGTGTTGAATGGCTGCATTGTGGAAACGAATCGGGCAAGAATTCTTGCCCCTCTACTCATTCTTGATAAAATGTCAGAAAGCTGAATAATGGAAGTCTCTGCCAGACAACATCAACTTGTGGAAGTGAGAATACCATGGAATACCTCTTTACATCTGTAGCCCAAAAAGTCTGCAAGACTGTACCCTGCAAAATGGGGTACCCTTCCAAAGACATTTTATATAGGTGTTTTCCACAGTTCCTAAGTGGAAAACAAACTGTATTTTAAAATATGGTGTACAAAGAAAATTTTTCTCTAAGAGACAAATTTTATTTTCTAACCATAAGCATTTTTTCCCCACTTGTTCAACTTTTGTTGAGTTCTGAGGGTATCTTTTTTGTTCTTCGCTTTCCTTTGTATATTTAATTCAGGATAGCAGCATGAGAAGAACATGAGACAACTATCAGCCAATAAAGTTCTAAACACAGAGCACTTCGAATGTTTTCTGAATGCTTTTTCCTTAAAATGTCTTAAGTCCAAACTTCACTGAATTGTGTACCTAATAAAAATCGAGAATTAAATTTGATTTGCCAGTTTCTAAAAGCCTAATATCCATTTTATTGGCACTTGGTAATTACAATGTCGTCATGTAATTGATTCACTTATAATGTTACTACCAAAAACTGAGTGGTTATACATTAAAGGAGAGCCTTTACAACCATACTTTAGGCAATGCTGTAAATGGTTTGTCTTATTAGTAAACTTATTTGTAAATGAAGTTTACTTTAGTTCAAAGTCTAAAAACAGAATGCAAGAGAGTATCTCTGTTCAGGTTGGCAGGATATGAAGCCTTCTCCCCCACTCCCTATCTTATTCCTTTGACTCCTTGACATGTCTGGAAGCAAAGAGAACTTAGTCACCATAGAAAACCAATGACCTAATCCTTCTCAACTTTTCTAGATGTTTTTGCTGCTCAGTAGAGCACAAAGAACTGTCTTAGGTAGAAAACATGTTTATGTGCATATAGGGTAGAAAGGCAGATATAATGGAGGAAACAAATATGATCATGGTACTTTAAGATATTGTGCCATCCTATGGAATTCCAGGAGTTCTTTCATCTACAATACTATTCTCCAAAAGAAGACATAAATGGACATTCCAGGCACTGATGATTCATTCAGTACTGTTTTTGTGTATGTGTGTATGGGTTTAAGTCTTTGTTTCTAAAAATCTACTTACATATTTAAAGTTTGCATCTATAAAGATCCAAACAACCAGTCAATAATGGATTCTAAAAGCAAACCGGAGTTCGTTTAGACCCATTCAGAAAAGCAGAAGAAAGGCTTCTGACCTGCCAGAACAATGTGTATTGATCCCATACCTTTGCATTAAGTAGCCAAGGTCTGGGGAAAGCCCAGCGTAGATGAAAGTGCTTTGGAGGTCTTTCTAAGACATATTAGTTGGGAAACACTGTCCTAGTTGGTAGGCACTTAATCAGTAGCACATTCAGGTAACTGCTGAAACTGGTACACCAGAAGTAACTAGGGAGTGAACAAAATTAATTTTCAGGTCACACCAAAATAGCACTTGAATAACATCTTGGCACAGATTTCAGTACCTTTAGAGAATAACAATTAAAAAAAAAAAAATACTAGGTAGATACCACAGAAAAGAAAGCTGAAGAATCCAGTATACGTGGAGACCCTAGTAGATATCTTGTAACACTTGACTCATGCAAAGTCAACTGTAATGTGGCTATCTGTCCTTCTAGGCTGTGTCATCTTGCTTCAGGTTTATTGCTGAACCGTGATGAACAGCTTTAAGTGATTTTCACACTCATGAAATTTATGTCTCAGATTGGTCAGCTGTACCTTGACTCCTAACATTTCATTTACTGAATATATAAGACTCATCAATTTTACAGGCTACAGCAATGTGCTATGCCAGGATTCAGCAAACCTTTTCTGCAAAGGGCTAGAGAGTAAATATTTTAGGCTTTGTGGGTCATGTGGTTTCTACAAAACCTCAGTTCTGCCATTGCAGTGTAAAAACAATCATAAATAATACATAAATGAACAAGCATGGCCACGTTGCAATAAGTTTATTTATGGACATTTGAAATTTGAATTTCATAAATTTGAAATTTCATTTGAATTTTGACTTTTGAAATTTGAATTTCAAAAATTTTTCACATCATAAAATATTGTTCTTTTTTTGCTTTTTTTCAACCACCTGAAAATTTTAAAGCCATGCTTAGCTCATGGGCAATACAAAAGTAAGCAGCAGGCTATTATTTGCTGACCCCTGTGCTAGATTATAGATTAGTCTTGGTAAAAGCTGGGTATTGACAGACATTTTACAGACTTAAATAAATGGCAATACTAAGCACATAAACTGGATTTTAACTCTATCACTAGAATAAAGTTTTAGTCATGTATCCATGACTTTATTGAGACCATCACCACGACTATTTTTTGGATTAAAGCATAGGTCATACATTTAAATATTGCTATTGTGTTTTATTTTAACTTTTATTCTCAGAACTGTGAAACTCACAATAAGATGAATTATTTAAATGCTGCCACTGATTACATAGTCACAACATTCTCATGCAGAGAATAAAAACAGTATTCAAATGATTGACTATAGAGGGACATATCTCTTCTAATGTAGAAAGGGAATGTATGTACCTTTTAAACAGGTAAATAATGGGCAATTCCAAAAAAAATGCTTTTCACTCCTAAAAAAGCCATCTGTCTAAATCAGTCCTACTGACGTTTCTTTCACCTAAGGGAAGAGATGTGATAAATCACAGAATTTGGAAAATGGAAACAGAAGCCATTCTTCAAAACGAGGAAATGGCCATATCCTGGTGGTTTCTTTTCACACTAACAACATTCAGAAATCATTCTTGAATCTTAAACTACACATCCCTGCAGATACAATGGTAAGTAGCAGATCTGGTGTTTAAAAAGTTAACACAAATAACTTGGCCATTCACAGCTGAAGAATACTTTAAGACAGAACACAACAGTTGGATCACAAGCATGTGAACATAGATTTCTCCTAGATTTCCAGTTTCAGTAAGTGTATTTACTATAGAAAAATACATTTCTTCATGTAGTAATTTCAAAAAACTATATCTCAGTGATTCAAAATAAAAACTATCTGGTTAAGTTCTTAGGTCTGACCGTTGCAGTGAAATAGTCACATGACACAGTTTTGTACGCTGCAAACATTTTAATGATTATTGTTGAGCATACATTTTGGAAATTTTTTACTTCAAACTGCAACAAGTTAAATAAATGTTTATAATATACAAAGAAAATACAACCAAAAGTAAAACTTGCTTTAAGTGTGCCTTGCATCTAGACCAGTGTTTTTTTTCCCCCTTAATATATCTTTACCTTTGAGCTGCACAAACACACTTAAGAATTTGATCTTTATAGTATGGCATTTAGGAAATAAAAATATACTCCCACCTCAAAGAAATAAAAAGGTTGTGCATGATTATATGCCAAACAAAAGAGAGAACACTAGAATACTCTGATAGTGCAGGCATCATTAAAAAGGAAAAGAAAAAGCTTGAGATGCTCATTAACTATGTTTTAAGGAAGCAGGATTTTTGACCAAGTAGCTTAAAAGCCAGCAAAACGGGGATCAGTGACGGCAACTGTAGTGTATGAAGTATGAAACGACAAACTTTACACAAATACACTGTTAGAAATTTACCAGTGAACACTGAAGATCTGAGAAGCTGCTCTTTGGAACAGTCAAGTAGGACCACCTTTTTCCAGTCACTAAGCCCTTGTAGCAACACACAGTGTTCTGTGCTATATACTTGCTGGCTGGGTAGTTAAAGGATTTGTTTTGTCATTAGCAGCTAACCAACTTATTCCACGTGTTCTTAAAGCCTTAATGGTTGAAATAAAGGCAAGTGTCATTAGCGTAGAGGATCATATACTTCTCTGCACACAAACACAAGAGGCTTCACTAGTATTTTATAAGTCTCTGATGTCTCCCATTTCAAAGCTCAATTGAGATGAAAGCCTTTCTCCATGGTAGCAGCTAGCAGGCGCTCTCTCATGATCTCCTCCGAAGAATATTCCGGTAACTTGAGATAATGCACACATGTATTTACTGATGGATAGCTTGCATCAGTAGCATCGACCTACAAAAAGAAAAGTGAGAACACAGGAAGACCAGGACTTTAAATTTTTATTTCTTTCAATCCTGAAGTAAGTAAATTCCATTTGGATTCCTCGTTAGCTATAAAGTTTGTACCTTGCGAACAACTGTGAGCCTGGGATGCAGGTTAGCCAGTCCACCTGGGGGAAGAGTTGAGCAACCAGTGGTAAACTGCAGGAATGCTTTCCTTTCATCTGAAGACATGCCACACAAAACCCTCACGAATCTCAGGAAACCAGGGCTACAAGAAGAAAAATATAATTATACTCATGTGAGAGCTGATTTAAATGAAAAACACTACTGCTACCTTGTAAGCCAGCAATAACCCAAAAAACAATTATCAGTAGTATCTAGAGTACTAGAGACTCTTGACTCAGCATGAAATGAGCAGATATAAGCTACTTTAAAAATATCCTACAAAGACTGTCTTGTACTTACAAACAGTCAGAACCAAACTGATGGAGTACAGGGATCAAATATGCAACAAAGCCAGCAAATCAGAAAAGCTCAAGATGCACATGCATAATTCATCTAAATATGGCTAAAGGGGATCTGAAACAATCCATTTTTGTTAACGGTGAAATAAACTGCTTCTATATGCCACAACAGGCATGAATTTCACAATCATAATGTTAAAGAAAAGGGGGCACCTAGGTGGCTCAGCCAGTTAAGCGTTGGACTCTTGGTTTTGGCTCAGGTCATGGACTCATAGTTTGTGAGTTTGAGCCCCATGTCAGGCTCTGTACAGTCAGTGTGGACAGAGCCTGCTTGGGATTCTCTCTTCCCCTCCCTCTCTCAAATAAATTTTTAAAAAATTTTAAAAACTTAAAAAAATAGTTGACTTAGGAAAAAAAATGCTATATAAACATTAGAGTTAAGTTTAAAGTAATTCATAATAGGGCTGACCTTTGAACAACACAGGTTTGAACTGCTCAGGTCCACTTGTACATGTAAGTTTTTTCAATAAATACAATATAGTACCGCAAATATATTTTCCCTTCTTCATGACTTTCTTTTTCATTATTATTATTATTTGAGTGTAGCTGACACACAATGTTATATTAGTTTCAGATGTAAAACATAGTGATTCGGTAAATTTATACATTATGCTATTCCATCACAAGTGTAGGTTCTCATAATTTTCTTAACATTCTTTTTTTTCTCCAGCTTACTTCACATAAAATATGTTCATATTATTGGTAAAGCTTCTGGTAAGAGCAGGCTATTAGTAGTTAAGTTCTGGGGAGTCAAAAATTATATACGAATTTTCAACTGTGCTCCTAAACCCTGCATGGTAAAGGGGTCAACTGTATTCTCTCATTTTAGTTAATTCGGAAACTTTTTAAGTTTATTTATTTATTTATTATTATTTTTTATGTGTATTTACTTTTGAGAGAGAGAGAGACAGAGGTGTGAGTAGGGAAGGGGCAGAGAGAGAGGAAGACATAGAATCCGAAGCAGGCTCCAGGCTCCTAGCTGTCAGCAAAGAGCCCAACTCAGGGCTCGAACTCACAGACTGCAAGATCATGGCCTGAACTGAAGTTGGATGCTTAACCGACTGAGCCACCCAGGCGTCCCATGTTTATTCATTTTGAGAGAGAGACAGAGACGGTGTGAGAGGGGGAGGTGGCAGAGAGAGAGGGAGACAAAGAATAACAAGCAGGCTCTGTGCTCATAGCACACGGGGCTCGAACTCACAAAACTGTGAGATCCATACCCTGAGAGGAAACCAAGAGTCAGATGCTTAACTGACTGAGCCACCCAGGTGCTCCTGGAAACTTTTAAAAAGAAAAGGTAATATACAGCCTGTAGTCTTAAAAAAAAAAAAAAAATCTAATAATCAGTGGTATGAAAGAAAAAACAACTCAACTGTTTCAGACTAAAGACCTATCCCTCCAAAAGTTCCTATCACAACCAAATGCTATTTTCTGATAAGAGACAGTGGTAATGAGGGGAGTGCTATTAAGGACATTACTGGAGTAATCAACAAACCTGTACTATGGACTACAGGTTAGCTAACAGTATGAATTTGCTAGCTAATGTGGACACATGGGAGAATATCCGTATTTTCAGAAAATGTACACTCAAGAATTACAGAGTAAAAGGGCATGATATAAGCAACATTCTCAAATGGTTCAGAAAAAAACAGTATACATACACATATACCATGTGTAGGTATATATATAAATATGTGTGCTTATGCATAAATAATATAAAGCAAATTTTAAGTACAGTTGAATCTGGGCAAAGGCTATTTGGAAATTCTTTCAACTTTTTTTTACAAGGCTCAAATTTAAAAACAATAAAGGTTAGTATAAAAACAATGAAGCCTAAAGGTTTACAATTCACCCAATTCTTAAAAGAGCGAACAATTAAAATGGAATCTTAACACGAACAAAGACTCAATTTTCTTTTTGTATAAACTCAGCCTTATCAATGGATATGAAGACTTAACTGCTTTCTCACTTATTTTATGAATGTAATTCACTGAGTCATAGTTCTTTAGAGAATCTGTCATTTGATTTTGGGACATAAACTGTTTTACTGACCTTAGAAAATAAGCAACACTTACCTGTCACGTGTATAACCCAACTTAGGTTCAGTATAATTAATAATATCCTCTGCTGCCCAGGATGGTGACTGGTTTCCACAAAGAATCATTTGGACTTCTTCATGGCTGAAGGAACTTAATTTCTCCATTGGAAAAACTTTATTAAACCCATCTACATTATACATAGCAAAAAATCAAAAACAATAAAACATGTAATTCAATTTCCAAGTTATAATTCCAAAATGCCAAATTTCAAATCAAAATACCTAATATCAACAGAATGCAATATGAATAAAATATTAATAAATTTTTAAAAAAACAAATATAAATTAAAATAGCTTGAAATCAAAGCTATGCTAAGGTTTTAAGTACAGAAATTTCCCTTAATACTGCAAATGTGAACCGAGATACTCGCTCAGTCATTATGGTCAGTAGCCAAATTCTAGTAATTTCTTAACCAACTCTTTGCATCATACGAGCTAGCTGAATCTATATTCTTTTTCAGAACTAGTAAGTGACAAACAGTCTAATATATTGTCCATCAATTTTCTCCTGAAGAACTTAGGTTCTAACATGGTTTAAGTCATCCTGGTCATGCAATGTGGAAAGTACGCAAATTTATGTTCACGTACAAATGAAGAAATGGAGAACAAAAGTGGGTCTCCCATTACTTAGGAGGAACAAGCTGAGGGTATGCCACAGCTTGAGAACATTCCAACCTGTTCTGGGTAATCTGCAGGACCTAACTATCGGGACGTCAAAAAACCACAGGGCAAATCTAGAGACTACCAGCAATTCTTGACAAGGTAAGTGCCTGAATTTCAACTGTCTCCAAGTAAAAGGAGAGGTATTAAGCTCAAGAGCCCTAAAAATTACCTCTAAAGGCTTCCATCTGTTTCTGAATACCCGTATGCATACAAAAGTCAAACATCAAATCCACATATTCTTCTGCATTATCCATTGTTATCATCTGCAAAGGAAAATTTGCCAACATTATTGTTAATATCCAGGGATGTTTTCAGTAGCTCCTACTACAACTGGCCTCATCTAGAGGATGTTTCTGAACTTAACAACTGTATCAAAAGCAAAATTTTTACCTCATCTTCCCCACTTGGCTTGAGATCCACAGCTGTAAAACCATATATTCTTGAGGAAGGGCAAAACTGGAAATTTAAACTGGGAAGACAAAAAGTATTAGATTAACATTCAACTACCATTGGTGTTTAATTTTTAAAACACTGCTGCCAAAACCATGATCCGCCCCCCCCTCCCCCCACCCCTCTGGCTTAGATGTTAAGCATGAGGCCTTTTGAATGCAAAAACCCCATCCACAAAAACTAGTAGGCCAATCATCACCAAACCTGGCTTTGCAAAGACTGCAGGAAACCACCACCTTTCCAGATTTCATTTCCCTTTATGGCACAAAATTAATAAAGGGTTTTTGCAACAAATTAGGACAGCAACATCTTTACTTTTTTTTTCCAAGAAGAAACTATTGCTTCACTAATGTTATTCAGGCTCTGTCCCTACCCTCAAAAAGGACCTTGAATATATAATAATTTATCAAACAAAACTTCTCAACATTATCAAGAAAGGAAGAAAGAGAGAAAAAGAAAAATAAAAAGAAAAGAAAAGAAAGGAAAGACAGACAGACTTGCAGTCAACCCAAAATCACAGAAAAACATACCAAGGGTATAATACTACATGTATAGAAATCAAAAGAATTTTATCAAAAGATCTGTAGCATCGGAGTCAGTTAGTACAGCCATTGGGCATAAGGCCTACATATAAAGCAAACTACTTTGAGCTTTGCCAAATACACTATATATATTAATTAGCTATGATTTCTCCAAGTATCTTTGACTTTGGACTTTCATACAATACATATACATTAATCACATCTGATAAATCAGATAACCTTCCAGAGATTTGACGATTAATAAACTATATTCTGGTATTCTGAATATTGTCTCTATAATATGAACTCTTTAAAATTCAAATCAATAATATTTCCTACAGCATATTATTGTTCTTAACCGACTATTTACTCATACATTGCAATTAGTGGGGACAAAGAAATAAAAGCTTTAAAATCTATTCATCCATTAGGTTGAGGAATGTATATATAAACTTACCCTAAATCCTCTATGCTAAGTGGAGGACCAGACCCTGATGGATTCTTTAGCACTAGTTCCTGTAATTTCGTGTTCTTCTCATCTTCAGAAAGACCTTTGTTGCTTAAAATCTGACGCCTCTTGACAGCAAGGTCTTTAATTTCTTTTAAAAATCGGGCTCGGTGTGGGTTTACTAGTTCAAAGTCTTCCCAAGTTAAAATTCCATTAAACCAAGCTGGGGGTTTTGGTTTGGGGGGATCTAGAATAAACTCTGATTTTGAATCCTCTTCAAAGCTTCCTACAGAGAGTGAATCATGACCTTCTTCTGTAGAAGCTTCAGACTGACTTTCAGTACAGTGTAAGTCTCTATCACCTCGTGACTCATAAATTAATTTACTCATATTGCTTTTAATGTCACCCATACACATAAGTTTAAAGAAAGGCTTAGAAATAGGTAAATCCACAAGTCTATTGTCTTGAATGCATTTGGCCAAGAAAATCCCAAGGAAATGAAAGAGTTTTGTGATCCTTTCAAGCTCATCACTATCTTGTGGAAATGGTGCCGTGAACAGCCCACATGATCTCTGCACATAGTATCCGGGAGGTTTCAATCCACCTCCAAGATCAACCTAATTTTTTAGAGGGAGAAATAAAAATAAAATTAAACAAAAGATGCATAAGTATTAAACACCTTCATCAATTTAGCTATCTTAAAGTATTTATATATACCTTTTATTAGGTTTTGGTAACTGAATTTTCTTCTTTAAAACCATTTTAATAATATCAAGATTAATCAATAATGGGGGCCCCTGGGTGGCTCAGTCAGTTAAGCATCCAACTCTTGATCTCAGCTCAGGTCAAGAGTTAAGCATCCAACTCTCGATCTCACAGTTCAAGAGTGTGAGCCCCACGTTGGGCTCTGTGCTGTTAGCATGGAGCCTGCTTGGGATTCTTTCTCTCCCTCTCTTTCTACCCTTTTCCTGGTTGTGCTCTCTTTACATTAAAAAAAAAAAAAAAAAAAAGGCAAAGGAATTGAAGGCAAAAATGAACTAGTGGGACCTCATCAAGATAAAAAGCTTCTGCACCGCAAAGGAAGCAATCAACAAAACTAAAAGGCAACCAATGGAATGGGAAAAGATATTTGCAAATGACGTATCAGACAAAGGGCTAGTGTCCAAAATCTATAAAGAACTCACCAAACTCCACACCCAAAAAACAAATAATCCAGTGAAGAAATGGGCAGAAAACATAGATAGACACTTCTCTAAAGAAGACATCCAGATGGCCAATAGGCACATAGAAAGATGCTCAACGTCACTCCTCATCAGGGAAATACAAATCAAAACCACAATGAGATATCACCTCATGCCAGTCAAAGTGGCTAAAATGAACAAATCAGGAGACTATAGATGCTGGTGAGGACGTGGAGAAACGGGAACCCTCTTGCACTGTTGGTGGGAATGCAAACTGGTGCAGCCACTCTGGAAAACAGTGCGGAGGTTCCTCAAAAAATTAAAAATAGGTCTACCCTATGACCCAGCAATAGCACTGCTAGGAATTTACACAAGGGATATAAGAATGCTGATGCACAGGGGCACTTGTACCCCAATGTTTATAGCAGCACTTTCAACAATAGCCAAATTATGGAAAGAGCCTAAATGTCCTTCAACTGATGAATGGATAAAGAAATTGTGGTTTATATACACAATGGAATACTACATGGCAATGAGGAAGAATGGAATATGGCCTTTTGTAGCAACGTGGATGGAACTGGAGAGTGTTATGCTAAGTGAAATAAGTCACACAGAGAAAGACAGATATCATATGTTTTCACTCTTATGTGGATGCTGAGAAACTTAACAGAAGACCATGGGGGAGGGGAAGGAAAAAAAAGTCAGAGAGGGAGACAGCCAAACCATAAGAGACTCTTAAAAACTGAGAATAAACTCAGGGTTGATGGGGGGTGGGAGGGAGGGGAGGGTGGGTGATGGGCATTGAGGAGGGCACCTATTGGGATGAGCACTGGGTGTTGTATGGAAACCAATTTTACAATAAATTTCATATTAAAAAAAAGATCAATAATAAAAAAGTTCGAAAACCTGGCTTAAATTCTGAAAGCATAACTTATTTTTAATACTTTCTAAAAGCAGAATCACAATCACAAAATGGGAAATAAATCTTACATGACGAGATTCATCATCTGGAAAGTTATCATCACAAAGCCACGCTCCCAAATCAGTTCTCTGGAATTCTGCTGCCACCAGAGCATAAAATTCTAATGTAGGGCCCAAGCCAGTTCCTTCTTCTCCTAAAAATTCAACCTAAAATATGAACAAATTGTGGGGGAAAAGTGAGCTTAAAGAAAAGGTTTCAAAATTATCCCATTCTTACCAAATGATACATTTTTTTTAATAACAGCAGAATAGTATAACAACACAGAAGTTTTATTCTAGTTTTTCTAAAAAGTATATTTATTGTACACTATTACACATTTAAACACCATGGTGAACATTGTTCACAAAATGACTGATCTCTCACACCAACTTTACAAAATAGATTTTCATCCCTTTTGTTACACCAAAGGAAACCAAAGTTTAGATAAAAAGGTTAAATTATTTGCTTGAGGAAATGATGGCACACAGATTTGTCTGTGTGCCTATATGACACCAAAACCTAAACTCTTCCTCTATTCCTGACTTGAGGAAATTACTTCCAAGGTTTTTGTGTCCATACTCTACATAGTCCCCAAATGATGTGAGAGGCAGCTTACAAAAACATACAGTGCATGGTAAAAAAATAAAATAATTAAGGATTTTCTACTTAGAGGAATATATGAGTAGGAAGAATAAGATGAAAGCAAATAGAGTTTAAAGTGAAAGCCATAAGTCTCATATACTTTCTAAAGATACAGCGTATCTGTCACGATCAGTCTCTGATCCAAAAGATAAACTAAGCAGCTGGTTCATATTTGTGACAGAACAGAGATTTCTTTCATTGTCCCTCATAGAAGAAAGAATAAGCATATAGGATATGCTCGACAATGCCTATGATAACATCTGTACAGAAAATACATCATGTTTTATACTGCCATTTATTATAACAGCTCTGAATACAGACCCATGGTATAATGCCAAGCACAGTTTAATATAAAACAGTATGCTCCAAAAAGATGTGTATATCTAATAGCACAGCTTAATGTACAGGTAAAACTGAGAACATCAAACAAAATTTTTTTATCTTTATTTATTTTGTGAGAGAGAGAGACAGACAGAGCATGAGCAGGGGAGGGACAGAGAGAGAGTGAGACAGAGAATCTGAAGCAGGTTCCAGGCTCTGAGCTGTCGACACAGAGCCTGATGTGGCACTTGAACTCACAGACTGCCAGATGATGACCTGAGCCAAAGTCCAACGCTTAACTGACTGAACCACCCAGGCGCCCCAAAATTGAGACTATCAAAAAAATCCTTAGTGAGTGCTATTATTCAGTTCATTAAGAAATGAGAAGTATCCTTCTCATTTGCTTCATTAAGAAA
>NW_024412396.1:9926829-9968700 GCF_014898765.1 Herpailurus yagouaroundi
GAAGTATCCTTCTCATTTGCTTCATTAAGAAATGAGAAGTATCCTTCAAAAAGACCAAGCATTCTCCTACCCCAAGAGGGAAGATACTCTTTGCTACTCATCAAATCAAAAGATCCTAACCTTTAAGGAGGTGAGCTGACATCCTATTTCAAAAGATGTTCTATGAGAGGGAAAGGCCTTACACAGAGGGCAGAGAAATCCTTTCCCGTTTCTATCTAATGCAGTTTGCATGCTGTGGAACAAACAGGTTGGCTGGTTCTCTGTCATTCCTGCATACTAAAAGAAATTCTATGTGCGGTACCTCAAGAACGGATTTCCGATCTGCATGTATTTGCATGACATTCTCAGCCCATTCCATCAGAGATTCACCACGTGGAACTTTTACTCTTTCATGCTTGAGACGACCCACTCGAAACTCCCCAGGATCATCTCGCCTTACACTACTGGTGGTCCTTGTTCTTTCCACGGTGGCTTCACGTCGGTTTTGTAACCACACTATTGCTCTGAAATAGAAAAATACTCATGTAGCTGTAACGTTCAGTAATAGTTTGAATGTACTACTAAACCAGCAACATAATTCCAAGATAAGAATTTTAAGTTGTATTTTATTAGGTGAGAAAATACAGTAAACTTTTTATTGTATCAATTATTATTTCCTCTCTGAGTTAAAACATATAAAGCTCTTTTATTATTTTCCTTAAACAAATTGAGGAAGTACTTGGGCCTGCATTTTTCCTCTTTACCTGAGTAATTAAAATAAAGGTCTCTGGTCCAAACCACACAGAACACATAAAAATACACACAAACTGGGGATTAAAGGAATAGCATAGGGAATACAGTCCATAGTACTGTAATAGCATTGTATGGTGGACAGATGGTTGCTACCCTGGTGAGCACAACATAATGTACAGAGTTGCTGAATCATGGTTGTACACCTTCAATTAATGTAATATGGTGTGTCAACTTCAATTAAAAAAATAGACAAACTTATAATACACAAAAATACAAGCAAATGATTTCTTAACTATCAGAGAAACTATAAAATGGTTAAGCTGACTTAATTATTTATTACTGTGATACAAACTGAAAAATGCTACTGATTTTAAAGTATTTTCTTTTGGGGATACCCGGCTAGCTCAGTTGGTAGAGTGTGCAACTCTTGATCCTGGGGTTGTTAAGTTCGAGCCCCATATTGGGTGTGGAGGTTACTTAAAGTAAAATTTTTAAAAAATAAAAAAATACTTTCTTTTGGACAATACAGAGCTAACCCACCCTAGAGGGTAGGAGAATCTTGAACTAGAAGGAAGAAAATGAAAGATTTGCTCTCATGTGTGCTATAATTTGTTGTTAATCTCAAGCCAATCAGCTATAAACTCTGAGAATCAGTTTCCTCATCTATAAAACAGAAACCATAACCAATGCCACTTATGACCACAGGGCTATGATCTCATATGTACAAATGATTTGTAAATAGTGTAACTATCATTATACTGCTCCATTTTAAATTATAACTTTTCTACTTACATCTACTTCGAAAGTATTCTGGGTACTCAATCATTCAAAAAATATTACTGAATACCTCCAATGTGCTGTACATACTGCTTTAGGAACTGCAGCTAGATCAGTGAACAAAAACTGCCAGAAATTCCTGCCCTCATCAAACTTTCATCTAGTGGAAGCAGACAGAAAAAAATAAGTATAAAATTATGTAGTATGTTTGAAGACTGTAAGAAAAAAATGATGGCCAGAAGGAAGGAACCTTTCCATGTTATCAAAGGTATTCATAAGCATTTAATTTGGTATTCCTGAGATAATTTATGTAAGCTACTTAGTAAACTGTATTGTAAATGCTGATGGAAAACACAATACATCTGATCCTTGAGTAACATAGGCTTGAACTGCATGGGTCCACTTATACGTGGAATTTTTTTTTTTTTTTTTTTTTAAATAAATAACAGGACTACACACTTTTCTTCCTTATGATTTGGGACCTGGTGGCTCAGTCGGTTAAGCGTCAGACTCCATGAATGAGATCATGGTTCTTGAGTTTGAAACCCAGCATTGGACTCTGTGCTGACAGCTCAGAGCTTGGAACCTGCTTCAGATTCTGCCTCTCCCTCTCTCTCTGCCCCTTCCCCACTCACGCTCTCTCTCTCAAAAATAAATGTTAAAAAAATTTTTTTAATAAAAAATGAAATAAAACATATTATTTTCCCTAGCTTACTTGTTCCTAAGAATACAGTGTAGGTGTGCCCAGGTGGTTCAGGCACCCTGAGGTGACTCCTGATTTGAGTCAGGTCACGATCTCACAGTTTGTGTGATCATGTCCTGCGTTGGGCTCTCTGCTGACAGCATACAGCCTGCTTGGGATTCTCTCTCTCAATCTCTCTCTCTCTCTGCCCCTACCTCTCTCGCTCACACTCCAAATAAACAGACAAATAAAGAAAACTTAAAATACATGTTAACTGTTTGTCATCAGTAAGACTTCTGGTCAATAGGAGAAGTCAAAAGTTATACTTTTTTAAATATGATTTTCAACAGTGCAGAGGGGTTGGCGTCCCTAACCCCACATTGTTCAAAGGTCAACTGTAAGAGAGTACATATCCAACTGGAAACCAAAACGTGTTTCAATATTGATAACTCTTTATAAGAAAACAAGATAATATATTCCTTCCATCAGTCCTGACATAAAGTATACTTGCACATTTTGAGCTTATTTGACATTAAAAAAATATTAAAGGACACATTTCCTACCTTGATGCACCAAATGCTGTACATGTGAAATAAAGCTGTCTAGTTTCAAATGGTATTAGAAAAGGACACTTGCTGGTTAACTGTTCACACCAGTCTGGCAGAGCCCCACTTGCCAATGCCAATGGTTCCTGTAAATTAACAAAAAACAATGTCTTAAGCCAATTATTTACAAAGACAAAAAGGAGTTCTTAAAAGTAATTAACGAAGAAATTAATGCAGCAGACCATATGGTCTAAATCACTGAATCAGAGAAACAGTAGAGATGGTGGAAGGTAGAAAAGTAAGAGAGAGTACTTGAAAGTCCAAAGGTTACAGACTGAAGAGTTCGACTGAGTTTATTACCTCAATCTGCTGCAAAATTTTTGTTGTGATTTTTTTGCTAGTGAATTCATCTGGTGGAAAAGTAAACTGGGGCTGCTCATCACCTTCTGTAAAAGTAATAAAATTAATAGAAATATAAACTGACTTCCTTTTTAAAATGCCATAGAAATGAAACAAGGATTCTTACGGACCTTCTTGGGATATCCTTGAATAAGGGTCACTTGCAACTATATACAGAATACGCAGCAGCTGAAGGACATCTTCCACTCCACAAGAATTCTGACCATTACCGGCTTTGGCCTGAGGTTGTTCTTTCGTCAAATTAAGAATATCACTACTCTGAAGGGTAGAAATGGCCCCCTGGTTTAATCCAGACTTTGTTCCATGCTCACAAAAATCCTAAAGAAAAAATTAGCAAACTAGCCATTAATCACATTTTCAAGAAAAGCAATATATCATACTATTAGTATTTGAAAATGCTGAAATTTTTCAAAGAATTGCCTTCTTTTTAAATAAAAACACTATTACCCAAATTGAAAATCAATGTGTTCTAAACCATTAGAGCTCCCGAATAAACTATAACCACTGTAAGCTATAGTTAAAACCATGTACTTAGATCCAATATCACAAATCATATTTGAAATTTTAGTACTTGGCATATTAACAACATTAATTCAACCTCATTTTTTCAAACATGTCCCAATGAACCTTTTTCTTAAGAATCTTAAAAAGCTGCAAACAAAGCACAAAGCCATTCCCAATTGTGTTTTGAAGCCAATATATACCTTATATGCAGCTATGAGCTGAGAACAATTTCTGTTTTTCCTAATACTTTTATTAGTGCCAGTTAATTTCCAGTGGCGCAGGAAAGCGGCGTCTGCATTCTTCTGCAGGTAGGTTATCAAGTCATTCTTTGGTAATTCATCAGTGCCAAGGTACTGTTCCACATGCTCTATAGACCAACAACCCTACAATAGGAAAAACCAAATGTTGGCCTTTCCTGATTAAAAGTCTATGCTATTTCACATGCATTACATAAGGTAGCTTTAAAATCATGCATTTAACCTCATCTAAAGAATTCCATGTTAGTAATTTTTTCCCCTCAAATGTTCAATTAAAAGTATCAGTTTTTCTTTATTTTTCCCTTTTTTCACTAAGTAGCCAAGAAGACCCATTTAATATAACTTACCATTTTTCCATTTTCTTTCTCTTTGTCAGAATCCTTCATTTCTCTGTACATGATTCTAAACATGAAGATATTTTTCACATTAATTCATAAATCAAATGATTTGTGGTTATTTCCAATAAGGCTTCAATTCTTTAAAAGATATATGAACGATGTCATTCATTAGCTGTATGTTTAAACATTAAACTCAGGGAGAATTTATGAAAATAAATGTGTCAAACATGGGGGAAAGTAGCAGAAATCATGTTTCTGAAAAAGAGCTACTATTTACAAACTTAGCAGAATTGCAAAGAACGCATACATCAAACCTAGAACTTTTAAAGGTATGAAGTAATACATTATGTCATGTTATAACTTTCATATACTGTTGTAAAAATAAAAAGAGATGAGAAATGGTTTGCTTCTGGGTCAAGACAGAAAAAGAGGATAGGAATAACATGGACCAGGAGCACTTATATTCACACAGGCAGTGAAGATCAAATTTGAAACTTTAGTAAAAATTGAACAGGGTGGGGGAAATACCCTGACAGCCTTGTGTACTCTCTCAAAAGGATCTACATCACTTTATTAGACATTATATAAAATTATCAATGATGTTAACAAAACATCAGAAAAATAAGTTTACATAAGGATGATTGTTAAGTATTATTAAATTATATTAAACTATATTATATAAATAATCATTATAGGGAATACTGAGCACCCAGACAATATTGAAAACACTTTATGTATATTAATTCATTGATTCCTCACAGCTACTCTCATTTTACAGATTAATAAATGAGGCACCAAAATATTAAATGTGCCGAAGTTCATTATTCATTACTTGTTCAACGAATGAATGAACAAAGAGAGGTAGATTTAAACTTGCAAACCCCAAAACAAATAACAAATAGAAAATATTTAGTACTTCATACACAATCCCAAAGAGCTCAACAATTATTACATAAGATATTAGTCTAGTTTATTTCTAATTAAACCAGTTGAAACCTTAAACCATTCTACATCATGTGTCAGAAACACTCTTGTCTGCTGCTGTAAACCAAGAGAACAAGTACCATTTTGTTTCTACAGGAAAAAATACAGAACTACAATGCTTCTTGGCTCATGTACCATGAAAATATTTACTTAAAACATTACGTGAAAATCTCTTACGTGTATGTTGGCTCCCAAATACGCCTAAGTTTATCTGATTTCACATTGCCATTACAGGACAACTGAAGCAATTTTTGTACATAGTAAAAAATAGTTGATCTGAAATTAGTGAGTGGTAATTCAACTTCACGAGTTGTTCCAAGACCTGTTACTTTCAAAGTGAGGGCTAATCGAGGTGATGGAGTACATTCAACTTCTTCCAAGAGCTCTGAATGAGGTGTTCCTAAAAATAAGACATCAAAAAAATTACACTAAAACAAACAGTCCAGAAAGAACACTGCACTGGGAGACAAAGCTACATGGTATCTAAACTCTTCTGCCATTTATTAGCTAAAGACAACAACTACTTAGGACTCTCCTGGCATCAACATTTTCGTTTTTTAGAAATGAAAACAATCAACCTAGGTTACTTAAAGATGGCACTAAAGCTGCATTTATACATAGGATAGGGATCTCTCATTATTACAAGAAAACACATGCCACTATCAACAAAGCCAAAGTATGGAAAGAGCCCAAATGTCATCGATGGATGAATGGATAAAGATGTGGTATATATATACAATGGAGTATTACTCGGCAATCAAAAAGAAAGTATGAAATCTTGTCATTTGCAATTACATGGATGGAACTAGAGGGTATTATGCTAAGTGAAATTAGTCAGAGAAAGAAAAATATCCTATGACTTCACTCGTATGAGGACTTTAAGACACAGAACAGATGAACATAAGGGAAGGGAAGCAAAAATAATATAAAAACAAGAAGGGGAACAAAACATAAGAGACTCTTAAATATGGAGAAAAAACAGAGGGTTGCTGGAGGGGTTGTGGAGGGGGTATGGGCTAAATGTGTAAGGGGCATTAAGGAATCTATTCCTGAAATTATTGTTGCACTATATGCTAACTAATTTGGATGTAAATTAAAAAAAAATAATACTAAAAAAATTTTTCATTTAAATTAAAAAAAAAGAAAACACATGCTAACTGTATGATTTCAGAAACATTTTATTCTTATAAATGAGAAAACTAAAATTATTCATAATTCTACATCGAGAAAAAAACCACCTACTGAGAAAACCACATACTCTGGTCAATGACCTGCTCATGTTCAATGAGTGGATTGTGAGGTAAACACCCACACCCACACCCACATACAGGTTCATAGTGTATTTGGTGGTGCAATCTTTTTTTATTAGTTCAGGAATTTTTTCCTCATATCATGATAGAGTCTTTTAAAGTATTACTTTATTCATTGCATGGCATTCATACCATTATACCTTAACTGAACCATATCCCTGTTATTATACATAATAAAGGTAATTTCTAATTTTCTGACAATATAAATAATACTTCTACAGTCATCAGTATATATAAATCTGGGTACAGAACCAGTATTTCTTTGGTATAGACTTTTAGTAATAACAATATGAAATATATTGCCAAAGAGCTCTACAGAAAATTTGTAGAAATGTATATTGTAGGAATTTATATTCCCTAGCATAGGTTTTTCTTTTTTGAAGGGATCTTGGAATATCTTGATTCAGTCTATACACATCCTCACCATAAAACATTATACTACGAAGCATATTTACTTCCATATTTAACACAGGTATCATTCTATCATGTAAAGAATACATTCTATACTTAATCAACATTTAAGTCTTCCTTAAGGATAATATACTGAGTACAATACTGACGTTTATTGAAGCACACACCAACTGTCATGCTAATAACCTTATATGTTTTGCCTCATTTAAATCTTTTAATTACCTTGTCAAACAGAAACTATTATTTTCTACACTTAAGAGGTGAGAAAATTCAGGCTTACACTGATGATATGCTCAGTATATTAGCTTCCTATTGTTGTTGTGACAAATTACCATCAACCAGGTGGTTTGAAACAACTAGTTCTAGAAGTCAGAAATCTAAAATGGGTTGGCAAGGCTTTGTTCCTTTTTGGAAGCTCCAAGAAAGAATCTGTTTCTTTCCCTTTCCTAGCATCTAGAGGCTGCCCATATTCCATAGTTCATGGCCCCTCATCACTCTTATCTCAGCTTCCTGTTGTCTAATCTCTTTCTCTGTCTCAGACCTTCCTGTATTCCTCTTATGTGGACCCTAGTCATTACACTGGACCTACCCAGATAATCCAGGATAATTCTCCTATCTCATCTGCAAAGTTACTTTTGTCAGGTTAATATTACCTATTCATATATTCTGGAGGTTAGGACCTACATGCCTTTGGGGGATCATAAGTATGCCTACCACAACCAAAATAGACTTGTAAGAGAGAGAGTTACCAGGATGAATAACTCCAGAAACCATAAATGAAACCACTATACAACATTTCTTTTTCTTTTTCTTTTTTGCTTTAAAGAGAAATAGAGCAGAGGAGGAGCAGAGACAAAGGGAGAGAGAGAATCCCAAGCAAGCTCCATAGGGTCAGTGCAAACAAAGCCCAAACCACAAGATCATGACCTGAGCTAAAGTCAGATGCTTAATCAACTGAGGCGCCCCATACAACTTTTCAAAATAAAATCTGAACAGGAATAGTTCATAGCAGTTCAGATCTAGTGGAATACAGGATATAAACAATCCACCTTTAAGTGAGCCTTCCTTTAAAAATTACACAAATACAAAACAAAGTGCTTTAAATATACTGTAATTTGCTCCTTTAAAAATAATCTCATTTTTAAGGACTTGTGGCTGATATACAGTTTTTTTCCTGCAAACTTTTACTTATCAACCTGCACATATAAATAGCCACTTACTTTTCCTGATTAGATATAACTACCTTCTTTGGTATCTATTAAATTTAAATCACAAAAACTAAAATACACAGTACCTGGGGGCGGAATCTCTAGATCAGTTGTTTGTTGGACATTAGTCCGACCAGGTCTAGGATCAAAAGCAGGAACCAAAGCAGAAAACTGCCGCTTAAGCACATAATCATCATCCCATGTTCTCCGACGTCCTCCTTTAGTTTCATACTCTTCTTCTTCCTATTAAAATAAAATTCCACATACAGACAAACAAGATAAAACTTTTCATTATTACAAAAGTCATTATTACAAAAGCTATCTATTTCTTTTTTTAAGTTGATTTATTTATTTAGGGAGAGAGAGTGTGTGTGCAAGTGAGCAGGGTAGGGGCAGTCAGAGAGGGAGAGAGAGAATCCCAACCAGGCTCCAGCTGTCAGCACAGAGCCAACATGGGGCTCAAATTCACGAACCCTGAGATTACCTGAGCTGAAATCAAAGAGCCGGATGTTTAATCGACTGAGCCACCCAGGTGCCCCAATGTGCTATCTTTAAAATAAGGTGTATAATAAATACTTCTCTATAGGCATTACACTTCCTTATTTAGCTGTATTTCTTAAACACACAATGAGCCAATATAAACATGTATAGGCACATACATTTCTTAATGATTTAAGCTTACCAAAAAGTAAGTTGCCTTAGTGGTGGTTACACAGAACTACACATGATAAAATGATAAAGAACCACATACATACATTGCACCAATATCAATTTCCTGATTTTGATATTATACTCTAATTAGGTACGATGTAACCACTGGAAGAAATTGGGCAAAGGGCACAAGACTGCCCTAGTATCTGTGCAATTTCCTGTGAATCTGTGAACTTATTATTTTTAAATAAGTTGCTTTTTAAAAAATGAAAATTTTATTACATACTGAATTATATACAAAATATAATGCTAGGAAGTTGCTTTAAATAATGACGGGACAGGGGCGCCTGGGTGGCGCAGTCGGTTAAGCGTCCGACTTCAGCCAGGTCACGATCTCGCGGTCCGTGAGTTCGAGCCCCGCGTCAGGCTCTGGGCTGATGGCTCAGAACCTGGAGCCTGTTTCCCATACTGTGTCTCCCTCTCTCTCTGCGCCTCCCCCGTTCATGCTCTGTCTCTCTCTATCCCAAAAATAAATAAACGTTGAAAAAAAAAATTAAAAAAAAAAAAAAAAAGAACCCTCAAAAAGTTGTTAAAAGGTTTTAATTAGTTAATACACTTAAAGTATTGAAAACAGTGCCTAGGACTTAACTAATGATCAATAAATGTTTAGCTAATAGACTAATATTATCTCTACTACTGAAAACTATAAATCTTAGATTATAACAGTTAATCATTTTAATATATGTTCACTGCTACCCAAGGGTCAAAATGAAGGGTTTTCAAACAAGAAACTCTTTTATGCATTATGCCAGAGCAACCATGGACTCTATCTAGAAAACAGAACCAAAGCAGTAAGGGAAATTTCTTTTTGCTAATTCTATCTGGTAGCTAGCTTCTTAACCCCCACCCCAATCTCCATATATTTTTCTAGACATTTTGGTTGATGCCTTGCTCTGAAAGGAAGACAAATACACTGAAGGGAAGATAACCATTAAGATATTACCTGCTCCCCAATAGGTCGGCTCCCTGCTCCAGCAGGGACTTGTGGCAGCTGCGAGGTGACAGCATGGTGTGTTACATCAGAGCGGGAGCCAGCTCGACGCTGTAGGGATGGACGTCTCAGAATCTGAAATAAGAAAATGTGAACAGACATGTCTAATTATTTAACACCTATATATATCCCCATTCAGACTTAACCTCAAACTATCAGCCCCTATTATCAAAACTATCTTGGGGTGCCTGGGTGGCTCAGTCGGTTAAGTGTCCGACTTCGGCTCAGGTCATGATCTCGCGGTCCATGAGTTCGAGCCCCGCGTCGGGCTCTGGGCTGATGGCTCAGAGCCTGGAGCCTGCTTCTGATTCTGTGTCTCCCTCTCTCTCTGCCCTTCCCCCGTTCATGCTCTGTCTCTCTGTCTCAAAAATAAATAAACGTTAAAAAAAGAATTTAAAAAAAAAACTATCTTTAAAACACTTCATATTCATTAGCCATCTTCAGAAAATTGAATGCTTTATATTCAACTTACATTGTATACTAACCTTCACAAGAAATATGCTATTGTAATCTGTTTTTAAGTAATATATACTAAAAGCATTTCTTGAGAGTTTTTCACCCCATTAACACCCAACTTTATGAAATTTTTAAAAATCTACTAAAATTTTATAAAGAGAAATAAAAAATATACAAGTTATAATAAAGGGTATTTGCAGGCAAAAGTTCAGTTTGAAGACAATCATAGTGGTTAGTATTAAGAGTCTAGATCAAACTTTCTAAGTGTGGGTTCCCATTTTTGTACTTAACCTAACTAATTAGGACATGCTTTTTTTTTTTTCTATGCTCTACCTCGTAGATAAAAGGACTGATGAAAATAATACACGGATACTGCCTGCAATATACTACGTACTAAAATATAATTATTGTGGAAGAGCCATGAAAATTATATTGTTTAGGATTAGTGCAGTTCTTTACACTTTTAAATCAGTCAAAACATCAGCATGTGACATTGTAGTATTTTCCAAATACTGTAAAACCTTGGATTGCAAGTAACTTGTTCTGCCAGTGTTCTGCAAAACAACATTTCTAATAAATTTTAATTTGCTAAGCAAGCAATGTCTTGCCATATGAGTAGTACATGATGCCAAATGTCACATGATCACAACTGAGTCAATGGTTCTTCTCTCTCACTGTGGATTGGAGATGATCATCTCCCATGCTCAGATGCTTGGTCTCAGGTCGCGGTGTTTGGCAGAAATGTGATTTTTTAGAATGTTGGAAGGTACGCACAACTGACACTAGTGTATTTGTTGTCACTTCAAAGCACCTATGGACAGTACTTTGCTTTTCCATACAAGCATAAGCTTAGGAATGCTTTGCTTCATTCTAGGTCAGGCTGCCTGCAGATATAGACCCTTTCCTCGGCTGCCTTATTGCCGGTTACATTAAATAGAGTATATGACAAGAGTTTATTAATACTATACTGTACTCAACATCCATGCAAGTGCATACCATGGCCCCCCTGCAGAAAAAGGTTGAAAAGAAAGGTAGTAAGGAGATGATTACAGTCAAAATTAAGAAGGAAATCATCAAGAAGTACAAACGAGGTAAGCGAGTGGCCGAAACTGCAAGATTTCATAAGAAGTTTACATCTGCATCTGGTCTACAGATGAGGAGGAGAGAAAGGCAGAGAAATCCCTCATCTCAATAAGATTAGGGAAATGTGTAAAATGTGGGAAATTGCAAAATTGTGTAGAAAAGCACTACCCGAATAAGGCTATAGCAATGTGAGCAATGAATCTGTTTAACAACAATGCAATGTTACATTTTGGGAAATCATCAAAAGGAGGCAAAAGCATGTGTCATTGGATAGTTTCCTCGTTAAAGATGCACAAAAAGAGGGGCGCCTGGGTGGCGCAGTCGGTTAAGCGTCCGACTTCAGCCAGGTCACGATCTCGCAGTCCGTGAGTTCGAGCCCCACGTCGGGCTCTGGGCTGATGGCTCAGAGCCTGGAGCCTGTTTCCGATTCTGTGTCTCCCTCTCTCTCTGCCCCTTCCCCGTTCATGCTCTGTCTCTCTCTGTCCCAAAAATAAATAAACGTTGCAAAAAAAAAAAAAAAAATTAAAAAAAAAAAAAAGATGCACAAAAAGAAAAAGATTCCATCGAGCCAACAGCAGTGAGTCCGTTAGTTCCGTTAGTGATAGTGAAAGTCATCCTGCATAATAACCCTCCTCTCCCTTGTCTCCCTCACACCAGCCACAAAGGTTTTCAAAGGTAAGTGCAGGTTAATTTATCTTCCTTCTTATTTTCTATTTTCTTTATTATTCTGTATTACATTACAGTATTGTAATCATTTTTTATATGAATATTTTTGGGTTGTGGAACAAATCATCTGAATTTCCATTATTTCTTATGGGGAAATTCGCTTTGATATGCAAGTGCTTTGGATTACAAGCATGTTTCTGCAATGAGTTATGCTTGTAAACGAAGGTTTTACTGTATAACCGATACATTTTCTTTTAAGGGAGATATGCTCAGATTAAAAGTGCTTTTCTTAATTAACCACGTTTTTCATACTCATGCCATTATTTCCTTGCTTCACAGTTTAACCAGGACTTTGCTTTTCCTCTCTTCATTCCAATTATTAACATCTTATATTAGTTAAGAGAATGGGAGACACTCTCTCTACCATAACCTCCTCGTATTCTTGGTCCTCCTGATTGTCATCTTCATTCTCATCATCTTCCTCATCTGGCTCAGGCAAGTCTTCATCATCATCTAGCTCAGCTAATAGAGTACTGGCACGGCAGCTATCCAGGAAATCTGGAAAAGAAAATCAACAACCTTACTGTCAACACAATTAACAAAGCATGATAAGGTAACTTTGCATATTGGTTTTACAAAACAAAAGTAAAATTCAAGACAGACAAGTATAAAAACCACATTTAGCAACGCCACCCTTCTACCACCACGAAGACAAAATGAGTAATACTGGTCACAAGCATGGCAGAAAACAACAGGATAAAGTTTGACCATAAACTAAATCCAAGTCTACAAAATCATAATATAAAAAAAGGTCAGCAGTACGGGCTAGGTTTAAAAATAAGAATCCTATCACCATTCTCTTTATAAGTCACAGGAAGCACAACATGGTGCAAAGAGAACACTTTGGAGTCATTCACTCTCAAGAAATATCTCTATTGAGTACCTACTCTATTCTAAGAACCGTGACAGGCACCAGATATACATAGTTGTGAACAAAACAGACCTGGTCCGAGCCCCCACGGAATTTATAGGGGAGACAGACATTTAAAAAACAAACAAATGAATATATAAATAGGAACTGGGGTGCCTGGGCAGTACAGTCGGTTAAGTGTCCAACTCTGGCTCAGGTCATGATCTCGCCATCTTAGAGTTCAAGCCCCATATCAGGCTCTGTGCTGATAGCTCAGAGCCTGGAGCCTGCTTCAAGTTGTGTGTCTCCCTCTTTATCTGCCCCTTCCCCGCTCACACTCTGTCTCTCTCAAAAATAAACATTAAAAAATAATAATCAATAAATAGGAACTGTAAAAGACTGTAAGAAGGAAAAGACAGAATAAAGTTAATCTGAGAGACCTGGGATGTTCATAACTGCTTAAGGACACTACCTATCTACTATGGAGTAACATATGTACTGTCTTTCCTATTATCTATATTCCCCCCAACCCCCAATGAAGACTGTATCAGATAAACATGGTCCCACATAATGAAGATGCTGATGAGCTGTTCTTCACAACAAATGAAAAGAAAAAGTAATAATGAGGCTAAAACAGAAGTTTTTACTGGATACAAAAGAAAAAACAAACTTCTATGGATAAAAAGACACACTCTATATTCCAAAAGAACATTCAGAAGACAATTTATAGGGGCGCCTGGGTGGCGCAGTCGGTTAAGCGGCCGACTTCAGCCAGGTCACGATCTCGCGGTCCGTGAGTTCGAGCCCCGCGTCGGGCTCTGGGCTGATGGCTCAGAGCCTGGAGCCTGTTTCCGATTCTGTGTCTCCCTCTCTCTCTGCCCCTCCCCCGTTCAAGCTCTGTCTCTCTCTGTCCCAAAAAAAATAAATAAACGTTAAAAAAAAAAGAAGACAATTTATAACTGCTTTGTAGAATCTTCTATCTGCAAACCTCTGAACCAAATACATATTTTTTAAGTCTAATAATTACACAGGACTGAAATCCAATACCTTTTATTAGAAGGCTAGTAGAAGAATGAGGCCCAATACTATAAGCAATTAGTTTCTAAGGCACATATTTTTTTAACATTTTCATATTCTGGAGTCAGAATGTGTCTTACAAGCAATGGCAAGTCTCAGCTGAATTGTCAAAATTTTCTCCTTAGTGACATAAAATAATTATAACTATTGCCATCTTAAATTTGATGAAATATATTACCCTTAACCCATGTAAGGTACCATCCTACAATTTAGGAGTGGTCCTCATAAATGTGATGTGGTAGTACACACACAAAATCAATTCCACTTTTGGTTTATTTTCAAAGGAACATAATCTGACTGAAATTCTATCTCTCACATGTTATAATTCACTGAAGCCAACGGCTTTTTTTTTTACTCATCTTCTTATTTAAACAGCTCCTTATTTCATAGATTTGACCATATCACAGAATCATGTTCCTCGAAACCTAATACGGTAAAAGTTTGCATACATAAAAATTATTCTGTAAGGCAAATGTTACCCTGATCCTTGACAGAAGCACCCTTAAGATAAATCTTCTAGTTTTAGGAATGTAAAAAAAGGAATTTATAATCATGTAACATTAATTTTCAAAAGGCAAATGGGAGCCCTAATACTTTTTTAATATTCTTTACCACCAGCATACCCACAACATTTTTAAGTTTCACATAATCAACAATTAACGTTTCAATTAAGTTAACATGTAACCAATGAGTAGGGAGGGGCAGAGGGGCGCCATGAGAAAAACTAGAGTAGAATATAGCTTATTCGATGAATTTACATTACTTTGGTGTAATCATCATCATAATTTTGCTATATACACATTTAATAGGTAAGGTAGATACAGAGAAATGTAATGATCTTCCTAAAACCAGAGAACATCAGATCCAATTCTTGGCTTGAAATAGGGGAGGACACATTCAGAGGAAAACAAACACACATGAAAATAAGATTTACACACTCCATGTTAACTAACTAGAACTTAAATAAAAATTTGAAAAAAAAAAAGATTTATATAAAAGAGTACTTAAACTGTATCTTCATATAAATGTTCTTTTATTTGAAATTACCAAATTTTATTTTTATTTTATTTTTATTTTTTATTTATTTATTTATTTTTAAATGTTTATTTCTGAGAGAGAGAGTGAGACAAAGCGTGAGTGGGGGAAGGCCAGAGAGAGAGAGGGAGACACAGAATTGGAAGCAGGCTCCAGGCTCCGAGCTGTCAGCACAGAGCCCGACGCGGAGCTCGAACTCACGGACCGCGAGATCATGACCTGAGACAAAGTCGACGCCCAACCGACTGAGCCACCCAGGCGCCCCTCAAATTTAATTTTTAAATAGAACAGGCACTGGCATCAAGAATGTATGTATGTATGTATGTATGTATGTATGTATGTATGTATGGTAAAAGATATTCCAAAACAATAATGACGGAAGTGCAACCTTTTTGAAAGGCAATTCAGCAATTACTTCTTTTAAAAATGTATCTTAAGGAAATATACAAAAATACAGTTCAAGATGCGGATTCATAACAATGTTTATGGTAATGAAAGGGTGTGATTTAAAGGTCCAAAATGGAGAATTTATTAAATAACAATTGCATAGTCTAACAGTGGAATATATGGCAGCCACTTCAAACACTGGAGAAATCCATCAAACAATATGAAAATAATTTTACAATGTACTAAGTGAAAGGAACTGTCTGGAAAGATGATCCCTTTATGGGAAAACCAGAAGAGCCAGGTATAAAGTTCAGTCACCAATGGCCAATAATTTAATCACTGTGCTTAAGTCATGAAGCCTCAAAAAACAAACAAACAAACAAAACCCAAAATGGGGGGCTCAGAGAGCTTCCAGGCTGGTAGTGTCCCTAAACACCAAGAGTACAAATGTGCCTGTGCGTGGGACCTTCCTGACCTCACCCTATGCATCTCTTCCATCTGGCTGATCCGGAGTTATATCCTTTTTATAAGAAAAGGGGTAATCCTGTAATAAATAAAATATTTTCCTGAGTCCCGTGAGCTGCTCTAGCAAATTAATTGAACAGGAGGAGAGGGCCAGAAGAGCCTCCAATTTATAGCCAGTCTTTAGCACAGATAACAACCTGGCCTTGCAATTAGTGTCTGAAAGGGTGGGGAGATAATGTTATGGGGCTGAGGCTTTTACCTGTGGGATCTGACACTATCTCCAGGTAGTTAATAGTGCCAGAAGTGAGTAACTTGAGTTAAACTGTATGACCCCCCCAGATAGTGTCTGAAAACTGCTCAATGTGGGAAAACATTTGGTAATCAGCGGTGGCAGCAGAAAGTGTTGAGAGTAGAGGAGGCACACAGGGGGAGTGTTTTTCCTCTTACATTATAGTGTACAAAGAATATCACTTTACAAAGCCTTTTAATCTATTACACTTCTATTCTTCTCTGATAAAGGTGTCAACTATCTTTGTTATTATGATTCTCCCAATAAAACTTTGTTAGTGGACCAAAAAAAAAAAAAAAAAGGAGACCACAGAAGTTCCTAGATACCTGCTTATAATCAGATAATTTAATAGTCCCTTATAGCACTGAGTTTTTTCATCATACATGAAGATGCCATATCTTTAAGAAGAGAGAATTATTACTTTCTAATCAAACGTTAAAACAACATAGCAGAGGGGTGTCTGGGTGGCTCAGTTGGTTGTCTGACTCTTGGTTTTGGCTAGGTCATGATCTCATGGTTCATGAGTTCGAGCCCCACAACAGGCTGTGTGCTGACAGTGTAAAGCCTGCTTGAGATTCTCTCTCTCCCTTCCTCTTGGCCCTTCCCACACTCTATCTCTCTCTCAAAATAAAAAAATAAACTTAAAAAAAACAGCAGGAAAACATAGTAAAAGCATCACTAAACAAACACCTAAATATTTTAAACTATAACTTACCATATAACGAATATTCTGCTTCCTGACCTGTGTCACTCTCACTGGAGGTTGACGTGAGACTGGTGGTTAAAGTATTACTTAAGGACTGACCAACTGATAAAACTGTTGTTGCTGTGGCTACATTGCTGCTGCTAGTCACACTGGATGTTGACATTGTCACTGTTGATGTGGTACCAGGAGTCGTCAAATTGGGGAAACTCTGAGCCCCCATGAGAGGAGAAGCTAAAGATAAAAAATGAAGCAAATCAGCACTGATGAGATTGCATAAACCTTAGAAAAAACTAGGTTGTATATTTAGTAAAAAAGAATGAAATCATGAGACACTAATTATTAAAAGACTGAAAAGCAACAACTTTGGGAACCCAACTGAAATCCAACTACAAGTCCTTGTTTTTACAGCCCTGTTATTTTCCAAGAAATTAAGCCTTGCTTTTTTAGAAAGGGAAACAGGCAATGAATTAATTCCCAGTCATGTTTTCCAAAGGAATTATTTTGACCAGTTAGCTTAAATTAGAATTAAAGGACTTTTAGAAGATAGTAGCAATTTAGGACCTAAGGAAAAGTTAAACCAGTGTGATGCTCTGATTTCAGTTGACTATGATAAAATTTAATAGTCATCTATTTCCTCATGCAGCTGAAGTTAACAATTTATCATAGAAGAGTGAAAAATAGAAGTGTGTTATTGTTTCATCCTTTCAGATTACGAGGTTCTTCATTATACCTGATCTGAATTCTTAAGAGATCACGATTCTATAGAACTTAACTCCATATTCCTAAAGTGCTAAATTTGACGTGGTTGTATGTAACACGGTTAATGATCTAGTTAACGACTGCAGTCAGAACCCACTGAACAAGAAACCCTACTTTGCAATCCCTCAGAGTGGAAAAACCATTGGGTTCCATAAGGAAAAGCTCACTTACTTGCTGTGCTCATCACATTCCTCCCCAAAGTATTAGTGTTGTTATCACTGCTGCTTCGGCTTAGATTCATGTTGTTCGTGGCATTAGTCCGTGCTATGTTTGCCACTCTCCTTACAAAACTCTCCAAGCTAGATGTTTCTCTTGAGGACAGATTAGGTACACTTGCACTAGAGCTCATAGGGGCCCCAGCAGCCAACAAAGAACTTACTGACAGTCTGTTACTTGCTGAAGAGCTAAGGGGTCGTTGTGAAGCTGCTTCTTTATTAGTTAACTCAGACACTGAACTAACATCAGGAGAACTAACACTAACAATTCCCATGGATATTGCACTAGACTCCCCAGGAGTGCGAACAGAACTATCAGGGCCTAACTTTCTTTCAGCATTTTCACTTCCCGTTTCCGCGGTTAAGGTGCTGGTGCTTGCACTGGATGATGACCCTACTTCTGTTTGAGGGACGTTTTCAGCAGATGAAAGAACAACAATTGGTTCATGGACATCAGCTCCTGAAACTATACTGTGTTCCATTACAATTTCTGATCTCCGTTCCGTTTTGGTCGAACCCAAGCTGATGTCGCTGCTACTGGCCACGCTACACACAGAACTGCTGCTTCCTTTTCTACTTGAGGAGCCTGCAGCAGCAGATGTCTTGTCTGGACAGTTGTTTTTCACCAAGCTGCTCCATGATTGCGTTGTGCCTGAAACAGTGGATGAAACAGGTTTGGGTGATGCCACTGTATCAGGGTCGTACCCTGGTGCAAGCTTGAGGTCAAATTTTCCTTCTGCGCCCATACGGTAAGAGTTTGAGCCACCAGCATCCCAGGTGACATCAATCCAGCCTGGAAAGGGACAGGAGTTTGTGAGACCCAGCAGAAAGCAGATAGGAGCGTGTCAGACAGTAGCTCCACAATATGGGATCAGCTTTTCATCAGTGCTGTACTTCTCTGAATTTCTACAGTCATTTAAGGTCTGCCAACTAAAATTAAACTCTTCCTTTTATTTCTCTCATTTCTGAACTGCTTGCTCTGCTGATATCTGAAAACAATGTAAGGGTCATGTTTACATCTACGGGCCTATCTTTTAAGGGGAAGAACTGTTAAAAAACCGTAAACAGATGGACACAAATGGTGAAAGAAATACTGCAAGGTCAGTTAAATAGAGATGAAATCTAAATAAAAAGGTTTTTTAATTGCTAAATAGAACTATGTAGTCAAATGTTCTTTACAGAAAAAAAGTTCTCACCATTAATTTTTAAGTTTGGGCTAAATCCCAATAATTGGCAAACAAAATATCCATATATCACTGCATAAATTTTAGGTCACTAGCTCAAATAACACTAAGTTAGCATTTCAATTGTGTTCTCAAAGTTCAGTGGTTACTTGGTTTTCTTATGATTAAGTTTAAAAAATTTAAATACACACAGAAAATTCTGAAAACAAAAATTTTAAAGTATGCTAAGCTCTTTTATTAGAACCTATAAGCTAAATCTAATAATGTGTAAAGAACTAATGAATAGTTCATTATTCATACATATTATACATGATATTCAATGTATATTTACTTGTAAACAATACTTGTTCTTTAAAAAAAAAAACAGTAACTTCTAAAAGCAGTAAAATAAATTGCCTATTAGGAAAATAATAAAAATTTTACAATCTTATTTTAGTGTCATAAGCTAACTACTGCAAGGGAAAAACACAACACAAAAAACATATGTATTTTTAAAAATATAACCAGTCTTTATAAAGTTTGAAATTAGTTTATGCATACATGCAGGTACCCCCATGCATGTTCACATGTGCACACAACACATAACAAGTTCATGTATATTTATGATGACACGCTATTACTTACTTACAAGTAATACTGAAGTAAGTAATACTGAATTATCTGTGGGGATTATATGCTTAGGAGTTCTAGGAGATGAAAACTACCTGCCCCAAATCTACATCACCTAGTTCTGATGAGATTTCAATTGTCTCCATTTAGTCTATATGCTGAAGTAACTTCTGAAGAACCAGCACTCAACTATCTCTTCTGCAACATGGAACAGTGTGAATAAAGGCTCAAAAACGTATCCCAATTCCAAATGAAATTAATATTTATATTGCATTAATCAGTCTAAAAATATACTGACAATTTATTTCATAACAATTATCAAGATCTGTAATTGTATGTTTATCGGTTTCATTCAGAAGGCAGGGTATCATACTTTTTTGGGGACCATTGTATATCTGAAGTCCAACAAAGTACCTTTACATTGCAGGGACTCTCACATTTGTGGAATACATGAAAAAAATGGATATTCCCACTGACACATAGATTCTTTAGGAAGGATTTAATTGATAATAATGCGGAAAATAATTTTTAAATGTAAACTATTTATATTAGTATTGAGAGTGTAATTAAATTGCTATCTAAGGGGAACCAAGAAAGGACACATACATACTATCCATATAAGTGCATAGGTACAAAACTCTGAGCTCCCACTATGCCCGAAAGACAGGAAAAAAGATAACTAGCCATATTAGAAACAGGTGGTTCAGGGGTGCCTGGCTGGCTCAGTCGGTCGGTAGAGAATACGACTCTTGATCTAGGGGTTGTGAGTTTGAGCTCCATGTTGGATGTAGAGATTACTTAAAAGTAAAATTTAAAGAAAAAAAAAGAAGAAAGAAAAGGAAATCACTGGTTTATTTATAAGCTAAGTACTCTCTCTGACATAAAAATTTTCATGTGAGACTTAATAAGAATGGCCACTTTGGTCGGCCACAATTCTGAACTCTACATTAGATTAGCAAAAGTAAGCTTTTCTTACATACTAAATTCTATAATTAAGATTCCCATTTTCCTAGACAGCTGCTTCAGCTGACTGCAGCATGAGAAAAATAAACTGCATTCATATAGCCCCAACTAGCTAACACACTTAAAAGCCCAAACAATTTAGGAGAAATGGAATATTAACGGAGTATTATTAAGATGTCTAAAAAACATTTAAAATTTCTGGGTTGGGGCGCCTGGGTGGCTCAGTCGGCTGGGCGTCCGACTTCAGCTCAGGTCATGATCTCACAGTCTGTGAGTTCGAGCGCCACATCAGGCTCTGTGCTGACAGCTCAGAGCCTGGAGCCTTCTTCAGATTCTGTATCTCCCTCTCTCTCTGCCCCTCCCCTGTTCATGCTCTGTCTCAATAATAAATTTAAAAAACATTAAAAAAATTTTTTTTAGTTTCTGGGTTGAAGGTACTAATGTCATCTCAACTATTATTGGTTTTTATGAACTTTGGCAGTTACATATATGTTCATTCACCATAACCCTGCTAAAATGGCAATGATTTGCAATTAGAGTTCACTATATAGAAATACATTAGGTAGTAAGGTAATTCAAGGAATAGAACCTTAAAAACAATAAAAATCAAGAGTTTATTTAGGTAAATAAATGCCCAGAGCACACGGAACATGAGTATATTAAGATATTAAATGTTTATTCACTCTCCTAAGCACTGTCACCTTTATTATAGCTCTTTAAATATTTGGTGTAAGAATATAAACATTTTACTCCTTTTTGTTTTTAATGCCAAGCAAAATTCTTAAGAACACATTACTAGCTAAGCAAATTATCTGCTAATAAATCAGCCTTTTAAGTTATACGGAAAAAGTTAGCCATTATGAGTTGCTTCTGGGAGTTAAAAGCAATTGATTAACAGGATATGGACTTCTATAAAATCCACAGCATCAAAAGTTTAAAATGAACTTGATTTAGGGGCGCCTGGGTGGCTCAGTCAGTTAAGCGTCTGACTTCAGCTCAGGTCATGATCTTAGGGTTCGTAAGTTCGAGCCCTGCATCAGGCGCTATGCTGACAGCTCAGAGCCTGGAGCCTGCTTCACATTCTGTGTCTCCTCCTTTCTCTGCTCCTCCCCGGCTCATGCTCGCTTGCTTGCTCTCTCTCTCAAAAATAAATGTTAAAAAAATTTTTTTAAATCAACTTGATTTAAACAACAACCCTTACCTTATAAAATATCAGAGTTTAAAATCCAAAGAAATGTTAGTAGGCTGAGAAGCATTATGAACGTTATCTTACAATCTACTAATAAACAAAGAGGCTACAATTCTTATTCTATTCTTTATTGAAAAACAGTAACTAAAGATGTTAATACTTTTTCTTCTACATGACTGAGTATAAAAAAAATGACTGCCTGATTCCCATCAGGCTAACAAGTGTAAGCAATTAAAGATCTATGGAAACTTACAAATAATAGACAAAAAAAATGCAGAAAATGTGTCTTTAGAATATTCAACTTATACTAGCTTATTAATCACTTCAAAATATTAGCAAGAAGTTCCAAATCAAAACAGAAAATAAAATTTTCCCTTAATACTAGGTAAATGATTTTTCATTTTTAATGTTCTTCTACATAGTGCCAGGACATTCATAAAATGTGTAAACTATCCCAAAATGAACCAAAGAAAAACACTCTGTTATTTAATACTCCATTTTTACACTACAAATGCTAAGTACCTACTCACCATTATGCAGTTCTCCTGTGACGGTACCTTCTCCCTGTGGGCTGCCATCCTGATCTCGCCATTTCCAATCAAGGCCTCTGATCACACGTGCCCCTGGAACCATGTATTTCAGAACCTGGGAGCGTACTAGACGTCTTTGTCTTCTAAGATTAGCTTCTGCTTCCTTAGCTGCTTTTCCTATAAAATAGAAATTAGAGAACTATAAACAAGTCACTTTTTATAAATCAAATTGTTCCAGTAAGTGAAAAACCTGCTAACATCTCTTTACCTAGCTGGTCTTCACATACTCCATTTACAGTGCCATAAAGTTCGAATCCAGATAGTGACAGGTAGTGGGTTTGTCCACTGGCATTCTTCCCCATCTGTTTAATTCTCACATGTCGCCACCCTTGTTTCTCATCCTTTGGTGGATCAAGAGGCCAGGTTGCTGTTGACCTGTGAAGGTGTTAGGGAAAAACTGGTGTAATGTTTTAAAACAGATGGGGAAGATTTTTTACATAATAGAGATCTACTGAAAAACCAACTTCTACATTCAGTCTACAGTTTGTTACACAAGAAGCAAGAAAGCAAAGGAGAACAACAGCCATCAAGAACATAAGTTAAAGATGGTATGTTTAAATGTATACTATTAATGACTTACAACATTAAATGATTTATGATTAATACAATCCAAGAAAGAAGAAATTTTATGAGTAACAAATATGCTTGAAAATTTTATAATGCTTGAAAATATGCTTGAAAATTTAAAGCTTGAAAATATATGCTAATTAACTTGGATGTAAATTAAAAAATAAAAATAAATAACAAAAGAAAAAAAAGAAAAAATTATCCATTAATCCTAAAGATAAGGAGTTCCTTCCATACTACATTAAATGCAGAAATTAATTTAACTCCATGCCCTATACTCTCCTCAAAATTAAAACTTATTAGAACTAAAATTTTTAGAAGTACTTTCTGCCTTCAAAAAAATAATATACGATCAGGGCGTCTAAGTGGCTCAGTTAAGTATCTGACTCTTGATTTCATGATGTTACAGCTGTAAGATCAAGGCCCACATTAGGCTCTGTCCTGGACATGGAGCCTGCTTGAGCTTCTCTCTCTTTTTCTCTCTCCCTCTCACTCTGCCCTTCCCTGACCACCCCCAAACTCTCAAAAAAAAAAAGACTAAAAAAATAATATATGATCAACCTATAAAATTTAGGAAAAGAGACATAATTTAAAAAAGAAAATAAGTCAGGCACAATTCTACAACAAGCAATAGCTACTGTTAATTTGGAAAACATACACATATATCATGTATACATATGAAGAGTTTAGTAAAAAACTAATTCCATTTTTTTGTTTTTATGAGTGTGCTATATATACACATATATTTCAATTCCTTTTTAAATAAATAGGCTCAATGTTCTACTTGTATTTAATCTAAAGCTGCTAAAGTTCTGGCAAAATTATTATTTCAAAGTTTTAATATTTAAATTATAGTATCAAGTGATGTTTTTAAAAAAATCTTGCTTCAATATTCCATAAAGAAGAGAGCTCTAAGGGTATACAGTTATAAAAATAAACAAAGCTCTTTACTGAGTTTTTCAATTTGCAAAGACTCCTCAACTAACCCTGGTTCATTGAGACTGCAGTCATCAACATGGGTATACAAAGAAGTCCAGTTCTGTCCATCTTTGGATACCTGGAAAACCCAATTTCTCAGTGCAGACCTTCCATAACCACGAGCATGACGAAGTGTATATGCTGATGGTATCACCCAGAGACCCAGATCTATGGCAAACCAGGCATTCTTATCATCATTGCTGTGGCAATTTAAAGCTGAATTATCACGACTTAGTATGTCTTCTAAGCGGCCATAAGGTAGATTTCTTCCTTCTGATGATGTTACTACTACAAGTCCGTAAGCAGCTGGATTCACCCATTCATATGCAGTTCTAAATAAAATAAAAAAAATTAAGCAGTTAACACTACTAAAATAACTGTATTTTGTTCATATTAGTTTTCCACATAAAACTGTATTAATTTTTAAAAATCCTACAATTGACAATTTAGATTTTTTTCTTCATAAAACATAACTGAGATAGTCTTAAATTTAATCTCTAAGATAAAAATTCCTTAAACTGAAAGACACTCAGAGTAGTTAATAATTTTACTCTACTACCAAGAATTTTTTTACCAGGTGAATGTTTTCACTCTACATTAAATAGCATGACTTACTTGGCATTTGTCCCAATCCAGTAAATGATTCCATTTTCATCAAAATCATGCTGGTGCCGAAATATAAAATTTTGGCCTTCTCTTAATTTTCGAACAAAAACAAATGAAGATCGGTCAAAATCATACCACTGCTTTGCTACCTACACCAAAGAAAATACAGGAGACACTCACCTTAATAGGGCTATTTTCAAATGCACTGCCCACTTTTTCCTGTTCCTTCAATGTGATTTATTTTATTATAACAAATACTCATTAAAGAATATATGGGGGAAAAACCAGAAAGATACAAATTTCTACAACCAAAGTACCCCACACTATTCATATGACACACTACTTCTTTGGTCCATTATTTCAACTGATAGAGTAAAAAACATCTGATCATACTGTACCATAACATTTTTTCTTATCAGTTATTATATTTATACATTTTATATAGCTACATAATATTCAAATAAATGGAAATAATTATAAACCTGATACTCCTTTTTGACTAGCATCAAGGTTTTGTTCACTATTTTAGTGACAAATGACACTAAAATGACTCCAATACACATCTTTACGAAGAAACCATTTGTAGTATACAAAGATTATTTTCTTAGAATAGAGTCCAGGGGTGCCCAGTAGCTCATTTGGATGAGCATCCAACACTTGATTTCACTTCAGTGAAGATCCCAGAGTTGTGAGAGTGAGCCCCTTAAGATTCTCTCTCATTCTCTGTCTCTGTCTCTGTCTCTCCCCCCACCCACACACACACATACACAAAGAACAGACTCCAAAAAATGGAATTACTAGGTCAAACCTTGTATTACCATAAATCTACACACATATTTCCCTAACTACTTTTCTAAAAGATTAAACCACAGCAGAGAATGCCTATTTCACCATGGCCTTGCCAAAAACTCACCATTTTTAAGAGATACTGTTCCAGAGATTCAACTGTAGCTAAGGGTTCCATCTTCAACATCCTGCCAGTCCTGTCTATCAATGCAGTTTCACCAGGTGCACGTTCCAACCGAAATCTTAATCTTCTTGTAAGTATCTGTGCAAAAATTATCAAAATGCTTCAGAAAATACAGTTTTTCTCTTAGAATTATAAAAGTGAGACATGTTCTCAATAGTAATTGAGAATTATAAAAGTACAACCATAAAAGGATAAATGTCTGTTTTCTATTAATTTTTTTTAAAGAATCACTGAATAAGTGACACTGGCTTTCAAGAAAGAAACAAAATTAACTACATACGCAGATAATTTCTAAACAACTTCAAATATACATGGTTTAAAGAAATCATAAAATAATTTAAGTAATGCATTTCTTACAAGTTGCAATCTTCCAGTTAAGTTAAAAAAAAGTGGCCATTTAGCTAATTTATTTCTTTAAAGATAGTCATAGATTATTTGATATATTCTAATAAACTTTTTTTTTTTTTAAGGTAGGCTTTATGCCCAATGTGGGGCTTGAACTCATGACCCCAAGATGATGAGTTGCATGCTCTGCCAACTGAGCCAGCCAGGCATCCCTATGGCTAATCAACTTTTAAAAACACACAATAGCTATCAATCCAATACATTTTGGTAAGCAAGTATGAAACTAGCAATTTAGGTAGTTTCATTGCTGTTTAAACCTTAACTAGTTCCTACAGACACAAAATCAAATACTTATATGGACATGTGGGTAGCATGTCAAGCTCCATGTTGGGTATAGATATTACTTAAAATTTTTTTATTTTTTAAAATTTTTTTTTCAACGTTTTTATTTATTTTTGGGACAGAGAGAGACAGAGCATGAACGGGGGAGGGGCAGAGAGAGAGGGAGACACAGAATCGGAAACAGGCTCCAGGCTCCGAGCCATAAGCCCAGAGCCATCAGCCCAGAGCCTGACGCAGGGCTCGAACTCACAGACCGCGAGATCGTGACCTGGCTGAAGTCGGACGCTTAACTGACTGCGCCACCCAGGCGCCCCACTTAAAAATTTTTTAAAATAATAAAGTAAATAAAAACAATGTGCCACAAAGGCCCTTACCCTTCTTTACTATTTTACCTAAAATTAAACACAAAGTAGAACTTGACATCACATTTAATCTAACACCATGTCAGGCTTATAACATACTTTAACTCCCTAGACAAGCTCTCTAGTCTGGGAAACTAGTGGCTTTGGTAACATTCCTGGGTTCTTGGGGGTATGGCAAGATTTTTGCCCTAGAACACACTGTCTTGGCAAATACAGATTCTTAGTTACTTATTAAAGGCTTTATTTGAAAGAGAAAGCTTTCTATTCCATGCAGTGCAAAGCAGGATAGGTTGGATAAAGGCAAGATTGAGCCAAAATGACCAGCTAAGGAATTCTAAAGTAACCTACAGAAGATGTAATTTCTGTCTATTCATATCTGCATACCAGATACTAAGAAAAGAATAAAGGAATGAATGAATGTGAATGTCAACCAAAAAACATTTAGGAAAATAATAAACGTTTTAGAAAACCCATTGACAGATTTCCCACAAAATCAATAATAGCTAAGGCAGGCCATCTGGCTTTAACCAATGACATTAAAAAAAAAAAAAAAAAAAAAAAAAAAAAAAAAAAAGCAGGAAAAAAACTGTCCTTGAACTATTCTGACACTTTCTCATCTGCTGATACACATAGAAATGAAAGGACTTAACTTCTAATTCTAGAACAAAAGGACCCATTTATTTCCTGCCTTTTCCACTGATAGTCTTTTTCCACTTACCACTGATCAAGTATGATTTACAATAAACATTTAGTGAAAACCCATAGTGATTTGATCAAATTAAAAATTGAAATATTAATAATTCAAGAGTCATTAAAAAAACCAATCAAGTGGCTTTAGGGTTAGTCTTTAATGAGTAAGCAGAATCATTACAGACTGCCCTTAAATGTATTCAGCAATAATAGTGCCTGCACTTTTCCTGGTTACCTGCAGGTTATACGTAGATCCAGGTGTATCATACAAATGGAGAGGGAGACGTTCAATAGATTCAAGTACAGCTATTAACTTCCGAATTAATGCAACTGCTGGTCGACTATGAAGAAAAAAAATTGTTGAGAGTGTTTATATAATTTCATACCCAAGTTCATAGAGAAACTGCAGTAACCAACCTCATGTAGACCCCTAGTTTCTTTATGAGTGTAAAGAAAAGTTTAATTTTCTATTAGACTAAATCTAAGCAAGCAAAGATACTCTCATAACTCAATTTCCTTCATTTAAGAATAAAATATTTCAGGGCGCTTGGGTGGTTCAGTTGGTTAAGCATATGACTCTTTTTATTTTTTATTTTTTATTTTTTTAACGTTTATTTATTTTTGAGACAGAGAGAGACAGAGCGTGAACAGGGGAGGGGCAGAGAGAGAGGGAGACACAGAATCTGAAACAGGCTCTAGGCTCTGAGCTGTCAGCACAGAGCCCGACGCGGGGCTCGAACTCACAGACCGTGAGATCATGACCTGAGCTGAAGTCGGACGCTTTAACCGACCGGGCCACCCAGGCGCCCCAAGCATCTGACTCTTGATCTCGGCTCAGGTCATGATCTCAGGGTCATGAGATCAACCCCTGCACTGGGCTCTGCTCTGAGTGTGGAACCTGCTTGGAATTCTCTTTCCCTCTCTCTCTGTCCCTCCCTGGCTTGCATGTGCATGCTCTCTCTCTCTGTCACAATCAATAAACAAGTAAATAATAAAATATTTCATTTACAAGACTTATCAACTGCATTCAAGGTAGACATGCAATTTATTTTTTAAAGTTTAAACAATTTTATTATTTAGTATTTGATACATATAAAAATATACAAAGCAGCAAAGTTTGGAAAATGGTATTATTTGTTAGCAAGGCAACACTGGTGTAATGCTTCTGAAAAATAACAATTTGTATCAAGGACCTTTAAAGATCATTTACAATCTTTAACTCAGTAATACTACTTAAAGGAATTTATGTGAAAAGATGTTTCCATTGAGATAAGTATATTTTAGTATTAGCAATAATTTCTAAAGAGCTAAAATGTTTAATGCTGTAATGCTTCAATAAATTACTATTCACCCATAAAACGAGGTGACTCATTTAAAATAGTACCTAAAATTAATGAAATGAATTTCATTTATTATTTTAAAAATTCAATCACATTCAAAAGTAAATAGTAAAATGAACCTTCATCAACCCAAGACCCAGCTTCAACAAACTGATTTCAATTTCCCCACCCATTTCTCTCCATCCAATATATTTTGAAGAAAATGCCAGAGAACATATTTCATACAGAAATATTTTGAGTATGTATCTCTACAAAGGAAGAATTCTTAAAAAAACAAAACTCATTCTCACACCTAAAAATGAATGAACAATTATTACTTAATATCATCAAATACTTAATCAGTGTTCAAATTTTCAGTTATATAGTAAAGAGGTATCTAATTTCTTAACTTTTTACTTAGGTGTAGATGACACACAGTAGATGTGTAGATGACATTACATTAATTTCAGACATACAAGGAGGCATGTAATTTTATTAAACTGAGTAGTCACAGCTGCATTCATAGCAGACATGTAATTCTTCTTTTATTCCATAAGATTAAAAAATGCTTTAAAAATCTTTCCTATTATTATACACTTAAAATATAAAGCTACACTATTTATTAAATTTAAAAGTTCCTGTTTTGTATATAAGCACTATATACTAGACTCTACTTTAAAAAAGAAGCATACCAACTTTCAAACACTGCAAACAACAAATAAAAAGAAACTGGTGATTTACCTTTCATCATCTTCATTTTCACTAAAGGCTGTTTTAAAAACGTTTATTCTTTCTACCAGTTGACTACAATCTTGTTTCATATCTAAATCCACACTCTAAAAAAAAAAAAAAAACCAAAAAGAAGGCACAAAAAAATGTTTTCAGGCTGCTACCAAAATTTATCAAAAACACACACTACAAAGATGAATACTAATACTGTGTATTATTACAAAATTATCAATATAATCTGGTAAAATCATTTTTCTTTCAATTAAAATTCTTTTTAGTTTATGATTAGTAGGCAATAGCTAATAGATTTTTCTTCCTCCCTGAATGTTATATAATGGGGTAGCAATTACACTGCTAAATTAGCTTTTCCCAAAGTGTAGTATGCAAGGTGATTTCAGATTACTAACAAATGAACATTTTATATTTTACAATATTATATTCTTTAATTAGCATTAGAAAATACTAACTGGTATATTAAAACAATTATTTCACAGATATTACTAAGTGGTGTGTGAATTTAATCAATATAATTTTAATAAATAAAATTAATGAATGGTATATACAACTTACAGAAGTTAAAGTGAATTTTAAGACTGTATACCACATATAGTGATTAAGAGCAAAAACTAGGGGTGCCTGGGTGGCTCAGCTGATTGAGCACCCGACTCCTGATTTCGGCTCAGGCCATGGTCTTGCAGTTCATGAGATTGAGCCTTGTGCTGGGCTCTGCACTGAGAGCATGGGGCCTGCTTGGGGCGGCGGGGGGGGGTGATCTCTCTTTCCCTCCCTTCATCTCTCGCATTCTCTCTCTCAAAATAAATAAAAATGTTTTAAAAGAAGAGCAAAAACTAAAGTGGAAAATAGAATTGAAATAGAAGGCAACTTTCACTTTTTATACTTTTGTCAGAATTTGTTATAATAAGTATATATGGTATGTTTTGTTACAGAAAAATTATCACAATAAAGAGATATTAAAGGTAGACTAAATTGTAGACACACATTAGGTTATAACAAATACTTGTCAAATATTCAGAGTAACTTCCTAAACAGTCATGGCTCATAAACTAATTTTATGCAAATAATGTAAGTACTTATGAAGATCTACAGAGTAACTTCATTTTAAGAAGCAATCAGAGCAGTGAATAATGCTAAAATTTAGGCCAAAGTACATGTTTTGTTAAACAAAACCTAGAACAAACTATAAGTGGGAAACTAAAAAATCTAAAAAGATTCAATTACTAAATTCAACTGGCTCAAACTAATGACACAACAAAGGAAAGGCTAGAGAAATTATAAATAACATTTATTAACTTGGTTTTTAAATATTTCTTGCAAAACACTGCTTTGCCAAAAGTGCAGTTACAAATAATTTTTTAAACTACATAGTCTGTTCTGTGCTACTTTGTAAACTTACATTGTTTAAAACAGTAAGAAGGGCTTGCACCAACCCACTACTGCACATTTCATATGGTGAAATTGTGTTTTCATCCTTCAAAAGTACAATTAGATTTTCTAAAGCTGTCTTCATTAAATCTCTCCAAGTGTTCTCACTCTCAATACACTAAAAGAAAAAAAAATTTAATGAAGACAATCAAAAAAATAAACAGGTTGTAATATACCTAATTTATCACAGTATTAACTGCCAAGCAAATAAGTCAGATATTAAACAAGAATAAGTTCAAATTATTAATGTAAATGATCTGTACGACAGTCAGAAAACATTTTAAGGGTCAACTATAAATATTTCAGGCTTTACAGGATATTTGGCCTCTGTCACACCTATTGAACTCTGCCCTGCAGCCACCAAAGCACTCACAGACAATATGTAAGAGTGAGCATGGCTGTGAGCAATGTAACTGCTTTTGGATATAGTCATTATTTTATATAATTTACATGTATCAGAAAATACTACTCTTATGATTTGTTTTCAACCATTTAAAAATGTAGAAACCATACTTAGCTCACAAAGCCATATAAAACAGGTGGCAGGCCAAATTTAGCCCATGTGTGACAATTTGCTGACCCCTAATCAATACCTAGAATATAAAGGATAAAGGGGAAAAACTAAACAAAGAACAATGTGTGCCATAAAACCTAGAGGCTAAATAACATACTTGTCTATTTGTGTGAAGTTCCCAAGATGACTCTAATTGAGTTGCTATGTTTCTGAGCGTTACCACTACTCCACGAGGCATGCTTTCAACAGCTTTGAAGTGGTCATCATATAAATCTCGAGCCATAGTTCGTACCTACCAAATGAAAATTGCAAATGTGAATTTTTGTTACAATTAACAGTTTTAACAAAGTTTCCCTTTAATCTCCCTATATGTGTGCAACTTTTAAAAGATTTTTGTGCCATTACCAACCTCCAAAAAATGTTACTACTTCTAATCATATATGTCAAAGGTTCTAATGGCTGTAAAAGTACTATAACTAGATTTAAGCAATATCAAATAAAAGAACTCACAATTTTAATTTTTGGTTAAACTTTATAGTCATATAACAAAGAGGAGCTTATTTCACTTAAATCAATTTGAACAACCTGTAAATAATTAACTTTGTTCTTTTTTATAAAACTAGCCTGATTATGGTGAACCATATAGAAAATATAAATAAGCAAAAAAAACAAAACCAAAAAAGCCAAACCCAAAAAACTAAAATGCCTATAATTCAATCAACCAACGTTAAACCTTGTTAAATATTTTTGTTTATGATTTTATTTTTTTAATTTACATCCAAGTTAGTTAGCATATAGTGAAACAATGATTTCAGAAATAGATTCCTTGGGGCGCCTGGGTGGCGCAGTCGGTTAAACGTCCGACTTCAGCCAGGTCACGATCTCGCGGTCCGTGAGTTCGAGCCCCACGTCGGGCTCTGGGCTGATGGCTCAGAGCCTGGAGCCTGCTTCCGATTCTGTCTCCCTCTCTCTCTGCCCCTCCCCCGTTCATGCTCTGTCTCTGTCTGTCCCAAAAATAAATAAACGTTGAAAAAAAAAATTAAAAAAAAAAAAAAAAAAAGAAATAGATTCCTTAATGCCCCTTATCCATTTAGCTCATCCCCCTTAATTTTTTTTAAACTTAAAGACCTAACTGGTTTTTATTCAATGATTCATGGATCAGGCAGCTTTCCATCTAGTAAATAGGAGCTCCCTCAGAGTTGAACCTTTTAACATTTTGTGGTGTATTTTAGGTTTAATTTTTTTCTATTTATAGTATTCACACAAAATATATATGACACTTTTATTTGCATACTTAATCATAAGGAAGAATGACTATTATCGGTTTGGGCACTAGTTATCTCTCATTTAAGTTAATGTTATCTGAAAGAACCCATTTGTGTCCCAGGCTTGGGTCTGATAAAATTCAGTACATAAGAGCCTTTAAAAATATTTGCTTAGGGGCGCCTGGGTGGCGCAGTCGGTTAAGCGTCCGACTTCAGCCAGGTCACGATCTCGCGGACCATGAGTTCGAGCCCCGCGTCAGGCTCTGGGCTGATGGCTCAGAGCCTGGAGCCTGTTTCCGATTCTGTGTCTCCCTCTCTCTCTGCCCCTCCCCCGTTCATGCTCTGTCTCTCTCTGTCCCAAAAATAAATAAACGTTGAAAGAAAAAAAAAAAATTAAAAAAAAAAATATTTGCTTAGGGGCGAATATCAGTGTCTCAGTCGGTTAGGTGTCTGACTTTGGCTCAGGTTGTAATCTCATAGTTTGTGAATTCAAGCCCCATATTGGGCTCCACATTGACAGTGCAGAGCCCGCTGTGGATTCTGTTTCCCACTCGCTCTCTGCCCTCCCCCACTTGCATGCGCTCTCTCTCTCAAAAAATTAATAAAACTTTAAAAAATTGCTTAAATAATGTAAATTTAGGACTTATGTAATTTCATTAAAATCACAAACTAACCTAGCATAACTCTAATGTGATTGAAAAAACTTCACTCCTGAAATGAATATTACTTTTTCATTCTATTTTGGTGTGCCTTTCAGAATTAAAAGGAAGATAAGTTCTGACTAGTAGACAAAATTTAAGAAACTACTCTTTTATAAAACAGTATTAACAAATAAAAATGAAGATTAAAATAGTTAAAATTATTTTTACCTAAAATCAGTTGATACGTACTTTCATACCAAAAGAATAGCCATATGGTCAATGAGGCTATTCCTTGATTTACTACTAATACAAGAAACTGAGTCAAAATTACTTATTTTTCAAGAAAATGAAAACAGGACTCAGACTATGTTCTTGATTTACTTTTCTTCTGTAGTGTGAAATTTCAGTACCCTGTGAGTCTAGATTTGGTTGGATAATGTAACCCATAAGGAATTGCAAGAAATTCCTGAGACAGCTCAGTGGTAGCTTTACAAAAATTTACAGTTGAGGGGCACCTGCGTGGCTCAGTCAGATAAGTGTCAGACTCTTGATTTTGACTCAGGTCATGATCTCACTGTTTGTGAGACCAAGTCCCAAGTTAGGCTCTGCGTTCACAGCATGGAGCCTGCTTGGGCTTCTTTCTCTTTCTCTCTCTCACTGCTCCTCCCCAACTCATGTTGTCTGTCTGTCTGTTTCTCTCTCAAAATAAATAAACTTTAAAAAAATTATTGTTGATCCTTATTATTTGAGAATTCTATTTTTGTGAATTCAACTACTCACTAAAATGTGTTTGTAATCAACAATTCAATACTAGCAGTGCACAGTCACTTGTGGGCATACACAGTGCAGCAAAAACTTGGGAGCTGCCTCACGTGCATGTTGTTAGGTGAGGTAAACAAGGTCATCTCTACCTGTAAACAAATGTCATACTTGCTTAAGTCCTCATACTATAAACAAGTATCTTTTCCACAGTCTATTTTGGGCATGTTTTTCACATTTTTGTGGTTTTGTTGACTTCACTGTTTAAAATGGCCACCAAATATAGTGCCTGAAGTACTGTCCACTGTTCCTAAGCACCAGGCACAACATGTCCCTTATGGAGAAAATATGTGTGTTAGGTAAGCTTCATTCAGGCATGACCGTGCTACTCAACACATGTTCCGTGTTAACAAATCAATAAGACACGGGGGCACCTGGGTGGCTCAGTCAGTTAAGCGCCTGACTTCGGCTCAAGTTACAATCTCACAGTTCACAAGTTCAGGCCCCATGATGGGCTCTGTGCTGACAGCTCAGAGCCTGGAGCCTGCTTTGGATTCTGTGTCTCCCTCTCTCTCTGCCCCTCCTCCACTCATGCTCTGTCTCTCTCTCAAAAATGAATAAACATAAAAAAAATTTTTTTAAGTAATACACTTATGGTGTCTTTGAACAGAAAGACACATAAAAAACAAGGTTATGTATGCATCAGTTACAAAAATGTGACCTCATAGGAACCTAACCCTGTATTTCCCCAAAGAGCAATGGTTCAGTATTCACAGAAACTTTAGTTAACACAACTACCATGAATAATGAAAATGGACTGCATTTAGTTGAAACTCCTTTTAGCATCTAATTGCTATCTCCAATTGAGTAATTTCTTCCTCAACTGTCCTTAAGATACCCTGAATTAGAAAAAATTTCTGGGATGCCTGGGTGGTTTAATTGGTTGAGCGCCTGACTCTTAATTTCAGCTCAGATCATGATCCCAGGGTTGTGGGATCGAGACCCACATCAAGCTCTGCACTAAGCATTAAGCCTGCTTAGGATTCTTTCTCTCTTTCTCCTTCTGCCCCTCTTCTCAGCTTGTAGTCCTTCTCTCTCAAACAAACAAACAAACAAAAAACAACGCATATTTAATAGATAGAATTTAAAATTAGTACTGTGATTTTGAAAGTGGAGTCAGTAAACATTTGCTCCTGTATCTTTTTGAAAGAATTATTTCAGAGGTGCCTGGGTGGCTCAGTTGGTTGAGCATAATACTTTGGCTCGGGTCATGATCTCATAGCCCATGGGTTCAAGCCCCACATCAGGCACTGTGCTGACAGCTCAGAGCCTGGAGCCTGCTTCAGATTCTGTGTCTCCCTCTCTCTCTGCCCCTCCCCCTCTCGTTCCCTCACTCCCCCCCTCCCTCTCTCTCAAAAATAAATAAAAACATTAACAAAAAAAGAATGATTTCATATAAGATGGGCCATTAAACTAGGCATCAAAATATGTGAATCTAGAAACAGGCATTCAAGTTGCTTTATCATAAAGCTAATAATTTTATCAGGATTGTAAAATATTAGTGATGTATTTTCAATTCCACTGTATTACTAAAAACATTACTATCAATAATAATTAAAGCATGAGTTCAGGGGAGCATGGTTGGCTCAGTCAGTTAGGTATCTGACTTCAGCTCAGGGCATGATCGTGCAGTTTGTGAGTTTGAGCCCCATATGAGCTCTGTGCTGACCACTCAGAGCCTGGAGCCTGCTTTGGATTCTGTGTCTCCCTCTCTGCCTCTTCCCTGCTTGTGCACTTGTGCTCTCTCTCTCTGTCTCTCTCAGAAATAATAAATAAACTTAAAAAAAAAAAAAAGCACGAGTTCAAAGTTTTTGTGAGACATTAGTCAAATCATTTAAATTTTATTGTCTTACTAATTTTCACTGTTTGAATTTTGGTGTTTAGCATGTGTATAAAAATCATAAGCGGGGCGCCTGGGTGGCGCAGTCGGTTGAGCGTCCGACTTCAGCCAGGTCACGATCTCGCGGTCCGTGAGTTCGAGCCCCGCATCGGGCTCTGGGCTGATGGCTCAGAGCCTGGAGCCTGTTTCCGATTCTGTGTCTCTCTCTCTCTCTCTGCCCCTCCCCTGTTCATGCTCTGTCTCTCTCTGTCCCAAAAATAAATAAACGTTGAAAAAAAAAATTTAAAAAAAATCATAAGCAAATGTATATGTATTGTGGAAAATAAAACAATAAGCACAGAAAAAGAAAAACTGAAAGTATGTTAGATTAGGGTAACTTATACGGTTCAAAGTTTTTAAATGCTTACAATATACCAATGAAACCTTACCATGTCAGTATAAAAAAAACAAAAGAAAGAAAAAGAAAATCTCACAGTATACCTTTTGCTTTGTTTTTTCTAATTTAGATTTCAGTTTTCTGCCTCTTTTGCCAGTCCAACCAGTCACAAATTCTGAACCTTAGGAAAAAAAAGGACATTGCAAAGAATTTATTTTAATGCAATGTAACACACTCATTTATTCTTATAAATATTTTATATTTCCTACGTAACTTACCCAGAGAAGTTTCTGCAGTAAATGAATGTTTGGTTCCTCTATTAGATTCAAATACAAAACCAGGTAAATCTTCTTTCAATATTGTTGCTTGCTGACCATCTGAGTTATGAATAGCAATTTCTCCTTCTTTTAAACATGTTAGTGACCAATTCCCTACAGTGAGTTTAGTAGGTCCTGGTGCTGACAGTATAGGTTGACTTGAAGTAGATGGCTTTACTTGGCCTCGAGCTCTTTGTAATTTCTCTAAGAATTCACTTCTGCTTTCTATAAAAACAAAATAATTATTTTAAAACCTCATTCTTTTCAAATGATCCTTGTTTTATAAAAAAGGAAACTACCAATGAGAATATCAATTTTATGTAAAGAAGTGCATTAGCAGAGTTTTGTTCTATAGTGTATTCTCAGTCATTAGATGTATTTAGGTTCAGGCATAAAAGCAATCCTATAGTTAAAAATTTTTGAAGTATAAGGCTTTTGGAAAAAGATACAACTAGAGACAGCATCACACACACATATACAATTCATCATTACATGATATGAGGTAGCTTCACCTAAAGGATTAGAGGTATTAAAAGTAGACGCAACGCTACTGCTTGTCTCAAACCAAAAAAAAAAGGCATTTCTTAAATGCTTTCATGGTACAATAGTTTTTCTTTGTTGATATTAAAGAAACTGGCCATATGATCATCAATGATCATATTTCTATGACAATGCTAGCAAAAATATTAGAAAAACAAATCAAAATTACAGAAATTTGTAAAACATTTTAATTGAAACAAACATTACCTGAACTATCCGATCCACCTTCAGGACTACCACTTGAATACATGGTGGCAAGTTTCCCGTCCAAGATAAATCTGAACCATCCATTACTGCCGTTAGATAATTCCAAGGCTGCTGCATCGCTCCATATATATAAGCAGTCCCTTCCCCTAATGATTGACCAGTCTCTCCAATGATACGGTTTACCCTGCTGCAATTCTTTAGCATCTTCCTGTGGTTCATCTTCCTAAATGTGTAAAATTATTCAATGAAACAAAATAGTATCTCTTCAAAATATTCACAAGTATTTTTTAAATATGTCCATGTATCAAATTTAGAATTAAAATATGCTGAATTTGGGGTGCCTGGGTGACTCCGTCATTTGAACATCCAACTGTTAGTTTAGATGCACGTCATGATCTCACGGTTCAAGGGTTTGAGTGCCGCATTGGACTCCACGATGACATCATAGAGCCTGCTTGGGATTCTCTCTCCCCTCTTTGTCCCCCCCCACCCTCAAAATAAATAAACATAAAATATATTATGTGTGTGTGTATATATTAAAATATGCTGAACATAATATTTAGTTGCCTCTAGTTTAATATGTATTCTGATTCACTGAGTTACCTATAACTAAATCTTGTAAGTCCTAAAAATGTTAAGAAACTCACATAAATAATGACCTAAGTTATAACATTTCCAGCTGCAGTAGTACAGAAAGCCAATGGATTAGGTCTACACACAACTAGCTAATTATCTAGGACCCTGGCAAACTCACCACATCTCTGGGCCTGATTAAAAAAAAAAAAAAAAAATATATATATATATATATATATAAAGGAATGTTTTTATTGGATCAATGGTATCCAATCCTAGAGGTGCACCTGAATCATCATAGATGCTTTTTAGGAATAAAGTTAAGATTCCACCCTTAGCAGAGTGAATTAAATATACTGGATCATTTGTATGATCATAAAAAGACTTTAGATCATGTTTAAAACAAAGAACAATTTGTAAACACTGTTTTCCTACCCTGGCATCCTAAAAATTTTTATTCTGTTGATAACATGTAATATAGAGAATATTCATCATAAACATATATGAACTTGGCATGTGTGTGCATGCATGGGTGTATGGGTAAAGCACTTTTAAACTTCATAGAAACTTATTATACCTAAATCTGTATTTTCCCCCTGAAATAGTTTGTAACACTAAAATATTATAAAATGTGGATTATAAATTTCTCTAAACATCAGTACTTGTGCTCTAAGCCATGCAGGTTAACAAGGTCCATTCTTGTTTACCCTACTGTAAACAACTAAAAACTAGACAAAATATATGAAAAAGTGATTTTCAAACACTGGACAATATGCAACACAGGACCATGATCCCCCAGAAAATAGTAACAAACAAGGTAATTTCCTTAGGCCCAGACACAAATTTCTTGCTAAGGTGTTAAGAAGAGGGAACAAAGAATCCAGCACTATGAGTTGAGGAAATGGAGATCTGTGTTTGAAGAGGCTAAAAGCAAACAGAATATGTAGAAGATGAGTTCAGGATTAGGGAGCCAAGCAAAAAAGACCTCTAGAAATCCGCAAAGTGATCAGCATGTCTCTAGCAAATACTAAACCACTCATTTCTAGAGGGATACTCCATAAGGTTGGGCAAAGAACAAACGGAAAACTGTAAGCTGAATAATTAATTCCCAGAGATCATACAAGGTGGTCAGAAAGTTGCATTCTAAATCCTGAACAATTTCCAAATTTGATAAAAACTGTAAGCCCACAAAGAAATTTAAACAATCCTGAGCAGGTATGAACACTCACATGTACACACATACACAAACACACCAAGCACAGCAAAGGACAGCAAAGTCAAATTGCTAAAAATCAGTGATAATATCATAAGAACAGCCAGAGTAAGAAAAGATGTTGTGAGAAAAGATTTATGTTATATAACAAGGAACTAAGACAAGAAATGGAGCAAATTTCTCAATGGAGACTATGCACATCAGGTGACAAGGGAACATCTCTCAAAGTGCCTGAAAAACAATTAGCCAAAGTCCTTGTGGGCATTGAAAATATCCATCAAAAATGAAGGCCAGGGGTACCTGGGTGGCTCAGGTAGCTAACTGTCCAACTCTTGATTTCGGCTCAGGTAATGATCTCAAGTTTCATGAGTTCGGGGCCTCACACTGAGCTCTGTGCTTGCAGTGTGGTCTGCTTAAGATTCTCTCTCTCCCTCTCTCCCTGCCCCTCCCCTGATTGCTCTCTCTCAAAAACTAAATTAAAAAAAAAAAAAAAAAAAAAAAGAAGGCCAAATAAAAATGTTTTCAGGGGCGCATGAGTGACTCAGTCAGTTAAGCATCTGACTCTTGATTTCAGCTCATGATCTCACAGTAGTAAGATCTAAACCCCAAGACCTGCTCAAGCTGGGAGTGGAGACTGTTTAAGATTCTCTCTCCCTCTTCCTCCGCCCCTCTTACACTCATGCTCTCTCTCAAACAAATTTCTTCAGACAAATAAAATTTGAGGGAATTTTCTGGGTTGTCTTTTCATTTTCTAAACAATGTACCTTGAAGAAAAGAAATTGAATTATGATAAAGTAAAACTTACTGATTTTTTTTTTATTCTTTTTTAGTATAAACTTTTTTTTTTTTTTTTTTTTTTTTTAATTTTTAAGTAATCTCCACACCCAAGATGGGCCGTGAATTCACAACCCTGAGATCAAGAGTCAGATGCTTTTTCAACTGACCCAGCCAGGGGCCCCTACGGTATAATCTTTTAACATCCTATTTAAGAAGTCACTGCCAAGCTCAAAGTCAGTAAGAGTTTCTTCCTTTTCCTCTAAAAGTTTTATAATTTTAGCCTGTACATTTCAGTCTATGACTTTTTTTTCTGTCAATTTTTTACGTGGTACCCATGGTAAGGGTCAAACTTTCGTTTTTGTGTGTGTACGTATCCACTTATTCAAGCATCACTTGTTGAAAAGATCATCTTTTCTTCATTGAACTGCCTTAGCACTTTGGTTGAAAATCAACTGACCATGTATGTGTGGGCCATTAACCTATTCCCCCCACCCCGCTGCTAACCTACCTTTTACAGTTAAGACTTGAAATCTGCTGGTAGATGTCCTTCAACTTATTCCTTTTCAATGTTGCTTTGGCTATTCTAGGTCCCTAGAATTCTCATATGTTAGAATTTTCTTGTTAATTTCCACAAAAAGCTGGGCATCTATAACCTTTTTTATAAGTTTTTATTGAAATTCCAGTCAACGAACAGTGTAATATTAGTTTCAAGTGTACAATACAATGATTTAACATTTTCATACATTACCCTGCGCTCAACACAAGTGTACTCCTTAATCCCCATCACCTATTTCACCCAGCCCCCATCCCTCTCCCCTCTAGTCACTATCAGTTTGTTCTCTACAGTTAAGAGTCTGTTTTTTAGTTTGTGTCTTTCTCCATTTCACCCACTCTTTGCTAGTTTGCTTTCTTTCTTTAAATTTTTTTTTTCAACGTTTATTTATTTTTGGGACAGAGAGAGACAGAGCATGAACGGGGGAGGGGCAGAAAGAGAGGGAGACACAGAATCGGAAACAGGCTCCAGGCTCTGAGCCATCAGCCCAGAGCCTGACATGGGGCTCGAACTCACGGACCGCGAGATCGTGACCTGGCTGAAGTCGGACGCTTAACCGACTGCGCCACCCAGGCGCCCCTTGCTTTCTTTCTTAAATTCCACACAAGTGAAATCATATGGTATTTGTAACCTATTTCTTGGATAAAAGAATTCTGGGGGGATCACCTAATATCACCTCATTTTTTTAAGTTTCTTTATTTTGAGAGAGAGAGAGAGAGAGAGAGAGCACCCAAGCATGTGTGTGAGTGGGGGAGGGGCAGAGAGAGAGGGAGAGAGAGAATCCTAAGCAGGCGCCAGGCTGTCAGCGCAGAGACTAATGTGAGGCATGTACCCACAATCCATGAGATCATGACCTAAGGCTGAAATCAAGAGTCAGACGCTTAACCTACTGGGCCACCCAGGCGCCCCCAGGTATCACCTCTTATTTTGTTTTGTTGTTAAATCCCTCAGGTTCCTCAAGTAATTTAGGAATATCTCTATCACTCACCCTCTCAGGATTCTACAATAAAAACCTATACTCTACCATTCTCTCAAAAATATTACCTCTCTGTCACTAATATATAGGAAGCATTCACTACATGTTAGGTCTCAGTGCTGGAATCTGTAGAGACAGATAAGGCATATTTTAAATTTGCAATCTAAGGCAAGATTATCAATGGATACTGAAACTCACAGGTATGGAGCACCAGGGTGACTCAGTCAGTTAAGTGTATGACTTTGGCTCAAGTCATGATCTCACCGTTTGTGAGTTCAAGCCCCACATGGGGCTCTTGGCTGTCAGCACAGAGCCAGCTTTGGATCCTCGGTCTCCCTTGTCTCTCTGCCCCTCCCCTGCTTGCATGCTGTCTGCACATGCCTGCTCTCTCTCTCTCAAAAATAAACTTAGAAAGAAAGAAAGAAAGAAAGAAAGAAAGAAAGAAAGAAAGAAAGA
>NW_024412396.1:9968710-9970491 GCF_014898765.1 Herpailurus yagouaroundi
AAGGAAGGAAGGAAGGAAGGAAGGAAGGAAGGAAGGAAGGAAGGAAGGAACTCATGGGTATACGTTTAATGAGTAACCATAGATTTACACAGTCTCCCTATAAATAAATTACTTATTAATTACAAAAGGAAAAAGAGTAACTCTGTGATAGAGAAACCAGACAGAGACAAACAACCAAGTGATCCAAGTAACATCATCAGCAAAAAAGCAGACACTGTGTGCCTCTAAGAGAAGGCACATTATACATTGAGAAAAACGTAAATCCCCTCTGTGGTTTCTCTGCTTAAAACACATAACCTGAATCTAACCACATAGAATCACGAACGCAAAGTAAGGGTCACTGTCCAGATTAACTGGACTGTCCTCTTCACAAATGCCAAGGCTATGAAAGAAAAAGAAAGGCTGGGTTCTTAGGAACATGATAACTAAATGTAATACATGCTCCTGGATTCGATTCTAGACCAGGGGGGAAAACTGCTATTAAGGACAACAGCAAATTTGAATATGGTCTTTGAATTAAATATAGTTTTATATAATATTAAATTTCCTGATTTTGATAACTATACCAGGATTATACAAGAGAACGTCCTGGTTTTTTGGTGAAGTTTTAGGGTGTTAAAAGAGGCACTATGTATCCATGCCCAGTTAGGATTCAAACTTAAAACTCTGAGATCAACAGCCTCATGTTCTACCAACTAAGGCAGCCAGGTGCCCCTCAAATATTTCTTAAATGTACACATACAGACACACACACACGCACACACACACACACACATAGTGTCTATGCAAAGTTAATAGGGCAAAACGTCAATAATTAGTAAATTTATAAAGAACACTCCAATACTCACAATTTTTTTGTAAGTTTTAAATTTTATCAATAAGTTTTTTAAAGTACCACTACTTCACACTGCCATTATTTTGCCAAAAGCCATCATAAATTAGAATTAGATTTCCTCAAAGATACCTTATTCCAGATAACCCTGCAATTAAGATCACTCACTTTTTCTGGTTTTGATTCCTCTTCATTCTCATCATCAGAGGAAGGACCTGCCAAAGTTGACACTTTGCTAATTACACCAAGTCTGGCTAGCTGATCCAAAAAAATATCACCACCTTTATCCACCAAATCCCTTATGATCTGCAATGCCAGCAAGTGACCATCATCATCATCCTGGGAGGAAAAAAAAAGAAAATTATGGGAAAATGATAAAAGTAAGTTTAGTTGCCTGAAGTAGACAAATGCAGTTGTTTCTCAGACAAAACAACTTACTGAACTTAAAACAAAAATTAAATTATCTTACTGACCATGTCTAAAGGAAATTAAAGGTACATGACTCTCAAAAAAGATAAAAAGCTCACCTCCTGATCAAGGACGGTTGCAGTGATTTCCACTAGTACTGTAGGCAAATTGTGACCAACGTCAGAATCGCAAACTTCTTTTAAGAGTGCTTCAGAGCAAAAATGAATCATTTTTCGAATGAGAGCAAGACTTGCCTTCCTTAAAAAAAAAATAAAAAAAAAAAAAGACTTTTAGGAAGCCAGGGTAAGAAGCTAAAATAAAATAAAATGCAACTATACATTAACGAAAACTAAAATATCCAATGGTAAGTTTTATACATTCTGCTAAAAAGTACACTTTAATAAAAGTATATAGGGGCGCCTGGGTGGCTCAGCCGGTTAAGCGTCTGACTTCAGCTCGGGTCATGATCTCATGGTTCGTAAGTTTGAGCCCTGCATCAGGCTCTGTGCTGACAGCTCAGAGCCTGGAGCCTGCTTCCGAT
>NW_024412396.1:9970501-10044127 GCF_014898765.1 Herpailurus yagouaroundi
CATCAGGCTCTGTGCTGACAGCTCAGAGCCTGGAGCCTGCTTCCGATTCTGTGTCTCCCTCTCTCTCTGTCCCTCCCCCACACATGCTCTGTCTCTCTCTGCTTCTCAAAAATAAATAAAACTAATTAAAAAAAAAATTTTTTTAATAAAAAAAGTATACAAAAAATAATACTAGCACTAGTTTATGTTCACTTTTTTAGGCAATTTCACAAATTTTCTGTTAATAAACTCATTACAACTGAAATTATCTTTAAACTTTCTTAAATGTGCTATTCTATTTTATATTTAACAGCATGGCTATTAACATGTCATGGTAATTTTAGAAAATCAAGTAAAGAATAAGTTGTAACTATCTTAAAATTCCCTATAACCGAAAACACAAGGCTCTAACTTAAAATATCTGGTAATTTATATGGAAATCAATTCTCAAATTAAGCATTTTTGTCCTCTGTCAAATTTAAACTCATGGTCACTATAGTTATGCCTCATATAAATGAAAATAAGAGATTCAAGTAATCCCATGTCCCTAAATATTCCAACTGTTAACAATTCAGCATGCTTCCTTTTCCTTCTCATCCACTGCTTTGCTCAGAACATAGATACTCCATAAAATCACACAAACTAATCTCAAGGAACCTGTTCTTCTAAAGTAAAATAAATATATATCCACACACTTTTAAATTATAATAGACTAAAAGGAGACTGATCTATTACAGAAAAGACAAAAGTTCATCTGACACATATTTTCTAAGCATAGAACAAAATCCTAGGCACCAAGCTGTAGATATCATTAATTCTGGGGTAACCTGCACAGGAAAGGATGGAGGGACAAAATTGCTACTAAAGTCCATGAAAGCATGTACACAGCTGTATTTCTATAGCATGATGTGCATCCTTACTCTCTCTGGCTGCAATTCCTAAGACCAAACATTCTTCAACTAAAAAAAGTATTTTATTACAAATTCATGTACATTACAGAAAATGGCAGCTCAATGAAGGGCAAACTGCCCTAATAGGATTAGTTCTTTCCAGTTTTTGTTAATGGTTATTTATATTTGGTTGCAAAATAAAAATATTTATATATTGTCTATCTGCCACTATCGCGCTAAGCCATTATAAGCAGAAACCCTTTTATGTATTTTAAAGACACTACACTTCATTTAATCCCTACAACAAACCCTATGAGGTGGGTTTTATTAGCTCAGTTTTACAGATGCATAAGTGAAACAAAGAAAGGTAGGCAAGTGTACTAAGGTCACAGGGCTAATACATACAGAACCTAAACTCAAACTCTTCTGTTAACTAATACACTATAAATAGTATTCAGAACCTAAAATTTTCCTAACACTATTATATAAATTATGACCATTTAGCTTGCAAGCCTTTCCTATTATAAAGTGCCCTATTTTTGTGGAAAGTTTTATTTCTTCATTGGAAGGATTCTTGGATCTAAAGGTCTAAAAACTTTCTTATGCACTGAATGTGTATCAGTACTGAATCCATACTTGGCAAACTGATTTTTAAAAAGGCTATTAAGCAACAACATGTACAGACCTTGAGGGTATTATACTAAATGAAAAAAGCCAGAGAATGACAAACAATGAAGGGTATCAAACATGTGGAATCAAAAAAAAAAAAAAAAAAAAAAAAAAAGGGTCAACTCACAGAGATGACAGAGTAGAAAAGTGGTTGCCAGGGACTGAGAGTGAGGAAACTAAGATGAATGAGGTGTGAGGATCTAATGTAAAACATGATGACTATAGGTAATATCACCGTGCTACATAACTGAAATTTGCTGAGAGCAGAACTAAAACATTCTCACACACACACAAAAAGATAAACATGTGATGTGATGGATGTATTAGTTAACAAGATGTGAATCCTTTCACAAGGTATACATATGTCAAATCACCAAGACATATATGCTTTAAAAATCCTACGATTTTATGCCAATTATACCTCCATAATTATACCTAATATTTTTCTGTCAATTTCTTGAACACTTGGCTATGTCTTCAGCTCATTTTAAGAGGCTCTTACGTTTTTACCAAAAACCTCTATGTGTGCTTTGTATAAAAAAACAAAACAAAACAAAACAGTATCCCTTGGTCACAGTTGCTAACAAGTATTTATTTGGATTATGAGTTTATATTGCTGGCACTTTTTTGGCTCTGGGTAATATTGTTTCTCATATGTAGCTTTTTTTGATAGACTAAATTTGAATAACAATCTAAATAAATTTAACATGATAGCACTAACACAAACAAGCTTTGAAAGTCATTCTTCCTATCAAATTCTGATAAACATTCAAGAATATTTTTTCCATAGTTTTTTTAAAAATTTGTTTTAAATTCGCCTAGAATTTGGTTAGATATACAGTGTATAGAACTAACATGATTTTTTTTTAAGTCAAAACACAAAAAAGACATTCTTTTATTTTTTTAAGTTTATTTATTTAGGGCAGTGGGAGAGAGAATGCATATGACTAAGCAGGGGAGGAGCAAAGGAGAGAGAAAATCTTAAGGAGGCTCCACATTCAGTGAGGAGCCTAATGTGGGGCTCAATCCCATGACACTGGGATCATAACCTGAGCTGAAATCAAGAGTCAGTTGCTCAACCGAGTGAGCCACCCAGACGCCCCACAAAGTAGACATTCTAATGCCATTTAATAACCCTCCCTTCTCTCAAATGATCTATGAAATCTCCATTATAACACATCCAATTCTTATATATTATTGGCTCAATTTGGGGGGCTAGACTATTGTACTGATTTATAAACTCTTATGCTAGTTATCATAAAGATTTAATTACTGTAAGTTTATACTAGCTGTTCAGATTATTAAAATCTCACACATTCATTCGTCCAGATGAACTTTAAGATCTGTCAAGTTCTAAAACAAACTCTGTAGTTATTTTTAAAACTGCATAATCTCTGAATTAATTTTGGCAGAATTTATATCTTTATAATATTTAATATTTTCATCCAAGAACAATTTCCCCTTTTATTCAACCAAGTCCTACTTTTTTCTCAAAAAAAATTGGATCCTCAAGGATTTCTGAAAAGTAAACTCAATCTTTGTCCAGTTATTAACACTAACTCCAAAGCTGTTTACCAAACCTCTTCAAAATTCTATGCAGCCTTTCCTTAAAAACAAAGTGTACAGTCCTAGGTCTAATCATAACAAAAATACATAAATAAAATCATTATGTTGTACACTTTTAACTAATACAATTATATCTCCATTAACTGGAGAGAAGAATCTTAGAATACTATCAGGTTTTTACATACTACACCACCATTAAAACTGCCCTCCTATGAGGCATAGCTGAATATGGTGTTTTTTTTCAGTAGTTTACAAAGCCAGACACCATGCAAAAGTAAAGTCTTCTCTTGAAAATGCCTACAATAGATGGTATGCTAAGTTTGTTCATAACATACCATTTAAAAAAAAAATAAAGACAGGGGCGCCTAGATGGCTCAGTCAGTTAAGCGCGTGACTCTTGATTTCGGCTCAGGTCATGAGCTCACAGGTCGTTGGATTGAACCCTGCGTCAAGTTCTGTGCTGACAGTGCAGAGCCTGCTTGGGATTCTCTCTCTGCCCTTTTCCCCGACTCATTCTCTCTCTCTCAAAATAAATAAACATTAAAAAAAAGGACAGAAGGAAAGGAGGAAGGAAGGAAGAAAAGAAAGGATATTGCTATCCTGTTTAAAAGCCCTAGGGCGCATGGGTGGCTCAGTTGGTTAAGCGTCTGACTTTGGCTCAGGTCACAATCTCACAGTTTGTGAGTTTGAGCCCCACGTCAGGCTCTGTGCTGACAGCTCAGAGCCTGGAGCCTACTTCAGATTCTGTGTCTCCCTCTCTCTCTCTGCCCCTCCCCTGCTTGCGCACTGTCTCTGTCTCTCTTTCTCTCAAAAATAAACATTAAAAAATAATAATTAAAAAAAAAAAGCCTTTACTAATCTGTCATACTATTTTTATTTCCTAAGCAGACACTGTGTATTACAGAATATTGACAGGTAACAGCTAAAGTCCATACATTGTAGACCTTCCTTTAACAGTATGATCAGAGTACACAGGCTGAGTATTCAACTATTCAACTCTTAAAATGAGGGGCACCTGGGCAGCTCAATTGGTTGCACATCCAACTCTTGATTTCAGCTCAGGTCGTGATCTCACCATTGGTGAGATGGAGCCCCGTGTGGGACTCCACACTAACAGTGCAGAGCCTGCTTGGGCCTCTCTCTTTCTCCATCTCTCTCTCTTTGCCCCTCTCTTGCTCACGTTCTCTCAAAATAAGTAAATAAACTTTAAAATAAATCTTAAAATGAAATGGTAAAAAAAATCAGGTTGTAACCTACTCCCCTTTGTTTTTAATTTTTTTAAATAATGCTAAATAATTCTGTAAGTGAACTTTTTTCAAATACCTCTAAAATATTAGGCACTATGCTAAACACTTAATCACATCTAATTTTTTTTCTTTTACCCAAAGAGAATTTAGTGTAATTATCTCCACCTTAGAGATAAATCAATTAAGATGAAAGAAGTTAAGTACTTTGCTCATGGCCACCAATCTAGAAATGGCAATGCTGGCATCTGGACCCACTTTGCACTGACTCCAGAGGCTGAGCTCTTACCTAAAACTTGGGCTTTCTTACTTGCCACAATTAAATGTGTCTATTTATTACCTGGGAGAATTTGGCATCAAATGCACTAAACTAAAATTACATTTAGATAACCTTAAAACATTTAAAAGGGTGACAAAATAAACATCTAATAAAAGAACCCTCTTATATGGTAGCATACTTTATAATTTTCTGATGACCTTATCATGAAGCAATTCTACTCCAAATGTATCAGGATTCTTTTATTATACTGACAGCTAGTCCTCTAAAATTTTCAGGTCAAATTATCTTGTTCAAAAATGAACTTGCTCACTCAAGACAATTCTAAGTTTTATTAAAAAAAAAAAAAAAAAAAAAGGTGGCCCCACTAACACCTACATCTCTGTGAGCTATTTGGAGAAGAATAAAAACCAAGTACTTCATGTTCACAGTCAATTGTCTTACTGACACTTTTCTCCTACTTAAAGCATGCTGCTTGCAGTTTAACGTCAACTCTTAGGCACTTGATCCTACGAAACTACATGTTCTAAAGACCTCCTTAACTTAAAATGACCAAAATAAAATTCTCAATCATTCAGCCAAAAATTCAGCAGTCATTCTTCACCCTTTTCTTACCCTCATCACTCGTATCAAACTGGTCATCAATCCCTTGGGTCAAACAACCCATCTCTCAACCTTCCGAATTTATTCCCACCAATCCAGCCCCCAAGCAAATGTTTGAAATTCATACACTTCACAGTTCACAATGAACTGTTTAATAGCCTTCTTGCTCTCCCCCAGTCTTTTTCTCCACTGGGCTGCCAGTGTAATCTTTATAAATCTCAAAATCAACTGTAACAAATATCCTCACAGGTATTTAATGACCCTTCTTTAACTCTGGAGTAAAGTCCATGCTCATTAGCATGGGCCACAGGGGCCTTCCATAGGTCATAAAGGCTCCTACTTTATATTATTCACTGAGCTATCCAAACATATCACAGTAATCCAAACATACTCCATCGATACTAAAATACTTGCTACTGCTAACAAAGCACACTCACTCATGCACTAAATATTTACTGAGTTACCTACTAAGTATCAAACCCTATTCTATACCTCCTTGTCTTTGCAGCAATACACAGGGCTAGCTCTCATGGAGTGTACTTTAGAGGGAAGGCAATAAAACAAACAAAAGTCAAAGAAGAGCAAGATTTCAGACACTGAAAGCTCTAGGAGGACTGCAAAACATCATAATTTACGTGAAATGTGTCCTAGGGGTAAATTTAAATTAGGTGGATAAATACCAGTGGACAAAACATTTGAACTGAGACCTAAATGATATGAAGCAACAGACCATTCAAAAGACCCGAGGACAGGGGTGCCGGGGCAGCTCAGTCAGTTAAGCGTGTGACTTTGGCTAAGGTCATAAGCTCAGAGTTCGTGGGTTGAGCCCCACATCAGCTGACAGCTGACAATGTGGAGCCTGCTTGGGATTCTCCCGCTCTCCCTCTCTCTGCTCCTCCTTGACTTGTGCACTCTATCGCAAAATAAATAAAACTTAAAAAGTTCAACTGCACACAGGCAACATGCTATATATGAAAAAATTAGCTGAAGTACAGGTATTAAATCCTGAAAAAAGTTAACAGTTTATTATACTTTATTTTACTTAACAATCTAGGAAGTTTGCAGCTATCAGCAGTTCCAGTGCAATTACAGGTGCAACTGGGAATTCAGGAATCTCTGTGGAGCTGTTAGTATAGTGAATCTTATACATAAAATACATGTATACTTTTGATAGCATATGTGAGGGGATCTCTCTAAAACTGACTTCATTGTAAAACTGACTTCATCTCTCAACATGGCTTTTATTGTTCCAGATGTTTTTTTTTTTTTAATTTTTTTTTTTCCCAACTTTTTAAATTTTTTTTGGGACAGAGAGAGACAGAGCATGAACGGGGGAGGGGCAGAGAGAGAGGGAGACACAGAATCGGAAACAGGCTCCAGGCTCTGAGCCATCAGCCCAGAGCATGACGTGGGGCTCGAACTCCCGGACTGCGAGATTGTGACCTGGCTGAAGTCGGATGCTTAACCGACTGCGCCACCCAGGTGCCCCAACTGTTCCAGATGTTAATGCATGTTCTCTTTTTACAATAAATTCATGACCGTAAGATATCAATTTGACATACATGGTTTCAGTGCCTTCATAGGCACCATGGGTTTTCTCTTCTCCATCCATTATATTCTTAGGAAATTCTAATTTACTTCCACAGGAACTTTAGCAGTTTCTCATCAGCCCTGCAGCCACTGCATAAGGTCCCCACACCACCACAGCCTCTACTCCAGGGCTGCTCCACCATGACCAGCTGCCTGTTGCCAAGGGTCTAAATCTCACTTTTTTTTTTTTTAATGTTTTATTTATTTAGAGAGAGTGCATGGGGAAGGGGCAGTGAGAGGAGGATAGAGGATCTGAAGCCGGCTCTGCACTGACAGCAGCAAGCCTAATGTGGGGCTCAAACTCACAAACCATGGGATCATGACCTGAGCTGAAGTCAGATGCTCAACCGACTAAGCTACTCAGGTGCCCCTAAATCTCACTTCTGCATTAAAATTTTCTCCAATTTGCACAGCCTGATTAGCTGTTAAGTCATCTATATTCCCAGAGAACTCTGATGGTATGTCTAATCTCTCACTACTCTGTATTATTACTCACATCATCCTCACTAAACTGCAAGGGTACAGTGAACAAAAGCCAAGTCCCATTTATTTGGGTAACTCTTCCAATAACCATCTCACACTGCCTCTACCTAAAAGGCCTCCATAAAGCTCAATAAATGTTTGCTGTAATTACCAAAATTTCTCTAGAGTTGATATTCAGAAAGCTACAAAAACTCTTAGGAATCTAGTCTTCTTCACTTTCTAAACTCCTTAAGTCAGATCATCAGAAGAAAAGATTTAACTCTCCAATCAAATTTCCAACCTAACTTCTTATGAAATCTAACAATCTAACTTATGATACCTTTTCAATATTAAAATAAAGTTCAATCCTTTTGGAAGAGGAAATAGTGTACAAATTGCATAATTTAACTAGTAAACACAAATACTATGAATAACTACCTTATTGAAGGCAGCATAGTTTGCTGAAATGTCTGTGCAAACACTGGCAATAATCTTTTCAAGTATATAGGTGCCATTTCCGGATCTCCTTTTGGCTCATTACATTCTTCTTCATCTTTATTTGTATCTTTCTTTTTCTTATCATCTCCTTTATTAACTGGACACATCCAATCACCTGCAGATATTATTCAATAAATAAACTTTTGGAAACTTTTTCTCTCAATGAAAAAAAAAAAAAACATTAAGATGAATGTACCCAATTTCAAACTATAATTATCCCTAATTAACAATGTTAAATTGAAATTAAGATACTGTATCTATCAAAGGTATTTGTAAGAATACTACTGTTCCAATTTTTTTGTATATATGCTGCCAAAGCAAGCACATGAATACTAAAGAACATTAGTCACACCAATAAACTGAATCTCAACTTAAGGAAATAATTTTGGATATTCCACTTGATTCCAGAAATTATCTCATAAAGACTCTGCATTCATCTACTCAGTGAAAACTTGAAAATGTGGTCAAAGTACTTCAGCTACACAATCCCCAACTATTCTTTACGACATTCCCATGCCCCTTAAACTTTTGATTTTGTCATTCTGGAATCACGCACCCACAGTCTCAAAGTACACTAAATAGCACACTATTAAAGGTTTATCAAATGTGAAAGTGTATGTACATAATTATTTGACTTCAGAGAAAAAACTCATTTATATAATGTTAATATATATACAAAAAGCTATGTCTGTAAAAGTGAAGCTGAAAAGTAATAGCAGATGGCTTAAAGACAAAGATTTTGCCACTCACCTGGAGACTGAAGAATAGCTACTACTTCACTGTGGCCCCTTTCCCGAGCTTTATCTAATGGAGTCTTCCCATCTTCATCTCTCAGATCTGGGTTTGCACCATGCCGTAACAGAGTCTAGAAAAGTAAAGCATTTAATTTGAATATAAGAACTGACATTTTATTTCTTCAATATCCAATTCTGCAATCATTAGACTGTACCCAAGGATTTCAGATTCTCATAATTACTTAAAGCAGGCACCAACTCAAATCACTACTTTTTTGCATATATCACCTTAAAAGTGGTCTATCTATATCTTGAAAATATTAGAGATTAATTTCACTTGGTTATTTATTAACAACTTGAATGAAGTACATTCACATCTGAACCTATCATCTTCTCCGTCAAACTCCTCCTCCCAATATTTTTTAACGCAGAGGTCCTAGTGTAAGTTTGTGACACGGTAATTTCCTCATTTCCTATGCAGTACCAATTACCAAGTTAAATCAATTCTCCTTGAACAAACTACAAAATTTATGTCTTAAATACTAATTCACCCTATTCACTTTTTTTTTTTAATGTTTATTTTGAGACAGAGACAAGAGAGTGCAATTGAGAGAGGGGCAGAGAGAGGGGGAGAGAATCTCGAGCAGGCTCCACACTGTTAGCACGCAGCTGACGCAGGGCTCAATCCCACAAACTGAGATCGTGACCTGAGCTGAAACCAAGAGTCAGACATTTAACCAAATGAGCCACCCAGGTGCCCCTACTGTTCACTCATTTTTAATGGTCAATGAACTCTCTCCCTAGCAGACTGTAAGTTCCAACAGAGAACACATCTCATGTTTTTCTTATCAGTCTCAGAGCTGCAGTTTTTTAAACTTCATCATGATGTGATATATCTGACAAATAAGTGAATACATACACACATCTGGAAAGTATGCAGTACTGGCTAAAAAATCCAAACTGCTGGGGTTTGAATCATAATTCAGTATTTTACCAAATCTAGGATGCCACAGATTATTAGATACATCATTAATTACCACTAAGAAAGAAAAAGATGCCAGTTAAATTGTGGAACATGCTTTCCTATTGCTTGGGTTTTGAATGTATTGAAAGAACTTTCTTAAAGTTAAGATTTTTTTCACACATTACTTGGACAAACATAAAAAAGAAAATATAAATGAACTATAAGGTATTCTGAACCTTCCTCATATTCTGAGCACAATTCTTCATAATTAATTACTTTTTGATTCAAAATCAACAAGATCTGTATTTCTACAAACAATGCTATCATCTGTGCCATAAAGAGCATTAATGATGCAGCATTTCTGAGTGCTCCTCTATCAGACAGGAGTCTTTACTGAAATCACTAAATCCATTTCACAGTTTTTGTTGCATGAATAGGTAATGATAACTATGCTGCAATTTCTATCCGGTCAACAGCAATTATACAACATTTCCTATTTAAGAGATGTGAAAATGTGTATGGAGGGGGAAGAGGGAAAGTGGCAGTGTATCACAGAATCAATTAAAACCAGAAGGATCTATGAAGATTAAATGATAAGACATGTTAAATACCTAAGACACTGGCTAGCACAGAGTTAAGTGCTCAGTACTACCTATCATATCATTATTAGTAATAGCAGCTATTGCTCACTGTAGGCTGATGTATAACCAAGACAGGTTAGGGTTAGATACAATTCATTTGGCTCTTTCTCTCCCACTCAACCACTCATAACTGCAAAACAGTACAGGTCAAAAGAAAACAGGTCAATAAAAATTTCTTATTATCCTTAGAAGCATCAATCTCTCTAAAAACTAGCCAATTCAAATTGACAGAATTTGGCCTTGAAGAAAACACCTTTCCCAGGTTAGAAAGTGAAGTTGTTATCCCAAATTTTCTGATAGTGTAAAGACAGTAACAGCAACTATCATTTGAGCATCTACGATGTGTTGACTACTACACTGTTTTTCATGTATTTTTTTTCTAATTACAACAATAATCATGCTATGAATATATACATTTAATTGATAAAGCTTCACATCAAATTTTTGCTGAAGTGCTAACAATCTTTTTACTAATAAGTTGAAACTTGAATCCAAGTGTGCCTGACTTAGTAGCAGACTAACATTACACTGTGTCAAATTACTTCACATTATGAATTTTCTAGAGACCTAGATCAGTCTCACATTTGGTTCAATTCAACCCTTATCATTTGATTTTGCTGGACCTCAATTTCTCTCCTAAGTGTAAAAAGAACTTTCCAAGGTCCTTTGCTAACCTAAGAGTCAAAAATATTATGATTCTTCAGCAAATAAGTTATTTGCTTTAATGATAAACAAAAATAACACAAATATGTACAAGGTTACTTGGTGCCAAGAGTAAGAAAGAAAAGACAAAGTGTTTAGCAACAGGTGACTGGCTGAATAAATTTGTGGTATATCTACATAGGGTAAGTATACACATGTAAAAAAGTTACCCAAATGCTAAAAGGAAAAGGACTTCAATATATACTATTAAATGAAAAAAGCATAGATCAGTGTATGTAACATGCTACATTTTGTATAAGGAGGGAATAAGCATATATATTTGTTTGTATCTATGCTACGAAACACTAAAAAAATAAAAACACCTACTTATAATGAGCAATGGGGAATGGAGTGAATGGAGATGGCATGGAAGCATGACTTATCAGAATAAAAGTTTTTATATCATTCTAATTTTGGAACCACGTAAATGTTAAATATGAAATTAATAATTTAAAAACCTGGATTTTACCTTTGCTACTTGAGGTCTTCCAAAACATGCAGCATAATGTAATGATGATGACCTTTGACCCCTATTAACATCAGCACCTCTTTCACAAAGAAATTCTACCTGTAAAATTATGAAGAATCATAAAGTTGCCTTATTAACAGTTCTATCTTTGATTTAAAACACTAGCTTTTATTTATCAGCTTACCATTTCCTGAGTTCCAAAAGCAGAGGCCCAGTTTAATAGAGTCTGACCCACATCATCCATAAAATTTACTTCAAAGGCTGGAATTTTGAAGGAGAAAAATAAGTTTTTAAAAATCTAACAAAATCACACTGAACTTCTCTACAGTGGGAACCATTTCAAAACTGTTATTAATAATCACTAACCACAAAATCCAGAGCCAATTTTAAACACTTAAGTAAACCATACAGTAGTAAATAACCCACAAATTCTAAGAAAAAAATATTCTAAAATGTTTAAGCCACTGAAGATTCACCAGGCTGTAAGCCTTAAAAATAAACATAAAGTAAGAAACAAAAAACCTAAATATATAACACTACTCAACAGGATACAAGTTTCCTTTACTCATTTCATTTACTCATTTAATAGGCATTTACTCTGGTCTTACCATGTACCAGGCTGATAATTATATACGTGGGGAGAGGATACAGAAGTGGATGGCCATTCTATTATCTGGCTCAACTGCTAAAACTACTGTCCATAATCTAAAAACTAGAAATTGCCCATATAATTCCTTATCTCACACATTTTTCTTTTTATATTTAAAAAAATATTTTCCGGGGCGCCTGGGTGGCGCAGTCGGTTAAGCGTCCGACTTCAGCCAGGTCACGATCTTGTGGTCCGTGAGTTCGAGCCCTGCGTCAGGCTCTGGGCTGATGGCTCAGAGCCTGGAGCCTGTTTCCGATTCTGTGTCTCCCTCTCTCTCTGCCCCTCCCCCGTTCATGCTCTGTCTCTCTCTGTCCCAAAAATAAATAAAAAACGTTGAAAAAAAATAAAAAAAAAAATATTTTCCGACCTCCTGTGTCAATTGCATCTATGAGTGCATCAGTATCTTTACTTCGAATACAGTCTATAAGCTGCCGATGTGAGCGCTCCCCGGAGCTATCCAATCTGCGAAGTCCTGGGATTCTGCCTGTAGATCCAGCACTAGACTTTGGCAAAGCTTTTCGTCCTTCAAATAATAGCACCAAGAGAAGGTCAACCAAACGCATGGTATCAAGCACACATCTTTCATCACCCTGCAATGCACTTTCAATTGAATCCGGAAGTTCTGACCTCAGGAGATCCTAGAAAGGGAATGGGAGAAAAGTTCAATATATTTGCATTATACAAAAACACTTTTTCTGCAAGATTAAAAATCAAAGATTCAAAAACACTCTTACGTGTGTGACTACTGGAGAGCCTCTGCAAAGTGTTGAGAGCAGACTTACAATTGTCGACACCTGGTTACTCAATTTGGAATCTGCAGCTGTGGAAGGCGCTCCTGTAGTGCTGCGACCTGGTTTACAAGCTGATGATGGTCCTGATACAGTACCACCAGCAGCAGCCATGCGTGATAACAGCTCCTCAGTTAATCCATGCTTTGCTAATGGAGCTGGGTCAACACCACGACGGGTAAATCGGTCTGCTAGTGATGCAAAACACCGCAGAGCTCCATCTGAAACCTAATGATGTAAAGAATATGCATATGGATAAAATTCACCTAAAAAGGGCTAAAGGTGAGTACTGCTAATTTCATTACTGAGAGTATAAGAAAGGCAGCTACAGAAAGGATATAAGGTCTAGATTTTAATCCTGGCTCCACATTCTGCTAACTCTATGACCTATGGATGTTACTTAACTGCTTAACGAGCTGTTTCCTGATATGTTAAATGGGGTAATAGTATTTATAATTCACTGTCCAAGCTTAAATAAGATGATATATATGAAGAATCCAGATAGGCAGTGAAAGCTCAATAAATACTATTATTATGAACAACTCTGCCAAAATAACCAATGAATAACCAAAAATAACTAAATGGAATGGTAAAAAGGCATTTAAAAGTCCAGTTCTATTTCCTAAAGTATGCTCATTCAAAAAAATTTTACACATATAAGATTTTAAATGCTGTGTTATTTTATTTTACTTCAATGAGAACTACTTAAGTCAACAAAATTGTGCTGAGTCATCAAATCACACTGAGTATAAGGTAGCTTTAAAAAATTATATATTTCTGAAATGTTTAAATTTTACAAATAAACTCATCATGTTTGTAATTTAAAATGTTTGGGGGCTCAGTTGGTTAAGTATCTGACTTTGGCTCTGGTCATGATCTCATGTTTTGTGAGTTCGAGTCCTGTGTCAGGCTCTCTACTGACAGGTTGGAGCTCGGAGCCTGCTTTGGATTCTGTGTCCCCCTCTCTCTCTGCCTCTCCCCTGCACTTGCTCGCTCTTTCGCTCTCAAAAATAAATAAACATTAAAAAAATTTTTTAATAAAAAATAAAATGTTTCACTGCCGAAACATAAAAGGAATACCATATAGAAATATAAAATGAGAAAAAGAGAAAACAGAATTACCTCTACTTCATCACACTATAAAATCACTTTTTGAATACAAAGTATACAACAGTGATTTATTTACCTGATGATCCTCATGTTTTAATAAACTAGACAGAGATTCCACACAAATTTCTAAAGAAGAATCTTGAGGTTCCATTTTGCCACAGAGTCTTGATACCACAGCCATGGCAGAGTGCAAGGTATCTTTATGAACCAAGTGTCCGCTGTCACGAATGAAGGTAAGCACACAATTTAAGCCACCAGCCTCGAAGACTGCTCCTGACTCACGAGTACATATCAGTTCTAACACCTACAATTAATTAACAAAAGAATACAGTAAGTCCAATTTTAATTTTCTAGCATCACAGAAAACATAATGTACCCTCTAAATTACTTAGTAGCCATACTTTAAAAAGTAGAGCAAAATGAAGTATTATATTTAATTTAGTCTAATACATGCAAGGTGTCATCATTTCAAGTGTTATCAATGTTAAAAAATTGATAGATTCAGGGCGCCTGGGTTGCTCAGTTGGTTGAACATCTGACTTCAGCTCAGGTCATGATCTCGTGGTTCATGAGTTCAAGCCCCCCACACATGGCTCACTGCTGTCAGCCTATCAGCTGAACTGACTTCAGATCCTTTATCTCCCTATCTCTGCCCCTCCCCCTCTTCACTCTCCCCAAAATTAAAAAATTTGATATATCTTACATTATTTTATGTATTAAGTCTTCAAAATCCCATGTAGGTTTTATATTTATAGCACATCTTTGTTTGGGGTAGCCACATTTGAAATGTCCTATATGGCGACCACGTTGGACACTATTGGTTCAGAGGCTAAGGACTATATAGCAAGCTAAGCAATTAAAGTAACTAAGCAAAAGTTTATAAAGGTCCTAGACATTTAAAAAAAATCATTAAATGCTTGCTATTACATTATTTATCATCCTCACACTTACTCTAGGAAGGTCAAAACATTAAAAACCAACTTTGATTTCTAAATTATGTTGATGTTTAAGGAGTTTGGGTAGAAGTAATGAGTTAACAGAGTCCACAGATCTTATGAGCATACCAGAAATTTAGACTATTCTTTAAGCAAGAAAAAAAAATTTTTTCAAGCAAGAAAAATATTTTCAGCATAAAAATAATATGATCAGGTTTCTAGTTAATAACTGGGAATGCAGCACATAAAGAGTGTAGAGGCAAATGCAAAAAAAAATTCAAGCATGAATATTCAAGACAGGATGAGAGCTTAACTAAGGCAGTTAACAGAGACAAACAAAAGGAAATAAATCAGAAAAGCACTTGATTATGAATTACATGTGTGGAGTGGATAAAGTACAGGTTTCTGTTTAGAGTGACTGGGTGAAGTTGATCACAATTATCAAAATAACTGTATCTGTAGTGAAATATCATGAATTCAGACACCTAGCTGGAGTTGTCCAACAAGCCTTTGAAAATGGAGTCTAGAACTCAAGAGAGGTCAGGCCTACAGATAAGAATGTCTGAATGGTATTGATGTTAATAGATAAGACAGTCTAGGCAAATTTACATAGTTTTAAGAAGGTAAAAAAGAACCTTATATAATATCACCACTAAAGAATAAATCAGTAATAATAATCTGCAAAGGAAACAGAAAAAGGGAGAGGAAGGTGTAAGAGACAAGAAAGAATTTGAAAATATGAGTCTGTGAATAAACAGTGGAGTAAAATAACAGACCTGAAACATGAAGTGACATGATCAAGAGACTGAGAAGAGAAAAAAAGCTCTAAACAGGAAAACATATACCTCTTCCTCCGAGGCTACAGACAGAAATAAATCTACAGATGAGGAGGCAGAAAATCAAGACAGTAACACCTACATCCGCAGCTCTCAAAGTGGAAAGAAGACATTTTTAGGAATCCTTGAAATAAAAATTTTTTCCTAATACTAATACCATGACCGTAATTATTTTTTTCATTCTCACTTTCTTGGGAATATACAGCGGAGTTTTTGAGAAGTTTTTGAGAGAGACACAGAGCATGAGTGGGTGAGGGCCAGAGAGAGGGAGACACAGAATCTGAAGCAGGCTCCAGGCTCTGAACTGTCAGCACAGAGCCTGACACGGGACTAGAACCACGAACCGTGAGAACATGACCTGAGCCGAAGTTGGACGCCTAACCAACCGAGCCACCCAGGTGCCCCCCACCTGTCTTCTATTAAGCCAGACACTACCAAAGACATACAAAAATGCTTAACAATGCTACTGTTCTAATTTTCTATTTGTTCAAGAAATAATTATTTTCATCAACAGGGGCACCTGGGTGGCTCAGTTGGTTAAGCCTCTGACTTCGGCTCAGATCATGATCTCACCGTTTATGAGTTCAAGCCCCACAACAGGCTCTGTGCTGACAGCTCAGATCCTGGAACCTGCTTCGGATTCTGTGTCTCCCTCTCTCTCTCTCTCTCGGTCTCTCTCTCTCTCTGCCCTTCCCCACCTTGCTCTCTGTGTCTCTCTCAAAAAATAAAAAAAAAATTAAAAAAAACTTTTAAATGTATGTTAACATATGAGTTTGTTATTTTCAGATAAATATTCTAAATTTTTGTTTTAATATCTAATATAGTAAATATAAATATATAATCTACATAAACAAAAGCTCTTTGAGGGCCCTTCAATAGTAAGGCTTATAAAGTGATCCTGAGTAAGTGTGAAAACTGCTGACCTAGAGCAGCAAGAATCAAAACAAGAATGAAACAGGAATCATAAAAGGAAAATCATACAAAATCTAAATGTTTTCATTAAGTACATCTAATAAAGCCACTAGCCCAGTACTGGTGCTTTTAAAATCACAAAGTTTATAATTAGTCCCACCAGGAATGAAAACAAAACAGCTAACTCTAAAAGAAGTATAGCAAAATGGTTAGGGGCACCGTGGTTCAGTCAGTTAAGCATCCAACTCTTAAACTCAGCTCAGGTCATGATCCAGGAGGGATTGAGTCCCAAATCAGGCTCTGCATTGGGTGTGGAGGCTGATTAGGATTCTCATTTTCTCTCTCTCTCTCTCAAATTAAATGGAATGGAATGGAATGGAAAGGAACAAGGAACAAGGAACAAGGAAAAAGGAGAGGAAGGAAGAAAACTAGTTAAATCCATGGGGCCTAGAACCAGACTTCCTAATGTTCATATTCCTAATCTTCAAATTTTGACTGTGCCACCGCTTGTATCAACCCCAGTGAAGTTACTCAACTTCAGTATGCTTGAATTATTTGAGAAAGTAGAAATGCTGATGTTAGCAGCACCTATGTCATATGAAGTTGTCATGAAGGTTTAAATGAACACATGTATAGTGTTCAGTACAATGTCTGACTCCAAAAGTTAATGTTACTTGTGGTTGCTGTTATTACTATTTTCAGAGAAAATCATTTGGCTAACAACAGGGATAACCTATCTCAAAATGATTGTGGCTACCAGAAACCCAAGAGCCAGCACAGAAGCGCATGAGCAGTGAGTGACCCACAATTTTCCATCAAAGATAAGATTTCTTTCCCCAAACCACACAGGATCTTCTCCAGTGCCACAAGGACCGTGATTTCCACTGCTGTCAACCACTCTCAAAGAATAATGAAAGAATTTTTTTTAGCAAAATATATTTTTTATTCTCTAAGTGACCTTCAAATGGGCCAATAAATAACAAAGACTTACCTTTACACATTGTTCAGCTAAGTCTCTGCTAGTCCTGTTATTAAGTTCGACCACAACTAAACGATTACAAAGTGCTTTTATAGCTCCATCAACCCCAACAATCCTTCGGGTGCATTCTGCAGATACATCCAGGTAGTATGTGATGGCACGGGCTGTCACCTCTAACACATTGTCCGGAGCACTTTCATCAAGAAAAATTTTGCAGAGGGCTGGTAAGAAAGTGCGAGGAGGACATCTGTAGTGAAAAAAAATCATATTACACCTAGAATTATTAAATTCTTCACATCAAAATATTAACAAAATAATAAATAAAAACTGTAACATAATACAGCATGTTTTATACTGTGTCTGCATGTGTATTAGGCAGTATTTCTCACAATGCTTTTGTTTCTATAACAATTCTCACATGCTAATTTCATCACTGCTGAAAATATCAAGTTATCAGTAAATAAAGTAGCAGCATTATCTTGAAACCCCGTTAAAAAAAATTCCTACTCAATACTCAGCTCGAACATCAACTCCTCTGTAAAACCTTCCCTAACCTCTTCAGATAGCTAAGTGGTACTTTCATGTTCCTAAAACCTCATACAAACAGTGCCCATGCTATCTAATCTATCATTTTATTTCCTTATTTACATTAAAAGGTCCTGAAGGCCAGGAACATCATTCAATTCCTGTTTTATGGGAACAAGTACTGATCTGGGGTTTAACAGACAAGGGAAAAACATACAACTTTGTAATCTTTCTGGTCCAATTTCCCCATTTGTAAAGCAAAGATAATATCTAAAGAATACATACTTTATATGGATGTTACAAAAATTAAATAAAATTATATAAACACTTAGCTCAGTACATTGTAACCATATTAAACTAATTAACTTTAGCTCTCCCTCCTTCCTATGAATAGTCTAATGCCTGCTAATATAAACCTGCATAAAACAGTTTTATCAAAAGTAGAATTTGTGAGGTACCAATAATATCCCCTATATTTTATCAACACTTAAATTATGAAAGACCATGATTCACATTTCATAGAAATCTCAGTTACATGAAATCAAATACATCATTCTAACTTCTCTGCACAAACTAAGCTTTAAATGGATTACAGATAACACAAAAGGTAGTGTGCTCTAAATGTTTTAGTGGAATTACTTTGTCATCCAAATTTTTGTGTGCTTACCTTTAAAACTATCTGTATGAACATCAAAGCAACTCTACTCTTAATCTGCTTAGATGATCTTAACTTAAGGAGTCTACCAGCAGGAATACTACCAAAGATTTCAGAAGATCTCTTACAGAGGCACCTGGATGTCTTAGTCTGTTAAGCATCAGACTCTTGATCTCAGCTCAGGTCATCATCACTCAGTTCATGAGATTGAGCCCTTCGTACTGCTCTGCTCTCACAGTGTGGAGCCTGCTTGGGATTCTTTCTCTCCCTCTCTATCACCACTTCACCCTCTCTATCTCAGCCCCACCCTCTCCCTCTATGCCCCTCCTCTGCTATCACTCTCACTTCAAAATAAATAAGCTTAAAAAAAAAAATCTCTTGCATTCCATGATTGACCAGTCATTGATTAAACACAGGTGGTTTTTATTAGTCCACAACACTAGCAATCTCTGTCACACAGTCACTTGTAATCTTCCTGAGCAGGAAATGCTCTGAGGCAACATTATAAGAGATAGTCCTCTAGCTCTCAGGTAAGATCAGAAGACTGACTAGCATATCAGAATCTTAAAGCACTTTTGCTGCTGTCTACCTATGCATATGTAGTAAACTGAAGAAATGAAAAGAGACTATAAAAATGTTAATACTATTGGGGAACAACATAGTCTTTTTTTTTTTAACATTTATTTTGAGAGGCAGAAAGCAGGTGAACATGTGCGCATGCACACGCAGGGGAGGGGAAGACAGGGAGAAAGAGAATACCACGCAGGATCTGCACCATCAGCACAGAGCCCAAAGCGGTGCTCAAACCCACGAACCATCAGATCATGACCTAAGCTGAGATCAAGAGTTGGACACTCAACTGACTGAACCACCCAGGCTCACCCAACAACACAGTTTTTAAAACTATTTTTTTCTTTAGAAAACAGTAACTTTTGAATAAAAAATAAGATGCTGAAGCAGACAGTCCTTGATTCAAAGGACAAGAACTGATTACCACATGCTTTACATTAAAAATTTTAATTATACATCTTTCTTACCCAGTACAAAAACTGCCCACCAAAAAATTAACAGAAAACAAGTGTTTAGTGTAACTTTTCTATATTTCATGTGGAAATGTAGTATTTGCCAATTTGGGGACTATATTCCCTGCTGTGTCCTCCAAAATATGACAAATCTTCTGAACAAGTATGGGTAGGGGACAGTTTAAAAAAAAAAATTCTAAACATAGGTTCTCAGATTTTAACTGTGATCAATTTTATTACCAAGAGAAAAATAAAGATGGTCAGAACACATAAGAGCTTACTTTATGTCAGGTAGAGTGAAAACCTGCTTCATGAACTTTCTAAAATTATAGTACAGAACATGGGCTGTACAAATGGGCAGAAAAATAATTCTTTTTATGGCTCCTTACTTTTTCAACAATGAGAAAGTATTTAGGCATTTTCATATATAAAATCACTAATTTTTAAATTTAGAATCAAAGCAGGGGCACCTGGGAAGCTCAGTTCATTAAGCACCCGACTTTGATTCAGGTCATGATCTTGCAGTTTATGAGTTTGAGCCCCACATCAGGCTCTGTGCTAACAGCTCAGAGCCTGGAGCCTGCTTCAGATTCTGTCTCCCTTTCTCTCTGTCCCTCCCCCTCTCATGCTTGCTCACTCTCTCTCAAAAATAAATAAACATTTTAAAAAAAGTGTTTAGAATCAAAGGAAATTACAAAATCTCAATACAAATCAAGTATAAATTGAGCAAAAAGGCAGGGAAAAACATGCCAATATTAATTAATGATCTCTAAAAAGCACAAAACAGTTGAAAGAACTATACTTATATTACTTAAAAGTTCATAATGAGGGGCGCCTGGGTGGCGCAGTCGGTTAAGCGTCCGACTTCAGCCAGGTCACGATCTCGCGGTCCGTGAGTTCGAGCCCCGCGTCAGGCTTTGAGCTGATGGTTCAGAGCCTGGAGCCTGTTTCCGATTCTGTGTCTCCCTCTCTCTCTGCCCCTCCCCCGTTCATGCTCTGTCTCTCTCTGTCCCAAAAATAAATAAACGTTGAAAAAAAAAAAAGTTCATAATGAACTAAAAAAAATCACTAACAAGTATTTTTTTTTTAAAACAAGTATTGTTTCTTAACATACTCTACTGGTTTTCCTGCTTTAAAACTATTGTAATATTAACATGTAATACCTTAAAACTGTGCTTTCAGTTGTTGGTTAGGGATTTTTTTTAAACTTTTTTTTTTTTTTTTGAGTATAGTTGACCGAGAATTTCTTTTTTTTTTTTTTTAATTTTTTTTTTTAATTTTTTTTTTTTCAACGTTTGTTTATTTTTGGGACAGAGAGAGACAGAGCATGAACGGGGGAGGGGCAGAGAGAGAGGGAGACACAGAATCGGAAACAGGCTCCAGGCTCTGAGCCATCAGCCCAGAGCCCGACGCGGGGCTCAAACTCACAGACCGCGAGATCGAGACCTGGCTGAAGTCGGACACTTAACCGACTGCGCCACCCAGGCGGCCCGACCGAGAATTTCTTAATATCATTTTCATTGAAACCCTATCTTGATAGATAATTCAACCTGGTCGATGAACTCAACCTCAACTTTATGGTTATCACAGGCACCTTAAAAAGAGCATATCCTAAACAAAACTCCTGCTTTGTTCCTCCACTCCCAAATCATCATCTTTGTGATTATTACAACCATTCAAAAGGCCAGAAACCTAAGAATCATCCTTAGTTTTTCCCCTATTTTCCTCACATTACACATCCAATCCATAAGTTAAATCACACCAATTTTCCCTCTAAAATATATCCTAAATCTGTCCACTTCTCTCAATCATCTTTTACAAGCCAACCTCAAACTCTTGTTTGGACTATTCAAATAGCTACTTAGACATCCACATAAGATATATGCCTAGCATTGGGGTGTCTGGGTGGCTCAGCCAGTTAAGCATCCAACTCTTGATTTCTGCTCAGGTCATGATCTCATGGTTTGTGAGTTTAAGCCCTGCATCAGGCTCTGCACTAACAGTGCATTCTCTCTCTCCTTCTGTCTCTGCCCTTCCTGTGCTCATGTTCTCTCTTTCAAAATAAATAAACATTTAATAAGATAAAATAAAACTTTACTTCATAAAATTTGGCCACAATAAAATTAATAAACTTTTAAAATTAAACACAGAATGGGGCACCTGGGTGGCTCAGTTGGTTAAGTGTCAGACTTCGGCTCAGATCATGATCTCACGGTGGGTGAGATTGAGCCCCACATCAGGCTCTGTGCTGACAGCTCAGAGCCTGGAGCCTGCTTCAGATCCTGTGTCTCCCTCTCTCTCTGCCTCTCCCCTGCTCGCTGTCTCTCTCAAAAATAAATAAACAATGAGAAAGAATGAAATATGGCCTTTTGTAGCAATGTGGATGGAACTGGAGAGTGTTATGCTAAGTGAAATAAGTCATACAGAGAAAGACAGATACCATACATTTTCACTCTTATGTGGATCCTGAGAAACTTGACAGAAGACCATGGGGGAGGGGGAGGGGGAAAAAAAGTTAGAGAGGGAGGCAGGCAAACCATAAGAGACTCTTAAAGACTGAGAATAAACTGAGGGTTGATAGGGGGTAGGAGGGAGGGGAAAGTGGGTGATGGGAATTGAGGAGGGCACCTGTTAGGATGAGCACTGGGTGTTGTATGCAAACCAATTTGACAATAAATTTCATATTAAAACAATTTTTTTAATTATATTAAACACAGAATTATTCAACCCCCCACCAAGAAAATAAAGAACCTAAAGCTGTACACACACACACATATACATATATACAAACACTTCAGGACACAAAGAGTTTCTGATGAGAATAACAAAAAATTACCAAGTAAATTCCAAAATGAATTCAATCACTCATATTTTTTTAAAGTATATTTTTTTTCATTTTTTAAAGTGTATTTATTTATTTTGAAAGAGAGAGAGGGGGGTGCCTGGGCAGCTCAGTCGGTTAAGCCTCCAACTTCAGCTCAGGTCATGATCTCACAGTCTGTGAGTTCAAGCCCTGCGTCAGGCTCTGTGCTGACAGCTTGAAGCCTGGGGCCTACTTCAGATTCTGTGTCTCCCTCTCTCTCTGCCCCTCCTATGCTCATGCTGTATCTCTCTCTGTCTCAAAAATAAATTAAAAAAACATTAAAAAAAAAAAGTTAAGAAAGAGAGAGAGGCAGGGAGGGCGAGAGAGCGAGAGAGACAGAGACAGAGAGACAGAGAGAGAGAGAGAGAGAATCCCAAGCAGGCTCTGCACTGTCAGCACAGAGTCCGATGGGGGGATCAAACCCATGAACTATGAGACCATGACCTGAGCCAAAATCAAGAGTCAGATGCTTAACTGAATGAGCCACTCAGGTGCTCCTCCAATCATTCATATTTTATTCCTGTATTTCTAATACAGACCTTATTTCTGTATGAACACATACTTGAGGTACATACAAAACCATGCTGGGCAAATATAAACATCATTTTAAAATTTCCATTCCAATTTCTCTTAAAAGATAAAAATCAAAATTTAGAAACCTACTCATTCATTGCTCCAAGGAATGAAAATTTGTAACATTATCTTCAATTGGATTTTCCTACAATAAACTATAAAGTTCAAAACAACCACAAGGTCCTCTATCAAATGCAGTACCATTTTGAAGGTGGTTCTAAGAAGATAATTATATACAAACACATTTGGTCAGATTTCTAAAAATAATTAAATATTTCAAACAAATGAGGAAATTTTGATTTCCTTTTATATATAATTGTGAATTCAAGACTTCAAAAAAGTTATCAGACAAAAATGTACAAAGATTTCAGTGATATGAACTATATATATCTAATAACAAGGGCATAATTAAGTATATGACATAATTGTATGACAGGTTATGAAGGTTTTATTAAGGTACTTACTGAAAACTTATGATACAAATATTGTTTAACAGAAATATAAAATAAATGAAAAAACTCATAGCCATTAGTGTTTGTGTAAAAATATCCTGAGAAAAAAACTAGAGGAAAAAGTTAAAATGGCTTATTTCTGAATGGTGCAGTTATAGATAATTTCTCTGAAAATTAGAGAAATTCTAAGCTTCTTTAAACTCTTCTGAATTTCCCAAATTTCTCATTCTCTAAACTTTTCTGATTTTTTTTCAAATTTTTGAAACAAACATATTTTGTAATTCCCAGAAAATAAATTTAAAGTTTGGGACAAGTCAACTTCACTAAGCTTATCACAGCCTATTTCTCCCAATGATTGCAACCAAAAACCTTGGACAAAACAAAAAAAGCAACTGAGACACCTGGGTGGTTCAGTCGGTGAAGTGTCTGACTCTGACTCTTAATCTCAGCTTAGGTCATGATCTCACGGTATGTGTGTGAATTCAAGCCTGATGTCAGGCTCTGCGCTGAAGGCACAGAGCTTGCTTGGGATTCTGTCTCTCCCTCTCTCTGCCCCTCCCCCACTTGTGACCTCTATCTCACAAAATAAACTTACTGGGAAAAAAAAAAGTATCTGAGGACTCTGAAAAGTACACAGCAGATAGAATGGATAGGAAGTCAAAACTTAAACAAAGACCCATGATGGAAGTGAGTTTCAGGGGCTTTTTCCTTTCCTCTTTTCTTTCCTGGTTTGACCCCTGGATGAGGCAAGTCCCCAAACTATGTAGCACGAGCACTGAACAAAAACTCAGAACCAAGAAATAGGGTCGTTGTGAGCCAGAGAGTGTGAGGAAAAAGTACTGAGGCTTTTTCTCCCTGCCTGGCCCAAAGGCTAGCCTCAGAGTTAAGCCTCAAACTAAACCATGAATGACACATCCACAGTGCAGTGGAGGTGGCCTGAGCATCTAAGGCCCTGCAGAGAACTGGGAACTAAGAAAAGGAGCCCCTGTGGTCAAAAGAGCATGAGAAGAATCCTATTATCTTCTTCTTTTTTTCTCAATACTTTCACCTGGGGGGTAGTCTAGTCTAGTCCCAGCACAAGGGGGAAGAAGAATGGAGGATAGGGGGTGGGAAGAAGTGTAGCTGTAACATCAAGAGAGTCCCAGTTTCAGAACACTAGTAAAAAAGGGCTCTGGGTAGCCAAAAGATACAGGGGAAATCTCAGAAGAAAGAGCAAAAAAGAGGATCCCCAACACAAATCCTAAGCTCACCTCCAAACTGCACAGTGGAGGAGAGGTGAAGAACAGCAGCAAAGACTTTGACAACTATGACATAATCCACCATCCAAATCCCAGATTATACTAAGAATGACACATGTACAGAGTAGACCAAAACACCATAACAAAGGCTATGAAATCACGGACATTGGAACCACCACCTACAAAGAGCAAGACAGAACTTGCAGTCTAAATCTAACTGGGTTGACTACATACCAATATAAAACAACAAAATCAACATTATCTCCAGAGGATTTTTATAAAACCCAGAATCTCACAATATCCGAAATATCTAAGATAAAATCCAAAATAACTTGAAACACAATCAGTACAATCTGATCTATCCAACTCAAGAAAAAAAGACAGCCAACAGATGCAAGCCTGAGTCAATCTGGATGTTAAAATTACCAAAGAGGATTATAAATCAGCTTTTATAGCTATACTCTACTAGGTAAATGTGAACATTCTTGAAATGACTGGAAACAGAAGTTTTCAGCAGAGAAACAGAAAATATAAAAAAGAATCCAATAAAAGTTTTAGAAATAAAAAGCACAATTTGTGAGGGGAAAAAACCTTACAGATGGAACAGAGTAAAAAGATTGGGAGAAAAAAAAGGAAAACTCTCAGGAACCTGAGGGAGCATTATCAAAAAATGTAACATTTGTGCCACTATTGTCCTAGAAGGAAAGGAGAAAAAAATGGCTATAGAAAATAGATTTGAAGAAGCTTACCAAATTTGGTCAAAGACATACAGATTCAAGAAGTTCAGTAAACCTCAAATAAGACAAATTCAAAGACAACCATGCACAGAAAAAAATCATTATCCAATAGCAAAAAGCCAAAGGCATATATTTTTAAAAACCTTAAAAAGAGCAAGGGAAATACAACACAAAGAAACAAAGATTAGAATGAGCGCAGATTTCTCATCAGAAACCATTAAAGTGAGAAAATAGTGGAATGATATCTTTAAAATGATGAAAAGAACTCTCAACCCAGAATTTTATATCCAGCAAGAGTATCTTCACAGCATGAAGGCAAAATAAAGATATTCTCAGATGAAGGAAGACTAAGAGAATTTCATCAGTAGCAGACCTCCCTAAAAGAAATACTAAAGAAAGTTCTTCAGAATGAAAGAAAAGAACACCAGAGAGATACATGGAACTTTACAGGAATGAAAAAAAGAAATATATACATAGGTAAATATAATAGATTATTCTTCTCCCATTAACCTGACTGCTGAAAGTGAAAATTGTAACAGAGTATCTTGAGATTTTCAATGTATATCAATTTAAAACACATAAATATTAGGGGTGCCTGGGTGGCTCAGTTGGTTAAGCAGCCGACTTCAGTTCAGGTCATGATCTCAGAGTTCACAAGTTCGAGCCCCACACTGGCCCTGTGCTGACAGCTCAGAGCCTGGAGCCTGCTTCAGATTGTGTGTTCCCCTCTCTCTCTGCCCCTCCCCTGCAGGTGCCCACTCGCACACGCTCTCTCTCTCTCTCTCAAAAATAAACGTTTAAAAATATATATACATAAAGGGACAGAGACAAAACACAATAGCTAAGTTAAAATATAACACTACAAAATATTCTATACTTTGAAAGACAGGAAAGAAAAAACTGAACAAAAAACAAATATTCAAACATTATACATATATCCAAATACACTAAAAGTTATATCAAATGTAAATGGTCTAAATTCACCAATTTCAAACAAGAGACTGTCAGGTTGGATTTAAAGAAACACAAGCCAATAGCTCAATAGAGCACGTGACTCTTAATCTCAGGGTTGTGAGTTCAAGTGCCACAGTGGGCTTGGAGCCTACTTAAAACACACACACACACACACACACAAGCCAACCATATACTGTCTACAAGAAACCCACATATATACAATGACATAGATTGGTTAAAACTGAAAGGATGGGAAAACATAGACTAAACAAACACTATCAAAAGAAAGCTTGTGGGGTGCATAGCTGGCTCAGTCAGTGAAGCATGTGACTCTTGATCTTAGGGTTGTGAGTTTGAGCCCCATGTTGGGTGTAGAGGCTACCTAAAATAAAATCTTAAAAAAAAAAAAAAAAAAAAAAAGCAAGCAAGCTTGAGTGGCTATAGTTATAGAAGACAAAATAAACTTTAGAACATGGAAAATTACCAGAGATGAAAAGAGTCTTTTCATAATGACAAAAGGGTTGATTCACCAAGAAAACAATCCTTTTAAAGACACCTCAAGGCTTCAAAATACTGGAAAAACAGAAATAATGGAAGAGAAATACTTGGAGACTTCAATACATGTCTTTCGGGAACCTATAAAACACATGGACAGGCAATCAACAATATAGACTGATCACCACTATCAATCATCCTGACCTAATATGACACTTAGAGAACATTCCACCCAACAAGAGCAGAATATACATTCTTCTCAAGTGCATGTGGACAAATCACCAAAAAACAGACACATGGGCCATAATACAAACCTTAACAGATTTAAAATAATTAAAATAATATAAAGTATATTCTCTGACCACAACAAGAACACAAAAATATCTGGAAACCCCCAAATATTTGTAACTTAAGCAACACTTTTAAATAATCTACGGGTAAAAAAGAAAGTTCTAAAGGAAGCTTTTAAATTTTGTGAGCCAAATGAAAAGAAACAAAATCAACTAAAGCGAAAAGAGGAATTTATTATTAAATGCTTATATTAGACAAGGTCTCAAATTGTAACCTAAGCTTCCACCTAAGAACCAGAAAAAAAGGACAAATTAAACTTCAAACCAATGCAGAAGGAACTAATACAGAACAGAAATCAATAAAACTTAAAACAAGAAAATATAAAAAATGTACTAAACCAAAAGCTGCTTCTTTGAAAAGATTAATAAAATTGGTAATCTTTAGTCGGATTGATCAAAAGATAAAAATTACCAGTCTCAAAATGAAAAAGAAAATTATCACTACATACTGTACAAACATCCAAAGGACAAAAAAGGAATACTACAAACAACTCTATGCCCATAAATTCCTTCAAAGACATACTACCAAAATTCACTCAAGAAGAATTAAGTAACCTTAACAGTCCTCTATTACAGAAAGAATTAGTTAAACATATCAATTTATTCCTACGGATTGTGTTGTTGGTGTTTATTTAAGAAATATTTGCCTAACCTAGGGTCACAAAGGTTATCTCCTATGTATTCTTCTAGAGATTTTATAATTATACATTTAACATTTAGATCTATGATTAATTTTAAGTTTATTTTTGTGTAAGGTGTGGGATATGAATCACAATTTTCTTTTTTCCATGTGGATACAATAGTTCTAGCACCATAAAAAACAAACAGACAAAAAAAAACTACCCTCTTCCACTGAACTGCCTTTGCACCTTTGTTGAAATGAGGTGTCCCTGTACATGAGTCTATTTCTGAACTATTCCATCTCATCAATCCATTTAGCTTTACATCAATACCACACTGTTTTGATTACTGTAGCTATAGAACAGGGATTCAAATACAGTATCATTAGTCCTCTAACTTGTTTTGGTTAGCATAGGTCCTTTGCATTTCCATGTAATTTTGAAATCAGTTTCCCAATTTCTGCATCTTGTCAGATTTTTCTCTAAGAATTTCAGAAGAAATGAAAATTCATATTTACACAGTAATCTGTATGCTAATGTTTATAGCAACCTTGGTCATAATGACTAAAACTAGAAAAACCATTTACCTTCAAGAGGTAAATGGATAAACCACCTCTGGGATGCATCCATAAAATGGTACTACACAGCAATGGGAAGGAAGGAACTATTACACACACAGCAACATGGATGATTATCAAATGCAATATACTACATTTACATTTGAATCTGAAGCCAGATTCAAAGGCTACACAACGTATATATGATTCTACTCATACAACACTGTGTAAAAGACAAAACTATAGCAGCAGAGAACAAACCACTGATGGTCAAGCACTGGAGTTGGGGAAGGATTTAACTTCAAAGGTACGGCTCTAGGAAACTGCTATGCATTTCAACTGTGGGTGGTGGTTACATGGCTCTGCATTTGTCAAAAGTGGAACTTTACTGTAATTTAAATATATTTAAGAAAAAAAATAAAGATCATGCATATAATAATCACAGACCTCCCTGAATAGCACTAAAAGTATACACCTATGGTATAAAATCTTATTTTCAATTAAAGAGTTTTTCAAAATTTTACTTGCTAAATATTTGTCTCTTACTTTATGGGTAGAAATTACATTTATACAGTGTATTAAACCTAGTACTATACTATAATACCAACCTATAGACTCAAAGGTCTATGTTTCTTAATTAGGAAACATTAGGATTACTCATCTATATGGAACTGTCAGACCAGTCAACCACACCAATGAGATTAAGAAACTTCAGATGAATCCATATTTAAGCAATGGTTTCCAAAATGCTACCTGCAATCACATCAGAACCTTTCCCTGATGAAAAGCAGAGATAAATAACTTAAAATAAGAACAAGTTTCATAAGGTTCCAAAGAGAAATAATTTCCCTGGGCACTGTAATAGTTTTTATACTATATCATACTCTTTTTCTAGACTGCATCACTTGAATTTTGGCCAAGATTTCTTAAGATTTACAATACAAAATTTAACTTTAAAAAAAAAAAGGAAGTTATGTATAGTGGCAATATTTTACTGACTACGGTCTGTAAATTCTCCATTTCTTTTATATAAAACTAAACAAAAGTTTAACTATAAAAGTCTAATAAATTTGGTTTTGTAAAGATAATAAATAGCATCTTTTAAGTCCTTTCATCTTTTATTTTATTTTATTAATTTATTTTAGAGAGAGAAAGAGTGTGAACAAGGGAAAGGGGCAGAGAGAGAGAATCTTAAGCAGGCTGCATGTTCAGCATTAAGCCCCATGCGGGGCTCGATACCATGTCCCTGAAATCATGACCTGAGCTGAAATCAAGAGTCAGACATTCAACTGACCAAGTCACCCAGGTGCCCCAAATCTTTTATTTTATTTTTGTCCCTGTCCCAGCTTTGACTCTGTGTTGCTTAACTAAAAATAACTCATGGCACGGCAGTTGAAAATTATGGCCTTCCCTCTCAAAGAAAAAAGGAGTAAAATTCCAAGATGTAGACTTGCTTTTCTCCAGTTAAAATACACACACAAATCTGACTGCAATTCATCCAACAAATATCTACTGAATGCCTTTTTATGCCAAGTGTTGTGCTAAGTGTTGGGGGGGTAGGAGAGAAAGATGAACAAGACAGTGCTAAGCTCTGAGGAACTCAAAGGTCTAAAATTTTCTATAAACTGGAAGAGATGGCTTTTTTTTTTACATTTTAAGGCGATAGACACTTTGATAAACAAAGCTCACTGAAGATCATTATCTATGAGCCCCCTAGAGCCCAGGGATAAGAACCTTAGAGAATGGTTTTCATCTTCCAGCGCTTCTTTCTGCTGTCCACTGAAAAGAAGTATATAAACACCTGATTTCTGTAAACAGAAATTACTTAACTTTTCAGGATTATACATATTTGGTGAACATTCTCTAATCAAGAAAGCATCAGCTGTGGGCTGATCAAAAAAGTAATTTCACTTCCCTGTTACTCTACCATGAGGTAGATGAGAACAGGAGTTAATATGGAAAAGGCAGGTACATAAACACAGAGAGGTAGGGAAAATACATATTGATGCTGTCATTGTTTGTACTACAGAGAATACAATGCTCCTTCTCTTGCATGCTTACCAACTAATTTCATGACTCTGTAAGTACTTTTTTTAGGCATTTTAGGCCTAAGTGAAAAACAAGCACAACATGAATAATTTCTTCAGTTTCTCAGTATCTGGATATTAGCTATTGTATGCCAGGCACTATGCTTAGCAACAGAAAAACAAAAGTAGTAGTTATATTATGTATCTAGTACTGTAGGAACACAGGAGATGTCTTTGAAATCAACATTTAAATTCTGTCCATTAGGTAAAGACCCAGAAGATTTTGTAAAAGTGAGTGATACAATCAAATCAGTATTTTAAGACCCTTTACACCTCAAAAAGTTGGGGGAAAAGACCATGAATATTTTAAGACTATAACTCGGTACAGTCAGCTTGGAGACAGGGATATCTGTTATGAAGCTACTAGCACTATATGAGCATAATAATTTCCCCATACCAATCCGAGGTATTGTCACTCTTTTTAGTCTCCTACTCCAGGGAGAAAACAGATGTCATCAGACAGAAATCCCTTCAGCTTTTTACCATCAAACCTAAAACATCTGCATTTAATCTCTCCATCTTCCCTGCTTTACAACAAGAACACATAAAATCTCTCTCTCCAACAGTGAGAGCTTTGCTACTAAACTAAGATGTTCTGATCAACAGCTTCAGCATTATCTGGCAGCATACTAGGAATGCAGACTATCAGGTAGCACACCAGACCAAATGAATCATAACTTGCAATTTAACAAGATCCCCAGATGATTCACATCATGCACAATGAAGTTTAAAAAGCACCAGTCTTAACAGAAGCTGATTTTCTCCCAGTTTCTCAGAATCCTAAACACTATAGATATTCCATTCTCTCTCCTACCTCTATAACCTTTAAAAGACAAAACCCTACACCCCCATTCCAATCTAATTTTTCAAAAACCTTTTCCACACTCCCCATCTCTATTTCTTCATATCCTACTTCTGGACCAATTCAAATCTGCCCCTTATCACCCTCCATTCAGCTCTCATTAAGATCAATGATCTTAGGGGGTGTCTGCGTGGCTCAGTCGGTTAAGCGTCCAACTCGACCTCAGCTCAGGTCATGATCTCTCAGTTCTTGAATTCAAGCCCCACGTTGGGCTCCGTGCTGGCACTGAGGAGCCCTCTTGGGATGCTGTCACTCCCTCTCTCTGCCCCTCCCCCACTCATGCCCATACTCTCTCAAAATAAATAAAGAAAAACAAAAGATCAATGCCCTTGAGAATGAGGCTAAAGGACACCTTTCAGTCTTCACCCTACTTGACCTCTCACCACAATTAAACACAATTGTCCTTTCTCTTTTTGAATCACTTTCCTCCTGTGTTGACATGTATACTAACGATGCAAAAGCAATGGTGGATGAAACTGCTGGTGCTTCAGCATGAATCAAGGCCAGGGGTACTAAACTGTACTACTACTAACTGGATTCTTCACTGCCAAACTCTAGCATGGGGGGAGGGAGGAGCCAATTTCACTACAGAATAACCTTGATGAAGCAAAAATAATTATTTTACTGTAACTCAACCCTCGAATACCTATTTTTTTTAATATCCTACATCAGAAAATGGAAGTGTAAAGCACTTCTGCATCCTGAAGAATGATGGTTGTGTCAAAGGAAAGCACTGTTATAGAGCTGAACTAGACACTTTTTTCATGCAACACCATGTTTACTTGAAAGAACTTCTGACAAACCATGATTATTCAGACTTGGATATCTGGCAAACATTTTCTTAAAACTTAACGAAGTAAATAAGCCTTCCACTTCAAGGAAAACAACTGACAGTATTTATCGCCAATGATAACATTAAAGCTCTCAAGCAAAAATAACAATTTTGGAAAACTTGTATCTGCCACCATGAACTGGACAGCTTCCCAATATTGAAACTTTTCTGATATCAGTATTCACATTAAACAAATGTGAGTTTGTGATACTGTAGAATGACATATGTTAACATTAGGAATATCTGTACAGCTCAGTAAATCAATGATCAGTGCACAATTGTACAAGCATAAAAAAGGGTACAGAGTATAAAAAGTTCACTGACATGATTCAGAATCCACATTGTAACTAACCCTTAAGAAACTATCACTTGTCCAGTTTTGTATGGTATCAAAGAAGAATACCCATAATTATATTTAAAAAATCATTACAACATTCCTCCCTTTGCCAACTACATCTATGGAGGATTTTTTTTTTCATACATTTCAATCAAAATACAATGCAACAGACTGAATGCAGAGGCAGATATGAGAATCCAGCCAAATCCAAACTCATGTTCTTAGCCCCTCAAAATTCTTCCAGTGTTCTCTCTCAATGAATGGCACCATCATCCATTATAACCTGAATATTCCAGATACCTCCTTTCTCACTCTCATATACAATCATTCGACAAGTTCTATTTTACCTCCTGAATCTATCTCAAATCTATCCACTTCTTTTTATTTCTGTTACTACAAACCTCTCTCTCTGGATAATAATCTACCAAGTCTACAAGCATTTGTTCTTTCTGTCCTCTCCACCTATCTACTTTTGTTAGAGTAGTTAATGTTTTTGAAAGACAAACATAATCACATCAGTCACTCTTACAGTACTCCACAGTCTTCTACAGTACTTTTATCTCTTAAGATAAAACCAAAAGCTTTTCTTGTCATATATACAAGACTCCATCCCATCTAGCCTCTACCTTCTACAGAGCACTCTGCAACCTTTCCTTGTCCCAGTGACAGTAGTTTTCTCTAAGTTACTCAATCACATCATACTTAGCCACTTCAAATTCTTCACACATCGCCTCTTTGAACACCTTTCTACCTCACCTCTTCATACTTTATCCCAAAAACTTATTCATCCTTCATATCTCTAGGAAAAACCACTTCCTCAAAGAAGGCCACAGTGACCATTCCCACCCCTCCAGGTCATGTGTGTTCTACATACGGTCATAGCACCCTAACCTTTTCCTTCATCGCACTTATCACAATTTATAACCACAATTTTACTTCTATAATTACTTAATATCTGCCTTCCCTATTAGACTAGTAGGCACCATAAGAGCAGAGACTCTATCTGTTTTGGTCATCACCATATCTCTAACATCTGACATAAAGTAGGAAGACAATTTATAAGGTTAAACCTTTGTCACTGTTGTAAGTATTTTTTATTTTTTCCTGTAAATACACAAGAGAAGGTTTTTACCACTGTATTCAACCACTTTGGAATCCAGACTCGAGAGAGTCTTCTTTGGGATCTCACCCAAAGAATACACTAGGAAAATCTTTAATAGTGGTTGCCTTTGAACTGATTAGTCAGAAACAGGAGAGCAAGAGACTTTGTACTCTGTATCCTTTCATGCCCTCATAATTAACTAAGATGATTATTTTTTAAAAAAGAGCCTTCTGGTACCTAAAAGTAGTACCCCTAATATTTCATTTTCTAGATCTTCTGGGGAAATCTTAGATTCCACCCTGAAAAGACAACTTTTCAATTATACTGTCTGAAAATATAGTAGGCAGGATCTACGAGAAGCCAGGATGCATCTACTTATAATAGTATGTACAATAATCATCCATTTTAATGTGAATGCAAAATCATTTGTAATTCATTTAATTCTTATTAAATTTGTAACATATTAAATTTAACTCACTAACCACAAATGAAAGCAAAAACTAACCCCAAACTTGAATTTTACTCTCTAGGGCATAACCTTATAAGTTCAGGCATTACTAAGAAACATCACAGTTTCACAGAAAATATATATTCATTAACTTCAAAAAGACAGTCAAAACTGGTACAAAAAATGGAGAGCCATGTAAAATCTAAATTAAAAAAAAAGACTTAACATCCGCCTTTTTTGACTAAACAGACATATAACTATTAATATCTGAACATATATTTACTCAATGTAACTAAGGACTCTTTGCTAGTATCTTATGAATTCAAGTTGGTATGGGAGATTTTCACCAATATTCAAAATATGCGTATCATCTTGTTTTTCCCTACCTTATTTGTTGACTGTTGCAAAGAATTTAAAAAGGCTCTCCAAAATCAATCACTTTTACAAAATAAAGTCCCAAAATGAAATTCAAAATTAGAAATTTAATATTAGTATGCAGCCCACTTTAACCAAAACACTTCTCACATACATTCTTTCATTTAATCCTCACAAAGAGCCTACAATAAAGAAGATAACTGCTATTTTATAGAGAAAGAAAGGCTCTCAAAAGCTAAATGACATGTAGCTGATCAAGAATCCAAGAATCTGAACTCAGATCTCTGATGCCACAGCCCATTCTTTCCATCTCACTATGGGGCCTCTCTGGTTTAAATTTTCCTTATGACAAGAAAAATCTGACTAAAGAACAAAGAGAGCAAACTAAGTTTTGTTTCTTTTTTTAATTGTCACAAATTTAATCAAACATCCATTTTTAGGTAGACAAATGACTGTTATGCCACATGAAACAGGGATAACCATTCCAATTTGAAATAGTCTTGTATCTTTACTAAGTAAATAAAAAATATAAGTCACATCGACTTTAATTTCATCTTTCTTAAAATTACATTGTATCAAATATAAAAGTCTAGAAGGGAAAATGGAAAAAATAACAATTATGTTACGATGGTAGAATTTTATATAGGGATGAGTTTTATATTTTAAAAATGTCCTTAAAAATTGTTCTTATATGGTAACACTTTTTTTAATGCCATTACAAATTACTATACATTAGTACCTAAGAGAAGATGCAAAACAACTGTTAATTTGACTAGCAAGTGTAACTTTTTTTTTTTTTTTAATTTTTTTGAACGTGTATTTTTGAGAGAGACAGTGTGAGCAGGGGAACCGGCCAAAGAGAGGGAGACAAAGAATCCAAAGCAGGTTCTAGACTCTGAGCTGTCAGCACAGAGCGCGACGTGGGGCTCGAACTCACAAGCCCTGAGCCAAAGTTGGACATTTAACTGACTAAGCCACCCAGACACCCACAAGTATAACTTTTTAAAATACCAAAAGTGGGGCCCCTGGGCAGATCAGTCGGCTAAGTGTCCAACTCTTGATTTCAGCTCAGGTCATGATCTCATGGTTGTGGGATCCAGCCCTCTGTCAGGCTCCATACTGAACATGGAGCCTGCGTGGCATTCTCTCTCCCACCCTCTCTCTCAAAATAAATAAACTTTAAAAAAAATTTTTTTTTTTTAGGGGCACCAGGGTGGCTCAGTTGGTTAAGTGTCCAACTCTTAGTTTAGGCTCAGGTCATGATCTCACAGTTCATGAGTTCAAGCCCCACATCAGGATCCACACTGTAAGTGCTTAGAATTCTCTCTCTCTCTCTCTGTCCCTCCCCAATTGTGCTGTCTCTGTCTCTCTCAAAATAAATAAAAAAGAAAAGAAAAAGAAAAATTAAAAACAAAAAAATTTTTTAATAAAATACCAAAAGTAATTCTCAAGTTAATAAAGACCTTCTAGGGGCGCCTGGGTGGCGCAGTCGATTAAGCGTCCGACTTCAGCCAGGTCACGATCTCGCGGTCGGTGAGTTCGAGCCCCGCGTCGGGCTCTGGGCTGATGGCTCAGAGCCTGGAGCCTGTTTCCGATTCTGTGTCTCCCTCTCTCTCTGCCCCTCCCCCGTTCATGCTCTGTCTCTCTCTGTCCCAAAAATAAATAAACGTTGAAAAAAAAAATTAAAAAAAAAAAATATCCAATAAAGACCTTCTAATGAAATCTATGAATATTCAAAATTCTACTTCACTTTACCATGAATCCTGCTAAAACAAGTGTCAACAGGAGGGCTAAATTATTATAAAGTTTGTTAATAACAAAAACTAGTTGACATAAATTGGCCATTAACAAACTGTGATTTTGAAACTTTGTTTATAAGGGTTTTTATCTTAAGATTTTTATCATTTTAATCAGATTTACAACCAAAAGTTATTTTTGTTTATTAATTCATCTTATTCATTCAAAATTGAAAACAATTAAAAATACTTTGTCAATTTAGTAATAAGAGCCTTTATTGCCATCCAAAGAAATTAAAATAATTATACCAAGTTTTAAGTCAACATCTAAAACATTTTCTAATTTCTTCAAACTAGCATTAAAACAAATACAGAAAACAACTGAGTTTTCATTTACTAACTACTGGAATTCAAAATTGTAATTAATTAATATAAAATAAACAATAAAAACCAAATGTGTTCAGCATTCAGAAGAATGGTTAATCTAACTGGGCAAGTATCACACGAGGGAAAAAAACAACATTTATAGCCAATCTAGTAATGAATTCTCTTTTACATTTCTGCACTAATTCTACATTAAAACCTCTGAATAAAACTGTTTAAACTCTCTAAAATTTCAAAATCTGTTTCTACCATTCCAAAAATATGCTATAAGAGTAACGTCCAATTTAAACCCTCCAAACTGAAATTTACAAAGCAATCATTTGCTTTAACAAAAGTACAATGTCATATAATACTAATGAAGAAAGGGGAGATTGGAAACTAAGTTCATTATCTTTTCTATTTCCTTATTTATTTCAAGGTAATTTCTTGGTACAGAAATAGGTACCTTTAAAGAAGTATTTGTATTTTCTCAGTTCATAACGTATTTTGAAAATGAATCAAGTTACAATTAGTTTTCCCTAATTCCTATTCATTCAACAAACACATTTGTGTCATGACAATGATCATTACAGGAATTTCTTCACTTACTAATTTTTATTTCTCAGAAATAAAATGTAAAACTGCAGAAACTTCTAAAAAGTTAACTTTAAAAAAAATTTTTTTTCAACGTTTTTATTTATTTTTGGGACAGAGAGAGACAGAGCATGAATGGGGGAAGGGCAGAGAGAGAGGGAGACACAGAATCGGAAACAGGCTCCAGGCTCTGAGCCATCAGCCCAGAGCCCGCCGCGGGGCTCGAACTCACTGACCGTGAGATCGTGACCTGGCTGAAGTCGGACGCTTAACCGACTGCGCCACCCAGGCACCCCTAAAAAGTTAACTTTAAAACTCACTAGAGAAAATTCTATGCAAAGTGAAGTCAGCAAATGGTTGAAAACAGATGTCACCAGAGCAACTCCAAAAGATGATGAAGGGATGTACTTACGTTTCAAAACAACGATCCACGTTGTCAGACATCAAAAGCAGCATGCATAGCTGTTCAAGGGCTATTAGCTGCATGTCCCTTTCATCTCCCTGTCCCATCTGTAGCCATTCCAACAATGTATCAGGATCCACATCTGCCATGGTTTTTTAAAAGCCTCTTTGCTTAAATTAAAAAAGTAAAAGGAAAATTCCTTTAAATATCCAGGACAGATCAGCTTGGGTTAAAATTTTTTTTTTCTTTTATATCAGCTAGAACCAAATGTTCCTGGTGTCCTAGGAATTAGAAAAGACTCATAAGTATGTTTGGAGAAAGTACTTTAAAGCAGTTTTTCCACTTCCCTTATTCCTCAGGTTTAATGTTTATATATCATACTAAATAAAAACCAGTTTTGCACAAGAGTATAAGGGTAGGTAGTTTCTACTTAACTGGAAACCAGAGCTGTCTTTGTCAAACACAGTCAAACAAGCTTCAGATCCCACTACTGCTATCACCCAACGTCTGTGCCAAAAGGCAAAGAACACCTTCCTAAAGGTTCTTTTTTTTTTTTTTCCAGCAAACTTCTTCCCCCCTCCTCCACCCAAAACTGATCTTCAGATAAGGGTTAGATTCAGTATTTTGAGGAGGCTCTAAACACTTTGATCCAATCCCCCTCTAAAAAAAGTTTCTGCTTTAAGATTATCTCCAATTTCACAAATTCTGCTGACTTCCTAATTTACTTACTGCTTCTTAAGATGTCCACATACGAACAATAATTAGATACAAGATGTATCTATGAATAAAGGCTTGGTTAAGAGTTCTGGCAGTCCTGGCAACTATTCTTAAAAGTTTAAAAAAGAAATGCTAAAAGTAAATGCAATGGACTAACACCTTACGGATCAGAATACAAGCCAATCTACGGTCCTCTTTCCCCATCCCCACAGAATGGGGCAGTTGGCTTAAAAACAAAACAAAACAAAACAAAACAAAAACAAAAACACGAAATAAGAGAAGCAGCCCCAAAAGGCAAGTCATTACAAAAGCCCGTAGGCGCCCTGACGGGACGACAGCTTTGGGTCCCACGTACGCCAGCTGCAGGTGTGTGAATCCAACCGCGGATCACGGTGGGCACCCAACGGCGGCGACCAGCAGGAATGACCCAATACTCCGGGCCCAGCCGAGCCCCGCGCCGGGAGGCGCAGGCACCTGGCTCTGGTTTCTTGGCACCAAACCCCGCTAAGTTAGCTACCTGTGTCTAGGAGGGGGAAGTTCAGGAGGAGAAGCAGCAAGCCTCCAGTGCCCAGAACAGGCCGCCGGGCCGAACAGGGCGGCGGGTCTCTCGGGAGCTGAGCCCGGAACTCCATGGCTCCGGGGGACGTCCCTGGCCGACCCGGCGGCGAACCCTTCTCAAGGGCAAGGGGGGCCCGCCGCGGGCTCCGGCTCCGGCAAGCCGGGCCCCGCCGCGGGCAGGGCCGAGGGACGGGAACAAAGGGGCTAAGCGGGTAAGCCCGCAGCAGCCCGGCCGACCTCAACTGGGGCTGGGGTCTCACTCCCGGGACGCCGCCGGGCATCCCGGATCCCGGCCCCCAGGCTGGCCCTTCCGACCGCGTAAGGCACTCCCGCCTCCCTATCCTTTAAGCTCTTACCCGGGCTTGTCGTCCCAAACCGCTCCCGTCCAGCTCCAAGCAGGCCGCGGGCAGAGCCAGGCCCGGCCGCGGCCCTCGAGTTACCAGGAAGCCGCAGGCCGCGCAGGTCGAGCCGGGCAAGCGGCACAGGAAAAGCCGCGCCTCGTCCCTCCCCTTCCTCCGTGGGGACCTGGAGACAGGGAAGCGAGAGGTTCCCCCGACCGGCTGCAACCAGCGCACGTCCGGTCCCCGGCACGCGGCTCCTCAGGCCTGAAGCTCAGAGGCTCGCGCGGTGCTGCCGGCGGCGGGGGGAGGCCGCGTCCATCGCGATCCCGGAGGGGTAAGGGAGGAGGGTCGAACGAGAGCGGGGCGGGGAAGCTGCGGAGGGCAGCCGAGCTCGGCGGAGGCGGAGCAAATCGACCCTCCCGGCAGCGGCCCCGCAGGCCGCCACGTGGGGCGCTGCGGAGACCTGTCGGCCGGCGGCGCAGCAGCGCCAACCTGGGGCGCCGGGCGACCGGACGCGTGGCCGCCACTACCGAGACGGTCTGGCCCCGCGGGCCTCGGACTCCCTTATCAGGAGTCGCTTTTCGGTCGTATGCCTTGGCCCCTTTACGCTTCGCTGGCAATGCGAGCACGCTCCCAGCACCCCCGCACACTGGTGCACGCACGCTCAGCTTGTTTTGCACCGTGCCTACACACTTAGCGTGCTCCTGCTGTTAGGCCCCCACCCTGCACGTCATAGCGGTGGCCCAACCTGTCCTTGCCTAGTCTCCGGCCCGGCGGCCGGCACTCCGACGCGAGCTCCCCTCCTCCCCGCCCAGCAGCCCTACTCGCGCGCGGAAGTGCGTCGCAGGAGGAAAAGCACCCTCCCCCCCACCCGGTGTCCTGGGAGGCGAACCCCCTGCAGTTCACGAGAAAGAAAACCTTTCACCATAACCCTGAGCAGAAAATATTTTCAAGTATTATCTCCATCCCACTGATAAGAGAACTGAGCTGCAAAAAGCGTGAATTCAGGCTCAGTGGCGTCCCGGTAAGCAGCGCAGCTGAGAGTGTGCTTTTGACTGTCCTTTCTGTGGGTTGTGGTCTCAAGTACATCCGTGGTTATTCCTTTCAAACGTTTTGTTTTACACGCTTTGAAAATAAAATCCGCTTGCTTCTAAGACGTACTTGGAGATTTTTAGGATGTAGTTAATTGGAAATGTAAATATAGCTGTTTTTAATAAAGAAACGAACCCCTTGGTTTGTGAGATAAGCAAACCCATACCTCGGACACTCTCACTGTACTTTCCCCTTTTCATCTTTTAAACAAAAATGAATATTACATGATAGAATTTGTGTCCCTTTAAGCAACCTGCATATGCTTAGCCAGTATTTTGGAAATTACAGATTTTCACTTCAAACATATATAGGCACGTGTCCCACTGTCGCAGGTAATGATCCCTAGGTCTCCTGTTAACAGTTCAAATCAAGAGAAAAGGGTAGAGGATTCCACTATCTTGTCACAACTACAACACATACAGAAAATTCTTTGGTAGCTATAAACATGATTTGGAGCTACCAGGAAAATCTTCAAGGAGGAAGTAGCATTCTTTCTGTACCTTGAAGAATGGGTGGAATATAGACAGTGCAAGGGAGGGGGAAGAAAACAAGCAAAGCCTGGTATCTTCTGACAAAGGAAAGAGGGACAGTGCCCCGAGCAAAGAATCTGCATTAAACAATGAAGGGGAGAGAAGGTAGGGACTAAAGTAAGTAGGGCCTCGAATGCCAGATGCAGAATTTAAGCTTAGGTGAGTAGCAGGTTTTGGATTAGAACACTGTCTAGAAGAATTAGGTCTTAGAAAGATTGATAGAATGGCTTAAAAGGAGCTACCTAGATAAGAAAATTAGCTGGGAGGTTGCTGAAATCCTCCATAGGTGGAGGGAGAAAGGGCCTAGTTATTGGCAATAATAAAGAGCTAGGGGCGCCTGGGTGGGCTCAGTCGGTTGAGCGTCCGATTTCGGCTCAGGTCATGATCTCACAGCTCGTGAGTTCGAGCCCCACGTCGGGCTCTGTGCTGACAGCTCAGAGCCTGGAGCCTGCTTCTGCTTCTGTGTCTCCTTCTCTCTCTGCCCTAAACCACTCGCAGTCTGTCTCTGTCAAAAATAAATAAACATCAAAAAGAAATTTTTTTTTAAAGAATAAAGAGCTAAATCTAAAAAATATTTTTATTTTTTAAAAAGATATATCAGAATTTAAATGATTGACTTCATTTCGGTTTTTTTGTTGTTTTTTTTTTAACCTGCAGAGAGAGCACTTGGAAGCTAGGAAAATGATTATGCTATTAACAGAAAATAGAAAAGTTACAAGAGGGGCACCTGGATGGCTCATTTGGTTAAGCATCAGACTCTTGGTTTGGGCTCAGATCATGATCTCACCAGTTAGTGAGTTTGAGCCCAGTATCCAGCTCTGCACTGACAATGCAGAGCTGCTTGGGATTCTCTCTCTCTGCCCCTTGAGCTCTCTCTCTTTCTCTCTTTCTCTCTTTCAATATAAAAAAATTAAAACTTAAAAAAAATGAAAAGTTGGAAGAGACTACTCTTTACTAAATTTTTTTTTAAGATTTTATTTTTTTTTAAGTAATCTCTACACCCAATGTGGGGCTCGAACTTACAACCCAGAGATCAAGAGTTGCATGCTCTACTTATTAAGCCAGCTAAGTGCCCCCACTTTACTGAAATTTTAAGGTATTTTCCCTTATTCCTTTACCATCTTTATTCACACCATCTACTTCTACCCCAAAATGAATGACTGAGGTATGCTTTAAAGAAACCTTATCCAAAAAGTACTGTGACTTTTATTGTAATTATTATTTTAAATTCAAATGTGAACAAGAACATTAAAGTAAAAGAATAAAGCCCTGAAGAAAACAGAAGATCTTGTGATGGCAACTGACCGTACTTGAATATATGTCCCAAGAAACCAAGATATGTTTACCTGGTAATATTTCACCTTGGTGTCAAAATATAAGAATAATGGCCATTGGGAATTGCTATGTGCCAGGCACAGTGAGTCACAGACCTCATCTTCAATAAACTATAAATCTAGGGGAGGGTAGATGTGAACACAGTTCCCTTGTCTGCCTCTGTGGTAGTGCTTATCACATAATATTGTCAAGTACACTGAGAACATCAAGGAGGTAATGGTATCTCAGAAGGCTTCATAAATGATGTGTGAACTAGATCTCAGATGTTGAGTTAGAGCTGGCCAGACATTAGGAAGACCATGTGGAGAGGCATAAAAGTGTGAAGAATGCTCCTCACCTTTTGGCATAGGCCCCACTTCTATGAAATATCTTCAGAATATACACAGTTACTGGGATCCATTCACAGGTTCAGAAAGGAAATTCTCATCATTCAAATTTAAACTCTTATACCACCAACTGACATTACTATGAATTTATTTTTAAAATAAGTCTTATCTTATGAAAAACACAGTTATATGCCATTACATATTTTATATATCAAAAGCATCAATAGATGTAAACATTTCAAACAGGCTACAAATAAGATAACTGGGCATTTCTTCAACTATTAACTGGAAATGGGAGTGTCCCTGGCTTCTCTCAACTTTTGAAAGGCTGCAACTATGAAGGAGTGTAGCCATTTGGGAACAGTAGAAAATTAAGTTTGGCTGGAACCTAGAATAAAGTTAGTGGCCAGAAGAGGACATTGAGGTTAATTGGAATTCATTTTCTAAAGGTCTTAAAACACCATGCTAAGGAGTCTGAAGTTTGTTCTTTGGGCAATGGGGAGCCCTTGAACATTTTAAACAAAGGAGTACTATGATATGATGCAGGTTTTAGGATTATTAGCCACCCTTAAGCTAAAATTGGTTTCCATAAGGGCACCTGGCTGATTCAGTCAGTAAAGCATGCGACTCAATCTCAGGGTCTTGAGTTCAAACCCCACTTTGGGCATATTGCTTACTTGAGAAAATTTTAAAAATTAAAAAACATAAAATTGATTTGTATAAAGGTTTACAGTTAGCAAAAGACTAAAAAATATTTAATCTTCCTATATTATTTTAATATATTTGAAAAATGACCTAACAGAATTAGCACAAGTATTTTCTTTATATTACAAACAAGAAAAAATTCAGAGAAATTAGGTGACTTGCTCAAGGTCTCACAACTAGTAAAGGACAGGTCTAGTTCTCAAACATAGGCCTTCAACTCTGACTCTTAAGAGTGTAAAGGAATATCAGGGCACCTGAGTGGCTTAGTCGGGTAAGCATCCGACTTTGGCTCAGGTCATGATCTCATACCTTCCCTCTACCTTTCCTCATACTGAAAAACAAAACAAAACAAAACAAAACAATGTAGCAGTCTGTGCCATCCCTGACTTGTTATCCAGATTCTTCTATAATATTTCCAGTGTTGGGAAATTATTACTTTATGAGGCACTGCATTTTACTTTGATCTACTAGCTCCAATTATTAAAAGACTGTATGGTAAAAAAGGTTATACATTAGAGTTGGCCAAGCAGTGTGTGAAACCTAGTTCCCATTTTACTAGCTTGGTGAACTTGGTAAATTATTTAAGCCTTCCAGACCTCAGTTTCTTCATATATAAAATAGGATAGCCACAGCTACCTAATCAGATGGATATGAGAAGAATTGAAGAATGGGGCACCTAGGTGACTCAGCTGGTTAAATGGCTCAGATCGTGTTATCAACGGTTCATGCGTTTGAGCCCTTCATCGGGCTCTCTACTCTCAGTGCCCATCCTGCTTCGGATCCTCTGTCTCCCCCTCTTTCTGCCCCTCCCCACATGCTCTCTCTCTCAAAAATAAATAAACATTTTAAAAAACTTTTTTTTAAATAAATGAAGGAGGTTATATATGCAAAGAACCTAGGCCAGTAGTTCTGAACCTTAGCTGCACATTAGATTCACTTGGGGAACTTTTTTTTTTTAACTTTTTTTTAAAATACACTATTTTTTCAGATCCATTTTAAGCTCACAGCACAATTGAGCAGAAAGTACTGTTTCCATATACCTCCTACCTCTATACCCACACAACCTTCCTATCAAAATCCTCACTATCAAAATAATTATATTTATTACAATTAATGAATCTGCATTGCCACATCATTATCACTCAAAGTCCATGTTTTATGTTGGGATTCACTCGTGGTGTTGTACATTCTATAGGTTTTGACAATGAAATGCATCATGACACATTTTCATCATTATAGTATCATACATTATAGTTTCACTGCCCTAAAAATCACCTGTGTTCCATCTATTCATCCCTCCCTCCTCAGTAGCCCTGGCAACCACAAATCTTTTTACTGTGTCTATAGTTTTGCCTTTTTCAGAACGTTGGAATAGTTGGAATCATATAGCATGTAGCCTTTTGGGACTGGCTTCTTTCACTTAGTAATATGCATTTTCCCTTAGTAATGTGCATTTAAGGTTCTTCCATGTCTTTTCATGGTTTAATAGCTCATTTCTTTTAGGACTGAATAATATTCTGTTGTCTGAATGTACCATATTAATCTATCCACCCACTGAAGGACATCTTGGATGCTTCCAAATTTTGTCAATAGGAATAAAGCTGCTGTAAACATCCATGTGTAATTTTTTTTCATGTGCAGGCTTTTCTGTGGACATAAGCTTTCAACTCATTCGAGTAAATACCAAGGAGCGTGATTTCTAGATCATATGGTAAGAATATGTTTAGTTTTATTAAGTACCAAAGTGTCTTCCAAAGTAGCTGTACCATTTTTGCATTCCCATAAACAATAAATGAGAGTTCCTGCTGCTCCACATTCTCATCAGCATTTGGTATTATCATTGTTTCGGATGTTGCCCATTCTAATAGGTATATAGTGGTATCATATTGTTGGTTTATTTTGCAATTCCCAGAGTGCCTGGCTTGTTCAGTTGGTAGAGTATGCAACTCTTGATCTCAGGGTCAGGAGTTAAAGCCCCACATTGGGCGTGGAGCCTACTTAAACAAACAAACAAACAACTAATAATAATAATTTGCAGTTCCCTAATGACATCATATTGGGCATCTTTTCATATACTTATTTGCCACATGCGTATCTTCTTTGGTGAGGTGTCTGTTTGGATCTGTGGCCCATTTTCAAATTGGATTATTCATTTACTCATTGTTGAATTTTAAGAGTTCTTGGGGGCATCTGGCTGACTGAGTTGGTGGAGCATGCAACTCTTGATCTCAGGATTGTGGGTTCTAGCCCCATGTTGGCTATAAATATTACTTAAAAATAGAATCTTTACCAAAAAAAAAAATTAAATTAAATTAAATTAAATTAAATTAAATTAAATTAAATTAATAAATAAAATGTCAGATACCCAGGCCATATCTCAGACCGCATCAGTCAGAATCTCTGAAGGTAAGGTTTAACCATCAGTACTTTTTAAAGTGTAGTAAGAGACTCTAGTGTGTAGCCAAGGCTTAGAGCCATTGGCCTAAGTCAATACAATAATAACAACATTTAAGTATAATTATAGTAATTCTTATTACTATTGCAGCTAGATTTTATTGGACACTTACCATGTTCTAACACTTTTCTAAATGCATTACAAGTATTACTTCATTATGGGTATTAACTACTTTGACCTACTATCTGTGTGACCTTGGTCTTTCTGAGCTTTGTGTTACTGATCTGTAAAGACCAAGATGATGATAGAAAGTAACGCCTCATTGAATAATTATATTAAACAAGATGATGCATATAAAATGCATATCATGTGTTAAATACTCAAAAGTGCCAGCTACTAATATTATTGTATTACTGGTTCTGCTCTCTTATGTGGTATGCTAGGTCTGCTCCCTCTTTCATAAGATAGGTCATGAAACAATTGAAGACAACAGTCATGTTCCCATGTCCTCTCTTCTCCAGGCAAAGCAAGTCCAGTCCCCTTGACTGCTTTACCCTCCTTAGGTATGTTCCAGCTTCCCCATGTTCATTAACTGATCCCTAAGCCAAAAACAGTGCTTCACATGAGGAAAGACCAGAACAAAGGAGTGCAGTCTTTGTTGCATTGGTTTGGGAGGGTGGTAATCACATCCCTCTTCTGGCTCACACAGAGTTTGCAGTAAGCTAAAGTTGTAATGCCTTGCTCCCTCAACTTCCAAGGCAGCTTTCCTTCTTCACTCTTTTGAGTAGATATTTTTGACCTTACTATTTAGACTTATTAAAATCATTTTGCTCGTTCTGTCACAGTGCTGCCTTCTGTGGCAATCTTTTTGAATCCTGATCAAATATGACAATGTATCATCCATACCCCCAGACTCTTTATTAGTAGTCAGTTAGGTAAAGGTGTTGGACAGAACATGGCCAAAACGAAGGCTCTGGCATATTATAAACCTTTCACCAGGGTTTATTGGTGAAATAAACCTTACTTATCCATTTACTTATTTATTTCTCCATTAAGTAACATCCTCTGGATATAGTTGTTTAGGCAACTATGACTTTATCTTATGACTTTGCCTAACAACATAATCACCTGACCCACTTTTCTCCTTCTTGGCAATAAGAATTTTAATATACTTTCATTTAAAAAGTGACAATATTGGGGCGCCTGGGTGTCTCATTTAAGCGGCCAACTCTTGATTTCAGTTCAGGTCATGATCTCACAGTTGTGGGATTGAGCACCACATTGGGCTCAGTGCCAAGTGTGGAGCCTGCTTTGGATTCTCTCTCTCTCTCTCTCTGCTCATGCTGGCTCTCTCACAATTAATAAATAAACTTAAATAAAAATAAAAAGTGACAATATTGAAAAAATGAAAACCAAAATTGAATTTTGTAGTATAAGATGAACATATTTGTATGTAAGAATTTAAAGGAAATCATTTCAAATACCCTTTTTTAAATTAAAAAAAAAATTAATTAATTAATTAACTAATTAATTTTGAGAGAGAGGGAGCATGAACAGGAGAGAGGCAGAGAGAGAGAGAGAGAGAGAGAGAGAGAGAGAGAGAATCCCAAGCTGGCTCCACACATCAGCACACATTAGCACAAATATGGGTCTCAAACCCAGGAGCCATGATATCATGATCTGAGCCGAAACCAAGAGTCCAACACTTAACTGACTGACTCATCCAGGCACCCCATCAAATACCTTCTTGAAATTGACTTGCTTCTACTGTGGCCCCTGAATAATAACATTTGAGGAAGTTGGATGAAGAATATATATAGGAACTCTTATTTTATTTGTAACTTTTTTTATGTTCAAACTTATTTCAAAATTAAAAGTTAAAAAACAAAACAATAAGATTAGCTTGAACTGATGAATTCTTAGTAATGCTATCTACTAGGAATCACTCTTCTAAAGATTTCAAAAATGATGTATTTAAAAATAAATTATAGAATTTTGACAATTTGTTACAAGATTCACCATATCCAATATATATTCCTTGGTTGTGAAGACAAAAAAACAAATTATAGTTGTAAAAGTTGTATGCTTTATGTTACTAGATAGCTTGTTCTTGCTCCAAAGCTAAAAAAAACTCTTCTGTAATTTGCTATTTGTCAAGATCCTGTATCCTTCATCTTGAGAAAAATTATTCTTTCCAATAAATAGTTTATTATTTTTCTTTAGCATACTTGGATGCATAATAGTTACTTTACAGGTTTAGTTAGAGGAAAAGCAGGATCTGATTTACAAAAATTCATTCAATAGAAAACTTTCAAGGACCTAACTTTTGTAAAGAATTATATTCTCTAATTATAGGTTTCAAAATGTATATTAGCGGAAAACCTTATATAAGTTGTATACATTTGAAGTTTGTCCTTCTGGATATTTGCCATTAAGGGATTATTGTTAATCATTTTTATTTTATCTATGATAATGGTATAATAGTATATTTTTGTAAAAAGAGTCCTTATCACTTAGCAAGGCATATGAAAACATTTACAGATGAAATGATATGACAACTAGGATTTGCTTCAAAATAATTTGAGGGACACCTGGCTGGCTCAGTTGACAGAGCATCTAATTCTTTATCTTGGTCATAAGTTCAAGCCCCACCATGGGCATAGATCATTTACTTTAAAAAAATAAATAAATAAGAGACACCTGGGGAGATCAGTTGGTTAAGAATTCAACTCTTGGGGCGCCTGGGTGGCGCAGTCGGTTAAGCGTCCGACTTCAGCCAGGTCACGATCTCGCGGTCCGTGGGCTCGAGCCCCGCGTCGGGCTCTGGGCTGATGGCTCAGAGCCTGGACCCTGTTTCCGATTCTGTGTCTCCCTCTCTCTCTGCCCCGCCCCCGTTCATGCTCTGCCTCTCTCTGTCCCAAAAATAAATAAACGTTGAAAAAAAAAAATTAAAAAAAAAAAAAAGAATCCAACTCTTGATTTCTGCTCAGGTCATGATCTCATGGTTCATGATTTCAAGCCCCACAATGGACTCCATCCTGAGAGTGTAGAGCCTCCTTGAGATTCTCTCTCTCTCCCTCTCTCTGTGCCCTTCCTGTGGTTCCTCTCTCAAAACAAGTAAAATAAACTTTTAAAAAATAATAATAAATAAATGAAATAAATAAGTAAATAAATAAATTAATTAATTAATTAAATTAAATGAAATCTTTAAAAAAATAATTTGAGGGCATAGGGGGTAGAGTTAGATGAAACACATTTGGCCATACATTGAGGATAACTACTGAATCTGGATAATAGGTATACATGGCAGTTCATTTCATTTTTTTTTATGTTTATTTATTTTTGAGAGAGAGAGAAAGAGACAGAGTGTGAGCAGGGGAGGGGCAGAGAGAGAGGGAGACACAGAATTTGAAGCAGGCCCAAGCTCTAAGCTGTCAGCACAGAGCCTGACACAGGGCCCAAACTCAGGAACCGTGAGATCATGACCTGAGCCAAAGTCAGATGCTTAACTGGCTGAGCCACCCAGACACCCAAAATATGACAAATATTTTAAACTATAATAGCAAGTTACTAAATCACAAACACATTACAATCCCATTTTCTTGTATTTGTTTGTTTGTCCTTGGTAATCTTTTTTTTTTTTATCTTTAATTTTAATTCCAGTATAGTTAACATACAGTGTTATATTTGTTTCGGGTGTACAGTATAGTGACTTAATTCTATACAATTCTCAGTGCTCATTGTGATAAGTGTACTCTTTAATCCCCATCACCTATTTCACCCATCCCCACACCTACCTCCCCTCTGGTAACCATCTGTTTATTCTCTTTAGTTAAGAGTCTGTTTCTTGGTTTGTCTCTCTCTCTTTTTTTCATTTGCTTGTTTGTTTTGTTTCTTAAAATTCCACATATGAGGGAAATCATACAGTATTTGTCTTTCTCTGACTGACTTATTTCACTTAGGGTTATATTGTCTAGCTCTATCCATGTTGTTGCAAATGGCAAGATTTCATCCTTTTTTATGGCTAGGGAATATCCATTGAATATATATACCACATCTTCTTTATCCAGCTATCATTGGACATTTGAGCTGCTGCCATAGTTTGGCTATTGTAAATAATGCTACAATAAACATAGGGGTGCATATATTCTTTCATAGTGTTTTCATATTCATTGGGTAACTACCCAATAGTGCAATTACTGGATTGTAGCATAGTTGTATTTTTAATGTTTTGAGGAACCTCCATACTGTTTTCCACAGTGGCTGCAGTAGTTTGCATTCCCACCAACAGTGCATGAGTGTTCCTTTTTCTCCACATTTTTGACAACACTTGTTGTTTCTGGTGTTGTTTTTTTAATGTTTATTCATTTCTTTTGAGAGAGAGAAAGAGCAAGAGAGTGTGTGTGCGCATGTAGGGGAGGGGTAGAGAGAGAGGGAGAGAGAGAATCCTAAGCAGGCTCCACGCTCAGTGCAAGATAGGGCTCAATCTGACAAATTGTGAAATCAGGACCTGAGCTAAAATCAAGAGTTGGACACTTAACTGACTGAGTCACCCAGATACCACTGTTTCTTGTGTTTTTTATTTTAACCATCCTGAGAGGTATGAGGTGATATCTCGTGGTAGTTTTGATTTGCATTCTCCTGATGACAAGTGATGTTGACCATCTTTTCATGTGTCAGTTGGCCATCTACATGTCTTTGCAAAATTGTTCATATTTTCTCTAAATTTTTTAATTATTTGTTTTTTTGGTGTTGGATTGTGTAAGTTCTTTATATATTTTGGATAGTAACCCTTTATTAGATATGTCATTTGCAAATTTATTCTTCCATTAGGTAGGTTGCATTTTGGTTTATTTAATTATTTCCTTTGCTGTGCAGAAGTTTTTATTTTGATGTAGTCCTGGTAGTGTATTTTTGGTTTTGTTTCCCTTGCCTCAGGAGACATAGCTACGAAAATGTTGCTGTGGTCGATGTCAAAGAAATTACTGCCTGTGTTCTCTTCTAGGATTTTTATGATTTCAGGTCTCACATTTACATCTCTAATCCATTTTGAGTTTATTTTTGTGTATGGTGTAAGAAAGTGGTTGAGTTTCATTCTTTTGCATGTAGTTGTACAGTTTTCCCAACATTATTTGTTGAAGACACTGCCTTTTCCCATTATATATTCTTGCCTCATTTATCAAAGATTAAGTGACCATATAATCATGGGTTTGTTTCTGGGTTTTCTATCCTGTTCCATTGATTGGTGTGTCTACTTTTGCGCCAGTATCATACTATCTTGTTTACTATAGCTTTGTAGTATACCTTAAAATCTGGAATTTTGATACCCCCAGTTTTTGTGGGTTTTTTTCAAGATTGCTTTGACTATTTGGGGCCTTTTGTGGTGCCATACAAGTTTTAGGATTACTTGTTCTAGTTCTATGGAAAACACTGTTGGTATTTTATAAGATCCCATTTTAAAACTCTATATATACTTTGAATAAACATTAAGGGAGAAGTTTAAAAGAATGTACCTCAAACTGTTAAGTGATTTCCTCTGAAAAGTGGATTCAAAGAAAGGTAATAAGGGAGAGCACTTTAATTTTTTTATATATCCCTTTTCAGTGTTTAAATTTTTTTTACAGTCACTTTTGCAATTAAAAAATTACTTTAGGGGCACCTGAGTGGCTCAGTCGGTTAAGTGTCCAACTTCTGCTCAGGTCATGATCTCGTGCAGTTCATGGATTCGAGCCCCACGTCAGGCTCTGTGCTGACAGCTTAGAGCCTGGAGCCTGCTTTAGATTGTGTGTCTCTATCTCTCTCTGCCCCTCCCCCACTTGCACTCTGTATCTCTCACTCTCAAAAATAAACATTAAAATTTTTTTTTAATTAATGTAATGCATTAATAGTGGAAAATTTGGAAAATTTTGACAATAAAAAGAAAAAATAATCACCTACCACGTTGAGGTTATTATTAACATTTTGATAACATTTATGGCCTTTTTTTGTAGACATAAACATTTATAAAATCATACATATTACAGATTGTGATCATATTATCAAACACTATGAAGTTAATATGACATTACACAAGTCTTAAGCCTTTTTCTTGGACTTCTTACCAAAGTCCAAAATTCATCTTCCCATTACTATCCAAACTCATGTGTGAGTGAAAGAGTTTTTTATCCCTTTTATCAGGTAACTAAAGATGCCTAAGGGCTAGGTTTTGATAACCAGAGCCAGGAAAACTAGCTGTTTAAAATTCTACTCTTAGAGATCACTGTGTCTGTCTAGCAGAGTTAAAGAGGTGAACAGTTATTCAGATAAAGCTGCTTAGGATAAAAACCAATATAGGACATTCAAAACCAAAATTATCTTTTACTTCCCTAGAAGTCATTTGCTATAGATTATTTGTCTAAAGACCTAAGAAGGTAAATAGAATTTAACATAAATGGAAAATTATTTTACTAACTAGGCAAATGCCAATGCCTTGAGAATACCTGCAAACTATGTATATGTATCATTAATGTGGGAATGTAGATATGCTGAGATACCTAGAAATTAAGGCAGAGAGTTTCTTGACCAAGAAAATTAACCACGAGTTAATTTTCAAGTTTTAAAGGAAATTTTATCTATACTAGTTTTTCTTTGACAATCATCGTAACTATTTCATTGCAAGGTTTTTAATTATTATTCAGTTTCTTTAGGTTTATAGTCAATTTTCTGATGTGTATATCATATGTTATATATATGTTTATATTTTATATTACAAGTCATATATATGCATTATGAAGTTTACATATAGATATATACATGTGTACATCGTAAATATGTATATATAAACTGAATAACAGGTCTATTGATGTATAATTCATATATCATGAAGTTCATCCTTTTAACGTGTACAGTTCAGTAGTTTTTAGCATATTCACAGAGTTGTGCATCAGTTACCACTGTCTAATTTCAGAACATTTTCATCACCTTAAAAAAGAAACCCTGGGGTGCCTGGGTGGCTCAGTCTTTCAAGCATGTGACTTTGGCTCAGGTCATGATCTCGTGGTTCATGAATTCAAGACCTGAGTCAGGCTCTGTGCTGACAACTCAGAGCCTGGAGCCTGCTTTGGGTTCTATGTCTTCCTCTCTCTCCCCCTGCCCCGCTCATACTGTTTCTCTCTCTCTCTCTCTCTCTCTCTCAAAAATAAATAAATGTTAAAAAAAATTTTTTTTAGGGACGCCTGGGTGGCTCAGTTGGTTAAGCTACTGACTTTGGCTCAAGTCATGATCTCATAGTTCGTGAGTTCAAGGCCCACATCAGGCTCTATGCTGACAGCTCGGGGCCTGGATCCTGCTTTGGATTCTGTGTCTCCCCTTCTCTCTGCCCCTCCCATGCTCATACTCTGCCTCTCTCTGTTTCTCAATAGTAAATAAACATTAAAAAAATTTTTTTTAATAAAAAATAAGTAATTGAAAGTAATTGAAAAGGCAACCCATGGAATGGGAGAAAATATTTGCAAATTATTTATCTGATAAGGCACTTTTATCCAGAATATATAAAAGCAACCCATGGAATGGGAGAAAATATTTGCAATTTTTTTTATTAAAAAAATATTTTTTAATTAAAAATAAATAAATAAATAATAAATAAGGAAATCCCATACCCATTAGCAGTTATTACACATTCTTTCCAAGACCCAATCTCTGGAAACCATTGATCTACTTTCTATCTCTATGGATTTGCCCACTCTAGATATTTCATATAAAAGGTATCATGCAATATGTGGTCTTTTGTATCTGGCTTCTTTCATTCAGTATTATGCATTCAAGTTTCATCCATAAGGCATGTATCAGAACTTTCATTCCTTTTTATGGCTAAATAATATTCCATTGCATGAATATACCACATTTTCTTTTTCAATCCATCAGTTCATGGACATTTGGCCATTACCAGTTTGGGGCTATTATGAATAGTGCTGCTATGGACATTCATGTACAATATTTCTGGTAGATACATGTCTTCAATTCTCTTGGATATATACTTAGGAATGGAACTGTTGAGCTATGTTGTTTAGCTTTCAGAGGAACTGCCAAATGTTTTTCAAAGCAGCAGTACCATTTACATCCCAGCAACAGTGTATGAGGGTTCTACGCTTGGTACTATCTGTCTTTTTTTATTTCCATTTCCCTAATGACTAATGATGTTGAGCATCTTTTACATGCTTGTTGACTGTTCATATATTTCCTTCAGAGAAATATATATTAAAATCATTCATCCATATTTATATTAAGTTGTCTTTTCATTGTTGAGTTGTAAGAGTTCTTTATATATTCTGGGTAAAAGTGCCTTGTCAGATAAAGAAGTTGCAAATATTTTCTCCCATTCCATGGGTTGCCTTTTCAATTACTTTCTCTTTTATTTTTAAAAATATTTACTTATTGGGGCGCCTGGGTGGCGCAGTCGGTTAAGCGTCCGACTTCAGCCAGGTCACGATCTTCCGGTCCATGAGTTTGAGCCCCGCGTCAGGCTCTGGGCTGATGGCTCGGAGCCTGGAGCCTGTTTCCGATTCTGTGTCTCCCTCTCTCTCTGCCCCTCCCCCCTTCATGCTCTGTCTCTCTCTGTCCCAAAAATAAATTAAAAAAAAGTTGAAAAAAAAATACTTATTTATTTTGAGAGAGAGAGCATGATCAGGGGAGAGGAAGAGAGAGAGGAGAGAGAATTCCAAGCAGGCTCCACGTTCAGCATGGAGCCCAACAAGGGGCTCAAACTCATGAGCGGTGACATCATGACCTGAGCTGAATTCAAGAGTCAGATGCTTAACTGACTGAGCCACCCAGGTGCTCTGCCTTTTCAACTTCTTAATGGTGTGTCCTTTGAGGCACAAAATTTTTAAAAAATTTTTTTAACATTTGTTTATTATTGAGAGACAGAGACAGACAGAGCATGAGCATGGGAGGGGCAGAGAGAGGAAACACAGAATCTGAAGCAGGCTCCAGGCTCTGAGCTGTTAGCACAGAGCCCGACATGGGGCTTGAACTCACAAACTGTGAGATCATGATCTGAGCCTAAGTCAGATGCGTAACTGACTGAGCCACCCAGGTGCCCCTGAAACACAAAATTTTTTAATTTTTATGAAGCCAAATTTATTATTTAAAAAAATTTTTTTTCAACGTTTATTTATTTTTGGGACGGAGAGAGACAGAGCATGAACGGGTGAGGGGCAGAGAGAGAGGGAGACACAGAATCGGAAACAGGCTCCAGGCTCTGAGCCATCAGCCCAGAGCCTGACGCGGGGCTCGAACTCACGGACCGTGAGATCATGACCTGGCTGAAGTCGGACGCTTAACCGACTGCACCACCCAGGCGCCCCAAATTTATTATTATTATTATTTTGTTAAGTACTTAAGGTACCATTGTCTAATCAAAGACCATGGAGATTTACATTTATGTTTTCATCTAAGAGTTTTATAATTTAGGCTCTTACATTAAGGTTTATGATCCACTTTGAGTTAATTTTTGTATATGTTGTGAGATGTAAATCCAACCTCATTTGCGTGTGTGTGTGTGTGTGTGTGTGTGTGTGTGTGTGTGTGTATGTGTGCATGCGTATCCACTTGTCTCAGCATCATTTTTTGGACAGACGGTTCTTTTCCCATGAATTCCTTGCCACCGTTGTTGAAAATCAGCTGACTGTAAATATAAAGGTTTATCTGGACTTTCAGTTATGTTTTATTGATCTGAATTTCTATCCTTATTTCAATACCACCCTGGCTTTATTACTGTAGCTTTGTAGTGTGTTTTGAAATCAGGAAGTGTGAAGCCCCCAATTTTGTTCTTTTTCAAGATCATTTTGGCTATTGTAGGTACCTTGCATCTCCATATGAATTTAAGATCAGCTGTCAATTGCAAAAACAAATACAAAAGAACAGCAACAACACCAGCTCTGATTTTGATAGGGATTGCACTGAATATTTACATCAATTTGGCAAGTATTGCCATTTTAATAATGTCTCCCAATTTATAAACATAGGATGTCTTTCCATTTATTTGGTTCTTCTTTAATCTCTCAATGACATTTTGTAGTTTTCAGTATACAAGTTTTGTCCTTTTTTTGTAAAATCATGGAGACTTTCCATGTGCATTCTGCTTTTGTTGGGTGAATGTCTGGTAGGTCTAATTGATTTATAATAGTGTTCAGGTCTTGTGTTTTCTTGCTGATTATCTGTCTGGTTGTTCTAGTCATTCTTGAAAGTAGAATAATGAGGTCTTTATTATTGTCGAATTACCTACTTCTCCCTTCAATTTAAAAAAAATTTTTTTTACATTTATTTATTTTTGAGAAACAGAGTGAGACAAAGCACGAGTGGGGGAGGGGCAGAGAGAGAAGGAGACACAGAATCCAAAGGAGGCTCCAGGCTCTGAGCTGTCAGCACAGAACCCAACACAGGGCTCAAATTCACAAACCTTAAGATCATAACCTGAGCAGAAGTCGGATGCTCAACCGACTGAGTCACCCAGGCGCCCCTCGCCCTTCAATTTTATTACTTTTTACCTCATGTAGTTCAAGGCTCTGTTTTTAGGTGCATATATGTTTATAGTTATGTCTTCATGACAGATTAACCCTTTTATCATTATAATGTACCTTTTTTTTTTAGCTCTAATAACAATTTTTGTCTTAAAATCTATTTTGTGTAATATTAGTATAGCCACTTTAGATCTCTTTCACTGTTCATGTATTTTTCCATTCTTTTTCTTTCAGGTTATTTGTGGCTTTGAATCCACAGTTTGTCTTTTGTAGAGAGATATAGCTTGTATCATTTTTTTTTTCATCCATTCTGCATATTTCTGCCTTTTGATTATAGCATTTAGTCCTTTTACCAAGGACTACAAATTATGTAATTATCAATAACATAGTTTTTACATTTGCCATTTTGCTACTTATTTTGTGTGCATCTTAGGTTTGTTTTTTCCTCTATTACTCCATTATTGCTTTCTTTTGTGCTAGTTATTTTCTGGTGTATTGTTTTAACTCCTTTGTTGTTTCTTTTACTAAACATTTTTGAGCTCTTCTCTTAGTGGTCATCCTAAGGATTACAATTAGCATCTTAACTTAAAAATAATCAAGTTTCGGGGCGCCTGGGTGGCGCAGTCGGTTAAGAGTCCGACTTCAGCCAGGTCACGATCTCGCGCTCCGTGAGTTCGAGCCCCGCGTCGGGCTCTGGGCTGATGGCTCGGAGCCTGGAGCCTGTTTCCGATTCTGTGTCTCCCTCTCTCTGTGCCCGTCCCCCGTTCATGCTCTGTCTCTCTCTGTCCCAAAAATAAAATAAACGTTGAAAAAAAAAATTTTAAAAAAATAAATAATCAAGTTTAGATTAATATCAACTTAATTGAGATAGTATACAGAAATGTTACTTCCTTGTGCTATTGTCATACAAATTATATTTTTATATATTGTATACCCATCAACTCAGTTTTTAATCATTGTTTTATGCACTTGTCTCTTAAATCAGAAGTGAGAATAAAAGAGTTAACAAACAAAAGTACATTTATACTATCTTTTATATTTATCTATGTATTTACCTTTACCAGTGCTCTGCACATTATATAATGGCTTATCTTATTAATATTTCTCAAAATATTCAGTTTGTGTCTGCTATTTTCCTTGGATATTTTCCCCTTTCACTAGGTTTTTACACTGTAATTATCTAAAGCATGTGATTTAGTGAAAAGACTGAGTTTTAAATCAATAGTCCTAGCTTCTACTAATGGCTTTTCATTCATGGACTGATTTTGTAATGTAGATTAAGCCATTTTTAGTCAGTATCTGGGCTTCAATTCCTTTAACTCACAAAAGGAGAGAGTGTCATCTGGCAGTATTTGACTGGTAATTTATTTATTTATTTTAATGTTTATTTATTTTTGAGAGAGAGAGAGAAAGCAGAGGAGGGGCAGAGAGAGAGAGACAGATGATCTGAAGCAGGTTCTGTGCTGACAGCAGCGAACAGATGCAGGGCTCAAACTCATTAACTGTGAGATCGTGACCTGAGCTGAAGTCAGATGCTCAACCAAATGAGCTACCCAGGCACCCCATGACTGGTAATTTTTTTTTTTTTTAATTTTTTGTTTTTCAACGTTTATTTATTTTTGGGACAGAGAGAGACAGAGCATGAACGGGGAGGGGCAGAGAGAGAGGGAGACACAGAATCGGAAACAGGCTCCAGGCTCTGAGCCATCAGCCCAGAGCCCGACGCGGGGCTCGAACTCACGGACCACGAGATCGTGACCTGGCTGAAGTCGGACGCTTAACCGACTGCGCCACCCAGGCGCCCCTAAAATGTATCTACTCTTGGGGTGCTTCACCAGCTTAGTAGGTAGAGCATGTGAGTCTTGATCTCAGGGATGTGATTTCAAGTCCATCTGGATCCTACTTTAAATAAGACAAAATAACATAACATAACATAACATAACATAACATAAAATAAAATAAATAAAATGTATCCACTCTCCCAATTATAGGCCCTACCAAAGATGAGAGAAATTCTCTTGTAATTCTAGTCTAGCAGCTGATGTCAAGACAAAAAGGCCAAAACTTTTACAAAATTATAGATTAGTATTTTAACAACAGAAAGAAAATGAGAATTATTAAAAATTTACAAAAGCTACTTCAGATGATCTATTGCTGTTTGCAATATGTTTTTTTAATTTATTTTCATTTTCATTTTTTTAATGTTTATTTATTTATTTTTTTATTTTTTTAAATTTTTTTTAACGTTTATTTATTTTTTTGGGACAGAGAGAGACAGAGCATGAATGGGGAAGGGGCAGAGAGAGAGGGAGACACAGAATCAGAAACAGGCTCCAGGCTCTGAGCCATCAGCCCAGAGCCCGACGCGGGGCTCGAACTCACGGACCGCGAGATCGTGACCTGGCTGAAGTCGGACGCTTAACCGACTGCGCCACCCAGGCGCCCCTAATGTTTATTTTTTTTAAATGTTAATAGACAGAGTAGGGAAGGGGAGGGTCATAGAGGGAGGGACACAGAATCCAAAGCAGGTTCTAGGCTCTGAGCTATCAAAAGAGAGCCCAACATGGGACTCGAACCCACCAACCATGAGATCATGACCTGAGCCAAAGTCGGACACTTAACCAACTGAGCCACCCAGGTGCCCCTGCATATGGTTTGTTTTTTTTTTTTTTAATTCTTCAACTTGGGGTACCTGGGTGGCTCAGTCAGTTGAGAATCCAGCTCTTGATTTTGGCTTAGGTCATGATCCCAGGGTCATGGGATTAAGCCCCACATCAGGCTCTGCACTAAGCATGGAGTCTGCTTAAGAGTCTTTCTAGTTGTATTTCTATAAAGAAAGTATAACTAAATGAATGATCTCATGGATACTCTCAACAATATCATAAATACCCATTGCACAGGTAAACTTATTTTGAAAAATCTAGTCATAGCTCACAATGGTTCAAAGCCTTTGGGACTCAGCAAAAGCTGTTCTTAGAGGGAAGTTTATAACAATACACGCCTACATAAAGGAGCAAGAAAAATCTCAAATTGACAACCTAACCTTATATCTGAAGGAGCTAGAAAAACTAAGAACAGCAGAAGGAAAATAATAATAATAATAATAATAATAATAATAAAGATTAGAGTAGAACAAATGATATAGAAACTAAAAAAAAATGGAACAGATCAATAAAAATCTAGTCATAGCCTAACAAAGGAGTCAGGAATACCTGAATCAGCCAGCTATTTGACATAAATCTGGAAAAAAAAAAAAAAAAAAGTAATGTTGTCTTAGTCTCCTATTCCCCTGAGTGTGAGGTCTATTATTGCTATCAGGATTTTTTTTTTTTTTTTGGTTTTGTTTTTGGGAAAGAAAACAATTGTAGTCACCTTGGAAGTGATTTTGAACAAGCCAGGTATTAGTTTTAAAGCGTTAGAATCACCATCATTTACAGTATGCAATCCAGTGACCCATAAAATCCATTTTGACCATTTTCCAAAGCCCCACTAAAAAGATAATAACTGTGGTAAAATAAGGTTGAAAATATTTCCTGTTATTTAGGGGCCAAAGGTGAAATTCTTCATTGTAAACATTTAATTTAAGGATTGAATTTTAGCAGAGATTGATAAGAACAATAAGGTAATTGTTGGTGATTCATTAAACAGAAGGCAGGTTTTGGTCTTTTGCTCCTGTTGAAACAAGTCCAAGTTGAAAACACCTTCCATACCCAGGAGTTGTTGGTTGATGAGGTTCTGACCATAGTAATTGCTGAATATTAATAGAAGGGCAAGTTAAATTTGATGATCTGGTGGTTATTATATACTGGTATGATTCAGACCCTTATTTTTTAAGTTTATTTATTTTTTGTCTACACCCAATATGAGGCTCAAACTCATGACCCCAAGATCAAGAGTCACAGGCTTTTCCAACTGAGCCAGCCAGGCACCCCTGATTCAGATCTATTATACAAAGATACTCTTTCTAAGGAATTTACCTTGTCCTCAATCTTGAAGAAATGTGGCCAGATTGACTGGACTGCAATCTCACTATCCATTGTATAACTCTCTTTCTCTCTCTCTCTCTCTTTTTAATGTTTATTTATTTATTTTGAGAGAGAGAGAGAGAGAGAGAGAGAGAGACTGTGTGTGTGTGTGTGTGTGTGTGTGTGTGTGTGTGTGTGTGTGTACGTGAGTGGGGGAGGGGCAGAGAGACAATCCTAAGCAGGCTCGATGCTGTCAGCATAGAACTCTATGTGGGGCTCAATCTCATGAACTGTGAAATGATGACCTGAGCCGAAATCAAGAGTTGGACGCTTAACTGACTGAGCCATCCAGGCTCCCCACATTGCTTAACTTTCCATATGATCCTATTTTATCAAAGGGTGGCTAGCCTTAGACTACTTAAAAACACACCCTTTTTAATAAATATATATATATAATATTTTTAATTAAAAATCATAAATATATATATTATATAAAAATGTATATATACATATCATATATATACATATACGATATATATATATTGATTTTCTTTCACACTCAAAAGAAGTTGTAGGTGTATATTCTTGTTTTCTTTAGCTAAAGAACCCTGTGTCCTGTCATTAGTGGTCTGGATCATTAGCAAACAAAGTTTGCACATGGCTTTTATATTAGTGTTACTGTCACACTGTGTACATGAGGGAGATGGAAGATTCTAAAAATAGCTATTCTAGCTTCAGAAAATGGACCAAACTATATGTGCTGCATATTCCCACAGACTTAATCTGGGCAAGAGAATGTTTTTTCTAGAACAAATCACAATTGAAATCCTTATTCTCTTCTCCTCTAGGGTTTTTTTCCCCTTCTCTCCCCCCCAACCTGGGCATGGCTGCAGGGTTTTTTAAAAGGCAGCTTGCAGTATCAATAAACAAAACATAGAATCATCTTTTCAAGTGTTTTTTCTATAAACGCATTCTGTATTGTTGATGAAATTTTAGTAGAGTTTTTTTTTTTTTAATTTTTTTTTTCAACCTTTATTTATTTTTGGGACAGAGAGAGACAGAGCATGAACGGGGGAGGGTCAGAGAGAGAGGGAGACACAGAAACAGGCTCCAGGCTCTGAGCCATCAGCCCAGAGCCTGACGCGGGGCTCGAACTCACAGACCGCGAGACCGTGACCTGGCTGAAGTCGGACGCTTAACCGACTGCGCCACCCAGGCGCCCCATAGAGTTTTTAATAATAGGGCAATTTCTTTTCTCCATTGACCTATTTTCGTCACTGAAACAATGTTCTTCCCCCAGAGATGTGCCTATTTCTTATTGAGGGATTAATACAAATATATTTAGAGTGCTGATTTGTTTGCTTGTTCTAGTTTTTAAATTCTAAATCTTAAGAATAAGTTTATTTGGGGGTGCCTGGGTGGCTCAGTCGGTTAAGCATCCGACTTCGGCTCAGGTCATGATCTCACAGTTTGTGAGTTTGAGCCCCATGTCAGTCTCTGTGCTGACAGCCCAGAGCCTGGAGGCTTCTTCAGATTCTGTGTCTCCCTCTCTCTCTGACCCTTCCCCACTCATACTCTGTCTCTGTCTGTCTCTTTCTCAAGAATAAATAAACATTAACAAAAAAAATTTTTTTTAAAGAATAAGTTTATTTGTAGCTATAACACGTAAGTGGGCAGATTTTCATTTCTTTCAGAAATCAGGCAGAAAGTGGTTAATATCCTCATCTGCTTCTGAATTCTTACTCGTAGGTTCCCTGCCCCTCCCCCCCTTGTCTCATGTTACACAACATTGAGGAGCCTGGAACATAATGTCAGCGTCTTTCTAAAGGCAGTAGGTGATGTTTACACACTTAAGCTGCTGGCACTGACAGGGCGACCGGAGTCAAATGTAAACCATGGCGTTTATTATTCCTGGTCAAATATATTGTGCAATAGGTAGCAATGGGCACTGTGTGAAAGGTTGCCTAATAAGCCGCCCCAGCATCAGGATTAGTCAGCTTCTTGCTGTGAGGTGTGTGTGACCAAGATACTGGAGGTCATCAGTGATGGAAAGGCTGGCTGGCCAATAACAGGAACCAAAAGGAAAGGAAACTCGACTCTTGGCAAACAATTGTATCTTAGCATAAGGCATTTGTTCTCTGAGACACAGAGACTGAGACTCCTCTGAGAAACATCTGGGGGAAAGATTTTGTTTTCTTACTTTTTATTGTTTTACATGAAAACTTTCTTCTGTGTAAAACCTTAGATGCCAGTGCAATTTCTGGTCACGTTAATTTACACTTGAACCCAAATAATGCTTTCTGGAAAAATCTTTTTTCGTTTTGTAATACAAAGTTTTAGTATTAATAACAACATATCCACACTAAAGAAAATTAGAGAAACAAACTAAGAGGAAAACATAATCCCTTTTGCTAAAAACAATCAGAATATCATAGTAGCATTCTTTCTTATCGTTTGAGCTGTTTTACATGGTTGTAATCATCCAGTTATGGGATTTTGTCACATGATTTTTTGGTAACTTATCACAAGCTTTTTCCCCCACGGTGCTACATAAACATATTTTAAGTAACTGAATAATATTCCATTGAGCATATGGTTGAACCAATGTTCACTTTTTTTTGTATTTTTCCCCACCTCATTTCACAACCCCCTCACCAATGTTCACTTAAACCATTCCAAGAGGCTGTTTCCTTTTTATTCTGTTGTTGTTATAAATAACACTAAATGGTAAAATATAGCTTTTTTAGTATAAAATGTTTAAAAATTTAAGGTGATTAGGGGCACCTGGCTGTCTCAGTCAATAGAGCATATGACTCTTTTATTTTTAATTTAAAAAAAAATCGTTAGAGGGGGGTGGGAAGGGGCTGAGAGCGAGGGGGATAAAGGATCCAAAGCAGGCCTCACGCTGACAGCGGCGAGCCCCATGTGGGGCTCGAACTCAAGAGTCAGGTGCTTCTGACTCTTTATCTCAGGATCATGAGTTCAAGCTCCACATTGAGGGTAAAGATTAAAAAATAAGAGGGGTGCCTGGGTGGCTCAGTAGGTTAAGGATCTGACTTCTACTCAGGTCACAATCTGGGGGTTTGTAAGTTCGAGCAGGTGTTGGGCTGTACACTGACAGCTTGGAGCCTGGAGTCTGCTTGGGGTTCTGTGTCTCCCTCTTTGTCTGCCCCTCCCCTGCTCCCTCTCTGTTTTTCTCTCTCTCAAAAATAAACATTAAAAAGTAATAATAATAAAAATTTCAAAAAAATAAAAAAATTAGGAGGACTGGGTGGGTCAGTCAGTTAAGCATTTGATTCTTGACTTCTGCTCAGGTCACGATCTCATGGTTCCCGAGTTAGAGCCCCACATAGGGCCCTGTGGTGACAGCATGGATCCTGCTTGGGATTCTCTCTCTGCTCCTCCTCCACTCATACTCATGCACTCTCTCCCTCTCAAAATAAATAAACAATTTTTTAAAAAGTAAAATAGGGGTGCCCGGGTGGCTCAGTCTGTTGAGTGACTTCAGCTTAGGTCATGATCTCAGGGTTTGTGAGTTTGAGCCCTGCATCAGGCTCTGTGCTGACAGCTCAGAGCCTGGAACCTGCTTCGGATTCTGTGTGTCTCTTTCTCCTTCTCTCTCTGCCCCTCCCCTGCAGCACTCTGTCTGTCTCTCTCTCAAAAATAAATAAACTTTAAAAAAATTTTTTTAAGTTAAAAAAAAAATAAATAAAAATTAAAAAAAAACCTCCCTTAAAAATATTTTAAGGTGATATCAAATAAAAAACTTGTATAAAGCATAAATGAACAACTTAAAGATTAATAGTAAAATGGACACCTGAGTATCCACTTTCAACTTAAGAAATAAAACACTGCGTGTAACTTAGAAGCCTGCCTGCGTGTTTCGCTCTGGCTGCATCCTGCTCTCTTCTCCCCTACAGAAATAACCACTAGTCTAAATGTTCTGTTTATTAATTTTTTTATATTTTTTATTTTTCCTTAGGGTAATTCTTTCTAGGAGAATTTAATAATTAAGGTAAATAGGTTGTATTTATTCTTATTAGGGCCGGTTTCTGATGTTGGTGGAAGGCATAGACTTATATTTTTCCTTCAGACATTATCAGGCTTGACACACCCAAGTAGGCAGGGCGGGCCCATACATCAGAGAAAAATTTGCCTCAGAAGGAGGTGCAGTCTGTGACAGTTTTCTGCTGTATATTAAGGGTTAGGACTGAGGACCCTTATCTTGCAGAAATGATTCTGGTTTACTTACATATGGATTACCCCTCCTCTCTTAGGCATTTCTCCATTCTCTAGTCATGTCGGTTTTGGTTTCTTATTTGTATGTCATTGTTATTTTAATTACTCATTCACTTAAAATAGGCCGCTCTTTTTGTTCAACCTATTAGCGTCTGTCTTCCGGGATAAATGCCAACATAGTTGTGTTCAACTTTTATGTAGCCCCAAGGAATCAGATTGGTCAAGTTTAACTTGTCAGATTTGAAAATGGGAGACGCTAAAACGATTTAAAAATAATTGGCCAATAATAGGACCTTATGAATGGTTAGCTTTCAGGTGAATAGCAAAAGCCCCAAATTAGTGTTTCTGATCACCTGCATCTGAATCGGTTAAGATACCTGGTAAACTCAGAGATTCCTACACCCCACCTTGAGACCTACCAAATTATAATCTCTGCATTTGGGGCCAAGGAATCTACAGTTTAATAAGCACCCCAGTTCAGTACTCTAAACTTTTTTTAAATTTTTTTTAACATTTATTTATTTTTGAGACAGAGAGAGACAGAGTATGAGTGGGGGAGGGTCAGAGAGAGAGGGAGACACAGAATCTGAAACAGGCTCCAGGCCCTGAGCTGTCAACACAGAGCCCGACGCGGGGCTCGAACTCACGGACAACAAGATCATGACCTGAGCCGAAGTCGGATGCTTAACCGACTGAGCCACCCAGGCACCCCTCAGTACCCTGAACTTGAGAAGCACTACTCTTGCTCAGAGGGAGCAACCTAAGAAAAGTGATATAGTAAATATTCCCATATTTTCTAGTATGTTTATATTTGTTTAGCACCCAAATGTAGGGTTGGGTGTCCACTTAGTGATCTTTTCTGTGGAGCCCATTGTGGTGGATTTGGCTGGATTAAAATGGAAAAACCCTATCCATGGACATAACCACCCTGAACATGCCTGATCTCAGAAGCTAAGCAGGGGTGGTCCTGGTTAGTACTTGGATAGGAGAATCGAAAAACCCAATTCTTTACTACTATTTTGAAATATTAATACCATAGAAAGAAGTTACACTTCAAGTGAGATCTAGGGAACCACCTTAATTATTTGTGTTAAATTAGCAGCAGACTTTCATTGACTATGACCAAGAGCAAGACTGTGATACAAAATGGATGCAAGTGAAGGCATTTGCCTGAAGCAAAGACCAAGGTTCAGTTACAGTTTGTGCCAAGCACACTCTGTTTTCTTCTCGATTTGGAGGAGTGCCCTTTGTCTGTGACCTTGATACTCAAAATTGTTTTGCATGCAAACATTAGCCTGCATAGCACTGGTTCTACTTTATAATCATCTTTGAAGCAGGAATCCTATAATCTCACCAAGTCTGGAGGGACTTACAAAGAAGAGCAGTGCATAGAAATTAGTTGTTGAAAACCTAAAAGACAAGACTTGGAAAAAATAATATTCAGGTAGAACTAGAAAGCCAAATGGAGACAGGAAAGAAACATTAGAAGTAACCCAAGAGGCAGTGACATTCTTCATATTCATTCTCAATTAACGTAGCTTGGGAGGTTGCTAAGCAAATCCCTTCTGAGAACTGAACTTAAGATCCTATTTAATACACATTTTTGTCTGGAACAGTGAGGGAACCCTCTAGCTGTAAATCACTTGCTCTGTGAAAACGATCATAACTAAAATAGTTACTGCTGAAACTACATGATATTTGGCAAAGTTTCGCTTGCTTTTTTCATTTCATTTTTTTATGTTATCAGAAATTTGCCATATTTAAGAACCCAGCAATGATAATTAGGAATATTACTCATTTCAATATAATATGTTTAGTCTCTCTTGAAATTTGAACATAATATTTAACCCAGAGACAATGAAGTAAAGATGAACTAGTTGGTGAATGTCAAATAGGCTGTAACTATACTAAGAATCTTTCAGTTTTAGTAATAAGAATAATAGTAACAACATGAATAAAGGGGGGAGAACCAAATAATAAACTATATGTGTATTTTACATTTTATGGAGGCTATTAAAATAACATCTTAAATTAGGGGCGTCTGGGTGGCTCAGTCAGTTGGATGTCCGACTTCGGCTCAGGTCATGATCTCGTGGTTCATGGGTTCAAGCCCTGTGTCAGGCTCTGTGTTGACAGCCTGTTGACTGCTCCTGATTTTGTGTCTCCTTCTCTCTCTGCCCCTCCCCAACTTGTGCCCTGTCTCTGTCTCTGTCTCTGTCTCTGTCTCTCAGAAATAAACATTAAATTTTTTTTAATAAAATAGCATATCCATGGTATCTTTTTTTTTTTAATTTTTTAAATCTTTATTTATTTTTGAGAGAGACACAGTGTATGAGCAGGGGAGGAGCAGAGAGAGAGGGAGACACAGAGTTGGAAGCAGGCTCCAGCCTCCGAGCTGTCAGCACAGAGCCTGATGCGGGGCTCAAACTCAAGAGATGTGAGATCATGACCTGAGCTGAAGTCAGACACCCAACTGACTGAGCCACCCAGGTGCCCCATAAGGTAGTAATAATTTACCAGTTAAGGAATTTCAGACCAATAGCCAATATCATACAGATTGATGAAACACTAATGATGGGAGAAAGCAGGTTTCCTGCTTTATTTAACCTTATAAGGGAAATTCTAGACACTGTTCAAGAACAGAAATCATATGCATATTTAGAAGAAGTTATAGATGAATATGAATCTGATGCCAAGTAGAGGTTTCCTAAACAAACAAACAAATACAAAGAACAATAAAGGCAAAAAATAAATGAAAATAATAGCTTTGACTACATAAAAATGTAAAACTTCTTTACATAAAAGCATAAACAATGTTAAAGGTAAATAAAAAAATAAATTGAAGTGATTTTCAAATATGAAATAAATGTTTAAATCACACTACTGATGAAAGAAATGCAAATAAAAACAGTGAGAGTGCCATCATCAAATTACTCAAGATTTGGAATAAAGAAAATACTCAGTACTGGGTAAATGCAGTGAAATGGGAACTTTAAAAAAAAAAAATTATAATGGGATGCCTGGGTGGCTCAGTCACTTAAGTGTCCGACTTTGGCTCAGGTCATGAGCTCCCCTTTCATGGGTTAGTGCCCCGCGTCGGGCTCTGTGCTGACAGCTTGGAGTCTGGAGACTGTTTTGGATTCTGTGTCTCCCCCTCTCTCTGTCCTGCCCCACTTGTGCTCTGTCTCTCAAAAATAAACATAAAATTTATTATTTATTTATTTATTTATTCATTCATTCATTCATTCATTTTAGTAATCTCTACACTAGACATGGGGCTTGAACCCATGACCCTGAAATAGTCACATGCTCTTCTGACTGAGCCAGGCAGGTGCCCCCAAATGGGAACTTTTTATTTTTGTGTATTTATTTATTTTAATGTTCTTATTTATATTTTGAAAAAGAGAGGGGCAGGGAGAGTGGGAGACACAGAATTTGAAGCAGGCTCCAGGCTGTAGGCTGTCATGACAGTACAGAGCCCAATGCAGGACTCAAACTCACAGACCACAAGATCATGACCTGAGCTGAAGTCAGATGCTTAACCGACTGAGCCACCCAGGGCCCCCCAAATGGGAACTTTTTAACATTATTTGTGGGAATACCCTTTCTTGTGAGCAATTTGTATCAAAGTTTTTATAAATGTATATACCCTCTGATTTATCATTCTTCCAGTGGCATTTATTCTAGGGAAAGAAATAGGGGTATGAATAAAGATGAACACGAATGTTCACAACAGCTTTTTATGTAATATTGAAAAACTGAGATAATCAAAATCAAGAGAATGATTTAAGTACATTCACAGGATACACTAACACTAAATGATCATGAAAAATTGTATTTTTCTCACAAAATGTTGTAAATGAAAAGAGCACTAAAAATAGTAGATAAAGTCTGATCCCAATTTTTAAAAGTGTATCCATATTTGTAGAAAAGGAATGGAAGAGTATCCACTAAAAATGTTTATGGTTGTTTCCTCCAGGTGGTGGGATTCTGAGTTATTTTTACTTTATTTTATGCTTTTCCAAATTTTCTACAATAAACACATATAATTTAAAAAGTTACTTTAAAAGCAAAAATTTTAAGTTAAAGAACAGTGTTAACAAGTTAAAGAGAATGACATTCAAATTATTTCCTAAATCTTTGCCTCTGACTCACAAGGAAATTTTGCTTCTAAGCAGATCCTGATCTGTATTAAAATAGAGGCTAGCTTAGAGTTTTTAAGTTTACTGAGAAAGGAAGCAGAAGATAATGTAGTAAGTGGCTTTTTCACCAACAGAAACTTTATTCCAGGCCAGTCTACACACACACACACGTTCCTATGCCTGGACTCTTGAAAAAATAATAGCAAACTCCAGATAGCATTTGAATCACAGAGAATGGTGGAGGTCAGAGATACACCAGTCCTAAACTTCCTTAAGGATGTCCCTAATACTAATTCTAATTCTGAAGCTTGCACTTCTTGTCAACAGTTCGATGTTGTTGAAATGCTTTGGACAAAAAAACCTTATCTGTTCATTGATGATCAACTCATGGAATTATTATCAAAGATCTATCCAGGATACATGAGACTCTTAGTAACAAAGAAATAGAAGGTGTAGGGGAGGAAAAGCTTTTCCCCAACCTTCTTAGGGTCCCTGACTGGGCCTGAATATTAAACTGACAAAGACAGATTGACGAGAGAAAAGTGTCAGATTTATTTAATATAAGTTCTACGTGACATGAGAGACTTCATTAGGAAATAAAGACCTGAAGAAGCACAATTAAGCCTGAGAGTTTTTATACTAGGTCTGATGAAGAGTAGAAAGTCATGGAAAACTGTGACAGAAGAAAAGGGTATAAGCTAAGGGTAGTAAACTGGGGAAAACTTAGCAAGGCCTGTTTGGATTCCTCTAGGCATCCCTCCATCTCCAGAGATAAGGAATCTCCTTTCCTCTGAGTGTAGGGAGGGCACTTCTCACAAAGATCTAATGACCTGCTTCAGGGGAATAGAGGGGGTCAAAGAGTCCTTCCTGAAGCTCACATTTCTCAAATTCTTTCAGCTTAAAAATACATATTTTTTAATTTTTTAATGTTTATTTTTCAGAGAGACAGAGCACAAGCCAGGTGGGGATGAGGTAGGAGTGGCAGAGAGAGAGAGAGGGAGATACAGAATCTGAAGCAAGCTCCAGGCTCTGAGCTGTCAGCACAGAGCCTGACACGGGGCTCGAACCCACGAACTGTGGGATCATGACCTGAGCTGAAGTCGGATGCTCAGCCGACTGAGCCACCCAGGCTCCCCTCAGCTTAAAATATTTAATATTCCCAAGAACCATATTTTGGGGCAGCATGTTCTGAAACCTAGGAGAGGGATACAGGAGTGTCTCTGGTGTCTTGATTTTCACCTGTGCCAGGTCCATAACCAAGTTTTCTCTGGTCTCTAGTGAAAATGTTGGAGTAAGGTTTGCAACTGTCATTTTGGGGGGAAATCTCTTAGGTTACATCCAATGTACTTTTTTTTTAGTGTTACCATATAAAGTAATGGTGATATGTTGGTTTTTTAAAAGTTCTTATTTGTTGGGGTGCCTGGGTGGCTCGGTCAGTTAAGCATCCCACTCTGATCGGTTCAGGTCATGATCTCATGGTTTGTGAGTTCAAATCCTGCACTGGGCTGCACTCTCTCCCTCTTTCTCTGCCCCTCCCCTGCTTGCGCTCTCTCAAAAATAAATAAGTTGATTTTAAAAATGTCTAAAAAGTTCTTGTTTGTCAAAATAAAAAACTGGCAATCCTGTGCCTGTTGTGTGCTACCACCTCTAGTTTTTCTTTTGGAAACTCCCAAATCTGCACTGTTGATCTCATCAGACTTCCTTATTTCTATGAATGAAAAAATGAGGTTAAGAAAGGAATGGAGATTAACCCACTGTTATACAGTGACAGTGGAGATTATTTTTCTTTTGCCTTGTTGTCACGCAGTAAAGAGTCTTCAAGGGCTCATCCTCCTGAATTAAAAAACACTCAGGAAATTCCTTGTAAGCCTCTTTGAGGAAACTTCCACTTTTCAACTGATCATAGGAAAACAGCAGCTGGGCTTTTCTGCTTTAATTGGTCATTGAGTCTACCATTACAATAAATGAGAAAAGCAGAAATCACTTCTGAATGTCTTGTTTAAAGGAAATTAGAGCCAAGCAGTAGTTCAGTTAGTATAAACAGATTTTATTCAGGAACTATTGTAATAGGGGAAAAGAGACCTCATATAGAACTAGGCACAGTTCCAAATACAGAATGATCAACTGAGGATTTATAAGTAGGGGGCTGGGTGCGGGTCAGTGGATAGAAAATTACTAAGAGGTTAATCAGGGGTAAGGAGGGATTCTGGTTAAACTGACTTCATATGATTCTTGCCGAAGGCAGGCCCACGTGATTAGATATCAAGGGTGGTGGACATTCTCTAAACTGACTTTGCAGAATTCTTGCTAAAATTAGGCAATACAGGGGCACCTGGGTGGCTCTGTCAATTAAGTGTCCAACTCTTAGTTTCAGCTCAGGTCATGATCTCTTGGTTTGTGAGTTCGAGCCCTGCACTGGGCTCTGTGCTGACAGCATGGAGATTGCTCAGGACTCTTTCTGTCCTCTCTCTCTGCCCCTCCCCTGCTCACCTGCTCTCTCTCTCACTCTCTCAAAAGAAATAAACAAACTTTAAAAAAAAATTGGGCGATACAGAGATGGACACAGAAGCCCAAAGGTCAAGGCCTACTTAAAAAGAGGGTTCAGAGGAACCTAACTAAAGTTTGGTCAAGGAGAGTCTTTGTCAGTCTTTCACTAAGAAGAACAAAGATGCTACAAAAGAAAGAAGACCTGGTAATAAGAAGTTACTTCAGGAAGAGAGAGCACCAAAAAAAAAAAAAAAAAAAAAAAAAAAAAAAAAAAAGTTATTTCAGAACAGTATCTGGCCTCCTTACCCTTCCTCCCCATACAAAAGTAAATTAATTTTAAATTTCAAAATATACTCATCACAAAGGCCAAAATACCTCCAGATTAGCATAAAATAGCTAACTTCTTATAAAAAAAATGTAAGAAATATCTTTGTATAACGTATATATTTATCATTATTTCTAATTTGCCTGTATGGATCTCTAGCCCTGGGTTCAAGTCTGCTACTTAAAACCTGCCTGATGAATAAATCCCTCTGAGCCTGTTTCATCATCTATAAAAAGGGTGTAATTCGATTGGTATTGTGTATCTCACAGCATAGTTGTGAATGTAAGATAAGAAAGTATAGATAGAAACTCTTTGTAAACTGTAAAATGCAATATGAATGTTATAATTAAAAATGTAGACAAAATTTTTTTCTTCATAGCAAACCATCTGTTATAATCATAATATTTATTCAAATGCAAATGAAGTCTTATACCATCTCTCTCTTTGAGTTCAGTGATAAAATTAGATAATAGCCTTCTGGGAACAATGGCTACTCCAACAGATTTGGAAAGCAATGTGATCATTTTCATAAAATCCTGTTTTAAGTATTCTGCACTGCACAGCATGGTTAAAGCAAACCATGGGAAATTGCCCATTTTTGTAGGTCAACAGGGCAGAAAATCAGCAATTCCTTATGAATCTACTTATTCTAATACATCAATCTATTCAGGCAAAATCCAAAAAGAATTAAAGACCTGCTAAAAGTCTCAGGGGCTTCTCATAAGCATCTCAAATGCCTCCTGTGGCTTCACAGTGCCCATATTTCCAGGAGCTGGATAAATGTTGCTGTTCTTATCTTACAAATGAAAAAACTAAGGTACAGATTTCCATGTCAATCATGTAATCAGGTCAGCACAAAACTCATTTTGATAACTTCTGTGTCCTGTTGAGTCCTCCTCACTTAGGACAGTGGGGCAGTAGACTTGTTGAATAGACTTAACTATTCTTCCCAGAGTTTCAGAACATGTTCAGTTGCAGGCTATTGTGGAGGTTCTGCTGGTTCTTCAAGCTCATTATCATGTATCCATGTATCCATGGACATGTATCCATGTTTCTTCTCAAACCAGGCTATAGACTTGAAATTCAGCTCTGTCTTCTTTTCCATTCTATACCTCAAATCATAATCATCAGTCAAGTTTCTTATTTGTTTGTTTGTTTGTTTGTTTGTTTGTTTTTTAATTAAACCTACCTCCAACATGGGTATGTAACTCATGACCCTGAGATTAAGAGTCACATGCTCTACTGACTGAGCCAGTTAAGTTTAATAATATGTATATTTCAATGTTTCTTCCACTCATTGGGCTTCTCATTTCCTAATTTAAGTCCTTTGCAAATTTGCTTGAACAACTGCAGTCATCAAACTAGTCTTCCCATCTCCAGGTTTGATTTTTCTCTTTCTACTGAAAAGATCATCTTTATTCACTTTGTATCTCCTGTAGCATCCCAGATAAAACTCTTAATAAATGTTCATTGGATGTGTTGGGATGGAAATTTTTTTCCTCTACTGCAATAGGTTCTTTCATTGGTAAATTGATAAAGACAAATTAATGGGAGAAAAACTAGTTACATATAGGGGACCCCCATATGAATATGAGACCTACAAGTAGTCACGCAGTTAAGGTTTATGTGCCATTCTGAGCTAAGGAGAAGATAGGGGTCTGAAAAAGGAAGGAAAACAGTGTATAGGAAGATGGGAAGAGCAAATGTTTGGCAAACAAATGTTTGGCATGACATACAGAGACAATGGAACACAGAGAGAAATTTGATTTCCAGGCTTTTGAGCTTCCCCCAAGTTTACCATATCTAGCCCATATACTTTGTAGTAATGTCTGGTGATAGTTCTCTTCTCTTCCTGGACCAGACCCCCTATCTAAAATATGTGAACCAGTTAAAGGGGAGATAAAAGCTCTTCCTGAGTCTTTTGAGCCTTGAGTGACTTCAGTTCAAAGTAATCCACATGACAAAGTGGCACATTTTGGGGAGGCTTATTCTGAACCTGTTCAAATGAAAGGCTGGGATTAACAATCAGGAAATGAGGAAAGGGTCATACTTGTGCAGGATTTCTTTTACATGTCTGGTACTATACTTCAGTTCATTTAATCTTTACAACTCCTGGAAGCTGATGCAGAAAACAAGATTTATTACTGTGAGTGTTTTTCCCTCCTTGCTCTCTAGAGAGAATTTTGTCCTTCCCACTTTAGTTTCTTCTAAACAGATTTTTCTCCCTTCCATTCTGGTTCTTTTTCTTCTTCTTCTTCTTCTTCTTCTTCTTCTTCTTCTTCTTCTTCTTCTT
>NW_024412396.1:10044137-10144554 GCF_014898765.1 Herpailurus yagouaroundi
TTCTTCTTCTTCTTCTTCTTCTTCTTCTTCTTCTTCTTCTTCTTCTTAACTCAGGATTAAGAGAAGAGAAGGAGAGTCTGCATCAGTCCAGACCACTGGGGAAACAGAGGAGATGTTGGTTTGTGGGGTCTCCTTTGTTACAGAGAATGCAAGCTAAGGGCAAATTGGGGAGAATATAAATTTTTAATATACATTTACACAATATAAATTTTTAATATACAATTTATAATATACATAATAAAGAACTAAAAAGGGTAGGGGAGGGAGAAAGAAGGTAGAAAACACTCAGCAAGCAGGCTAGGGATGTGGAGGGATTTGCAGAGGTTTGGAGAATGAGCTTTGGAGAAGCTTTGGCAGAATGAGAAAGAAGAAAAAGGATTTTAAGTATTGCTGTGAATTACAAGTTGGATTTCCTTTATGGTCTGAAAAAAAGTAAGGATGGGAATTACTCTTGAAGGAATTTTGGCTAATGGACCTTGTTTTCTTTCAATGTGAAATTGAGCCATATGGAGTCCACACTGAACAGAAAGCTAGGGCTTGGAGAGCCAACCTTTTGCTAACATCATACAAACAGTAAAGGCTAAGCCATAATTTGAAACTTGTCACTTTTCATTCCCACATGCTACCTGTGGGTCATAAGAGATCTGTTGAATTGTACCTCTAAAAATCCCATTAAAGGGGCTCAAAGTTGGCTCATTTGGAAAAGCATGCGACTCTTGCTCTTAGGGTTGTGAGTTCAAGCCCCACATGTTGTGTAGAGATTATTTAAAAATGAAATAAGGGGCATCTGGGTGGCTCAGCTGGTTAAACATCAGACTCTTGATTTCGGCCTAGCTCAGGTCATGATCTCATTGTTTGTGGAACTGAGCCCCACGTCAGGCTCCATGCTGACAGTATGAGCCTGCTTGGGATTCTTTTTCTCTCCCTCTCTCTCTGTCCCTTGCACACACTCTCTCTCAAAATAAATAAATAGACATTTAAAAAAAATGAAATAAAAAAATTAGTTGAAGTTGTAATAGGAAGTCTTGTTCCTAATAGTTGTTGCACACTTATGAGCTTTCAACATGAAAATTGTATTTCAGGGACGCCTCTGTGCCTCAGTCAGTAGAGCATCTGACTTCGGCTTATGTCATGATCTCATGGTTGGTGAGTTCAAGCCCTGCATCTGGCTTGCTGCTGTCAGTGTGGAGCCCACATTGGATACTCTGTCTCCCTCTGTCTGCCCCTCCCCCACTCATTCTCTCTCTCTCTCTCTCTCTCTCTCTCTCTCTCTCCCTCAAAAATAAATAAACCTTAAAAAAAAAAAGAAACTATTATTTCAGGGATGGTAGGAAAATGGAGAGGTGATTCAGTGATCCCTTTGCTGTCCTGCTACTTTCTGGCTTTCATTTAGGATTTCTAGCCCTGTCTTTCTTTGTAAGAATACTGCCTGATTTAAAAGACCTTCAGAGAAACAGTAACTTCAAAGCCATAAAAGAGAAAGCATTTCTGTGAGTGTGATCTATTTACAAGCATCACAGGCTCCCATTCTGTCTAGAGAGGGAACAGTATTTTGAATCATTAGGGGAAATGGAAAGATCTGAATTTAAAAGACTGAAGGATACATTGTCTAAGAGTTTGGAAATATAAGAATCATTGGCATATAACTACCGTAAGAAACTACCATAAGAAACATGGACAAGAGGAAATATTAATAGTGATGAAGATGATGATAGCCATTACTGAGTGCTACTTGGAGCAGGCACTATGCAAAGTGTGAACCAGGGAGGGTCAGAGAGAGAGTGAGACACAGAATCCAAAGCAGCCTCCAGGCTCTGAGCTGTCAGCACAGAGCAGGATGCAGGGCTTGAAATCAGGAACTGTGAGATCATGACCTGAGCTGAAGTAGGACCCTTAACCACTTAACCAACTGAGCCACCCAAGTGCCCTTGGTCTGTGTTGCACTTTGAATGGATCTTTTACCCCTGCCTGATTTTGTAACATCATCTACTGGCTATTCAGAAAATATCGGCTCACTGAGTTATGCAGATCTCCCAAATGTTAACATCTTCCACTATGTAATATCCAAAGATCACATTTGTTATTATCACCTCTGATCTCATCAGAAAAGTTGTTAACATGTTAGGAAGATTTTAACCTCAAGATCGTGGGTACAAGTTTTTCAAAATTCTAAATTTTATAATTGGAAACAAATTTTGTCATTTATTTATTTTTAAAAGTTTATTTATTTGTTTTGAGAGAGAGAGAACAAGCCAGGGAGGGGAGGGTGGGGGGTGGAGACAGAGGACCTAAAGCAGGCTCCATGCTGACAGCAGAGAGCCCAATGTGGGGCTTAAACTGACAAGATTCTTAGGTCATGACCTGAGCCAAAGTTGGGTGCTTAACCTACTGAGCCACCCAGGCACCCCTATTTATTTATTTTAAAGTAGCAGGCTCACCTTGTTTGTTTTCCAGAAAATGTCAGCCTAATGCCCAAGTCTGAATAAAATGTTTGTCCGTCAGGAGTTCTCTTATTGAAAATGGTGTTCCACAAGAAAAAGCAGCTAGTTTATTTAGCTCACAATCAATTGCTCTAGTTCTTTGTATTAGTATATATAGCAGAAGCACATTATATGAATTTCACATTTCACCACAGATTTTTAAAGGGTCAGCATTTAATAAAAGTAATACTTGTTACTGTTTTACCAATTAAGTGCAACTGGTTGGTTTTTGTACTGCAAGTGTGTGGTGGTAGAGAATGCAGTAGCTGTTAATATAGTTTGAAGCTGTCTGAGAGGACTCCTCTTAGATTTCCTACATCCTTTTAGATTCAGTTCTTGGGATTCTGTGAATTAAAGTGGCAGAAGACAGGTTAGCACGAGCAAAGACAGATTTCTTTTAAGTTTATTTATTTATTTTGAGAGAGAGAGAGCAAGAGTGCTGCTCAAGCAGGGGAAAGCAGAGGAGGGGCAGAGAGAGAGGGAGAGAGAAAGAGAATCCCAAGCCGGTTCCATACTATCAGCGCAGAGACCAACTCGGGGCTCGAATTCACGAACCGCAACATCATAACCTGAGCTGAAATGAAGAGGCAGGTGCTTAACCAACCGGGCCACCCAGGTGCCCCAAGACAGATTTTTATTCAACTAAAGATACGCTGGAATTCACAAAGTGTGACTCCAAGAGGTGGCTAAAATTTGGGGAAGGAGAGAAAGAGAATGGCACAGAAAACAATTGATTTCTAGGGGTACCTGGCTGGCTCAGTTGGTGGAGTGTGTGACCCTTCATCTCTGGGTTGCTAGTTCAAGTCCCTAGTTGGGTGTAGAGATTACTTAAAAATAAATAGTCTTTTATTAAAAAAAAGAAAAGAAAAGAATTGACTTCTTAATAAGGGGGAGGAGAGAAAGGGCACTTATGGGAAAACAAATGATCTGTTGGAAAGACAAGTGGTCCTTTAGGCTGCTTAGGTGTAGGTATCTCATCTCTAGTGATAAGAGTCAATCTTCTCTGGTTGCTCCAGGGGAGGGGTTTATGACAATTGAGTTCTTTTTGAGAGGCTCTACTTCTAGGCAGATAAGGGATTTCAGGAATTCACATGCCTTCTGCTCACAATAATTATTATGCTACAGTGGCATATTCTGGACCCATTCAGCGCCAGTGTGCTGATTACTGCCAGGACACCAGCAGTTTCACCCACCCTTGTTTTTGTATCATTGGTGCAAATGCCAACATGGTAAAAAGGACAGATAACATTTTACTGTGATTATGAAAATAGTTTTGCCTTCTCTACCCCCTTAAAAGGTTTTGGGAGCCCCCTGAGGTCATGGACCACACTTTGAAAGCCACTAAGTGAGGGTATCTTAGAGAATCAGAGGGGAAACCAGGGCCTGAAAAAGATTCCTCCAGGTAGGTGGTTAGGAAGAGGGGAGAGGGGGGCTGCAAGTCCTAGAGAAGTGGAGAAAAGCACCTTCCTTTTTGGCACCAGCATGGGGAGACAGCAAGACTCCAGAAAGGAATGGCTATTTGGTGCACCCTGGCAGACAAATTATAGGAAACCTTGGCAAGAGATTCCTTTGCTTCCAGAATGGTGTAGGCACTTCAGAGTGCTGAGGGATGAGGAGAGTACATACCCCAGCTGTCACCTGTGTGAACTGCTCAAAAGGAGAACACATAAAAAAAAAAAAAAAAAAAAAGAAGGAAACACATATACAAAGCACACACTGGGGCCTGAGCACTTCATGAGATTCTTGGTACAATCCCATGATGGACAAGGGAAAGCTCCAGGATGACCATTCTGGCTGAATGGGGGCCAGATCAGATATCAAGCAGTAATAAATATTTGTAAAATATTACTTTTCACAACTCACTTTGTAGGCCTAGGTTTACTGACTCTAAGTGTATCATCTTGTTTAATACTTGACAACCTTATAAGATAGATATGATTTTTTTTTCATTTTTAAAAAAATTTTTATTTGAGAGAGAGAGAACATGAGTGGGGGAGAGGGGCAGAGAGAGAGGGAGAGAAAATCTTAAGCAGGCTCCAGGCTTGGCGTGGAGACTGATGTGGGGCTCAGTGACCAGGGATCATGACCTGGGATCATGAGCCAAAATCAAGAGTTGGACTCTCAACCTACTGAGCCACCCAGATGCCCTGGTAGATATTATTGCTATCATCATTCCCATTTTTTTTAAATGTTTATTTATTTTTGATAGAGAGTGCATGCAGGGGAGGGGCAGAGAGAGAGGGGGCAGAGGATCTGAAGCAGGCTCTGCACTTACAGCTGTGAGCTCAATGTGGAGCTCGAACTCTCAAACCACGAGATCGTGACCTAAGCCAAATGCTCAACTGACTGAGCCACCCAGACGCCCCTCATCGTTCCCATTTTATAGATGGGGAAACTGAGAGAATAGATGATTTATTTCATGCATGGCTTGTAAATGACAGAACCAGCATTTGAATTATTTATTTGAAAATTCGTGCTCTTAGCACACTCTTTCTGATGATTAATATAGATAATTTCCAAGGCACCTGGGTGGTTCAGTCAGTTAAGCATCCTGCTTCGGCTCAGGTCATGATCGCATGGTTGGTGAGTTCAAGCCCGGCGTGGGACTCTGTGCTGACAGCTGGGAGCCTGAAGCCTACTTCTGAGTCTGTGACTCCCTCTCTCTCTGCCCTTCCCCCCTCTCATGCTCTGTCTCTAAATAAATAAATAAATAAATAAATAAATAAATAAATAAAATTTCCCTGTTTTCACTGTCTCCATTCATCTATTAACTTCCCCAGCCATGGGATCAGGGAAAGAGAAAATAAGGTGTTTCGTTGGCTTATATTTGTCCAGTTGTTTGCGCTATTTGCAGTTGTTTGTGGGCTATTATAATGCTGGCAAGAAATGACCTAGCATATCTTGGATTCCTTAGTCTAAAATGATCCCTAGAAGGAAGGGATGGTAAATGTTGAATGAAGATGGTAAGCGCTGGTACATTTGTGGTGGGTCTGCCCGGGAAGCCCACAGAACTCATTTCCCTACTTTCTCAGCCTCACACCTGAAAGGAAGGCCAATGATTGAGATACGGAGGCTTGGAAAGCTCTAAGAAAGGGCCGATCAGACCCCATGAACATAGGGTCAGGGATGCAGCCCCATGAAATGAAGTGAATGTGCTTTAATTAGAGAAACACAGTATCCCTGACTGGCATACTCCAGGGATCCCAAGGCACTCCAGAACATGAATAATTAGTGATTCTAAAACATGTCTACAAATCAAATTCTTTGCCACGCTTCCCATTAAGAGCTGGGTTTTGTTTTTTTTTTTAATATCTATTTATTTTTGACAGAGAAGAGAGACAGAGCATGAGCGGGGGAGGGGCAGAGACAGAGGGAGACACAGAATCCGAAGCAGGCTCCAGGATCTGAGCTGTCAGCATAGAGCCCGACACGGGGCTCGAACCCACAGACTGTAAGAGCTGAAGTCGGACGCTCAACCAACTAAGCCACCCAGGCGCCCCAAGAGCTGGGTTTTAATCCCTCTTCTCTGCAATATAGGCTGGACTTAGCGATTGACCTCTGGGGAAATGAGTGTGGCAGACTGATGGCTAAGTTAAAAAATGCAGTTCAGCTTCTGCCTGGTTCTTTCTAGCTACGCTCGCTCTCGAAACTCAGCTGCCATGCTTTGGAATGCCCAGCCCATGCGAAGAGCCATACATAGACATACACACACATACAGCTTTGCTGAGGTCCCAGCTGGAAGCCATAGGGGGGAAGTCTTTGAGAAGACTACAGCTCTAGTCACCATTTGGCTCCACCTGCATGGGAGAACCTAAATGAGTACCTCCTCATTGAGCCCAGCCAACTCCCAGAACCATGAGAGATAATAAAAATGTGATTGTTGCTGTTTTACATCATACATTTTGGGGGTGTTTTGGTTAGCAGCAATAGGAAACTAAAGACATTTTTCTTGATGGTGCTTTCTTGCAATTGCCATTCATCGATGTAATAATATCTATTTTAATTAATTAATTTAAAGTTTATATATTTATTTTGAGAGAGAGAGATAGCATGAGTTGAGGAGAGACAGAGAGAGAGGGAGAGAGAGAGACAATCCCAAGCAGGCTCTGCACTGTCAGCACAGAGCCTGACTTGGGGCTCCGACCCAGGAACCGTGAGAACATGACCCAAACCGAAATCAAGAGTTGGACACTTAACCAACTGAGCCACCTGGGTGCCCCAAATTAATAAATATGAATATATTTTTAATTTTTTAAAGTATATTTATTTACTTTGAGAGGGACAGAGAGCAAGGGAGAGAGACTTTAAAGCAGGCTCTGATCATGACCTAAGTGGAAATCAAGAGTTGGATGCTTAACCGACTGAGCTACCCAGGTACCCCAATATATATTTTTAAAGTTTATTTATTCATTTTGAGAGAGAGAGAGCTCATGCATGTGCACATACACGTGAGCAGAGGGAGAGGCAGAGAGAAAGGGGGAGAGAGAATCCTAAGTCAGTTCTGCACTATCAGCACAGAGGCTGATGTGGGACTCAAACTCATGAACTGTGAGATCATGACCTGAGCCAAAATCAAGAGTCAGATGCTTAACTGACTGAGCCACCCAGGTGCCCCATTTAAGAAATATTTATAGAGTGCCTTCTCTGTGCCTTGCCAGTCCTCCTTGTTCCTCTTCTCTTCCCTAATGCCTGTGATTTTGTTCTGAGGCTCAAGAACGGAGTTGAGCCACCCTGGAAAACAAATGCTCCAGTCCCTATGGTGTCCCCAGACAATTATTCAGGAGCTCAGGGGTGAGTCTCTCATACCCTTGGGCGAGTCATTTCTGGGGCTGCCAAGGCATTGTGCCACCCCCGTGATGGTGTGTCTCCAGCCAAGGAAGCAATCTGATTGAGAGCCTGACCCGGGCTAGTTGAAATGGTTGCAGGCCTGGGCTAGTTGAAAAGGTGTGGCAAAAGGGTGGAAACCAGGCTCTTTATGGCTTGTTGTGTCTACAGGGGCTGCTATAGGAAGTGGGAAAAGAATAGATACTGCAGAGAAGGAAGAGGAGTAGGAGAATGTATGGCAACAGGAAAAGGAAGGAAAAGAGGAAGAAGACGACTACAGGACGAGGAAGAGGAGAAAAAGAAGGGGTTATGCAATAGCAAAAGGAGATAGCCAGAAAGAGAACTGCTATATATGAAAACATGCAAACATTGGAAGAGAAGCTCCTAGTAAATGAGAAGAACTAATCATATATATGGAGCACTTGCCTTGTGCCAGGCATTGCTCTAACTGCGTTGTCCTCCCCTCCCCCACCTGCTTCAAATACGATTTCATTTCATCTATTCCACATCCCTAAGAAGCAGGTACTATTATTGCCTGCACCTCATTTTGCAGGTGGGGAAACTCAGAGACAGAGAAGTTAAGTAATTTGCCTGAAGGGGTGGTGTAGTTGGGCATCAACCCCAAGCAGTCTGGTTCCAGAATCTGTGCTCTTAACCACTAAACAATAGTTTTTCTCATGATATACAATATTTTGAGGCTCACCCCTCTGAATATAGAGGCATATTTGTTCTTTCACAAAATAATGAGGATAGAGGGGCACCTTGTGGCTCAGTTGGTTAAGTGTCTGACTCTTGGTTTCAGCTCAGGTCATGATCTCATGGTTCTGGGCTCAAGCCCCGCATTGGGCTCCACATTGTCAGTACAGAGCCTGCTTGGGATTCTCTCTCTCTGCCCCTCCCGTGCTCTCTCTCTCAAAATAATAAATAAATAAACATTTTTATAAAAGGATGAGATTAGGGACGCCTGGGTGGCACAGTTGGTTAAGCGTCCGACTTCAGCCAGGTCACGATCTCGCGGTCCGGGAGTTCGAGCCCCGCGTCGGGCTCTGGGCTGATGGCTCGGAGCCTGGAGCCTGTTTCCGATTCTGTGTCTCCCTCTCTCTCTGCCCCTCCCCCGTTCATGCTCTGTCTCTCTCTGTCCCAAAAATAAATAAACGTTGAAAAAAAAAAATTTTAAAAAATAAATAAATAAATAAATAAAATAAATAAAAGGATGAGATTAGAAGAAAAATAAAGGAAGGTGAAAGTAGGCAAAGACAAGGTGAGGACAAAAGAAACAAGAACATAAAATCAGAGATAAGAGAAAAAAAAGTTGTAGGACAGAATGTATTATGTGATCCTATTTAAACTTTAAGAAATAGAACATAAGCATGCACACAAATACACACACACATATCTTTAAAAGGAAAAAGGGCTTTTTCAGATTCCCTAGTTTCTTGAACTGATTAGTTTTTGTCACCTTTATTTTTCAGAATATTATTTATACCAAGGGTGGTGAGAAAGCTGTTCCTTGGGAAAGAAGAAAAAATCCTACATTCCCTAATCCAAAATCTAACAGATTTGGAGGATATTGTGAGTCTCTACAGTAAGTCAGGAGGCTTTGAGGGAACTTCCTCCCTCTGACTCTTCAGCGTTTATATAGACTCAGCACTTCACATGCACTCAGAAATGCAGGATATCCTGACTTAAATAATAAAGGCAGCAGTGTGAGACCTCCAGATGAGGGTTCAAACTGTTTTTATTGTTTGTTTGTTTCCTGAGTTAATAACGCTGTTCAAAAAGAAGATCCAGGCTGGAATTCTCTGCTGCCCTCAAAAGATAGATCTAAAAAAGTTGGGCTGATGGGTGGACAGCGGTCCAGTCAGTACATTCTTTGAGCTTGGAGCAAAGGGTGTAGCTTATCACCATGGCTCAGTGGATTCCATGGATAGATGTGTGATTTTGTTACCTCTTATAGTGGCGCTTTGTCCAGCAGCCTCCAGAATCTGAGGTGGGGCAAGAGCTAGTTTCTTCTACTGAGCTTTCCTCCTTCATCCCAGCTGCCCTGTTGTGAGTTACAAGTGTGTGATCCCTACCACTTGGATGCCAGTCACTACTCTCTACAGATGCAAAGTTGGCTACTGCTGGGTCCTGGCTTGTGTTCATTGGCAGCTGGGGGACAGAGCGTGAGCCTCTTCCCCTGATGGTAGTAACCCTTAAGTCAACAGGGTTCCCAGGGACCAGTGAGCACATTTAAATAATAAAAATAATTGTTATCATTATATAAATAACCAATGATAAAACATACTGGGACAGAAAAAAAAAATGATGCCTTAGAAATGAGAAGATACATTTAAAAGGGCTCAACAAAATGGAAAATTTTCCCCATAATCCCAGTCCCATGTCTAAATTCTCTCAGCCTGTCAGTGGGTAGCTGGAAGGCAGATGGAGGAATTAGAAGATGCTAGAGTCATTTTGGGACCTAACTGTCCTTTGTCTAAGAAACAGAAGTCCAGAAGGATCTTCTCACTTGGTTACCCCATGCCTTGAAAACATATAAACATCAACACTAAAGAGTGCATGTATTGGGATGTGTGTATTGTGATTTATAAAGCACCGTGGAAACATTCTCATTTCCAGGCATGAGGATTATGCTGATTTACTCAAATACAGAAGCTAGTAGAAGGGCTTACTGCACCAATGTTTCTTGTTGGGGGTTCAGTAGCATGGATGACTAATAGCTGTCACCAAAAGGCAAAATTTTATTAAACACAATTCCAACTCTGAGATTCTTGATTTTCAACATTAGGGAGACCAATTATGTTTTAAAGTGGTGAGTAAAGTAGCCTGTTAAATGCACCAGAAAAAGTTTTTCTTCATCACTATTTTAAATGATAAACTTCATGCTCATGTAAGAAAATTCAACAATTGGGGCACCTGGGTGGCTTAGTCATTTAAGTGATCAACTCTTGGTTTTGGCTCCGGTCATGATCTCATGGTTCGTGAGATCAAGCCCCCTGTCAGTCCACACTGATAGGATGGAGCCTGCTTGGGATTCTTTCTCTATCCCTTTCTCTCTGCCACTCCCCTGTGCACTCTCTCTCTCTCAAAATAAATAAACTTAAAAAAAAAAAAAGAAAAATTTCAACTTTAATAAAGAAGGATATAAAGTGATTCCTTGATCCCAGCCCTTAAACACCATTAATAGTTTCTTGAATATTATTCTACAAAATTCCTATGCTTATATAAAAGCACACATACACTTCAACAAATATAAAAACCGTGTACAAATAAATATATTTATATTATATATGTATAAACTATTTACAAAATCATAATTAGCATAGTATGCATTCTATTCTGTAATTTTTTTTCTTTTTTTTTTTTAAACGTTTATTTATTTTTGAGACAGAGAGAGACAGAGCATGAACGGGGGAGGGTCAGAGAGAGGGAGACAACAGAATCTGAAACAGGCTCCAGGCTCCCAGCTGTCAGCACAGAGCCCGACGCAGGGCTCAAACTCAAGAGCTGTGAGATCATGATCTGAGCCAAAGTAGGACACTTAACCGACTGAGCCACCCAGGCGCCCCTATTCTGTAATTTTTTTAAGTTTATTTATTAACTTTGAGAAAGAGCAAGTGAGGGATAGAGAGAGAGAACCCCAGCCAGGCTCCACAGTGTTGGCACTGTCAGTACAGAGCCTTAATTGGGGCTTGAACCCATGAATATTAAGATTATGACCTGGGCTAAAATCAAGAGCCAGACACTTAACCGACTGAGCCACCCTAATTTTAGGTGCCTCTAATTTTTTTTTTTTTTTTACAACTAAATGTATGTTGGGCATTTTCACACATTAGTACAATTGATCTGCTGCATTATAAAAAAAATTGTTTCATAGTGGGGCTCCTGGGTGGCTCAGTCAGTTAAATGGTTAAGCGTCTGACTTTGGCTCAGGTCGTGATGTTGCAGATTGTGAGTTTAAGCCCCGCATCAGGCTCGCTGCTCTCAACACAGAGCCTGCTTCAGATCCTCTCTCTCCCTCTGTCTCTGCTTCTGCCCCGCTCTCTCTCTCAAAAATAAACATTAAAGAAATTGTTTCATATTAATCCAATGTTTGTATTACTATGTTTTAACCAGAGCCTTAGCAATGGGCATTTATGTTGCTCACAGTTTTGTTTTGTTTTTTAAATAGGTATCACTTTTTTTTTTTTCAACGTTTATTTATTTTTGGGACAGAGAGAGAGACAGAGCATGAATGGGGGAGGGGCAGAGAGAGAGGGAGACACAGAATCGGAAACAGGCTCCAGGCTCCGAGCCGTCAGCCCAGAGCCTGACGCGGGGCTCAAACTCACGGACCGCGAGATCGTGACCTGGCTGAAGTCGGACGCTTAACCGACTGCGCCACCCAGGCGCCCCTTAAATAGGTGTCACTTAATTGGCCTCCAGTATGTTGCACCAATTTACACTCCTACAAATGGCATATATGTGTGCCTGTTTCTGAACACCTATTGTCACTGAGGATTACCAAAACATTTCTAAATAGATTTTAGAGTTATCTAAGTCAGTCCTTTGTGGTAGCAATGTAAATGCAGTGGAAATGCATGAAATCAGCACATTTACCTGAGTAAACAAGCTAGAGATTCTAGGTCAGTATAAGAGTAAGTTATAGGAGAGTCACTGATTTGTTTTTATTGTTGTTGTTGTTGTTTGCTTCTTTTTTTAAAGTTTATTTATTTTGAGAGAGAGAGAGAGAGAGAGGGAGGGAGGGGCAGAGAGAGAGGGAAGAGAATCCCAAGCAGGCTCTGTGCTGACAGCACAGACCCTGAGGCGGGGCTCAAACCCACAAACTCTGACATCGTGACCTGAGCCAAAATCAACAGTGAGATGCTGAACCCACTGAGCCACCCAGGCACCCCAAGGAGTCACTGATTTGTGATTCTCTGCTTTATTTTCCTAAGATTTGGGACTTGGAAAGCCTTTTCTCATTACAGTTCTCCAAGTGTTGAACAGGTGTATAGGCTCCATAAGACTGTGCTATGCCTGTGTTTTCAGCTTCCAGGATACTTGTAGTTAACATCCCAAAAATATAAGGCTGTGCTGGTAGTTTGAGACTCTAATCAATGTTTAACTATGTTTTTGTTTTTTTGAAAATACATTCAGACACCCAATTTGGGAGGCCAGAAACACATTTCCTCTCTACTGTAGCGATGTGGGGTGTAATCACCAGTGACATAGGGCATACCCGCCATGTCTTCCCCAGAGTTTTGGGTCTTGGCAAGAGGCCACTCCACCTTACATACTACCCTTGCCTGAATGAAAGACAAGCCAAGAAGCACAACTACTAAATGGAAGAAGGGGATGAGGAGTGGAAGATGGTAGATAAAAATCCCCCTTGGTTATGGAGGAAAGGCAGAGGGTTTCATTTTCCTTGTGGCAGGCAAAGATGGCATGGAGCCCTAGGAACAGGCTCAAAATAGTGATCCTGGCAGGGCATACCAGACTTCTGAGATTGATTATGAAAGCTTCCAGCTTATGAAGTCTCCAATGTCTTTTTTCAGCTAGCAACTGGAATGCCAAAGGCAAGGCATTTTTCAGTAACTTGATATACTTCCTATCAACTAGCAGCTCCTTCAGATTTCTTGAGTAAGGAAGCAAAGAGTTCTCTCCTATGTTGAGGGAGAGGAACTTGTTTCCCGGAAATAGCTCTGTCATATTTCACCAGAAATACCAGCAGAGCCTCACTGGTTATATTTCATAGGGCTGTGATGATGTTCTATATTCTCAGCAGGAAAGGAAAAGCAAACACAAATCTGCTTTAGCATTCTAGATGCCTGGGTGTACAAAGCACAGTGTACTTACTCTCATCTCCATATGTACCACAATATTTGTTTCCAGCACTGAGAAACAGCATTCAATGAACCCAGAAACTCTTGGGTTTTGTACAACAATTATTGTTCTTTTTATAAATCCTACTTTAAAATGTCTGACTATCGACTGGTTTTCAAAATTTAAAATCACAACTATTTGTTGCAGGTTTAAAGAAAAAAAATTTTTTAACATGTATTCATTTTTTAAAATTTTTTTTGACGTTTTTTATTTATTTTTGAGACAGAGAGAGACAGAGCATGAACGGGGGAGGGGCAGAGAGAGAGGGAGACACAGAATTGGAAGCAGGCTCCAGGCTCCGAGCCATCAGCCCAGAGCCCGACGCGGGGCTCGAACTCACCGACCGCGAGATCGTGACCTGAGCTGAAGTCGGCCGCCCAACCGACTGAGCCACCCAGGCGCCCCACGTATTCATTTTTTGATAGAGACAGCGTGTGAATTGGGGAGGGGCAGAGAAAGAGGGAGACACAGAATCTGAAGGAGGTTCCAGGCTCTTAACTGACAGCACAAAGCCCGACATGGGGCTCAAACTCACAGACTGTGAGATCATGACCTGAGCTGAAGCCGGACGCTTAACCAACTGAGCCACCCAGGCACCCCAAGAAGACTAAAATCTTGATTAAAAAAACCAGATAAGGGGGCACCTGGGTGGCTCAGTGGGTTGAGCGTCCGACTTCGGCTTAGGTCATGATCTCATAGTCTGTGAGTTCGAACCCCGCGCTGGGTTCTGTGCTGACAGCTCAGAGCCTGGAGCCTGCTTCAGGTTCTGTGTCTCCCTCTCTCTCTGCCCCTCCCCCACTCCTGCTCTGTCTCTCTCTCTCTCTCTCTCTCTGTCAAAAATAAATAAACATTAAAAAAATTTTTTTAAAAACCCAGATAAGGACAATACATGAAAATTATTGCCTCTAAATCCAACAAGGTATTATGAAAAGTCATACATCAAAATCTAGTAGTATCCTAGAAAACCCAAATTAATTCAAAAAATAGAAAATATACCAATGTAATCTACCACATTAAGGAACTTAAAGAGAAAAATTATTATCTCAATTGATTGTGGAAAAAAATTGGATAAATCTTAGTGCCTATTTATGATTCTTTTAATTAAAAAAAATGCTTTTTAAGTTTATTTATTTACTTTGAGAGAAAAGGAGAGCACACACAAATGGCGGAGGGGCAGAGAGAAGGAGAGACAGAATCCCAAGCAGGCTCCACACCATCAGCTCAGAGCCCGATTTGGGGCTCAAACTCACAAACCATGAGATCATGACCTGTGCCTAGATCAAGAGTCAGAAGCTTAACCGATTATGCTACCCAGGCCCCCCTAAAGCAAGAACTCTTAGCATATTTTGAATAGAATAAAGCTTACTTAATCTGATAAAGATTTTATACCAACTTTAGACACATCTCTTGGGGATTGGAAACAAATCTTTGTAATTTAACATAGTGCTTGTAGGGGAGGAAAAATAATTTTCCCTCTACTTTTCTGAGTTCTTAGCTGAGACCTCATAATAAAAACACAGATTAACACCACGAAAGACAAACAGAAATTTATTAGAATGTGTACCTCACATATACATGGGAGATACCCAGGAAAAAATGAGAAACTCCCTGATGCCTCTTAGAATTCAGGATTAAGTACCAGTTTAATAGGGAAAGAGGAGCAGGGGGTGCATATAGGCCTCTTAGGGGAAGGTAAATGATTTGTAGGAAAGATGAATGGGCATTTAGAAGACTAGATTATATATGATATGATAGTTTGTGACACAGTCTTTCTGAGTGTCTGTGTGCTGTTTTTAAAGTGTTTATTTTTGAGAGAAAGAGTGTGAGTGGGGGAGGGGCAGAGAGAGAGATAGACGAGGGTTGGGTGGGGTGGTGGTGGGGACAGAGGATCCAAAGTAGGCTCTGTGATGACAGCAGAGAGGCTGAAGTGGGGCTTGAACTCACAAACTGCAAGATGATGACCAGAACCAACGTCAGCTCAACTGAGCCACCCAGGTGGCCCTCTGGGTGTGGTTTTGACTTCTAGTCTTCTCTCCTGTGATAAGAGTCAGTCTTCCCTGTTGATGAAACTCTCAGGGGAGGGGATTTATGACAGCTGAGTTCCTTTTGGAGGCTCTGTCTTGGGCAGATAAGGGGAGTTCAGAGGAAGCCTCTCTCTGCATTTGCTGTTTTTCAAGAGCCTACAGCTTAAAATAACTGATTACTAAAGTGGCATATTTTGGGCTGGCATGTCCTGAACTCCTACAGTCATATTTTGGAGTGGCATTATTCTGCCACCCTTTATGCTATAAGGAAGAAAAAAGTTATAGTAGTTTATTTTAGCAGGTTCCACACATAATAAAAGTTCCTTGATGATGATTTGCAAAATGCTGAATATATGAAAAAGGAAAAAAATGTAGACTTCTGCCACATTTTTGGTTATCCAATTTACAACTGCTTTTCCTATGTGGGAGAAATCCTTTATTGTATACCATGTAGGTGAGATGCAATGCTCTGCTTCCTACAATAAAGTTTACATGGAGACATCTTCTCTCTTCTTGAACTGTGGCATTTCAGCAGCCAGAGTGAGGTACATGGTCTTGGCTTAGCTAAAGAGATGTTCCTGCTGGGACTCGACTCTAGACAGATGGCCTCTGACGTTTTGAGTGCACTGTGGTAGAATTCAATGGAGGCAGTGTCCTGCAGCTCCCTCCCCCTCTTTTTTCCCCTCCCCCTCCTTCTCCTTCTTCTTCTTATAATCTCTACACCCAATGTGGGGCTCAAAATTACAACTCGACCTGAGATCAAGAGTTGCATGCTCTACTGGCTGAGCCAGCCAGCTGCCCTGTAGCTTCCCACTTCTTGGTCTTCCAGAGCTGCCTTGACTCTCACATTTCTTCTAAGTTTGGTGTTCCTTTCCCATTGACTTGTTGAACCCATGAGAACTTTTAATAAATTCTCATTTTTCTTTTCATTAAAAAAAACCAAGATAGTTTTGTGTTGTATGCAGCTAAGAACCTTGACAGATACACCTTGCTGTCTACCACTTAGAAGCAATTCTACTAATATTATATTTTATTTCTTTTTTTAAAAAATAGTTCATTTATTTTTGAGAGAGAGAGAGAGAGAGAGCGAGTGGGGGAGGTGCAGATAGAGAGGGGACAGAAGATCACAAGTGGGATCAACATTGACAGCAGAGAGCCCGATGCAGGATTCAAAATCACAAACCGTGAGATCATGACTTGAGCCAAAGTCTGCCGCTTAACTGACTGCACCACCCAGGAGCCCCTATTATATTCAATTTCTTTCCAGATCTTTGCTTTGTATTTTTTATAGTATTAAGGTCAAACTCTATACATTTTTGTATTTATTTATCTAGCTTAACATTCACAAATACGTTATTTTAATCTGTAAATAAATTTGAAAGTTGATGTAATTATTCTATAGTATTTATATCATAATTTCCTCATGCATGATCCTACTGGAAATTTGTTCCAAAATTTTTCGGTTATTATAAATAATTCTTCAAATAAATCATTATGTTTGTTTTTCTCAGTTGTTTTTAATATTTCGTTATGATAAATTTCCAAGAGTAGAATTATTATACCCAAGAGTAGGAGTCCTAATATTAAGCTTATGTCCAATAAATACAAAAATGCACAAGTACAGAGAATGGAGAAAAGACACCGGCCATTATAATCATCAAAAAATTTACTGAGCACCAACTAGATCTATGACCACATTGGTCACTTAATGATAACCCTTGCCTTTACAATTGAGTCAGACATTTTCTAACCATCTAACTTGCAAACAAGATCTACTAACAAATAACCTACAAAAACGAAGAGAGTGCAGTGTGTAAACACGACACTGCATTAGAATGTGCTGTGATAGAAGACAGAATATTAGCTCTAGAAGGAACTATAATAACTGTGGTATAAATAAAGAAACAGAATTTATGTTTTTCAAGCTGTATAATGATAAAGGTTTGGACAAATAGATAAATGAACCTAAATAATTTAGGTCAAGATAAACTTAAAAAAATTTTTTTTTCTGGCTACAGATATATTCAACACCAACAGTCCTCTCCAAACTAGGTTGGCTGTCCAAGTTGACAACCATATTGCCTCTAAAGTGGAATTTAGTTGCTGAACCAGCAATGGGACCCAGTATTCCATCTATAGCTGTCTCTGTTGTCTTCCCTCAGTTGAGTCTTACAGGCCACTTGCCCTCTAGACCTTTCAGCAGGCCTTTCAGTCTCAGGATGGCCGCAGCACCAAGTGGCAGGCAAGATCTCAGGGGGCAGATGGTGGTCATCATGGAAATTCTGGCTACTCTTCTTGGTTATGGATCAGCAGAAATGGCTAGGCAAACTGTTCCTTCATTAGCCTCATGGCTTGAGAGATTTCGTGACCCTCATGACATGAAGGTTGGGAATGTTCTTGTCTGCCAACTTGTGGTGCTTTGGCATTTTGACATCCTTCTTGGCCACCATCACTGCCTCCTTAAAAAAGGAGTTTCTAAATCCAACAGTATGGTGCTGGCACAAAGTAGACACAAATCAATGGAACAGAACAAAGAGCCCAGAAATAAACACACACGTATATGGTCAATTAATTAATGACAAAGGAGGCAAGAATATGCAATGGGGAAAAGATCGTTTCTTCAACAAATGGTGTTGGGAAAACTGGACAGCTGCATGCAAAACAATGAAACTGGACCACTTTCTTACATGATACACAGAAGTTCAAAATGGGTTAAAAACACAAATGTGAGATGTGAAACCATAAAAATCTTGGAAGAAAACATAGGAAGTAATTTCTTTTGACATCAGCCATGGAAACATTTTTGTAGGTAGGTCTCTTTAGGCAAGGGAAACAAAAGCAAAATTAAACTATTGGAACTAGACCAACAGAAAGCTTTTGCACAGTGAAGGAAATGATCAAATAACAAAAGGCAACTACTGAATGGGAGAAGACATTTGCAAATGACATATCCAGTACGGGGTTAATATATAAAATATATAAAGAAGTTATACAACTTAGCACCAATACCCAAATAATCCAATTAAAAAAGGGCAGAGAATATGAATAGACATTTTTCCAAAGAAGACATATAGATGGCTAAGAGGCACATGAGAGGATGCAACATCACTTATCAGGAAGGAAATGCAAATCAGAACCACAATGAGGTATAATTTTACACCTGCCCAAATGGCTAAAATAAAAAAGACAAGAAATAAGTGTTGGTGAGGTGTAGAGAAAACGGGACCCTCGTACACTGTTGATAGGAATGCAAATTGGTGCAGCCACTATGGAAAACAGTATGGAGGTTCCTCAAAAATTAAAAATAGGGGTGCCTGGGTGGCTCAGTTGGTTAGGCATCTGACTTCAGCTCAGGTCATGATCTCACAGTTGATGAGTTCCAGCCCCTCACTAGGCTTTCTGCTGTCTGCTCAGAGCCAGCTTTGGATCCTCTGTCTCCCTCTCTCTCTGCCCCTCCCCCACTTTCTCTCTCTCAAAAATAAATAAACATTTTAAAAAACATTAAAAAATTAAAAATAGAAGTACCATATGGTACAGTAATTCTACTATTGGGTATTTACCCAAAGAAAACAAAAAACACTAATTCAAAAAGATACATGCACTCCTATGCTTACTGCAGCATTATTTACAATAACTAAGATATGGAAGCACCCAGTGTGTCCTGATAAATGAATGGTAAAGTAGTATACACACACGCGTGCGCACACACACACACACACACACACACACAGTGGAGTATTAGTTATAAAAAGGAATGAGATCTTGCCATTTGCAGCACCATGGATGGAGCTAGGGCATATAATGCTATGCAAATTAAGTCAGAGAAAGAAACACCATATGATTTCACTCATATGTGGGGTTTACGAAACAAAATCAACAAACAAAGGAAAAAAAAGAGACAAACAAACACCAGACTCTTAAATAGAACAAAGTAGTAGTTGCCAGAGGAGAGATGGGTGGGAGGATGGGTGCAATAGGTGAGGTGATTAAGGGGCGCGTGGGTGGCTCAATAGGTTAAGTGTCCAGCTCTGGCTCAGGTCATGATCTCAGGTTGGAGAGTTCAAGCCCCGTCTTGGCTCTGTGCTGACAGCTTGGAGGCTAGAGCCTGTTTCAGATTCTGTGTCTGCCCCCTGTCTCTCTGCCCCTCTCCCGCTTGTGCTGTGTCTCTCTCTCCTTCGATAATAAATAAACATTTAAAAAATTAAAATTAAAAAATAGGTGAGGTGATTAAGAGTACACTTGTCTTTTTTTCTTTTCAGACTGAAAAAAAAATTTTTTTACACTTTATTTAAGTAATCTCTACACCCAAAGTGGGACTTGGACTCAATGATCAAGGGTTACATGCTCTACTGACTGAGCTAGCCAGGCACCCAAGACTAAATTTCTCTTGGTGAGCACTGAGAAATGTATAGAGTTGTTGAAAATTATATTGTACACCTGAAACTAATATAACACTCTATGTTGATTACACTTCAATTAAAAATGTAAAAAAAATTTTTTTTAAAGACACAGAGAAAGCAAGTTCTACCAAGAAGGACTTTTGTTCCCTAAGTCCTTATCTTTTCTATCTGCAAGCCTTTTGAAACAAATAAAGGAGTTTGGGCAATACGTTTAAAAAGTTAATAAAAAAGAGTTTATAAATGGCAATCCAGTTCTTCCTGGGCATCAACGTCACCAGGGGCTGGGGCTGGAAAGCCAAGATAAACTACTAAACTAAACTTACTCCTTTATAATGAAAATTCAGATGGTCTGCATCTTAGGACCAGAAGGAACTGTGGGAAGAGGACTCAGTCTTTTCTTGTTCTCCATATAGGGCTATTCTCAGGGAATACTCCAAGAGCTCAATTTCTTGGAAAGACTGTGGTACTTGGGAAGGAAAAAAATCCTTTCCTAATCATAGCCAATTAGGAACAACAATATCTTAAAAGTCTTATTTCATTTATGCTTGTCCCTAAAAATGGAAAGGACACAATGATCAATCTGTAGAATTCTCTAAACAACTATTTGTACTTAATCACTAAACTTCACCTTTGTATTAACCTATAAAACAGAGATGTTTTATTTAAAAAGATTTTTTTTAATGTTTATTTATTTTTGAGAGAGAGAGAGAGAGTGAGCAAGGGAGGGGCAGAGAGAGAGGGAGACACAGAATCTGAAGCAGGTTCTGGGCTCTGAGCTGTCAGCACAGAGCCCAACTTAGGGCTTGAACTCACAAACTGTGAGATCATGACCTGAGCTGAAGCCGGATGCTTAATCAACTGAGCCACCCAGGCACCCCAAAACAGAGATGTTTTAGTTGGGCCAGAGCAAATAGGATTTTACAGCAAGAGTTTCAGACCAAACAGGATAAATCACCGATCTGGAAAAAAAGGCACAAAATGCCCATTTTTTTCCTGGAAAATTTGGGAACACATTGAAGAATGTATCCCTGTTGGGGAGGAAAAATGGAGATCCCCTCCAATGCATTTTGTATTCTTTGGTAGCAGAGCCTGGAGCTCTAAGGTTTTTGGTTGCATCATGAATGCCACATGATATGGCCTCGAATACTTGGGCCCAGAACACTCAGTGCAAATGCCATTTTGCTAGTCAGGATAGACCTCCACCCTACCCCGAGTCAGCCTTTCATGTCCACATTAGACTAGCTATGCCCAGAATGCAATGGTATTACATTCTGGGTAGGAAAACTTAATGGGTCACAAATCCAGCCTTTTCTCCTCTTTGCAGAATGGTGCCTTAGATTTGCATTCAATTTGTAGGAGGATCAAACCAGTGAGTGCGAATTAACCTCCACAGGAAGGACTTAAGGAAACAACTGCTTTCAGGGGAGGAGGATGAGGTGACAAACAGAACTCCTGCAAGGACCTTTTTTTTTTTTTTTATTTTTAAGTAAGCTTTACAACCAATGTGGGGTTTGAACTCAGGACCCTGAGACCAAGAGTAGCATCCTCTACTGACTGAGCCAGCCAGGTGCCCTCAGAGATCAGTTTAAAATATGTAACTTTACTATTAAAAACACAAAAACAAAATCCTGACAAAAACAAAGCTTTCTCATGAACTTGCCACATCTCCACAATCCCCATCTTGGAAGAAAAAAAATGTGTTGGGGGTGGGGGCGCCTGGGGGGGCTCAGTTGGTTGAGGGTCTGACTTCCTCTCAGAGCATGATCTTGCATTCCGCGAGTTCTGAACCCTACATCAGGCTCTCTGCTGTCAGCACAGAGTCTGCTTTAGATTCTCTGTCTCCCCCTCTCTGCCTGCCCTTCCCCCACTTGTGCTCCCTCCATGTCTCTCCCAAAATAAGCTTAAAAAAAAAAAAAAAGAAAGTAAAAAACATGGGGAAGAGTTTGTGCATCTTTTGAGATGACTGTGCCCAGCACACAGTGGGGGCTTGGAGGTTTTTTGTCAGTTTGTTTTTTAGTGATGGAGGTGCTCAGGCCTTGACCACTTACTGCTGCTCCTTCCGTGCCTGCTTCTTGGGCTCCAGGTTCTCTTGGTGCTTGTTCATCAGGCCGCACGTGGTACCTGTCTTCCCGGGCCGCAGATCTTCTTCCCCTAGTAGAATTTCCTGAGTTCTTTTTCTGAGTCTGGCTCGTGACAGCGAATACATGGGCCATGTTATTTGTGAGCAACTCGAATCTTGGAGAGGCTGCCACTTCATGGTGGCGCAGCTGGGACAGCTCCACCTTCGGTCTTCCAGCTGTTTACGCAACTCCTCCTTGGTGCGAGGGGGTCTGGAGCCTTAATCTTGACCAGTCCTGCAGAAGCCGCTGCCACTGAGGGAAGGAGGCCGAGGGGAAGAGCCAGGGGACGGTTTCTGAGCAGGACAGCACTGACCTCCGGCTGGATAGCACAAACCTGACCTTGTGGTTGATAATTGTGATACACACCTGGGGCTGAATCAGGCTTCCACTGGACCGCTTTGGTGTCATCTGATTTTGTTTGTCAGAAATGCTTTCCCAGGTAAGACTTAAAGAAAGTCAAAGTTTCCCCTCCCTCCCCCCATCCCCACAGATGAGGAGTTAAACTCAAAGGCCAGAGGAGAGGGCTGGTGGCCCATTGTTGCCAATCACGAGAACTTTGGCCACCTGCCAAATTCTAATATCTTTTAATTTCTTCACAGTCTATTAGGTGACATATGATATTTTCCAACTGAAAGAATTCAAAGTCACATGCCTAGAGAGGCACCTGGGTGGCTCAGTGGGTTAATTATCTGACTCCGGCTGGGTCATAATCTCGTGGTTCATGGGTTCCAGGCCCATATCAGGCTCTCTGCTGTCAAGGCAGAACCCTTTTTAGATTCTCTGTCTTCCTGTCTCTCTGCCCCTCCCCCACTTGTGTGTGTGCTCTCTCTTTCTCTCTCAAAATAAGTAAGTAAACATTTAAAAATGCCCATAAAAAAATAAAGTCACATGCCTAGAGCCTTCCTATTTGGTCAGTCTCACCCATGTTGACCATGCATCACCAAAAATATCTTCTGTAGATACTCATGCTGCTAGATCCCTTTACTACTATCTTGGTTATGTGTAAACAGGAATCTTCTTTTGAGTCATAATTAATCTCTGGATAATAACTCACGAACTTGTGGCTATAAGTTTCCTTTGTTAATAGTCTTAGATTCTATCTACTAAAGTAGAGCTAACAGAAAGGGGAAAGGAAGGGGGAAATATTACTGTTGGACACATACTTCTTAAACCAGCTTAATCTGATTTTACTGTTTATTTGAACCAGTTTAACTTGATGTTTATTGTATCTTTGGGAAGCTAGGTAAAGAGACTTTACATAACTGCTGTCTTAATTTGCTGAGAGAGAAGTTCCTTGATTTGTTACTTGGTTCCTTAGTTGTGTTAATTTAGCGCTGTTGACTTCCTCCATGAACATTCTATTACCACTCAATAATTAGTTGTGGCTGTGTTTTGGATTCAGCTGTTTAAGAAGGAAAAACTGAGAAGGAAATTGGGCCAAATTTATTCTATGAGGTGAGATCAAAATAGGAGTTGATCATAAGCAAAAAGCCAAAATTAAGTCAGGCACAAAGAAAACGTACAAGGTGATTATGAAGTTTGCTTAAAATAAATATGAATCTGCAGCAAGTTGCATTTCTTTTCAGAGTCAGCTCAGGGCCAGCTGGCCGCCTCTGTTGTCCCTTGCAGAGTGGTAAATCCACTCAAGACTGAGTTCAGCTGTCTTCCCTCTGTTGTTTTTTTTTAATGTGTGTTTTTTGTTTTTTTGAGATATCGCAAGCAGGGGAGGGGTAGAGAGAGGGGGACCGAGGATCCAAAGCGGGCTCTGTGCTGACAGCAGTGAGTCTGATGTGCGGCTTGAACTCACAAACATGAGATCATGACCCAAGCCTCAGTTAGAGGCTCAACCAACTGAGCCACCCAGGCGCCCCTGTCTTCCCTCTTGATTCAAGTCACCCAAGAATCCTTTTCTTAAAAGTCATGAAAAAAAGACAACGGAATCAGTTGTCAATGTCAGCAGGGGCAGTCATTTGTTCTTGTTTGTTTTTAAAAAGTCTTTATTTAAAAAAATTTTTAAAAAGGCTTTATTAGGAAGCTGATTTCATGTGATCTTAGGCTGGAAGAAATCTGTATCAGAGAATGCTGAAAGACTCGCTGCCAAGCCAGTATCGCATACAGTCTAAACTGGGAAAGGAGCCTTCATTGGGATGATGGCCAAGGAGCTGGTCAGTTGTGGATGTAGCTTAAAAGGTCATTGGCTCAACTGCAAGAATGCTGGTAGCCTCAACATGTGCTACAAATTCCTTTCATTAGTCAATTGTTTTTGATTCTTTCCCACTGGGAACCTCAAGAGTATCTTTTGCCTGAGTGTACCATTCTCAGCTGATCTCTTTTTCCCTGAGATGTTAGGAATGATGCCCTGCAGCATCCCATGAGTCATAGGTCAGGAGGCAGGAAGTCTTCCAAGTTTTTTGCATATAGCCACCACCCTCCCTGTGTGTCCACACTCTCAAAAGGGCCCAGACGGCATTTCTGAGGCTTAGACTTAGAAGTATCAGAATTACAAAGATCTCAGAAAGCCTTCCAAGACGGGCACCAAACATGCTGTTTTACCTGGTACCGAGAAGTTTCCCGAGACACAGAACTTTCATTGCTAAAACTGGGACTCCTAAGCAAACTGGGATATGTGGTCACACTAGGCTCAACTGTTTTGCAGGGAAGAAACTGCAGCCCAGGAAGCTTGTTGCCCAAGCTAACAAAATTAGTCAGCGGCAGATGCACCATGCTAGAATTCAGTGCTCTTTCTTTGCTGGCACTTCCTTATAGTCATACAGTGCGTTGCACACAATAGGTGCTTATGTTTCTGTTGGTTGTTTTTTGAGTTTAGGGGAAGTGCTTTTAACAGATATGATAATTCTTAATTAGCAGTGATCTCACTCAGGGTCATGATGAATCAATTGTGAAACCAGGTCTCTATTTCTAGACTCTGAACAGAACAGAATGAACAAAGGGGAGGGGGGCTTAGTGAGCAATAGAAGTGGTTAAGAAAACACAAGGATTGTGCAAAGATGAAGAGGCCCATGTGTGCCGGTGGGCTGGGCAATACTATCTGCAGCTGGGAACAGAGAGAGATACAGCATTGAGGGTAAGCACCAAAGAGAAGGATGTACTCTTTCCCTGTCCTCGGAGAGAAGAGTATGGTAGGAAGAAAAGTGTCATCATTCTTCTGATAAGGGAAGAAATGTAGCCATGGACACACACACACACACACACACACACACACACACCCATGTGGTAATGCCCATGTGATGAAAACACTGTATCAACTGATCATGGTTGTATGTTTTCCAAGGACTTGAAAAGAACCTACCTCCCAGCAGTGTTCTTTGTCCTACTAGGTCTGAGATCTGCCCTGTTCTTGCCAGTTTTCTCCCCCCGATACTGAGTTTTTAATAAAGTAGCTTAAGTTACTAGGGATCATCAGCTGTTATACCTAGAGCTTTATGATAATTTGCCTAAACTCTACTGTAGCTCATTTGACTCAGTAATCTTCTTACCTGCAAGAGGCATTGGTGTTATCTGGGTAAGAGAAAAGGAGACAGCATTAGGAATGTGATGAGCTGAGGATTAAGACTAAGGAAATGACTCCTGGTAACAAAGGTCCAGGAACAATGTTATTGATCGTGGCCATTTTCTCCAACTCCTTTCGTGTGGTAGCACTTGGCACTTAATTCTTTGATCTGGGACGGAGACCAGGAAGGAAGTGGTACATGGAAACTCAGCAGCGTAAACAGAATGGAAGTGACTAAGGTGTTTTGACACTCATTAAGATGGGTGTTACTCTCAAAATGAAAGCCAGGCACCTCCTCTTCTATTCCACCACACCTTTTCCTGCTGGTGACTGGGGACAGAGTTACGTGCTAGTCTAATACCTAAAAACACAGGTGAACAAGAGACTGAATTGACCTACTTTGCAAATACCTGTTACAGTGTTAATCAGCAAACTTACTGCAGGCAGTGGTCACGTGGCCTCATAGCCTCCTGCATCCGGCTGAATGAAGGCCAGGCTGGGAGCAGATGTCAGTAAGGATGGTGTTTCTGGGAAACAAGTGCTGGTTAAAAATGCAAATTATTGGCCCTTACCCCAGACATTCTGAATCAGATTTTCTTTTTCTTTTTAAAGTGGTATGTATGGAATTAGAGTAGTTGTATAGCTTTACAGAAAGATTGTGAAGATAGAACAGACCTGCCATACATCACACACCCAGTTTTCACCGATTATTAACATAGTACGTTAGTATGGCACATTTGCCACAAGTAGTGAATCAGTATTGATACTTTATTATTAAGAAAAGTTCATCCTTTATTTGGATTTCCTTCGTTTTTGCCTAATTCCCTTTTTCTGTTCAAAGATCCCATCCAGAATGTCACATTACATTCAGTCATGTCTCCGTAGGCTTTTCTTGGTTGGGAGTTTTTCAGACTTTTCTTGTTTTTGATAACCTTGACAGTTTGGGAGAGTACTGGCTAGGTGTTTTATAGAATGCCCTTCAGTCTGGGTTTGTCTGATAAAACCTGATGTTTTTCTCATAATTAGACTGGTGCTAGGGGTTTGGGGGAAGAAGACCAGAGAGGTAAAGTGCCATTCTCATCATATCCTATCAAAGGTACACACTATCAACATAACTTATTGTTATTGATGTAACTGGATCGCCTGGCTTAAGTAGTGTTATAAGGTTTCTCCAGTGTAAAGTTGTTCTTTTTACCTTCCTGTTTCTTTGAAAGGAAATCACTATGTGCAACCCATACTTAAGAGATGGGGAGTTGTTTTACCTCCTTAAGTTTGGAATATCTACAACATAAATTATTTAGAATTCTTCAACATGAGAGATTTTCTGTTTTCTATCATTTATCCAGTCATTTATATTAACAATTTTTTTAAGTGTATTTGAGAGAGAGAGGGTGAGCGAAAGAGCGCATGGGGAGGGGCAGAGAGAGGAGAGAGAGAGAGAATCCCAAGCAGGTTCCATATGCAGTCAGTCCAGAGACTGAAGCAGGGCTCAATCCCATGAATCCAGAAATCATGACCTGAGAACAAACCGAGAGTCGATGCTTAACTGACTGATCCACCCAGGCGCCCCCGCCTGAAGGTAATTTTAATGAAGACTTTGGGGTCCCATGGTATTGGAAGAATAATGCTTTATACCTGGGGTTCTGAGTGTGTTCACATGTACTTTGATTTGATTCTCATTATTAAAATGTGAAGGAGAAAAAAACATTTTGAGATGAGAAGAGTGAAAACTCAGTAAAGTGGCTTTCCTAAAATCACACAGTTGGGTATACCAGGGCCAACAGGCAGAAATGCAACACAGAATCTGATGTGTTGGGAGAACTGAAATAGCACTATTAAGTTAGATAACTAAAAAATCAGTCTGCTGATTTTAAACAATAAAGAATTATAGTCTATCAATAAAATTGACCTACACAAAGCGAGGTGCTATTCCCAGTACTCTTTCGTCCCATCAAAATAAACGATGTTCACTTTATACATTGTGCAACTACTATGTGCCAAGTATAGCCTGGTCTCTTCTTTACAACTGACTCCAGTTTTGAAACGTGAGAAATAAATCTGTAGGAATTTGCTAAGGCTGCTGTGACAAATTATCACTACAGTAGCTCCTCCATATCAGGAGATAAGTTCCAAGACTCCTGGTGGATGCCTAAAACCATAGGTAGTACCAAATCTTATATACATACTATTGTTTTTCCTATACATGCATATTTATGACAAAGTTAATTTATAAATTAGGCACAGTAAAAGACTAACAACAGTAACTAATAAGAAAATAGAACAATTATAACAATATACTGTAGTAAAAAATATATGAATGTGGTCTCTCTCTCAAAATATATAGTTGTACTGAACTTCCCCTTCTTGTGATGACATGAGATGATAAAACACCTATGTGATGAGACAAAGTGAAGTGAATGATGTAGGTGTTGCAACACAGTGTCAGGATATTGTCAATCTAATGACCAGGAGGATCATCTGCTTCTGGACCATGGTGGACCTGCATAACTGAAACCTTGGAAAGTGACACCACGGATAAGAAGGGAAACAACAGAAGCTTACTCTCTCACACTTGTGAAGGCTAAAACTGAAAATCAAGGTGTTGGCAGGGCCATGCTTCCTCCAAAGCCTCTAGGGGAGGATCCTTCTTTGCTTCTTTCAGATTCTGGTAGGGCCAGGCATTCCTTGGTCTCCATAACTGGTAACTCCCATCTCTGCCTCAGTCTTCACATGTCCATCTTCCCTCTGTGTCTATGTGTCTCTGTCTTCACACAGCATTCTCCTCTTCTTACCAGAACACTAGTGTGATTGGATTAAGGGCCACCCTACCTTAATATGACTGATATTAACTATCATCTTAACTATACACATTTGCAATGACCCTATTTCCAAATAAGGTCACATTCTGAGGTACTAGGTTAGGACTTTAGCATCTTTTTGCATGACACAATTCAACCCCTAACAAATTTGTGCCATAAAATACATCTTTTTTAAAATAGAGATTTATTGGGGCGTCTGGGTGGCGCAGTCGGTTAAGCGTCCAACTTCAGCCAGGTCACGATCTCGCGGTCCGTGAGTTCGAGCCCCGCGTCGGGCTCTGGGCTGATGGCTCGGAGCCTGGAGCCTGTTTCCGATTCTGTGTCTCCCTCTCTCTCTCTCTGCCCCTCCCCCGTTCATGCTCTGTCTCTCTCTGTCCCAAAAATAAATAAACGTTGAAAAAAAAAATTAAAAAAAAAAAAATAGAGATTTATTTTTGTTTTTCTATTTGAGAAAGAGAACACGAGCAGGTAAGAGGGGCAGAGGGAGAGAGAGAATCTTTTTGGTTTTTTTTGTTTTGTTCTAAAATTTATTTGTTTTTGAGAGAGAAAGACACTGAGTGGGATAGGAGCAGAAAGAGAGGGAGAGAGAGAGAGAATCCTAAGCAGGCTCCACACTGTCAGCATGGAGTCCAGCTCGGCTCAAACTCATAAACCTTGAGATCATGATTGAGCCCAAATCAAGAGTTGGATGCTTAATTGACTGAGCCACTCAGGTGACCCAAGAGAGAATCTTAAGCAGGGCCCCCTACCGCCAATGTGGGGCTCAATCCCATGACCCTGGGATCATGACCTGAGCCAAAATCAAGAGTCAGACACTCAACCAAGTGAGCCACCCAAGCAGCCCAATACACCCTTTTAAAGTGTGCTATTCTGTGGTTTTATTGTATTCAAAAGGTTGTGGAGCCAATATCACTAATTCCAGACTATTTTCTTCATTCTTCAACCCATTAGCATTCCTCCCCTCTCACCCTACCCTAACTCCTGACAACCACTAATCTACTTTCTGACAATACAGAATTGCCTGTTTATAGGCATTTCATGTAAATGGGCATTTCATATAAATGCAATCATATAATGAATCATCCATATTGTAACATGTATCAGTACTTCATTCCTTTTTATGGCTGAATGATATTCAATTGTATGATTATACATATATACATACACATTTTCTATATTCAGTTTCTATATTCTATATTTCTATATTCTCTATATTTCTATATTCTCTATTCTATATTTCTATATTCTATATTCAGTTTCTATATTCATCAGTTGATGGACACTTGGGTTGTTCCCACTTTTTGGCTATTGTCAATAATTCCCCTATAAATATTCATGTACATTTTTTGTGTGTTTTTAATTTTTAGTTTTTTATTTTTTGAGTAGGCTCCACACCCAATGTGGGGCTTGAGCTCACAACTCTGAGACTAAGAGTGGCACATGGCACACTCCTGAGCCAGCCAGTTGCCCCTGTGTGACTTTTTAATTTTTTTCATACCCAGGAGTGGAATTGCTGGATCACATCATAATTATATTAACTTTTTGAGAAATGAGCCAAATGTTGTCCAAAACAACTCTACTAATTCTCACCAGTAATGTACAGAGGTTCTAATTTCAGCACTTGTTATTTTCTTTTTTTTTTCAATATATGAAATTTATTGAAAAATTGGTTTCCATACAACACCCAGTGCTCATCCCAAAAGGTGCCCTCCTCAATACCCATCCCCCACCCTCCCCTCCCTCCCACCCCCCATCAACCCTCAGTTTGTTCTCAGTTTTTAACAGTCTCTTATGCTTTGGCTCTCTCCCACTCTAACCTCTTTTTTTTTTTTTTCCTTCCCCTCCCCCATGGGTTTCTGTTAAGTTTCTCAGAATCCACATAAGAGTGAAAACATATGGTATCTGTCTTTCTCTGTATGGCTTATTTCACTTAGCATCACACTCTCCAGTTCCATCCACGTTGCTACAAAAGGCCATATTTCATTCTTTCTCATTGCCACGTAGTATTCCATTGTGTATATAAACCACAATTTCTTTATCCATTCATCAGTTGATGGACATTTAGGCTCTTTCCACAATTTGGCTATTGTTGAGAGTGCTGCTATAAACGTTGGGGTACAAGTGCCCCTATGCATCAGTACTCCTGTATCTCTTGGGTAAATTCCTAGCAGTGCTATTGCTGGGTCATAGGGCAGGTCTATTTTTAATTTTCTGAGGAACCTCCACACTGCTTTCCAGAGCGGCTGCACCAATTTGCATTCCCACCAACAGTGCAAGAGGGTTCCCGTTTCTCCACATCCTCTCCAGCATCTATAGTCTCCTGATTTGTTCATTTTGGCCACTCTGACTGGCGTGAGGTGATACCTGAGTGTGGTTTTGATTTGTATTTCCCTGATGAGGAGCGACGTTGAGCATCTTTTCATGTGCCTGTTGGCCATCTGGATGTCTTCTTTACAGAAGTGTCTATTCATGTTTTCTGCCCATTTCTTCACTGGGTTATTTGTTTTTCGGGTGTGGAGTTTGGTGAGCTCTTTATAGATTTTGGACACTAGCCCTTTGTCTGAGATGTCATTTGCAAATATCTTTTCCCATTCCGTTGGTTGCCTTTTAGTTTTGTTGGTTGTTTCCTTTGCTGTGCAGAAGCTTTTTATCTTCATAAGGTCCCAGTAATTCATTTTTGCTTTTAATTCCCTTGCCTTTGGGGATGTGTCGAGTAAGAGATTGCTACGGCTGAGGTCAGAGAGGTCTTTTCCTGCTTTCTCCTCTAGGGTTTTGATGGTTTCCTGTCTCACATTCAGGTCCTTTATCCATTTTGAATTTATTTTTGTGAATGGTGTGAGAAAGTAGCACTTGTTATTTTCTTTTTGATCATAGCCATCCCAGTGGATATAAGTGCTATCTCATTGGGTCTTTGCATTTCCCTAGTGACTAATGATGTTGCACATCTTTTCATGTGTATATTAGCCATTTGTATATCTTCTTTTGGAGAAAGGCCTATTCAAATCCTTTGCCCAATTTTAAATTGTCTTTTCATTATTGAGTTTTAAGAGTTCTTTATATATTCTGGATACTAGACTCTTGTTAGATATATGATTTGGAAAGCTTTCTCTCCCATTCTGTAGATTGTCTTTGCACTTTCTTGATGGTGTCCTTTGAAACATAAAAGTGTTTAATTTTGGGTGCCTGGGTGGCTCAGTCGGTTAAGCGTCCGACCTCGGCTCAGGTCATGATCTCACGGTCCGTGAGTTCGAGCCCCGCGTCGGGCTCTGTGCTGACAGCTCAGAGCCTGGAGCCTGCTTCCGATTCTGTGTCTCCCTCTCTCTCTGACCCTCCCCCATTCATGCTCTGTCTCTCTCTGTCTCAAAAATAAATAAACATTAAAAAAAAATTTAAAAAAAAAGTGTTTAATTTTGATTAAGTCCTACCTACCTACTTTTTAACTTGTGCTTTTAGGTGACATAGCTAAGAAACCATTGACCGGCACTTTAAAATGATTGTAGAACATGATTATGAAACTAAAATAATGAGATATGCTAGATAGGTTTTTAAGGAAGAGTATGGAAACTCCAACCTTTTTTTTTTTTTTTATTCTTTCCCTCCTTATTTCCCGGCGGGGGGGGGGGGGGGTGAGAGAGAGAGAGAGAGAGAGCAAGCACAAGCCAGGGAGAGTCAGAGAGAGAGAGAGGGAGAGAGAGAATCCCAAGTAGGCAGAGCCCGATGTGCGGCTCGAACTCACAAACCACGAGGTCATGACCTGAGCTGAAGTTGGACACTTAACCGACTGAGCCACCCAGGTGCCCCCCCAACCTTGAAAAATAGTTCCAAACTGTTCCAAATGGGTTAGGCATGTGTGTGCTCAGAGACAGATTCTAGGGTGATTTCTGGAAGTTCCAGTACATATTAAGAACATTAATCAAACAACTAAGGAAACATATTCGTATCATAGACAATTCTACAAAATTTTTAATACAACATTAAGACATCAGAATGGTCACATTACTGAAAAGAAAAAGCATCTGCAATGAAGAATGTAGCAAATGGCAGAGTACCCTGACTGGAGAATACCCCTGACTGGAGAGTAGGAAGTACATTGTCGGGGAGCCTGGGTGGCGCAGTCGGTTAAGCGTCCGACTTCAGCCAGGTCACGATCTCGCGGTCCATGGGTTCGAGCCCCGCTTCGGGCTCTGGGCTGATGGCTCAGAGCCTGGAGCCTGTTTCCGATTCTGTGTCTCCCTCTCTCTCTGCCCCTCCCCCGTTCATGCTCTGTCTCTCTCTGTCCCAAAAATAAATTAAAAAAGTTGGAAGTACATTGTCTAACCACTTCTCATTTGATGTTGACAATAGGCCTGTTGACTGCTGAAACAAAAGCATTTCCATAACTTAGAAAATCTATTTTTAAGACATGTTTGTGTTGAAAAAATGGTTTAGAAGATGTGTTTCTAGGAATTGCCTGACACAAGGGAGGAAAGGTATGGGAAGACCAATCACCCTGGCAATTCAGGCAGTGGTGAGCAATTTCCCAGCATTTGATTATAACATAAAAAGTGCACAGCTTTGTTAAAATGGGAAACAAGTAACCAGCAGAAATACTAGGGTTTTTAGGCCTCATTGTGTAGTAGAGAGCCTCAGTTTCGGCTGCATATGCACATTCTTTTTCTGAGGCCACGTGCATTACCTTCAATAATAGCACTAACAAAATTGCTCTTACATACTTTAAATTGCTTTTAAAAATATCATTTTTGTTCCTTCTTGGAATATTTTATTTCATAAAGCAATCCATTACTTCTGATACGTGTTGGGCATGCATATATTCATTCATCAATTATTCTTGCCTGTAGATATTTTTTCAGGAAAAAAATGATTAAATTTTGATTCCATCAAGAAAAACACTGTCAACATTATTAGTTTTTCACTGGCAGTAATGACCTATTTTCTTAAAAAATATAGTTAGAATTCTTTAAAAAAAAAAAGGTTTTTTGGAATACACTAGTTAAAGAATGATATGTGAGTGCGTACGGAGAATGGCTACCAAGTAACAAGACTTTTCCCCCAGTAGCCCGTGGAATCATCATTTTATAGAGATCCAAAGAGGAAAGCCAGCAGGAGTCCTACCCAAACAGAAATGCAATGAAAGGAATCTAGCTCCTCTGAATATATAGAAACTGGAATTGTGTTTGTGTTCTGTACTGGATATAACCAAAACAGCCCCAAATTCCCCATTTCCTCAAAGCTAAAAGCACAGGCCTGCATCAGTTAAATAGATGAGTAAACAAGAAAGTCAACACAGGACAATTAATTAACTAGTGGATGATCACCGTCAGCAGGGAGTTGGGAGAATGTTATTTCTAGCAAACATGGAGGTAAAACTCTCCTGATAAACTGAGGCATTGCAAGGGCTAACAAATTATTTGTAAAGAAAGTATATTCAACTGATAGAGAAAATGCAATATATGTAATTACCTTGGCCCTACAGTTATAAATGTCAGTGGACTCTGGGAAGATACATATAGGCAGGCTGTTGACGTTTTAGGGTTGTTTGCTTTAATGCAATCATTCAACTTCCAGAAATGATCCAACATTTTAACTTTAGGTTTTATAGTTTTTTTTAAAAAAAGTTTATTTACTTATTTTGAGTGTTTATTTACTTATTTTGAGCAGGGGAGAGGCAGAGAGAGGGGGAGACAAAGAGAATCTCAAGCAGGTCCTGCACTGCCAGCGTGGAGCCTGATGTGGAGCTCGAACTCACGAACCATGACATCATGACCTGAGCCGAAATCAAGAGTTGGACGCTTAACCAACAGCCACCCAGGCGCCCCAGGTTTTTTGTTTTGTTTTGAGTAGAGTATTTCTTTCACATGTTGTCAATTGTGTATTAACATCATCATAGTTTATCAGTTTGAGGGTTGAAATTTCTTCCCTCTTAATGCAAACTAGTAATAAAAAGACAAAGGCAAATCTGTAGAATATGGCATAAAGGGAATTCTTCTCAAAATTAATGTTACAAAGAACTGCTGGGTTTTGCATTTATTCCATCAAGTAAGTACTATTCTCTAAGCCTGTATCTTATGATATTTCACGGACTTCCATGAAGTCCATCCTATAAGCCTTGTTTTTCTTCTCTGGGCTCCCGTATCACTATGTTTATAATTATTTAAGTTTATTTATTTATTTAAATGTTTACTTTTGAGAGACAGGGAGGGAGGGGGCAGAGAGAGAGAGAGAGAGAGAGAACGAGAGAACGAGTGGGGAGGGGCAGAGAGAGAGGGAGACACAGAATCTGAAGCAGGCTCCAGGCTCTGAGCTATCAGCCGAGAGCGTGACACGGGATGCAGGGATTCGAACCCACAAACTGTGAGATCATGACCTGAGCTGAAGTTGGATGCTTAACTGACTGAGCCACCCAGGCGCCCCATGTTTATTTTTTTATTTAAGTACCCTACACCCAATGTGGGGCTTGGACTCACGATCCCGAGATCAAGAGTCACATGCTCTTCCAACTGAAACAGCTAGGCACTCCTATGCTTATAACACTTACAGGACTTATTGTATTGATATAAGTGCCATAATGTTCCCTTTAAGGTTGATGTCGAAGTTCTCTCTTAGAGAATATTTTACTTCAATGCTCTATTAACAGAAATCCAATGTTATTTTCTTAGTCTTTCCATGATAAGCTTGGAAACAGTGGCTTAAATAGAACTGGATTCCACTGGTAAATTTGGCTCTATTTCTTCTCTTAGAAAAATAAAAGCTCAAGACAAATATACCACTCTGATTCAGCCAAGTTACTAATCAATATATTTCATTATGAAGAGTTACCAAGCTAAGTCTAACTACTTTATCACAACTGGAGACTTTTTAAAATAAAAACAGAAATAAACAATTTTTTATGTATTTTTCAGATTAAACTATTCACCTTTAAACAAATCAAAACTTACATCAATATCTAATCATATAAACTGTTCCCATGCAAACTGTGGAGGACACAATTAAAAAACAAAATGTTTTCCTATTGACTAGAAAGCTTCTGGTCGCAACTTAGAGAAATACACCTGAAAACACCTTCAGCAAGGAGTGAGGAAGGCTGAGGGAATGTGGAGCCCTTGAAAAGAGAAAAGCTACCCTTTGACTGCCAGAGCACTTGTTTTGTCTCCAGCATGGACCTTGGATCCAAAAGATGGGTTCAAATCCCAGGTGTGAAGCCTTAATTTCCTTATCACTAAGGATACACTAAGGATATATTCAGTGTTGTATTAAACAAGGTGTTACATTAAAAAAAAAAAAAAAAAACCTATAGAATAGTGCCTAATTCAAAGTTCCTAATTCCATGATACTTGACACATATTTTCATAACTACTGATATTCATGTAACACCTTTACCCAAACAATTCAGGAAACTATAACATTAAATGATAAGTAGAAGTCTTAGTATTTCTGGGGAGCATAGGTTCACAGGGCTTTTATTAAATCCAAGTTAGTTAACAGAGTGTAGTAATGGTGTCAGGAGTATTTAATGATTCATCACTTATATTTAACACCCAGTGCTCATCCCAAGTGTCCTCCTTAAGGCCTATCGCCTAACCCCCACCCACCCCTCCAGGAGCCCTCAGTTTATTCTTGTATTTAAGAGCCTCGTATGGTTTGCCTCCCTCTCTGTGTTTATCTTACTTTTCCTTCCCTTCCCCTATGGTCATCAATTTTGTTTCTTTAATTCCACATGTGAAATCATGATATTTGTCTTTCTAGTAGTGACTTATTTCACTTAGCATGATACATTCTAGTTCCATCCACCTTTTTGTAAATGGCAAGATTTCATCCTTTTTGATCATGAATAATATTCCAGTGTGTGTGTGTGTGTGTATATACACACACCACATCTTCTTTATCCATTTGTCAATGGACATTTGGGCTCTTTCCATAATTTGGCTATTGTTGATAGTGCTGCTATAAACATTGGGGTGCATGTGCCCCTTTGAATCAGCATTTTTGTATTCTTTGGATAAATACCTAGTAGTGCAATTCCTGGGTTGTAAGGTAGCTCTGTTTTTGATTTTTTGAGGAACCTCCATACCATTCTCCAGAGTGGCTACAGTAGTCTGCATTCCCACCAGTAGTGTAAAAGGGTTCCCTTTTTTGTGCATCTTTGCCAACATCTGTTGTTTCCTGTGGTGTTAATTTTAGCCCTTCTGCCAGGTGTGAGGCGGTATTTCAACGTGGTTTTGATTTGTATTTGTATTTCCCTGATGATGGGTGATGTTGAGCAGTCCATTCACGTTTTGCCCATTTCTTCACTGGATTATTTGTTTTGTGAGTGTTGAGTTTCCTAAGTTCTTTATAGATTTTGGATACTAGCCCTTTATCCAATAGATCACTTGTGAATATCTTCTCCTATTCAGTTGGTTGCCTTTTAGTTTTGTTGATTGTTTTCTTTGCTGTGCAGAAGATTTTTTATCTTGATGAGGTCCTAATAGTTCATTTTTGCTTTTGTTTCCCTTGCCTCTGGCATCGTATGTGGAAAGTAGTTGCTATGGCCAAAGTCAAAAGAGGTTGTTGCCTGTTTTATCCTGTAGAATTTTGATGGCTTCCTGCCTTACATTTAGGTCTTTCATCCATTTTGAGTTTATTTTTGTAAATGGTGTAAGAAAGTAGTCCAGGCTTATTCTTCTGCATGTCATTGCCCAGTTTTCCCAGCACATTTGCTGAAGAGACTGTCTTTATTCCATTGGATATTCTTTCCTTCTTTGTCAAAGATTAGTTGGCCATACATTTGTGGGTCCATTACTGGGTTCTCTATTCTGTTCCATTGATCTGAGTGTCTGTTCTTGTGCCAGTACCATACTGTCTTGATGATTACAGCTTTGTAGTATAGCTTTAAGTCCAGAATTGTGATACGTCCAGCTTTGGTTTTCTTTTTCTTTTTTTTTAACATTTATTTATTATTGACAGACACAGAGAGACAAAGAATGAGCATGGGAGGAGCAGAGAGAGGGGGAGACACAGAATTGGAAGCAGGCTCCAGGATCCGAACTGTCAGCACAGAGCCCGTCGCGGGTCTTGAACTCACGAGCAGTGACATCATGACCTGAGCCAAAGTCGGATGCTCAACCAACTGCGCCACCCAGGCACCCCTGGTTTTCTTTTTCAACATTACTTTGGCTATTCTGTATCTTTTGTGGTTCCATACAAATTTTAGAATTGTTTGTTCTAGCTCTGTGAAGAATGGTGGTGTTATTTTGATAGGTATTGCTAGGAAATCTTAATGTTTAAGAACAAACTAAATGGGATGCCAGGGTGGCTCAGTTGATTAACCATCCCACTTTGGCTCAGGTCATGATGTCACAGTTTCTGAGTCTGAGCTCTGCATCACGCTCTGTGCTCTGCTTAAGATCCTGTCTCCCTCTCTCTCTGCCCCTTCCTCACTCATGCTCTCTTTCTCTAAATAAGTAAACATTAAAAAAAAAAAAAAAAAAGAACTAAATGAAACAGACAAAAGAACTCAAAAATCAAATTAGTTGTATCCTGAGAACAACCCAGTCTAGCATTTGCCTTGACAAAGAAGTAGATTTCTGAGCTGAAATCCATCTTGTATCAGTACAGTTCAACAGTGATTAAGTATCTACTTGATGCCACAAAGGCAGTTACAAAACACAATTCCTCCCTTGAGAAGGTGGTCTAAAAGGGAGATATTAAAATGCAGTGCGATGTTCCATGCACAGAAGAACATGTAAAATATTACAGGAACACAGGCGAGGAAGCGGTTAAATCTCCTTGGTGTAAGAGGGGGGTAAGAAGTGTTAAGGATAGTTAACAAGGGGAAGTGGCATTTAAACCAAGCCTACAAGGAATGGGAATCTGCCAGATACAACAGAGAGAAGGGCATTCAGGTGAAGGAAACAGTAAGTGTATACTCAAATTTGCACAATTAGGAGGATAGAGAATCCAAACCATTGCTAAGAATGCTTCAAAGAAAGGGCTCCTCTAATAAAAATATCAAGTTTCAGAGAAGGGATATTATTTGCTCCAGAGAATTGATTTTCTGGAATCTGTGAGATGAATCAGTCTATCTTCTGTAGGCAAAATAATCTCAAATACAAGAATGATAAAGAAAATTAGCTTTATTTATGTAAATTAAAAAACTGATTGTAGTGTTAGATTTTGTCAAGTGTTTTCATTCTGAACAATTTACAAGAGTATTTATATACAAACATAATAAAATAGAGTACATCACATTGTTCTTTCTTGACTCAAAGTATTTTTTCTCAATTCTGAACATGCCCCTATCACTCCAGTTTGTAACTTTTAACAGGGAAATGCTATGTTGTGACACAGTGCTTGATTCATACATACAACACTGAAGTGGAAGGAGAGTCAATGATCATCAAGAGTTAAAAAATATTTTTTCAACCAATATGACTCTATCATTAGGTTTTTTTCTATATTAAAATATGTTTCATAAAAAAACATACTTGCATTTGTTGATGATCTAAATTTGTTGTTTTACATAAACCCATAGTTGACCTAAATATCGATGTGAATCTATATTAAACTCATTGATATGAATGTCTGTCATAAATGAAAATGAACAAAATTGTCAGGAAGAGAGGCAACAGAAAATCCTCTGAGAAATTAAGTGGAGATGCCCTATTCTATTAAAAATAAGTAAAATTTCCATTTCTTGAACCCAATATAAGCCAAACCAAAAGGTGATGAAAAGCCATGATATTTATAGACACCAGATCTTAAGTTACACTGTAGGGCTGTAGTTAACTTGTACTACTACATATTGTATAATTCTAAACCAAGTTTCCTAAATAGTTTTCCAATCATTTATGTTGTTTGAGAAATTCAAGAAAGTTTAATATAATTACTGAATAAGGCAGCATTTTCAATCAGCAATTGGGATACACTATAAATGCAGATAATTTATACTAGAGTCTAATCTGTATCTGTCAAAATATTAAGTATACCATAATGTGTATGGACTGTCAGAAGAAAACCATCTCATTTTTAAAGCAGTGGGCTGTTTAGTACGTTCAATTTTTTAGCACTTTCTTGAAATTCCTGGTGAGAGCTCTGTGGTTTTACTAAACTGAAAAACAGAAACAAAAAACCCACAAAAAATGTTAAGTTTGACATTACTTTGAAAAGTCACAGCTATTTAAGACAATCAACCAGACCTCCAAGTGCACTTGTGTCTAAAATGTCACTTTTGTCCCCAAAGAGAAGTAATCAACTATTTTATTAAGGTGTTTACTATTAAAACAAAAAAAATCAGAGGAAATTGGTCTTTAATTGGATGCTTGCATTCTTTCCAGGGTTCTTGGTATGTTTAGATGTTGGTATCTTGACTTTGACACTTTCCTGATTGCCCTTGATAGCAGCCTCAAGGCGGGTTTTCAGGGCTGGAGAAGAAGCCATTACATTTTTAAAAACTGAAGAATACTGAGGTCCAATCTGCATGAGATGTTGCAAAGCAAAATCATGTAAACTTTTCATTATGGAAGTTGCTGATCCCAGAGTATTATCATCCAAAAGGAAGGAAATGAGGATGGGCAGAAGACAGGCCACCAGCTGAGAACCTGGCAAGTAAATAAATGATATAAGTTCTGGGTTGAAGTGTGTAAATGTTCGTTATACAAAGTTGTAAACTCACTTGATCTGTTGATCTGTACACGTTTTTCCCCACTGAAGGGGGAAGAAAAATCCTTCCAATCTCTCAAATTAACACTCAATAATATCAATACTGGGAATTAACCACTGACCTTTAATGTGGAAAAATAATGTTAAGTGACCAACGGAATGTTTTACATTTAAAATAACATTAAGTTTCTGATTTGGGACAGGTTTTTATTTAGTATGAATTTAGTGATGACACTTACGGTGCTGTTCTTCAGCAATGGCTACAAGTGCTTCCAAGACCTTTATGCCTTCTTGAAAGACCTGAAGCTCAGTAGTGTCTTCTGGCTTTCTCTGGTCTATTTCTTGCAATTTTTCCACAATCGAGGATACTAAAGAGTAAATATATGGGTAGGAAACAGCTGGATTTGGATATTGAAAAATAGAAAGTAGGAGCTGATAGGTCTTGATTTGTACCTAATCAGGGAAGAGACAAAAATAATATAAACTGTAAATATAAATTTACGTTTATATTAACATGCAGATTGTAATGTCATTTTTATAAAGAGAATTAAAAACTGTGAATTAAAAACTTTTTTAGATAAATCTCTTAAAAAAGGCATTTAAATTTCTTGTTAAGCCTGTGCTGTCAGTGCAGAGCCTGAGTCGAAATCAGGCACTCCCATTGAAATTTCTTTTTTTTTTTAATTATTTTTTTAATGTTGGTTTATTTTTGAGAGAGAGAGTGTGAATGGGGGAGGAGTGGAGCGAGAGGGAGACACAAAATCCAAAGCAGGCTCCAGGCTCTGAGCTGTCAGCACAGAGCCTGACACGGGGCTCGAACTCACAAACCGCGAGATGATGACCTGAGCCGAAGTTGGATGCTCACCGACTGAGCCACCCAGTTGCCCCAAAATTTATTTCTTAATTTATCTTTAATTTTGGAAGTCCAAGTGCTAACAGGTATTATAAGTGGGACAACAGGCCCAAAACGGAGTCACCTGGGAGAAGTCCATGTCACCAAACCAAGACTCAGTACCTAACTTAATTACAGTTTCAACCTCTCCCAGTATTGGAATCTTAAACCAGTCAATCCATAATTACCTGGTCAGCACTAGTGAAGTAATCTGCCTGAGAGACCCCGGATATCGCCCTCACCCAAGGAAGGTGGCTTTGCCTAAAACAATCCACTCTTTGCTATTAACTTCCTCATCCCTCCCCATTCTGTCTAGAAATCTTTGATTTTGTCCAGCTCTTCAAAGCTCTTTTCAATTTGGATTCATTTCATGAATCGTTGAATAAAGCCAGTAAGATCTTTAAAATTTACTCAACTGAGGGGCACCTGGGTGGCTCAGTTAACCATCCGACTTTGGCTTAGGTCATCATCTCACAGTTTGTGGGTCCGAGCCCCACACTGGGCTCTCTGTTCTCTGTGTGGTGCCCGCTTCGCATCCTCTGTCCCCCTCTTTTTCTGTACCTCCCCTGCTCATGCTCTCTCCCAAAAATAAACAAACATTTTAAAAAATTTACTTAGTTGAATTTTGTTTCTTGACAGATTTGGGGCAATGTGGTGCCAAGGAAACTTCTGAAGGTTTCAGGGACAAGGAGAAACAGAGGACTGGTGGTTCAGTCTGCAGTCACCATTTGTTGGGGTCTTTTGGTGCTCCTTCCCCAGCCCTCTTTTCCACACTGGGAATTGATGGTGATGCACGCAAGGGCTTCTACTGGCCAGTCCTCAGTAACATCAGTTTTGTTACTCCTGGTGTGTTAATGTGCACATGAAGTAAAGGCTACTGCAGATGGAAATCTAGGAAGCCAAAAAACTGCAAAATTGGTAGGCACAGGTGGAGTACATAAAAGTTGTCAGAGTGTTTGCTACCTGACTCTAAGACTCCTGTGTAGGATAAACTGATCATGGAGTGGGTTAGACAGACACAGGTTACCCACCAACCTCAAGAAAATTTCTTTGCAGCAAAGTACACTGTAAAACACCACACAATCCCCAACTCAGCAGCACATCCTTCATAGGTATTAGTTTGGCTCCGAGAGACCCAAAGACTTCAAAGAAATGGGATCCTTAAATTCCAAAAAGTTAAGCACTGCACCTTCTGGCACACCTGCTTATGTCTAACAACTATTGTCTCTGTAGCCATAAAGACCTACAAAAATGGCAAAATCTTACTAAAGGCAACCTAGAATTACAATGGCCACTATGGAGAAAGTGCCAATTAGACAAGGTCATTTATGTAAGACATGCACTTAAAAGCAAGGGTTCCCAAATTCAAAAAGGATGGGATACCAATTTTAACTGTTAAGCAGAAGCTTCCAAAAGGCTTCAAGATTCCAAAACAGCTTCACTGAAAGTTTCATTGCAAAAAGCAAATAAAAAATTAAAGACACAAAAGATATGTAAAACAACACCTCCTGCACTGCCGCCCCCTGGGTGCTGGTCATCAAAACCCTGGCACAGAAATTGAGGTCTCGTTTCTAATTAATTAACTGCGATACTGGAAAAAAGATTGTTCTCAATAGTTTTGTGCAAATCCTTCAACACTAATTTGAATGTCCCCATATGGGCCCCATATGGGCCCCTCCCAGAGCTGGCGAGATTCTGAGGCAATTTCTGGGACACTGCTATGTTATTCTTTAAATAGACAAGGAAAATTGTCAAACAAAATTAAAATTGATGGAAACCTCACCACATCCTGGTAGATACTGGAGCTACACTGTCTAGGTAAATCCCATTCACGGCCTGCACATGAGCTCCTGGCCAAACTGGTAGAAGCCAACTTAGGAGGATAATCCTTACCAGAATCCACTCTCCCAGATCTCTGTAGTAACCAGGAAAGAGAGGAATATAAAACATCTTTTGCACCCTCTTTGAGGATGCCTTTTGAATTCAAGGGGTTGTTCGATATGGCCAGGAATATTTACTGTTTGTCCTAGCTAAAACCTTACATAGTATTTGAAATAACTTTTTGAAAAAGTAACTCTGTGGTTAGAAGTTGGCCAAACCGGAAGCTGATTTTCAGAGCCTAATGAGAACATTTAAGGATTCCTTCCCTAAGCTAAAATGAAACTATGTGCCCACTAAAACATTCCAAAAACACACAACTCTAAATCTAAAACACAGGCATCTTTTGATTTCCATCTCATTGGAATATCTTCCAGATATAAGAAAGCAAACTGAAGATAATGTGGTTGGACAGGTGGGTCAAGCTATGAAGTCTTTTAAGTTGCAAATCAATTCTTTGAGGAATTAAAAGCAACCATCCTTACTTTACAAACCTTTGCAAAACTAGAAATGAGGCTCCAGAAACAATTCAAAATCTACCCATCCTTTTTATCAATCTAAAAACCTTCCCTTTTATAAGTATTGTAAAAATTCAGGCCAAAGGGAACAAAAGTCCTTTCTGGAAGAACTTGCATTCTTTGCAGTACCTTTGAGATGTAAATAGTTTACCAGGTATTCTTTGGGAACTGTTACCTAGACCATCCCCAATTCCTAGGACTGAAGGAATAAAAAGGGAGAAAGGCTTTTAAAAAATATAAACTGCTATATAATGGAATATTAGCCATCAAAAAATGAAATCTTGCTATCTGCAATGATGTGATGGAGCTAGAGAGTATTACGCTGAGCAAAACAAGTTAGAGAAAGACAAATATCATATGATTTCACTCATGTGAATTTAAGAAATACAAGCAAAGGGCAAAATAAAAGAGGGGGCAAACCAAGAAACCAACTCTTAAGTCTAGAGAACAAACTGATGGTTACCAGAGGTAAGGTGGGTGGGGGAAGGGCAAAATAAATGATGGGGATTAAGGAGTGCACTTATCATGGTGAGCACTAAGAATCGAGTTGCTATACCTTTCACCTGAAACTAATATAACATTGTATGTTAACTATACTGGAATTTAAATAAAAACTTAAAAAAATATATAAGCTGCTATAGAAAATCCCATGCCACAAATCTAGTCCACAGCTTCCATAAGATTATCTGTCAAGACAAATCTTAAATGTCTTTTCTACAAATATTAGTAAAGAAAACTTTAGCCTTTTGAGCAGATAACCTTATCTCAGCGGGCAGAAACACAATGTGGACCCAACTGCTCTTTTTAAAAAATTTTTAAAAAATGTTTATTTATTACTAAGAGAGAGGAAGAGAGAGACAGGCAACACAAGAGGGTGAGTGTGTGTGTGTGGCAGGGGGGGCGGGGAGGGGGGTGGTGGCAGAGAGAGAGGGAGACATGGAATCCGAAGCAGGCTCCAGGCTGTCAGCACAGAACCCAATGTGGGTCTTGAACCCATGAACCGCAGAGATCACAACCTGAGCTGAAGTCCAGTGCTTAACTGACTGAGCCACCCAGGTGCCCCTTGGATCCAACTGCTCTTGAATCAACTAGTGAGTTTTGCATCATCATACCCATCTCATGGCTAACATTTTAAATGAAAGCTGTTTGCTTGGGAACATTTAAGGAGTGACCAGGCAGGGCTATCAGTTCTCCACTATTACTGATTCCAAACACCTTGACGCCAGGACCCCTGGCTCCAGGGCATAAGGAACTTATTTAAGACACCTGAGCACTCAGTCCTTGTTTGACCAGTTCCTGGATGCCTGAGAGGACATATACACCAGACCACCATCCTCAGTAAAACTCCAGACTTCCTAGCAAAGATGAGAGTCATGTTCCTTTTTCTTTCTGAGTCTCCCAGATGGTTTGTATCTGCTCTGTCTTCAATAAATTCTCTTGCTTCCTTTAGGCTTGTGTTTTATTTCCTTTATGCGCAAAGCCAAGTACCCTCTTTGCGGGCCCTGTGGCACCCCTTTGGGTCCTCTGACTTTGCCTGCTGACATCAGTCTGTCTACTTAAAAATAGTTTCTAAAAATCTTTTTGGTGGGGCGCCTGGGTGGCTCAGTCGGTTAAGTGACTGACTTCAGCTCAGGTCATGATCTCACAGTTTGTGAGTTCCAGCCCCGTGTTGACCCCGTGCTGACAGCTTGGAGCCTGCTTCAGATTCTGTCTCTCTCTGTCTCTCTGCTCCTCCCCAACTCGCTCACTCTCTCTCTCTAAAAAATAAACATTAAAAATATTAAATAAATAATAAAAATAAAAATCTTTTTGGTAACTTGAAACCTTAAAAATTATACTAAGTTGAAAGAGATATCACTGAATATCTAGATCATTTCCAAATAAAATAAAAAAACTGAAACAATTACTAAACATAGTTTTATCTATTTTTGGCTTATTACAAAGAAACTTAAGATAGGTGGGTCTATTAATAAACATGTTTGGTTCCCAGGGCACCTGAGCGGCTCAGTCGGTTAAGCATCTGACTCTTGGTTTCGACACGGGTCATGATCTCATGGTTTGTGGGTTTGAGCCCTGCATTGGGTTCTGCACTGGCAGCACGGAGCCTGCTTGGGATTCTCTCCCTCTCCCTATCCCTCTGCTTCTTCCCTGCTTGTGCTCTCTCTCTCAAAATAAGTAAATAAACGTTTAAAAAAATCCAAATGTTTGGTTCTCCATGGAAAAATTTACTATGAGGAAGAGTATCTTTTGAGAAATTACAAAATGTATTCATAAATTTGTCAATCTGAAGAATGTTGGTGTAACAGTTCATAGTTATTCACTTAGTTTTCCATTAAAAATTAAGGTTTCCGAGGGTTAAAAATTTTAATATATGTAATTAAACTACTAGAAATAATTGTCAGCAAGCCCTCTATAGACCCCAATAGTTAAGACCAGAAATAGACAAGATTGCTTAACTCATATGCTAAATGAAACCCATTGTTCTTATTTCTTCTTGTATTTTCTTGATGCATTGATGAGAGACATTTTGCAATGATCTGAACACAATTGCCAGGCCAGAAAAGCCCTGATAGCAACGGCATGCCTAGAAGACCACATTTCAGTCCCTTCCCTGCCCACGATCATCTGCTGAACATATACCAACCCCCACCCATGATCCTGTGCTGCCTGCCCTCTTGCATGTATCTCCCCATTCTTCCTCTATAAAATTCCAGGTGTCCATTTTGTTGGCAGAGAGGTAGTTGTTAAGGCTTGAGCCACCTCTCCTGGCTGCCAGCACCCAAAATAAAGTTCTGCCTTTCTCTTTTCCAAAACGTTGTCTCTTGAGTGATTGGCTTCTCTTGCAACTAGTTTATCTGAGTTTGGGAACAGTGTTGGCAAACCCAGACAGGAGCTATGCTTTCAATGTGTCCAACTGCCTTGGGACTCCCAGGAATGGAGCAGTTTGCTGAGGCAGCTCACAGGGCTTACCCATTTGTTTCCTGAGTTAGTGGCTGTGATGCATCGATCAATAATAGAATCATCTTTGTATACTAGGAAAGTAGGATGTGGGTTTTCAGTAAAAGAAACCATGAGAAATGCAGATGCAATTTTGTTGAGGGAAGAGAAAGTAATTCTGTCCTAAAGTGAGGCTGGTGATTTCAGAATGGGAAAGAGGAAAATCAGAGAATAAAATCCAAAGGTACAAAATAAAGTTGTAGAAAATTTGTGATAAGGGATCTTGGGAAAGGAATTTTATGCATGGTCAAGCTGCCTAAGATTGGAATAAATTTGTTTAAATAAAAAAAGGAAATGAGCTTTAATATTAAAAATACACTGTTACAAAATTAGAATTTGGTTTTCTCTCTATTAAAAGGACATAGTTTTCTTGGATTACTGGTCTGCTCCTGATAAGAGATTATAAAGGTTTTTCTTTGCCTTTTAAAATAATCTGCCTAGAAAACAAAGATTCTTTATTTTATCAAAATAATTCCCTGTGTTTCATATTTTCTTTATCAAGTCTTTGATTCCTTTTTTTTGAAAAATTTTTTTTAACATTTATTTATTTTTGAGACAGAGAGACAGAGCATGAACGGGGGAGGGTCAGAGAGAGAGGAAGACACAGAATCTGAAACAGGCTCCACGCTCTGAGCCATCAGCACAGAGCCTGACGTGGGGCTTGAACTCACGAACATCGAGATCATGACCTGAGCCGACGTCATATGCTTAACCGACTGAGCCACCCAGGCGCCCCATCAAGTCTTTGATTCCTTAAGAAAACAATCTTTCCTAGTAAAAGAACTAAGTTGTTTTTTTTTTTTTTGTTTTTTTTTTTAAAGACAAGTATGTAACTTTCTGTATTGCCTGTGAAATCTTTAACTGTCTTTCTGGTTAAATGGATAACCAAGTAATGTTTCACAGTGACCTACAGTCCTACTATTTGACCAAATATTTTAAAACCTTTTGATATTATTAGTAAACTTCTCCAAAATCTAATTCTAAATGAAATCTTTTGACTTGGAACCAACTCCGGGATTTTTCATATGGCTCCTAGAAAATCACAAAAGAAGTGTTCTTGCTCCTTATAAAAAACAAAGCTGTTAAACTGATTAGGCTATTTGATATTAAATTATGTGAGAAGCATTCTCAAAAGGAAATAATACTAAGTCTTCTTTATGTTGTATTTATGTAGGTATAGGTTATAAATGTTACAGAAAAAATGAAACTCCTGGAAATCTGACAGGTCCTAATATTATGTTATTAGTCATAATTCCCATTATTACCTTAAAATATTGTGTATCATAACCAATTTTCATGTCAGCTGCATTATAATGTACTGTCATCAGAGCTTTAACCATGGACATTTTTAAGTCTTCTATCATGTACAATTACTGTTTTACTCTGATGCTTTTGCAAATGTGGTACTCATGGAAAAGACCCTACCAACAACTGATGCCAATGCAGATTACAAGATGTTGAACTTTGGGTGTGTATTTCACAACTTAAGACAGTTCCCATGGACATCTGGTCCTGTGCAAATACTGGAGACCTTGAAATCAAATTGACTAGGAAGAGAAGTAGCAGACATCAAGGTAGATTGCTTCTATTCAAGATGTCAGATCAAGACTTCTCACTATAACTAAACATGAAATTCTCTCTTCTCTTTCTTCCTTTACTTTGGTACTAGTCTGGGGAAAGATAATGTCATCATCTGTACCTCCCAGGCCATTCTTAATAAACTACAAGAGATCTCCTTAGAAGTTACTTACTGAGTCTGACTTTTATGGCCAGAACATCCACTGCCTTGTTTTTACTCTTCTCTGATTATCACTATACTTGCCCAATTAGACACAAATGCCTATGCAAACTGTAGTATATTTATACCCATGTTCTTATGATTACCTAAATCACATCTGCCCCTAATTATGAAAAAGATCTCAGCAACAGTACTCATCTGTGCAAGGCATTTAGAACAACTCTTTATTTCAAACTAGATTTATGGAAAACCTAAGTGACCCCTGGCTTATACAGAAAATGCAATAATCCCTGCAAATGAAGCCATGAATAGTGCCACCTCAGTGAGAGTGGTTTATGCTCCCAATATGATTTATCTTGGTCTGTGGTGGTTATCATTCTCCTTGGGCCTGCAAATGTCTAGATGGCTGGCAATACCTAGGAAATGTCTCTTAGGCTATATGATTATTTATAAGCAAACTGAGACACCTCACTGCTCAACTCCCTGGAATTTACAACGTTGAGTTAGACCTACAAGGAGGCAATAATAATTCAGAAGAAGGTCGTTCTTGATAATAGGATAGCCCTTTATTATTTTTTAGCTGAACAAGGTATCTGTGTTGTGGTCAATACCACTTGCTGTACCATGACTATGCTTCTGGGGAAGTTGAAACTCAGCTACATAAGATTTGTGAACAAGCCACACAACTTAAGAAACTGACTCCTGCAATGGGGTCTTCTGTGATTTAATGGATTTTAATTGGTTTGGGTCTTGGGACTGTGGCTGCAAAGTGCACTCCAGACGCTGGGAAATATCTTGCTGATAGTAATCATTATAATAATCTCCCTGGGGGCTCATGGGTGGCTCAATTGGTTAAGTGTCTGACTCTTGATTTTGACTCAGGTCATGATGTCATGATTTGTGAGATTAAGCCCCATGTCAGGCTCTGTGCTGACAGCATGGAGCCTGCTTGGAATTCTCTCTCTCTCTCTGTCTCTCTCTGTCTCTCTCTCTCTCTCCTTCTCTTTTTTGCCCCTCCTCAGCTCGCACTCTCTCTCCCTCTCCCCTAATAAATAAACATCAAAAAAAAAAAAAAAACTTCCTGGTCCTGTTTTTCCTCAAAGGTTTTAAATGCAGGCTCATAGCTGCTAACCACCATGCAAATGATGTGCAAAATATCGGAAAAGGAACACAAAGAATGACCAACTTAAAAAATGTGAACCTGAAGTTGTGACTTGTGAATACCACACAGAGGATCAGCAAACCCTGCAAGAACTTCAGTGGTAGCTGGGAGGGTTGCTAATGCTTTCAACTTGGATCCCATCTCTCAGTTAAGCTGAGAGTATGATCAAAAGGGGGTTGATTGTTAAAAAAAAGGAGACAACAGGCCCAAAATGGAGTCACTTGTGCTAAAGCTCATGTGACCAAACCAAGACTTAATACTTAACTTAGTTACAGTCAATCTGGAATTACCTGGTCAGCACTAGTGAGGTAATCTGCTTGACAGACCCCTGCTGTCTCCCAAAGGAAGGTGACTTTGCCTGAAACAATCCATACTTTGCTAGTAACTTCCTTGTCCTAACCGCCTCCTGTCTGTAAGTCTTTCATTTTGTATGGCTCTTCAGAGCTCTTTTCTATCTGCCAAATGGGATGCTGCCCAATTTATGAAATGTTGAATAAAACAGTAAAGATCTTTACTATTTCTTCAGTTGAATTTTGTTTTTTTAACACAGGCATTCAAATTTGCATGCTAACAATGGCTATGACGGTTTGGAGTGAGAATAGAGGCATATGGGTTACACAGTACAGCATAACTATGAGTGGCTAACTTTTTTTTTTTCTTCTCTACTTCCCATTTTCCTTCTCATATGCCCCTCTGTGATATAAGAAAAAAACAGAACCAAACACAGACACAAATGTGACAACTATTTTGGGGATTTCAGAAAATGTTCTAGGTAAAAATCACATATATCTAAATGTTCAAATGGCATGATCTTAAAGTTTTAAGCAACCATGTCTGGACCATATTAACTTTGTGTCATCACACAGCAGAACCACCCTTTGAGACTGCAACGTAAAGCTCCTATGAAGCTGAGAGCAACAAATAGGACAGAACAAAAGATGACTATACATTGGGGTGCCTGGGTGCCTCAGCTGGGTAAATGACTGACTTTGGCTCAGGTTGGGATCTCATAGTCTGTGACTTTGAGCCCCATGTTGGGCTCTGTGCTGGCAGCTCGGAGTCTGGAGTCAGATTCTGTGTCTCCCTCTCTCTCTGCCCCTCCCCCCACTCATGTTCTGTTTCTCTCTCAAAAATGAATAAACATTAAAAAAAATTTTATAAAAAAAAGATGACTATACATCAAATATGTAAATCATACTTTACCCAATTCACTATGACAGTATTTGAATGATTATTTTTTCCTGAGAGAAAATTTGGTTCTTGTATTTCAGGAGTTAATGAATTTGTGCCACAAACTCATTTTGCAGTGCATAAAGGAATAGGAAGTTAATGTAGCAAATGAAGGGGTCATAAAAGAATGAGATTAACTTGAGCGTACTGCTTTGGGGAGGGTATCATACTTCATATAAAGAATACTTCATATTCTTGAAGGTATGTGAAGTCTTTCTTTTTTAGGAAATCCACTATAATAAGCTACAAAGTATCTTACTTTGTAAGATGTCCCTTATAATTTCTAAAGATGTATCAACTTTAAGATGCCTCTATTTCAAATTAATTTTTCTTATTTTAAATTTTTTTTTTCAACGTTTATTTATTTTTGGGACAGAGAGAGACAGAGCATGAACGGGCGAGGGGCAGAGAGAGAGGGAGACACAGAATTGGAAACAGGCTCCAGGCTCTGAGCCATCAGCCCAGAGCCCGATGCGGGGCTCGAACTCACGGACCGTGAGATCGTGACCTGGTTGAAGTCGGATGCTTAACCGACTGCGCCACCCAGGCGCCCCTCAAATTAATTTTTTAAAAAAACATTTCCTTTATCTTTCTCCAACTACACTGTATCCTTGGGGCCAAAAAATAAGACCATTATTATTTGGCTTTGTCACCCCAAGAATAAGGAATTACTCCACACCTACAAATAAAAAAATTAGCCTGGTACTTCTTGTTGGAGCCAACAAAATCACAAAGAAAGTTCTGCAAAAGCCTAAACATATTCCTATTACAAACCTCTTTCTACTAAAGAGACTTACCACAGGATCTTTTATCTCAAGAGTAGCCTTAAATTTCTCAATACAACGCTTCTGAAGGCATGGGATGGTAGTAACTTCTGGACTGGTAGACAAAATAAATACTGTGATAGCAGTAAGGAGACTGATTTCATCAAGTTCTTGATGTGTTCCATCTACTAAAGAGAAATGATCTATCAGAAACATCCCAACATTGACAATTGACATATTTATTGTTCTATATATCTGTGAAGATGCATCTAGTTTGACAGCCAACAATTTCTTTTGTGTACACAACAGTTACAGACAAACACTGATGGAATGATTTTAAGAATCCTGGAAAATGTCATAGGTTTCAAAATGTGCACTGTAAGTAATTCTAGAGCCAAAATTTACGAAAGTGATTATATTCTTCACAAGTAGACATCTGTCAATACCATGTGTAGATTTACTAGGAATATACATTTATTAGTTGTGTGATCTTGGATATCTAACCCCATTTGTCGTTTTCTCATTTGTAAAATGGGAGTATTAACAGTACTCACATTTTATAAAGTTATGAGGAGTTATTCAAGTAAATCATTTAGAATAGCATGTGTTACACATATGCTCAACATGTGTTAGCTATTATCATTTTTGTTGTGAAGCAGATGAGAAATGAATGTACAACTGATTTTTCTTGGTTAAGAATAAGGTATTCATATTTTCATAATACAAATGTCAAGTTTAACTACCTCGTGCTTTGCTATATATATATATATATATATATATATATATATATATATATATATATAGTTTCTTAACAGTACAGAAAAACCTAAAATTATTGCATGGGCCACATTCGAGGAAATTTTCTAGTAGATGTAATTTTCCTTCATTTCCCTCCATATTTGCCTTCATATTCTCATTCAATAATTTTAATGAGCCTGCTGTGAAAACTCAATGTTATTTGAAAAGGAAAAGGCATAGCAAATTCGAGTCACTAAATTGTGTAAGAATGGATTGCTACTTATGAAGAAATGATATACAGAGATAGAGATAATAGCTTTGCTAACATTCATTCAGTAGTTAAGAAACATTCACTATGTGCCAGTACTCTTTCTGGCACTGAGAATACAATTCACAGAGAAGATATACTGTGTACCAGAAAGTAAATGAAGAATTTAATTTCAGTTCATCACAAAGTCTATGAATATAAAAAATTCATTAAAAGATAAAAGAAAGCAACCCAGGAGTTGCTACATTGGGTGGTCAGAGAGAGCCCTGAGGAGATTAATATCTGAGCTAACACTTGAGAGACAGTAGCAATGAAAGCAAAATATTATGGATGACTGGGATTTATTTTATAAAAATAATTTGAGTAATATCAAGGTAAAAAAGTACATGGGTCAACACTTAAAATTATGACAGTATCATTGTAAGTACTTCATATATATTAAATGTTTAATCCACACAACAGCACCATGAGGTGGGTATTCTTATTTCTCCCATTTTGTGGATGAGAGCCTGAGGAATAGAAATTAGTCATTTGCCCAAGCCACACAATTAGTAAGGCAGAAGGTCTGATTCCAGAGAGCGTACTGTTAATCATGATGCTATACTGCTTCCCATAGAGTTGGCACTTTCAGTCATTCATGGCAACTTGAAACTACAACAGTAGTTTCAACAGTAGTAAACTAGTCTGTTTGGTAAAAATGTCTTTTTATTTTCTTTATTCCCCCACCCCTGCCCAAATTCCCTTATTCTCACCCTCTTTTACCTAGAATAAACACAAGATTCCCTTAGCATTAGCTCCATGGAGAGGCCTTTGTGGTACAGAAGCGAGGCTTCCTGCTAATAGCCAGCAAGAGGCTGAAGACTCTCTCCAAGAGCCATGAGTGAATCATCTTGGAAATGGATCATCTAGCTACAGCCCTGGCCAACATCTTAACAGTAACCTCATGAGAGAACCACGCCCCTATGCTGCTTCAAATTCCTGACCTATAAATTATCAGATAATAAATGTTGTTTTAAGCCACAATTTTGGGGCAATTCCTTACACAGAAAATGGTTAACCTGTGATCATCAGTTTCTGCTTTAATTTCTCTCAGTAGATAGTCTAAATCCTCACGGTCCTAACTGCATTCTCTGATAAAAAACAAAAAACCGTGTGTGTGTGTGTGTGTGTGTGTGTGTGTGTGTGTGTGTGTGTGTGATGGAAGAGACAAGCTCATTGTTAACTCTCAACATAAAAACTTATACCTATTACTTCCTATCTATACCTCGTTTTCTTTCCTCAATTGGTAGAGGTTAATCCTTCTAAATGTGCTATGAATTTTATTTCTCCCTGCTTAGGAACATGGCTTCCTTCCCTAATATTTCTAACTCTAATCCCATCTCTACCTTCTTTTCTCCCACATATGCACAAATTCATGCTAGAGTTTCATCTTAAAAAAAAAAATTCCTTGATCTTGTATTGTCCTTGTCCTTCAGCTTTCTCTTTTTGTCAAGAGAAGTCTATACTCAATCCTTCCCCTTTTCTTACCTCCCGTTTACACCATATTTATACTGTTGACCACTCTCTCACCATTAAAACTCTTTTCTCTGGCTTCTGTGACTGCATTGTCCCCTGAATCTCTTCCCATTTTGCTCCATACACTCAATTTGGGTGATTTTATCCATTCCGTAGGTTGCACTGACAACTCTCAAATGAAATACACATAGTCGAAATCATCTCTAGCTCAAATAACTTTCTCGAATTCCAGACCTCTACATATTTTGCTTCCCTGGATTATCCGATAGGTATTTCAAACTCAATTCGCTACATTCCCCTGAAAATGTTCACTTTGGAATTTCTGTTAATGCTCAGTCAACCCACCCTTTCAATTCCTGAATCAAATTATCAGTAAATTCTGTTAATACATGCTTAACGTTTCATTTTTCATTATTCTCTTTAACCTTACTGCTGCTATCTTACCTCCAAGTATCTTGCTTTGTTTTCTATAGCTGCCACAGTGATTCTTCAGAAATGCAAATCTTAACACTTTACTCTCCTCCTTCAAACCCTTTAGGGATTCTACATGCATATTAAAAGCAGCCCAAATTACAAACCATGCAAACTCTCCATAAAACTGGCCCCATGTACCCTTCAGCCTCATCTCTTTACTAATCACTATTCATCACCCTCCTCTTTTCCCATAACCCCACATTCTTTCTTTACTCTATACCTGCTGTCCCCAAACGTACCATACTATTTAGGACTACAGATAAAAATGTTGTGCCTGGAGCCCATTTCTATGATGTCCATGTGGAAAATGCTTTCTAATCCTGTAAGAAATTGCCTGAAAAGTCTCTTGGTAGTATACAGGTGTACCACTGAGATCCCCTTCATGGCGGAAGGTGCTGCCCAGCCATGGGGAGTATGGTCAGCTAGCTCCTTCAGGGTTGGCCTCAAGCTAGAGTTGCCTTGACTGAGATCACATCTTTCCTGGGGTAGCCCACATCTGAGGATAAAGTACAGGCCATTTCTGTCCTATGTGAGACACTCAAATGAGCAGGCAACCTGTAGAGCTCCCAACAAATCTAGTGAGCTTTGTTGGGGGCTTGCACTGGAGTCAGACTTCTTTGCCCAATGTTGCCTTCCCCTACTCCTTTCACACCTATCTACAGATGTTGTTCCTTAATAAACCTCTTGCTTCCCAAACTCCATCTCAGCCTGAGCTTCCAGAGAACCCTACCTGTTACACTCTGCCTGATTCACTCACATAGAGCTGATTACTCTAAGTTTTTATCAGTCTCTTTTTTACTGTACTTAGAAATGCAGTGATAATTAAGATATTACTGTTGCCTTCAAGGAGTACTTTGTGGTAGTAATCATACATGTTAATCATATGACAATTTGTAGGAACTAGACTCCACGAGACTCCCAACTTTGGGCACAAAGTAGGTGGTCAATAAATGCTGACCTCAACTGAAACTTTTATACCATATAAAATAGAGTATGGTAAATTGTGACATTTTATAAAGAGAACAAGGAAGGCAGGGACAATCTGTAATATGTCTAAGGACTTTTTACAATCACCATGATGTCATGTTGAAAATGAAAACTGCACAACAATAACATGGGTGAACCAAATTTTACAGATACTGAACATAATACTATCATTTATTGATATATGTCAGATAATAAGCAAGATGCTTTCCATGTATTATGTTACTGCTCTAACAATTTCCTGCAACACAATACCCTTATTCTGTTAATGAGAAAACTACAGCTCAGAGAAGTTGAGTAACTTGGCTAGTCAGTTAGCCAGTAAGTGGTGGAGTGAGGATATAAACCTGATTAGTCTTATTTTAGATTTACAATGTGTACTTACGCACTTTTGCCAGCTAGTTATGGATCATACTGTATCTGTAAATTAATTATTACATTTGAAGGTCTCTCACTATTAACTTAATATACAGGAAGCCAGTCATTTAACAGCATTAAAGAGTAAAGATACTAAAATGAGAATACAGATGTTTCTGCTTATACATATTCTCTAAACACATTACACAGTGAATATGTGGTCTCCTCTAGGTGAGAATGCCAAACACCATCAGTTAAATAGCTTATTCTCAAAAAAAAAAAAAAAAAAACAAACCCAAAAAACACATTCCACTTGGTTTTTAAAGCAAACTGAACAACTACTTCCAAATAGCCTTAATTACCTGGATCCCAACAGTCAAGTACTGTTGTTAAAGCGCTACGGAGAAGATCAGTCCAAGCAGTGTGACTCTTTTCTGCTCTGGCCATGGGAGAGGACAATATTCCTTTCAGAGCCTGTAGGGAAGCTGCAACAGTTGAAGATAACTGGCCCCCAGGTAACTTCACAGCAGTTTCTCTGAGGACCCCAATTGTAAGGTACAATATAGTAGGGAGAATTGAGATGCTTCCTGTAAGATACATTTTTAAAAACACTCTATGTTTCAGTCTATATATACAGTTCCTAAAAAGAAATCATCAATGAGTAAGGCACTGTCAAAGATTTCTAGTCTTTAAGACATTTTTCATAAAGGATTAAAACTGTTAAGATAATTTAGGTAGGGTTAAGATTTTTAAGACCGGATTACATTTTGGTTGTAATTGAAAATGTTATTTAAATTGTGTCACAGTTTCATCATCTTTTGCTGTCTTACTTGGTGGTTGACAAATGGTGAATTTATTTTTATTTTTTAGTGTTATAAAATACAGATAACATAAAATTTATAACTTTAACCATTTTAAAGTGTACAATTCAGTGGCATTAAGTACATTCACAATGTTGTGCAACCACCGCTAGTATCCACCTGAATTTATTTTATATTAAACTCTTTTTTTTAAGGAACTCAGTACAAATTAAACATTTCATGGTCACTAAAGAGTTAAACAGTTAGTTATGTTTAAAATGAGATTAAAATTAGAATGGTAAATTTTATGTTTCTAGAGGCTACTCAACAGAACTCTTATGGTGTATTTTTATCCCATATCTTCTATTAGTCACTTTTGCTGCCACTCTTGGGGCAAAGCAGTATGTGAGAGTAAGGAATATAGGTTTTAATTCAAATTGAAACTAAAAATCATGTTAAAAATACGATAGCACATAAATTGATCAAGACATGTTTAAGCAAAAAAAATGCTTACCAATTAAGAAATCTGTTAAGTACTAAGTATGTATTAAATTTCCTGAAGGATACAGTATTTCATTGGAAGCAAAACATATTTGTTTGTATATAAGTTTTTCTTTATACTTAATAACCAATTATATATAATGTCTCTATATGATACATAAAACCTATCTACATACAGAAGCAACATTATACACACACATATACACGTATGAAAATGCAAAACTCATTATGAGCTGGAGTTTTTAAGGAAGCATTTACAGGTGACATAGGCCTGGAAATGAACTTCAAAGGAAGGCAAATTATAAAAAAGGGAAGAAGGGATGGGCCTCTTCAGATCATGGACAACAGCACAATGGTGAGGAGCATGAAGGAATCAGGAAGAGACAATGATTCAGCAGAGCCCTATGGAGCCTTAAATGCTACATTAAAAGTATGGACTTGATTTTGAACTGATGACAAATTTCTGTCATTGAGACAGGAAAATCTGTTATGTATTTTTTACCAAAAAAAAAAAAAGCCTAAGAGCTAATCATTGCCACTCACAGGTTAAAAATATTGTCAACCAAAGAAGAGCATTACCTGTCTAAAGTCCATGCTATCTCTATATTTACCTTCACCCTTTTAGTAAAACAAATTATGAGAATGCATTGTTAATCTTAGAGGATTAAAAACATTACCAACCAAACCTTTGGGTCGGCATTTGTTTAATGAGAAAAGGACTGGTGACCATTATCTCCTTTATTTATTAATACCATTTCTCTCCTTCCAGGTCAAAAAAAGCAATCACATCCCACAGCATACCTTCAGGAGAGCACACTGCAGGGAGTTCCGAGAGGATAACTAATGCTGCTGACACCAATCTGCTTCCATCTTCTGACAGCACCTGTGGCTTGGTAGCTTTTACTCCTGGGCTACCTGTTAATTTAGGATTTAATTCTGGAAGCTGTCTAACTAGAATGCATACACACAATTCCAGGGTTGCAAAAACCAAAGATTTCCCAGGCACAAGTCCTCCTGTGTCCTTTCCCTCTCCAAACTCTGGCAGGGTTTCCTTTTCAGCAGCCCCATCATCAACTAAAACACAGAAAAAACAAGTGTTGAATAATCACTCTGTGTTTGCTTTGCTTTGGGTTGATGGCAATTTCATTTCTGCTGTAGGTAAAACATTTAAATGGCTAAAGTCTTGGGTGTTAAAGACTGAAAAGAGAAGGTTACAAAGGTAAAAGGAGTTGTCTTTATTATGACTTCTTACTGCAGAGGATCAAAAAAATTCTGTGTAACCCTCTCAGCCTTAAAACATTGTCTGGTTAACACCTTGCTGTTAAGAATGTGAACCTGACAGGTCCAGGTCCAGCTCCAGTGCCGACCAGCCCAGGACTGCCTGACTCTGGGGCTCCTTCTGAATGACAGAATAAGTCCTTGTGTTTTAAATCCACTCTTAGATTGAGTTTTCTGTTCTATGTAGTCAAATGTAGTATTAAATGATAAACTCATCAATACCAAATTAGACTTATAAACAAACAATTTAATTACTTTGCAAAAAGTCATTCATTAAAAAATTGTCAGTAGTTACGGGGCACCTGGCTGGCTCAAGAGGAAGAACAAGTGACTCTTGATCTTGGGGTCATGAGTTTGAGCCCCAATGCTGGGTGTAGACATTACTTAAATAAGTAACTTAAAAAAAAAAAAAAATTGTCACGGGCACCAGGGTGGCTCAGTCGGTTAAGCATCTGACTTGATTTTGGCTCAGGTCATGACCTCACGGTTCTTGAGATAGAGCCCTGTGTGCGCAGAGCCTGCTTGGGATTCTTTCTCTCCCTCTTTCTCTCTCTCTCTCTCTACCTCCTCTGCTCATGCTCTCTCACACACACTCTCTCTTTCAAAGAAATAAACATTAAAAAAAAATTGTCAGTAGTTCTTCTGTGTACATTGGTAAACACAGCTAAAGTAAGTACTTAATATAAGGGATATTTTCTCCCCTTCCAGTATTTTGTTAAAATTCTCATTTTCCCCAGGAATAGTGGTTTGGCTACTGACAATACCCAAGCTAACATGTAGAGGTGAATGAAAAGACTTAAAGTTATACCTAGAGAGGTTTTACTTGTACTACACACAACATATTATCAGAACAACACAGACTTAAGACTTTAAGACATAATGCTGATTTGATTATAGTAATATGGTTAATCTGGCATTATGGGTTAACATTCACCTTCTGCACTTCGTCTTTTCTCCTTGACATGTTCTTGAGCTGCACAGATAATCTGTCTTACCACTTCAAGTGAAGCCAACTGAATAGAAGGTGATTCTCGGGTCAAAATTACTCGATGTAGTACATTCAACAACTCGATGCCCAAGTCCTATCACAGAAAACATTTTGGGGAAACTGTAGTGGAAATCACATACTTTCTTTTTTAAAAATACCAATATTAAATGCCATGAAAAAATTGAAAAAGAGAATATAACAAATTGTTCACAAAGAATAAAGGTGTAGGTACAATAAAGTTAAGTAATACTTGTTCTACTTTAAACCAACTCCAGATTGGTTTTTGTCCAATCTTGCAGGACATGGCACTATGACAAAAGATCATTTTTACACAGGTCCTAAAGTGGGAACATGGAAAGGGAAACTTCCAAAACAAGATGAGAAATGTGACTAAAAGAATTCAAGCACTGCCATCTAGATTTCCAGACCTATACTGAGATTTTCTAGTAATAGCAACAAAGAATGATGGAGAAGGATGACATTAAAAGTGATAAGTTAATAAGCATACAATGGACATCTTTCTCAAGAATATAATACACTGGACAAATATTCTCTCATTTTCCACTTTTCTCTTCTAGTGCTTACTCTGTTGGCTTTTTTTCATCTTTGAAAATAACAGAGTAAATCTGTCATTATTATACTTGTTTTAACATACAGAATAAGCAAGAACAAAAAGCTCACAATTTATTTAAGTATAATCCAAGTCAGGTAGGAAGCTGATTAATAATATAAACCTAATAAACAACAGTGTTAATAGGTTAACTTACAGTCTACATAGAAAATTCATAGTTGCTCTTGGGAAGTAAGTTAAAGGAAATGCCATACTTTTACAGTGGTCCTATTATCATGCTCACAACTGGTTAAGATATTAGTGTTTGACTCCACCTACAGGCTATCCAGTAGTCTCTTTAACAACCAGGAAGGAGAACTCAGGCAATGGGAATATTCTGTAACAGACGTAACTACATGAACCAAGTAGATTCTCTCTTGGGGAAAGGGAATAGAAGATACAGATGTATATAAAGAACAGGGTGCACCAAAGCAGAAAAATACAAAGAGGAAACGCCACACGGACCTAGTGGCTACTATACTGGCCATTAGAACATAGCTTCTTCCCATCATGATTGCTTAAGTTCAACTGAAGAGCTGCTATAATGAGTGGTTAACTGGTGGCAGCAGAAATCAGCACAGAAGAAGCAAGGACAGAAAGTGACGTCAGAGGCAGGACTGCTCCTGGCTCAGTACAGTCGCTGACAGTATTCCAGTTCTGAGACCTAGTTGGACAGAAGTTTAGTTTTCTTTTTACTTCTCTGTGTTCATTTTCTGTTTGCTGTGGTAACCTGAACATGTTTGATTCCTGTTCCTTGAAATCTACAGAAGCCTAACAAAAAACAAGAAATCACCTGATCACTGCCAATTTTAGATCTGGGCCAAGGAACATCTAGAAGAGCCTGTAATGCATGTAAGCAAGCAGTAATGCTTTCCATGGTTGCATCTGAGCGTAAGGAACACAGAAATTCCACACTGATTCCTGTAGAAAACCGAAAAAGAGAAGGAGGCTTCTTTGAGATCCTTAGTTTATGAAGTTAAGGAACTCATTTTATATTTTGATGAGATATATAAATAAGCTTAGCAGAAAGGTAATATAAACAAACCACAATGAATTTAAGAGTAAGCCATTAAAGGGTGCCTATGTAGCTCAGTCAGTTAAGTATCCGACTCTTATTCTCAAGGTCGTGAGTTCAAGCCCTAGGCTGGGCTCCACACTTGGTGTGAGCCGACTTTAAAAAAACAAAACAAGACAAAACAAAACAAAAAAACACTAAACAATTAAGTGTTTTTTTGTTTTTGTTAGTTGTTTTTATCCACAGGTACATGTAGAATAATCTCAATTAGGCTTGTGTACTACTGCACAGTTGCTATGAAATAGTTCAAAGATGCAAAATTATAATAAAATTATACTAGAGAACATGTAGTTTGTTGTTGTTGTTGTTGTTGTTTTAAATAGGTCCACATACCAATGTGGGTCCTGAATTCATGACCCCAAGATCAAGAGTTGCATGCTCTGCCAACTGAGCCAGCCAGGAGCCCCAACATGCAGTTGTATAACCTTAACCTTACTAAAAGTGAGTGATTATCATGGATCACTGTATCTTTACATCTACCATTTCATTTCATTCTCATCATAGCGGACGAAGTAGGTGCTATTTTTCTTTGTTAAGATTTTTAAGTAATCTCCACACCTAACATGGGCCTTGGACTCACAACCGTGATATCAAGTCTCATGCTCTACTGCCAGCTGGGCACCCCAGGTACTATTACTAACGCTCTTTTTGATAGAGAGATGAACACACAGAGCTTAAGTTATTTAATTGGCTCAAGGTCAGTTACAATGTGGTACATGAAGAATTTGAACTGAGGTAGTCAAACTGCATAGCTTATGCTCATAGTAACTGCCCTTCTTTATTCTGAAGTTTGTTTTTAAAAAGCTCTTATCTCAAGGCAAGCGGAAATAAAGTTTGATATACCCAAGGATATAGGAAATCTGATCATGTCTGGCCTGAGAAGGAATAATAATAGAAGTTTTCTGAACCATAAAGTTTATTTAATCATTTATATTTGTAACCCTTATATTTTGTTTAATCAATAATTTCTTTATAGGTAATGAGCTAATGTGTTGTTTTCTAAGAACTAGGTAAAATATGAAACATTTCTTTCATTTATTCTAGAGACTCACTGTATCTTAGAAAGATTATTTCACTTTAAAAATGAAGTTCCTCAGGGTGCCTGGATGACTCAGTTGGTTAAGCATTCCACTCTTGATTTCAGCTCAGGCCGTGATCTCATAGTTCGTGGGTTCAAGCCATGAGTTGGGCTCTGTGCTGTGAGTACAGAATGTGCCTGGGATTCTCTCTCTCCCTCCCTCCCTCTCTCTCTCTTTTTGCTTCCCCCACCCCCTGACATAGGGGCTCTCTTTCTCTCAAAATAAATAAATAAACTTTACAAAATTGAAGTTCCAGGAAAGCGAAAGAATGGATTAAACTTCATAATCTAAAAAAATCTCATTTATCTTTGACCTTAAATATTTACTTGCACTTTTGTACCTTTGAGTATACTTGAACCTTGTAATTCTTAAGAATGCAGATAGGAGCCCACAGTGGGGACAGGTAGACTGCCTCAGTATATTGATATTTTTAATATATACAGAGAAATTTAAAAATTTTATAATTTAAAAAAATGTTTATTTTTGAGAAAGAAAGAGAGAGAGAGAGAGAGAGAGAGAGCAAGCATGAGTGGGGTAGGGGCAGAGAGATAGGGAGACACAGAATCTGAAGCAGATTCCAGGCTCTGAGTTGTCAGCACAGAGCCTGATGTGGGGCTTGAACTCATGAACTGTGAGATCATGACTGGAGCTTACAAAGTTGGATGCTTAACTGAATGAGCCACCCCGGCGCCCCCCAAAAATGTATAGATCTACATGGATCTTTTAAAAATTATGTACAAAGAACTAGGATTGTCTTATAATTTCTATAATTCATTCAACATGATGCTGAAGCCAGCCTGTAAATGGGATTCTAGACTTAATGACATCTGCAATTTTGTAAAATGTATATAAGTTCACTCATTTATATCAAGGTTATCACTAACACCTAACAAAGATGAAGTAATCACCACCAAGAGTTGATAGGCAGTGAGGCACAATTCAAGAAAAACTTTGTAGGGTTAGAAGATTGTTAGTTCTTTTACTGACCTAAAATAAGATGGAATCTATCAGTGCAGACATCCTCAGGTGACTTTACTGTAGCCCCAGATGATGAACCTTGACACATAGAAGTAGGTGTTACAGGTCTTGAAAGATGAGATACTCCTTCATCTGGGTCAGCAACCACAAAGCCTGTGCTGGTAAGCCACAATGCTGTAGCATGCAGGATAAGTGCCCAGGAGTTGTAATAATGCAATTTTGCATTTTCACTAGTCTCTGCTGTGTAGAAAGCACCGCCTACAAAAAAGCAGAAGCAGTTTAAGGAGGAATAAAAGAGATTAGCTCCTACTACATCTTTTGTCTTCTTTGTTGTAAGATAACAAATCATTCCTATCATCCCAAGTTTCTTTAAGGAACTTACATGTGGTGTGTATTTGAAACAAACATTGCTGCCCATTTACTTACTTACAAGATTAATATAAACATTTTGCCTTTCTTAAATCATTACTTACAAAAAAAAAAAAAGAAAAAAAAAACCTAGAACTTAGTTATACCACTAATTTTTATCCCTCTTTCTATAACCAATCTCTTCAAGTCAGTGTGAAATCACTCCCACAATAGATGTTCGTATTCATAAATAATATGTGCTATTATTTTGTGTTTAACTTTACTTAAAAGACCGCATATTGTATGTAACCTTTTTTTTATTTTTGAGAGAGAGAGAAAGAGAGACAGAGCACAAGCAGGGGAGGGGCAGAGAGAGAGGGAGACATAGAATCTGAAAAAGGCTCCAGGCTCTGAGCTGTCAGCACAGAGCCCGACTCGGGGCTTGAACTCACAAACTGTGAGATCATGACCTGAGCTGAAGTCAGACAGAGCCACCCAGGTGCCCCATATGTAACCTTTTTTAACTTGCTTTTTTTCACCTAACTTTATGTTTTTGAGATTTACTTATGTTGATTCATGCCTGTCATTCACTAGTGGCTGACAACTATGGCAATAAATCAGTTTATTTCCATTTTGATGCTACTGAAAAGTACAAAAACCACTCCTATCTTTTTGTGTATAATTCCAGGTAAAATTCTAACAGGAGTTGGCAGGCTGATTTAGAATTTATCAAAGAGTAAAAACAAAACAAAACAAAAACCAAAACGCAAACAAACCCCCACACACAACATTTTGGAATAACATGAAGAATAAAAGTGGCTACCAAATATCCAATCCATAAAATGCAGTATTAATCACTGACTACAAAATTAGATGTTATCCCCATTCCATACACACAAAATAAATCTAGCTGCACTAAAGCCCAAAATGTAAAAAGCAAAACTGTAATGCTTCTAGTCTTTATGATCTTAAATAAAAAAATCTATCAGGTATTACACAAAACCACAAACCATAAATGACTGATTATATTAGTTTTAGAAAAATAAAGAAAGAATAAGCTATAGACTTGGGAAGCATGCAATCATAAAGGAATGATACTAAAGTTACATAAGAGATTAACAAGCCAGTAAAATCATGACAAATACCAAGTAGAAAATGGACAAGGCCTATGACTAGGTGATTGATGGAAGAAGAAACTTAGCCCATAAACCTATAGAAAAAGGTTTTCAATCAATGAAAAAACAAAATAAAACAATGAAAAACTATTTCATACCCACCTAATGGCAGAAATTATCAAGTATGACAACACATAATGGTAGAAGATGTAGTGAAACAGAAACATGTTATTGGTGGGCATATGAACTGTTTTAACTGCTAGCGCCCCTGAGTGGCTCAGTTGGTTATGCATCTGCCTCTTCGTTTTGGCAAGGGTCATTATCTCATGGTTTTTTGAGTTCAAGCCCCTTAATGGCATCTGTGCTGGCAACATGGAGCCTGCTTAGGATTCTACACCGCAACCCCCCACCCCACCCCTTCCTCACTTGCATGGTCTCTGTCTCTCTCAAAATAAATAAATAAACTTAAAAAAATTGTTATAACTGCTTTGGAGAGCAATATGGCAGTATCTTGTGAGGTAAGATGTGCATGCCTTATTATCTAGAAGGTCAACTTCAGGGTATCTAGCCTCAAGCAACACTCACATGCTGAGTCTATAAATGGAAATTATTCTACAGAAAATGTTTCAAATAAATATTACTTGCTAAGGGATAAATTCTGAAAAGTTACTGTCACTCTAGGAATTATGTACATCTATTACAAACCCCTTACCTTCAACAGGAAGTTGGGAAGCAAATTCTGAAGGCAAAGTTAAGAGAGCAAAATCCTGAAGCGCAGCAAGCCAGAGCCTACTAAGCGTGCCCAGGTCTGTGTGAACCAAGTCAAGGAGTCCATCTGATGAATATGACCCATTTCTGACACTCTCTTCTGAACAGGTGGTAGTCTTCAAAAGTTGTCTGTGGCTTTTATGTCTTTCTACAGCAATTATGTAGACCTGTTAAAGGGTTAATTTGTAATTAGGAAGCTCTTATACCCATTGAAAAGGTGCTAAAATATTTTTATCTTGCTGAGGAGACCAACCTTACTTTTAAGCATACTGTACTTCAAATGCACTCTGATACCAAGGTATACACATGTAGCCACACACGCATACTGGGATAGAAAGATCTAAAAATATTCTCTTTAATGGGATGCAACTAGGAATAGCAAATGCTTGACAACTATGCCGCCATTCTGCACTTTGACATCCCTGAAAGCTCCAACTAAATGATCACAACACTCTTTCTCACTGAGTCTAGTTATAGCCCTATAATCCACCTCAATAAATGGCTTCAGATGGCCATTTCTGAATGGCAATAAGCTGAAATACTAAAAATATTCTTTCAAAGTTACTTCTAAATCACCATAAAAAGTTTACATAAATAGAATCAAGATGGACTGTTCACACGACTGTAAAATGTGAAAGTAGGGGAGCCCCAGTGGCTCAGTCAGTTAAGCATCTGGCTCTTGGTTTCGGCTCAGGTCATGATCTCACTTTGTGAGTTAGAGCCCACTTCGGGCTCTGTGCTAACAGTGTGGAGCCTGCTTAGAATTCTCTCTCCCTCTCCCTGCTCCTCCCCCACTCTTGTGCGTGCTCGCTCACTCTCTCTCAAAATAAATAGAGATTAAAAAGAAGAGAGGCCTATATATGTTTTAGACATTATTCCAGAAGTAACATGCAAAGAAGATACTTTATTTTCATTTCATGGTAAAAGAGCTAAGTCTGAAATCTGTTTTTTTTATGGTCTTGAGTTTATGAATGTTTTTCAGGGTCTGCTGGTAATGGAATAAATTTGATTTTGATATCTAAGAATTTCCTAAAGATAGATTTGTAATAGACAAAGCATGTTAAGTTACACATGAGCCTGCATTTACACTTTGAACATTTTGAAAGCACAATTGCAGTGTTACTAAATTGGAAGCTACCATAACAATAGTTTCTAGATGACCTCAGGGCACGTACAAGTAAGTGAGAAATGTTTACAGATTCTCAGACCAAAAAAAAAAAAAAAAAAAAAAAAAAACCAAGAATGTGAAAGTATTCAACACAGGATATAACATGTACTACCCCTTTATCTACAATTCCGACATCTAAAAAGCACTGAAAAATACTTAATTTGGTGGCAAAATTGACTGAATTTATTTGAGACGATTTATAGTCTCCATTCAACATAGTGTGAATATTCAAACATTTTACTACATCAATGTGCTTGATTATAGATTCTATGGTATTGCTTCAATTTTTTGGAGGGATACATGGAATATGTACTGTATTACTTTTCAAAAATTCCCCAAATTCTGAATTCCAAATGTATCTGGCTCCAAGGATTTTAGATAGGAGATTATGGACCTTGGTTGTACAGAATCTGTTCACCAGTCATTATTTTTACTGAGGAGAGAATGGGAGATAAGGGGCTTACACAAGAGCCCAGAGATTAAAATTATTATAAAGAACACTACATAAGCAGAGAATTATTTATAAAAATAGGTTAGAGAGATGAGAAAATTTCTGTTTGCTCTACTAACAGCAAATGTTTAAAAGCATACAGAGTTTATTGTTAAAGATCATTAGTTCTAGGCAGAACTACTTCCTAAAGAAGGTTTGTCAAACCCAATAATTACAAAAATACACGGACTCCAATCTTCAGGTTTTAATTTGCTCTAATGGAGGAAATGTTTTTTTATATATTGGTTAATTCTCTCAGTTGCAATCTGAGACTATACACCTTCATTAAGATGATATATGAACTGAGGCTGGCCAAGCTTGGGAACTGCTGAAACCCCAATGATGTGTACACATGAGCACATTATATTATTCCATCTACTTTCGTATGTGCTCATTTTCATAGTAAACCTAAAAATTATTTCTCTTTCTTCCTGATTAGAACAGTAAATAAAGTTTAACATTTTCCTATAAGATTTCACGAATTTTGGAAAAGAAAATGACTGTTATTTAATAATTAAAAGCTATTCTGTGAAAGAGCTCTAAAAAAACAGTGAAGTATGTACAGATTTGGTATAACATACAAGCAAACCCACACTTCCAAAATTCAGATGTCAATAAAAGTTGATTTCCACTGGTTATTATAAAGTCCTTGCAGCTCATGGTTGCCCCTGCCTAAAGTAGCAGATAACAGGCAATAAAAGATATTTTAGAATGCTTGGCTAAAAAGTCAATTAATATATAAAAAAATCTCATGTTGAACATCTTTTCTTAACCTTAAAAATGGACTTATTGCGTTTTAAACAGTCAATTTCAATTTATAGCCTACGGTGTTTATTAACAACTTCTAAAATTCCAGTTATAAATGGGGAAGCACACTAACCTCTGCCCAGGCTTTCAGCACAGCTAAGATCTCCATGGTAGAAGCACTTTCATTATATAAGTGACTCAGAGCTTCTTTTCCAGCCTGTATTTTTGTTAATGATGAAACAAGCAACTGATGAACTCTTCGGAGATCATTAAGATCACTCACAACTCCACTTGCTATCCAGGCACTGCAAACCTGGTTTTTAAGAAAATCAAGTTACATTTAAAAATTATAAATACCTCCCTTGTAAGTTCAGCAGAGCTCACCCATATCTCAGGAATCTAGACAATGAAATCATCTTGCTATCAGGAAACCCAAAGGATGTGGCTGATAATGCCAGTCAAAAGCCAGCATTGTAAAAGGGAATGAAGTCTAAGGTTGAAGCAAGGAAACCAGTGCTGGTTAGTATATAAATCAGAGAGTTTCAGGTGTTATTAATATGGAGAAATGCAGCCACGAAAGGTACCACTTTAATAAATGTTTGGATTAACACTTGAATTAAATCTTCAATCTTGATTGGAGCGCCTGGGTGGCTCAGTTGGTTGAACGTCCAACTTCAGCCTGGGTCATGATCTCGCGATTCGTGGTTTGAGCCCCACATCTGCGCTCTCTATGCAGAGCCTGCTTGGGATCCTCTGTTCCTCTCTCTCTTCCTCTGCCCCTCCCCTGCTCACTCTCTCTCTCTCAAAAATAAATAAAACATTAAAAAAAAAATTCAATCTTGATTATTTCTTCTTACTCTTTTATTATTTTTTTTTTTGAAGTGAAGCACTTTTTTTATTTATATATGAAATTTATTGTCAAATTGGTTTCCATACAACACCCAGTGCTCATCCCAAAAGGTGCCCTCCTCAATACCCATCACCCACCCTCTCCTCCCTCCCACCCCCCATCTTCTTACTCTTTTAAAAGCAGAGATTGTGTGGTTAATTAATATAACTGCTGAAAGATAAAGAACTTAACATTTAAAACCCCAATGAAAATTTTGGTTATTTTGAAAATGAGATACTAAAAATGTTTTAAAACAAAACATCATTAATAATTCTCCCATGCAAACAATTTGCTCAATTATCAGAGGTTTTCCTGGATCACGGTATTTTTCTTTTTCTAGAAAAAACTAATTTTTCCTCTTCCATCTATTTATTTACTTCCTGTCTCATTTAACAAAAGATTTTAATGACTTATAGCAAGAATACAAACAATGAAGTGATAATAGAGACCTCATACAACATTTAATACAGTTCCCTGAATATTCAAGGTACTAAAATACAAGTGAATTCAAGTGAATAAAAGAAAGTTGAAAGAATGGACTAAAGTTAGTTTATTCCATTATGTTTAGAAATAATTCAAGTCACTTCTGCTTTAGGGCTGGATATTGAAAGTCTGACAACCACTCCCAGAAAAGTAACTTTAAAACTGTAGATTATAATGGCTCTTAGATACATGAAAAAATGTTCGATCTCACTTGAAATACAAATCTAAAGTATTCTAAGATACCCTGTGCTAAGAGAGGTTTTTACTTTTTAAGTTCTGTCTTTTTAACCATTTACCTGACATGCTTTGGCAGTGACATCAGGTGGTGTCTCTGAGGCAAAGGCTGGCCTAAGTGCCGCTCCTACCTGGCAACAAATGATAGGAAATACCAAGCATCAATAAGTAAGACAGCGCAAACTCTTCATCTCTTTAATATTTTTAAATTGTTTACAATAGGTATTCTGGACACCTGTTTCTTTCTGCCTGTCCACTATATCTGTTTTTAGATAAAAGCACCTCAATTTTCCTTTGAGGAACCTTCTCTTATCTCCTGTTGTTGCTATGGAGATGAGAGCACTGGTGACTCCAGGGATCCAACCAGGGGTAATGAAAGCTCTCCTTGAAGACGTTTGCTGGGAATACTGGGACAGAAGCATGGTCTCTTTTTAAGACTGGGTACGTGGAGCACCTGGACGGCTCAGTCGGTTAAGCATCTGACTCTTGGTTTCAGCTCAGGTCGTGGAGCCCTGAGTCAGGCTATGTGCTGGCAGTGCAGGGCCTACTTGGGATTCTGTCTCCTTCTCTTTCTGCCCCTCCCCCATCTGCACTCTGACTCTCTCAAAATAAATAAATTTAAGAAAAAAAAAAAAAGACTGGGTGCTAAGAGAGAGCCATTTTGATACAACTTGGAGAGAGCAAACTTGAGAATAAAGCTGGTGTAGAAGACAACAGAGCCAACTGCGATTCTTGAAAATAATTTTCCTCTTCAGTTTAAATGAGCTATAATTATATTTCTATCATTGCAATTTTTTAAAACAAGCTCTATGCCCAACATGGGGCTCGAACTCATGACCCTGAGATTGAGAGTCCCATGCTCTACCCATTTAGCCGGCCAGGTGCCACTCATTTGCAATTTTAAGAGGGCTAAGAATATAACAGAGCTCCCCTTACAGTGAATTGTAATATTTCATTCTAATATGACAGTTCTATATAACTCGAGTCCCTTCCTTTTGCTTTCTCCTGGAACATACATGGGCATTTCCTGCTAGGAAGATGTGATGGAGACAGCTAGTCAACTGGTAAACTGTTCCTGGCTCCCTAAATGCTAACCCACAAAAGCTGCCTCTGAATCATGAGAGGTAGGAAAGGATAAATGTTGCTGGAGGATTACATGTAATGTGTGTGATAGAACACTCATCTATTCCAGGAGTGACAAGCATGTAGCCTAAATGGAATATTATTAATGATTTAGCATATCTTAGGAATATTCAGGTATTTTGTAAAGAATTTAATTAGCAGAGTACTTTATTCCCCCACATTACCTAGCAGGTTTTGACTATTAACCTTTACTGTTATAAAAGACCTGTTTATGTACCACTTTGCTTTTACTTCAGAGATTTCTTCTTCAAACATACACATTTTCTATATGCTGATTATATATTGGTGACATATTAGCAGAGACATATACTCATTATGTAAAAAAAAAAGTAGTAAATACTTTCACAGACTTTTTATCCAAGGTGTTAAAAAATAAAATTCTCTAACAGAAAGTGCTTACATTGGCTTGATACTGTTCCAGGATCACATGACCTGGAAACTCTGGTTCTGGAATAGCTGCAAATCGCCGAATAACAACTAACAGTGTTTCAAGGCCAGAAAGACGGAGCTGGTCACTATGATCTGTGGCAGCCATAAAGGCCATGCGAATTAAGTCGGCAAGATGTAGCACCAAAAAGTCATCTACAAGATTAAAAAAGTCTTATCAAGAAAAAGCATATGCTGGAACTAAGATTTATGTTAAATAATCATTTCTTCTCCCTTTGATTTCACAGACGTTTCTAGACTTTCTTTTAAATACCTCTGATTTGATTTACTGTTTTGTTTTACTGTTTGTTAAACATAGACTTTAAAGATGGAGTTACTAGGCTCCTGCAAACAATCACAGCAAGAAACTCCCAAAGCAAACAATTACACAGCTATTCAAAAACCAAAGGCAAAATTAGCTTCCTTTAAAAGAGTATTAGTAGTACTATCAATAAAAACTTTGTTCGGACTTTTCGATAAAAGCATTTTAGAAGATATTTAGGAAACTTTGGGTGTTGATGAATTAGGCAGCTAATTTTTCTCTTTGTGCCAAGTTGAAGCTAAAAGACTTAACGTTTCTTTTGAAAAACAGTTTTATATGGTTCTTTATTTGGACTAGATTATCTTATTTTTCTATGTCTTGGCACACATACAAATAACAGGAATATTAAAAAATATTTGTAGCTATAAAATTATAAATGAGAATTCCTTTCATTCCTACAATACGTTCTTTGGTATAATAATTCTACAGGACACAGGACAATCCTTTAATAATATTCCAACAATAAAATGTTCAGGGGTACAACTAAATTCTACCTAAAATATATCTGGGACTAATTTTAAGAATGTTATGGGTCACGATAAAGAAACCAACTCGTCTTAGCAAGTGCCAATTACAATTTTAATTGGGAACAAAGGAATTACTAAGCATCTCTGATATACTAATTTTATACCTATTGGTCTAGCATGGTGCTTATCACTCAATAAATGCTTGCTTGAAAAATCATTAAAACACAGATACCTAATTCGTACTCCCACACTGACAATAGCAACATTTTGCTATATAATTCTTTTGTCTGGTAAAAAAATATATCCATGGCTTTTAGATATGTGCACTGTGTCTTTGAACATAATGTGCTTAAGTGAATTTTGAAAATTAGACATCAAACCATAATACACACACAGATCCCTTTAGGTACAGACAATAAAACTGAACAAAAAAAGGGGGAAATGATCTTGCAAGCAGGTTTACTTTACAATGTGATACGCTCAAATGTTTTCTGGGTAATATTTATGAAACCAAAATAATCTATAAGCAAAATTACTATAGGTTATAATTCAGAAAATAAATTTTCGGAGCTAGCTAATAGTGCACAAACTACTTTCCAAGAACATGATTATAAACTTAACTCATGCACATGCCCATTAAACATAAGTAAATGACTATTTAAGAAACTTAATCATTAAAAATGTGTTTAAACATTAGAACTCTGCTTAACTTTTAGCTTATATAAATATTATAGTCAGTTTCATAACTGATTTGGAACAATACAAACTCTTTCTAGTTTTACTTCTTAAATTAATATTAAAAACATAGGCAGACAACATTTTTATGTATATGCTTTGGTCTCTTCATTATTATGTCACTTACTTCTTGAATCCCTTTTTTTCATTTCTTGTGCTAAAGCAATGTCAAAATGTGCGCTGTGTGCATTCTCACACTGGTTAATTATCCTACAGACACATTCGGCAGCAAAGACTCTAGTGGCCCATCGGGGATTGGTAAAGGGATAGGATTTGTCATCATTTCTGGTGGTCAGAACTGAGGCATCATCCCCTTTATCTCCTTCCTCTTCTTGCATTGTATCCACACAAGTTACAGTTGTAAAATCTTTTATCAAGGGAGAATACATGTAATTACAATCAAATGGAAGGCATATTTATGACTTCAAATTGAGACTAGAATTGTTGCTTATACATCTTCAACAGTGTAATATAATCATATCTAGTAACTACAGACAGCAGTGATATCCAAAGAAATGCTGTAAGAACTGTTCCAGGTCAAAATGACAAAGTTGTTCTAATTATATTGAAAGTTAACAAACTAAACATGATACTACAGACATGATACTAAATACTAGGATAATCATCAGTCCCCTGTATGTAGACAGTTATGCTTAAGGAGGCTCAAAATTCTCTCGTATCCAGAGTATGAGGGATTGCACTAGGGAGACTGTTTTAACACTAGGGCCTTGAACAGATTTAAGAAGGTTCCTGAACCTATTGAACACGTCTGAAAATATTTTTCTTAAGATAGGTTCATTTCTGTCATTTATAGTCTCATATTTTCCCAATGGCCTGAGCAGTGAGGAATGAATTATTTCTTCCTTATATTAACTGTTAACTTATTAACTCTGTTTAACTCAACTTCAAATTGAACTAGGCTATAAAAGAGACCAACCTTTTTTCCCTTAAAATATCTTCTTTTAAACTTTTTTTACTTTTTGGGGCGCTTGGGTGGCTCACTTGGTTAAGTGTCCGACTTCAGCTCAGGTCATGATGTCATGGTTCGTGGGTTCAAACCCCGTGTCAGGCTCACAGCTCGGAGCCTAGAGACTACTTTGAATTCCGTGTCTCCTTTGCTCGCTTTCTGCCCTTCCCCCACTTGTGCCTGTCTCTCAAAAATAAATGTTAAAAAAAATTTTTTTTAATAAATTGTTTTTATTTTTTGAGAAAGAGTGCACATGCAAGCAGGAAAGGGACAGTGGGAGACAGAGGGAGAGAATCTTAAGCAGGCTCCACACTCAACATAGAGCCTGACAAGGGGCTTGATCTCCTGACTGTGAGATCATGACCTGAGCCGAAATCAAGGGTCAGATGCTTAACCGATTAAGCCACCCAGGGCCCCTTAAATTATCTTGTATGTCAACATTTCTTGAGTGTGTTATGAAAGCAAAGATGTCACAAAATTATAGCAAAGTCCTGTCTTAAGACTAAGGTAATAAGTCAACAGACTGAAATGTGTTTTCATTTTTTGTTAAAAAATTTTTTTTAATGTTTATTTTTGAGACAGAGACAGCACACAAGTGAGGGAGGGGCAGAGAGAGAGGGAGACACAGAATCTGAAGCAGGCTCCATGCTCCTAACCATCAGCACCTAACCTGATATGGCGCATGAACCCATGAACTGTGAGATCATGATCTGAGCCGAAGTCAGATGCCCAATCTACGGAACCACCCAGTCGCCCTATGTGTTTTCTTAATAAGAAAGGATAAAGCCAAACTACAAAGGATAAAGAACAAATGGTAAAAGAAAACTGAGCACAAAGCTCTGGGAGATACCAGAAATAGGTGAGATACCAGAAAAGGGTAATCAACCTGTTTATCTATGCACATACAGATTTTCCAAAGGAGAAGTTCTTGTAAGTTCTCAAGTGGTGGGATAGAAGAGAGCCTCAACAAAGGAAAACATATAAAGCATAGTAACTGAAAGAACAGATATAAATCAATGGAAGAGAAGAGGAGCAATAAGAATCAAGGGAGACAGTGGAGAATGTAAAACAAAGTTTTAAAAATGCCTTTCTTCCTTTAACATAATTCAGATAATACATTAAATTATAAAGCTTGAGTAACTGAGTTTAAGAGCTACTGAAATATAGTAGGAAGCTGAATTTTACTATTATTTTTTAAAAGTTTTTATTTAAATTCTAGTTTAACATATAGTGTAACATTGGTTTCAGGAGGAGAATTCAGGGATTCATCACTTACACACGACACTCAGTACTCCTCACAGGTGCATTCCTTACTACCCATCACCCACCTAGCCCATCTCCCCCACACCTCCCTCCATTAATCCTCAGTTTGTTCTCCATAGTTAAGAGTCTCATGGTTTATTTCCCTCTTTTTGTTCCTTAAATTCCACATAGGACTGAAATCATAAGGTACTGGTCTTTCTCTGACTGACTTATTTCACTTAGTTTAACAGTCTAGTTCCATCCATGTCACCGCAAATGGCAAGATTTCATTTTTTTTTTTTTTTTTGAGACAGAGAGAGCATGAGTGGGGGAGGGGCAGAAACAGAGGGAGAGAAGGAGAATCCCAAGCAGGTTTCGCATTGTCAGCACAGAGCCTGACACGGGGCTCAAACTCACATGAGACTATGACCTGAGCCAAAATCAAAAGTTAGACACTTAGCTGACTGAGCCACCCATGTGCCCCAAGATTTCATTCTTTTTGATGGCTGAGTAATATTCCACTGTATACATACACCACATCTTTTTTATCCATTCATGGATACTTGGGCTCTTTCCATAATTTGGCTATTGTTGATAGTGCTGCTATAAACATTGGGGTGCATGTGCCCCTTTGAATCAGTATTTTTCTATCTTTTGGATAAATACCTATTAGTGCAATTGCTGGATGGTAGGACAGCTCTATTTTTAATTTTCTGAGGAATCTCCATACTGTTTTCCAGAGTGACTGTATCAGTTTGCATTCCCACCAACAGTGTAAGAGGGTTCCCCCTTTCTCTGCATCCTTGCCAACATCGGTTGTTTCCTGTGGTGTTAATTTTAGCCCTTCTGACAGGCGTGAGGTGGTATTTCAACATAGTTTTGATTTGTATTTCCCTGAGGATGAGTGACGTTGAGCATCTTTTCATGTGTCTGTAAGCCCTCTGTATGTCTTCTTGGAAAAATGTCTATTCATGTTTTCTGCCCTTTTTTTTCACTGGATTATTTGTTTTTTGGGTCGTGAGTTTTAAAAGCTCTTATAGATTTTGGATACTAATCCTTTATCAGATATGTCATTTGCGAATATCTCTCATTCCATAGGTTGCCTTTTAGTTTTGTTGATTGTTCCCTTGGCTGTGCAGAAGTTTTTGTCTTGATGAGGTCCCAATAGTTCATTTTGCTTTTGTTTAGGAAGGTTTCTGAGAGCAGAGCATAAGTAGAAGCAGAAAGAGAGGGAGACAAAGAATCCAAAGCAGGCTCCAGGCTCTGAGCTGTGAGCACAGAGCCCAATGTGGGGCTCGAACCCACAAACTGTGAGATCATGACCTCAGCCAAAGTCAGATGCTTAACCGAGTGAGCCACCCAGGTGCCCCATGGAAAGCTGGATTTTAAAGTCGTGCAGGGTAAAGTCTGAATCTACCTGTGTATGTCTTTGGACATATTCCCTAACCTTTCCAAACCTTGTTTTCTCTTGTGCAAAATGGAATATTAACTGCCTGCTCACTGGATGGTTAAAGGATTAAATCAGATAAAGTATGTACAGTACCTGGAACAGAACTGATTTGTCTCTTTTCCTCCTTTCATTTATTTTCTCTCTTACTCCAAAGATATAAATTTGAAAGACTCTAATACACATTCTCACTAACCATTATCTTATACTCACAAATACATTAGGTAAATAACACTATTTTTTAGCCCTGTTTGAAATCAACATTTTTAAGTATAGAGAAACTATACTTTGCTCAGAAATGTTGTAACTTTTGATGATTTTTCTACTAAGTTGATTTGATGCAATCCCTCAACTATTATATGCATGAAAACAAACGATGGGGCTACTGTAAGTCATGTCATCCATTTTATAGTACAAATAACCCTACTTTTTAGTTTGTTTTAGACAGGAAAGTCATAAATGACAATCAGAAGAATACTAAAACCCTAAGTGTTAGACTTAAACACTAGAATTTTCACTTGAAAAATGCAACAAGCAATTACAATCCAAATACTTAGACAAAATTGTCAGTGGCAAACAATTTTATAGAACATTTTCACTTTCAATTTTATTTCAACTGGTAACCACCAATACTCACCAGCGGATGCAGCAAGTACATCTTTACAAAGCTTTAACCAGAAGGAGAGCTTATCCACTGCCATAGAAGTAAGCATATGATTTAAAGTCTCTTTGATATCATTGCATAACTTCTGATCTGTCTCTTTGTCTAGTAAGGTCAATAATGCCCCTTCAAGGCCCACTTCTCTGATGTTAGCATCTGACAAGAAGAAAATCGATGATCTAAGTAATACAGAAAACAAAACTGCCATATGAGAAGTACACACATTCTGGAGTTATTAAAATACTACATGCAAATATTCTCACTGCAAAGTAATAAAGCACCTCAAAGGAGAAACATAAGCCCCGTCTAGCATCCATTTCCTCTAATTCTGGAAATGCCAAAAGAATAAATTTTCTCTTGAAGATTTAACTTATCTAGCATGTATTTATTTATTTATGTATTTATTTATTTGTTTTTCATTTATTTATTTTACAGTTGAGAGAGGGAGAGAAGAATCCCAAGCAGGATCTGTGCTGACTGACATGGGGCTCAATTCCATGAACTGTGAGATCATGACCTGAACTGAAATCAAGAGTCAGACGCTTGACCAACTGAGCCACCCAGGCAACCTGAACTTATCTAGAATTTATGAAAGCATTTAGATTCTAAAGATAATGCTACTATTATACTATTTTGTAAGAGAAATTATCTTTTAAAGACTAGAAGGAGACATCAGAGGAATAAAAGGTATAGCATAGGGAATATAAGTCAGTGGTACTATAGTAGTGTGGTATGGTGACAGATGGTAGCTACACTTGTGAACATAGCATAATGTTTATTTAAATTTGTGGAAACACGATGCTGTACATTTGAAACAAATTAACACTGTGTGTCAACTATACTTCAGTAGGAATCAGTAGGAATGTTTCAGATTAGGAGTCTAAAGACACAGAACAACGTAATATGTGAATCATGGCTGGATCCTAAATTTGGGTGGTGGTAAGGGAGGGTAGTAAGGAGTCATAAAGAACATTTTTTGGATAACTGGGGAAATTTGTGTGAGAACTGCATATTCTATGATGGCTACTTTATCAGTGTTAATTTTATTAAGTGCAGAAATGATGTGTGGTCATGAAGGAAAATGTATGTATTAGGAGTGAGCTGTCATGATGTCTGCAGTCTGCTTTCAGACGGTCTGGCAAAAGATATGCATCTGTGTAAGTATGGAAAGAGAGAAAGTTATATAAAATGAATGCCATAAAGATGCTAAGTAGGTGAATATATGCATTCACTGCACATTTCTTTGAACTTTTTCCATTTGAAAAATCACAAAATTAAAAAAAAAATTTTTTTTTTACGTTTATTTATTTTTGAGACAGAGAGAGACAGAGCACGAACGGGGGAGGGTCAGAGAGAGGGAGATACAGAATCCGAAACAGGCTCCAGGCTCTGAGCTGTCAGCACAGAGCCCGACGCGGGGCTCAAACTCGCAGACCGCGAAATCATGACCCGAGCTGAAGTCGACCGCTTAACTGACTGAGCCACCCAGGCGCCCCCAAATCACAAAATTTTAAAAAGGAAATATATAATGAGTTCTTTACTGTATTTTACTCCTATAGCTAAGTCAAGAATTCTAGGAACATATACAAGCATATTTATGCAATAAAAGCCTAAAGCAAAAGATGCAGATAATTTCAGTGGTAAATATAAACTGAAGGCCACTTAGGCAGAATATCTCACATGGTTAGAAGATTAAAATTTCTCTGGTTAAGGTAAGTAACCAACTGTTTTCAAATGAGGTCTGCCACCTGTTTGGGTGGCTACCATACTAGTTCAGCAACGCTGATGAACTCAAGTCAAACAGTTAAAGTCTTAGTCTAACAACAAACTAAGGAGCACAGCATGACAGTAAAACACACTGATCTGAGAGCTTTAGATATTGGAAAGCTTTGTGAAGCCTGAGACTTTCTCAAAGTGTGACAGCACTCTGGAAACTATATACATAAAAGAGTAAGATATTACCATTACTATTTTTGGAGGTTGTATGAATTTATATGTATATTTGGGTTACTCACATAATTTTAAAATAAAGACATACAGACTTAAATCTAACCAACTAAGAAATCCTTTAATTCAGTTCTAAAATAAAGAAGGGGCTAAAAACCCTTCCACCTAAAGATGACTTATCTATGATAAATTTTATTAAATGAGATTTTGGAGGAAGAAAGGCACATATGGTAAATTATACTTAAGGGCTAAATCCAACTTCGATGGATTGTTGTGAAAAAACTTGCTCTAAAATTTGAGTGGCTCTCAAATTTCAATATGCATTAACAGGGATTGCAAAAACATAGAAAACAGATTGCTGGGCTTTACTCCCAGATTTTTGGTTAAGCAGATTTTGGATGGGGCCCGATAATTTGCATTTCTAACAAGTTGTTGGTGAGGTGGATATTGCTAGTTTGGGGACCTAAGTTTGAAAACAATTTTTCTAAACCAGTAACATCACTGGTTGGGAATGGCAGTAATTGTTAGTAACTGTCTCTTGTAGCAGGTTTAAGACATTATATATTAACTTTTAAATTTCATTTTAAAAATTCATGTTTAAATGAAGACTTAAAATTAAAACAATCATTTGAGGTACGCCTGGGTGACTCTGTTGGTTGAGCGTTCAGCTATGGCTCAGGTCATGATCTCATGGTTCATGACCTTGAACCCAGTGTCGGGCTTGCTGGTCAGTGCAGAGCCTAGTTCAGATCCTCTGTCCACCCCACCCCCCCGCCCGACTTCTCTCTGTGCACCATCCACCCCCTGCTTGTGCTCTCTCTCTCAAAAATAAATAAACACTAAAAAAAATTATCTGCGGTGCCTGGGGGGCTCAGTCAGTTGAGTGTCTGACTCTTGAGCACCTGACTCTTGATTTCGGCTCAGGTTGTTATCTTCCAGTTTGTGAAATTGAGCCTCATGTAGGGCTCTGTGTTGGTGTGGGGCCTGCTTCTCATTCTTTCTTTCCCTCTCTCTCTGCCCCTTCCCCACTCAGGAGCCCTCTCTCTCAAAATAAATAAAAGAACTTAAAAATTTTATTAAAAAAATCATTTGAGCTGGAGATAATGTTGACAAAAAGAATTACCTAGAGTCAACTCTTCTCTGCTATCCTTAGCAAGCATAACAGCATGTTCTGAAACTTCAGCTGCTTCTCTCTGTACAAGCTGACGTAAACAAGCCAGTACTGCTCTTCTCAGTAACAAATAGGGACTACAAAGATTCACCTGAAAAATACCAATTGGGAAATGAAAGAGCTGAAATTCTTGGTGGCATTCATAATAAGTCTAATAGACATACACTGGATCCCTCCTGATTCTGTCCAGCTCATCACTAGGCTAGATTCAATTTGTTAAATACACAGAAACTTCTACAAACTATTCTAGTACATATTTTTTATTACAATTTAGAAATAAATAGCTTAAGGAGTAATACATGTACTTGATTATGAAATATTCATAAACACATCCAAGCAGAAGCCTCTGGACAGTGTTAGAAGACACAAAATTTACATGAATAAAACAGTTTCGAGATAAAAGAAATACAACTGAGAAAGACTTTATTTGTAGCTTATACAATTGTGCTCATGCAACAATATTATAATGTTTTACCATCCTCTAAGTAGAAATTTATATAGATCCATATAAGCAATATAACATACTGGTTAAAAGGGAGGCTCTGGAGTCAAACTGCCTCACTTTGAGTCCTAGATCCACCATTTACTAGCTGTGTGACCTTGGGCAAATTATTTAACCTCTCCGTGCCTTAGTTTCCTTATTTGTAAAATGGAAATAACACTACCCCCATCTTATAGGGCTGTTGCAACGTTAATTCAGAGAAACATGCAAAAGAGCTTAGCATAGTTTCTGGCACACAGTAAGTGCTCAATAAATGTTAGTTATTAACTATTATTAACAGTCTATCACTAGTCTTTTATTCAGATGCCAGAGTAAGTAAATGCATTTTCAAATAAAGACAGAAAAGAGTTTTACTCAGAAAACATATTCACCAAAAACACTCTCTAGAGACACACATTACAGACAACAGGGTTTTATATGTATGTATATCTACTTGTATATAATGGATATACATGTGTGTACATAGATGCTACATATCAGAGATAAAGAATATTTCTGCTAGAATGACAGACTCCTTCCACATATTTTTCTTAGAAGTGTTTGAACAATGTAAATCTCAATAGATTGTGTCTACTGAAGGTAAATGGTATGACTGCGATATACCTTAAATGAACAATTAAAAAAGCCAAAAGTTTCTGGATACAAATTTTTTCTAAGTGATTCATAAGTAGAATAAAGTCAAGTTTTTGCAATTTATTTTTTTCTAACAATGAAAGCAAAGACCAGTAAAAGTGTGGCTTATGTCAATGAATATGTGTCTTATGCTATTGATTTTCCAAGCAAATTTGAGAAAGAAGGGCATACTTTGTATAGTGATCTTTATTTAGATATGGTGTATGTGAGAAAAAACAGAACTGAAGTAGGTGAGTTTGTTGGAAAGAGCAGAGGATAAATTCTGAGAAAAAGAGTAGGTGGTGACAGCTGGTTTTTAACACATTAAAAAAAAAAAAAAACGCAAAGAGAGTGAAACTAAATTTTATCAGAAGCCAAAGACAGAACAGGTTTGTGAATATATCATCAGTGAAACATATGGATGGGAACTGCTTTATAAATATATTTTAATATACCCTCAAGACATATCATGAACTGAAAAGTCGAAAGAGGAATGCCATTCACAAAGTCTAAAGTTAATATTCCAATCATGTTAAAGAACCACTGTTAGAAACTAGTACATAGGATAACAAGGGAGTTAAAATGTAAAAAGATTAAGTTTATTCATGCCCAAGATTATGGCTGTATTTTACAACAAAAACAAAAAAGCATTCTACAAGGCTATTTTAAAGAAAAGTTAATGAATCTACTAGTTATCTCACTGGAGTTTTACAAACATATAATACAAGGCAGGCGCAGCATTTATTCAGGCTGGTCAAATAATCTTTTAGAGACAGCATGCTTATAAAAGTACTCTTTACTTGTTTGGTAGAAAAAAAATTGAAGGCAGTCACACAAAGCAAAACGGAACATTTAATATCTCCACGTCATTCTCCAGCATTTATATTGGGAAGAGGAACAGAGTGAATTAAGGCAAACAAACCAAGCAGGCAAAATACAGAAATTAGGTCAAACTGTAATTATAATTCCTTTCTGAAATGAATATATTAAATCAAAATGATGCAAAATTAAGTGCAAGGAGTGAGTGCACTGGCTGGAGAAGGTTAGGGAGGATTTGTTTACACTGGTATTAAATAATCACCATGTAACATGCTACACATACTGGACTTTGCATTAATGGTTAGCTTAAACAAAGAGATGCAGGGGAAAACAAGAACATCTACAACCAAAATAACGACACAAAGAAACAGCACTGCAAACCTCAAAAAAAAGTTAGGAATTGAGGGTGAGGGACCTACCAACACAGAATTATCCAACAAGATCTCCTGCACAAAAACAAACGACAGACTGGTCATGACAAAACCAAAAGATAAATACTAGGATGATTTTGACAACAGTCAGCTAAGCATTAAAATATAAATGTTGATAGAGCTATCATTCAAACTGGCTTAGCTTCGACTTTAAAACTATGCCATGAATATTTCATTTTCCAACTTAAAATAGGAGTTGAACTAAGATCTTGGAAACAGTCAACTCAAGATGTAAAGATATAAAATATACAATAACTTAAAAATGTACATTTATGTAATTAGATTTTCCTTTGGAAACTCTCATTAAGCCTCAGTAACAAAGCCAGATCAAATAGACATGAGTGTTAAAAGAGTGATCTAGATTGCATTCAAATGAACAGGTGTCCAGCAAGGGACAAAGTTAATGGTTTACTTCATCACAAGTTAATTATAAATTTTTTACTCTTGGAAGCCAACTTTTAAAACTTAGAATACTCAGAATTGCTAGTGTAGCTAAGACCAAGTTCAGAATGGAAGTTAAACAGCATGCAGTTAGAAGAAAACCCTTTCAGTAAGATTCTTTCCTAATGATGAAATATATTCTGAATCTTCAGGGAGTTTCAATTAAAATGAAAACACTTCATGCTAAATAATTAAATTCTTTATAGAAAAGAAAATCTGATTATAAAGTTGTTAAACAGGAAAGCAAAAGCAATTTTCGTACTATAGGAAATACTCTAAAATATAATAAATTCAATCTAATAAATTTAGAATAAAAGCTTACTAAAAAATTAAGACATGAAATTAACAAACTATAGTGATAGCAATTTTTGAATGACTTCTGAATAAGAAAAAATCATTTTACTGCTTAAATATTATGAGTAACATAAATAATATTTGTTAATTGTTAATTTTGATTTTCACAACTGCTCTTAATATTCCAAGAGAAACATCCAATAGTAATCTCTATTCTTTATATGTAAACTTTCTCAGTCTGGGAAAAAAAAGAGTAACAAATTTAATCAGTTCTAATTCACTAAGAATTAGTAAGTTTTGCTCTTTATTTCTCAATAAATATAATGGAGAGTGAAAGTCTGACCAACTTGCAAAGGAATAGCTATTTTTCAACAACTGGTTTTGGGGATGGTTCTTTGAATTAGAGAATAATATTCCTAGGGAAAAGTCATTGAGTAGTAAAGGTGTAAAAAAAAACCCTTTTCCGGTAAGTGCTATTTTCTCTAATATGTGTTTAACCGAGAGAGGAACCAAGTTTCTATCAGAAAAGTCAGTCACATCCTTTTTTTAAGAGTCTTACATAACTTTGACCATAAAAATCACTATGAACATTAACATAATGTCTAAGTTATATGTTAGAAAATAAAAACTACTACATATTGAGTGGTTATTAAGTGCCTAGGACATGTGCCTTAATGGGTGGTATCTCGTGCAATCTTTGTTTTATAGACAAGATAGCTGAGGCTGGAAGAGGTTATGGGACTTCTCTAAGGCCACAAAGCTAGGAGGTGGTAGAGATGAGGTTAAGAGCTAATCAAAACTACAAAGTCAGTAAGAAATAAAGAAATAGGAACTTAACAAGGAGTTCAGAAACTGGATTCTAGGGGCGCCTGGGTGGCTCAGTCGGCTGAGCGTCCGGCTTGGGCTCAGGTCATGATCTTGCGGTCCGTGAGTTTGAGCCCTTCATTGGGCTCTGTGTTGACAGCTTGGAGCCTGAAGCCTGCTTCAGATTCCGTGTCTCCCTGTCTCTCTGTCCCTTCCCTGCTCATACTCTGTCTGTCTCTCTCTAAAATAAAAAACATAAAAAAATTAAAAAAAAAAAAAAAAAAGAAACCTGGATTATATAGACTTAGACCTACCACTACTTATAGATATGTTACCTTGGACAAATTATTTGACTTTTTTGGTGCTTGGTTTTGTTTTGTTTTTTGGGGGGGGGGGGAAGATTGGTTTTAATGATATTTGAAGTTCTTTCAAGGTCTGAAATGCTGTATATCCTGCCTTCAGCTTGTGAATGAAAGGTCTGTCTAAAGTAATAATTCTCAACTGTCATGTTACTAATGGGAATGTGTTGTAAACATTCTAGGGGCAGAAATAGTTTAAAAGCAATGGTGTCAAGTTTTAATTCCAAATGTAACCCAATTTTTGAGGCAAATTTAGATAGAAACTGGTGATACTCAAGGTAAATCTTAAAACCATTGATGATTATGAACCATTTACCAGAACTTTTAGCATTTAGCTTGCATTATTTATTAAACATATTATTAGAACCCAGATATTGATGCATATGCCACTAGAATATTAAGGAAAAATGTTATTTTCCCATCTGAGGTGGAGAGAACTTTATATATAATTATTTGAAATAATGTCACATACATTTTTTCCATGTCCTATAGCATTTATACAGTACCCAGGACATTTGAGCATCCAATACATGTTTACTGATTAATGAATAAACATTCCAAATGGTAAGTTCAAAATTAATAGAACAAAACTGAATCAATATATGAGAGGTTTGAGATGTGATTACATGAAATTTGGCCCTACCCGCTAAAAAAACCAGAAACGAGAGGAAACAGCTATTGTACACAGACTAGAGAATTATTAAAAATAAATCTAAGTTTCCAATGAAAAAAAACTAAGGACTCACTTAAAATTTTATACTCACACAGAGGCAGCTGACCAAGCTAGACAGGTTGACATGTCTTGGAGCAAACATATGAAGCTGCTGAAGGCAAGAGATGGCCTGAGCTTGAACAAGGCAGTCTGGGTTATCCTGCATCACCGCACAACCCAAAAGACAGGAAGTCCTTAAGGTGGAAATGGAAGTACTATTACCTAAAATGAAAGCACAAATCTTTGAATAATTCGTCTATGAAATCATTCCTCTTTAAACTCATATACTGAGTTTATTAATTTTAACCAATTTTAAACTTAAGGATCTGTGAAGTAAATTTCTTCTACAAAAGAAAGCCAGGTGACAGATTTTTGGGTTATATTAGTTACTCCTAGTCTGAAAAATTTGTCAATACAAATCACTAGGCAAATAAGAACCTCAGTCTATCTGAAGGCTACACCAAAATTTCATGAAAAGTGGAATTAGAATGGCTAATGAACTTAGCCCTGCTTATATTAGTTGAGTTTCTTTCAAATATTAAAATCATTCATGGACTTTACATTTGAAAAGATCAGATTACCTGAGTTTTGGGACTTAGTCATTTATTTCTTAGAAGAGAGAAGCTCTTTACACTATTCCACTTGAATTTTTCACTTCAATTGTTAAGAAAAGCATATTAAAAATGTATCTAATCTTTCTAAATACGACACTCCTTATCTTTTCAAGGTAAAAGAAATCAGACTAGATGGCATTTCACAAAATATACTGATCACCTACTATGTGCCAATCATAAAGGCTTTTCAACTTTTCCCTCATTTGATAGAAAAGGAAACCAAAGACCAAAGACAAAGATTTTCCAAAGGTCATCCAATTAACTGGTGGTGGAGTGGGGCATCTCGCTGGCACAGTTGGTTAAACATCCGACTCCTGATTTGGGCCCAGGTCATGATCTCATGGTTTGTGAGACTGAGCCCTGTGTTGAGTTTTGCACTGACAGCACGGAGCCTGCTTGGGGTTTTTTCTTTCTCTTTCTCAAAAATAAATAAATAAACTTAAAAAAAAAAAAAAAAAGTAGTGGTGGAGCTTACATTAAGTTTCCTACTTTCTATGTTATTTTCTATTATGTCAACATGCAGGAGTCAAAATCTTCTTCCTGACTCTCAATACTCTGCTCATGTATTTGCATAGAACACTGTGCTAAACTCCACTTCACTGACAAGTATTTGAGTCAGTAATAAGAAGTGAATTCATTTTCACATGTGTATTTTTAATTTAAAACATCACAAAATGAGCTATGCATACCCTGTAGTTCTGGACCCAAAGTAGTAATAAGGGCATTCAAACAGCGACCAAGACTTTGTTGAACTTCAGCATGAGTAGGAGGCACATTTAACAATAACATTATAATAAGAGAAAGGGTGGGTTCCACATGCATATGGTACAGTGGGCCAGCAGAATCAATAATCAGTGATAGCGAATGTAGTGCCCAGGTCTGTGAAGACAGAGAAAAACAATTTAAAATGCTACAGCAGCATTAAGAAACATAAAACACAATGAATTGTTCTTTGTTGAAGGAAGTGATAAAGTAACGAGACAGTATAGTACTTGTGTGCTATTATAACTAACCTGGAAAGAGAAACAGAGAACATACAAAGTTTAAGAAAAAATTTCTCTCAAATATCCAGTAAAATACCCTGACAATCATCTAATTTCGAATGCTAAACTTAAATCTATCTCAGTACTAAGAATTCCAAGATTGGGGTGCCTGGGTGGCTCAGTCGGTTGAGCGTCCAACTTCGGCTCAGGTCATGATCTCACAGCTCATGAGTTCAAGCCCCGTGTCGGGCTCTGTGCTGACAACTCAGAGCCTGGGGCCTGCTTTGGATTCTGTGTCTCTCTCTCTCTCTGCCCCTAAACAACTCCCATTCTGTCTCCGTCTCTCTCAAAAAAAAATAAAAAAAAAAAAAAAAAAAAAAAAAAAGAATTCCAAGATAATGTTTGGTTCTTTAACTAATAGCTTGAACTAAATCTAGTTTACCGTAAAGTGTTTTTTGTTCAATCTACGTGGAGAACAAAAATTCAAGTTTTTAAAAGATTCAACAAGATTTACAATTACATGCAGTAATATGGACAAATCTCTTGAACGTAATGTTGAAGAAAGCCAGACATAAAAGAGTATGTACCATATGATTCCAATGATATAAAGTATAAAAGCAGGCAAAACTAACATATGATGCTGCAAATTAGGATAGTGGTTATCCTTGGTAGGACAGGTAATAACTAGAAGAGAACATGAGAGCGTTTGGGGTATTGATAATGTTCTATTTCTTTTTTTTTTTTTCTTAAATTTTGGTCCATTTATTTATTTATTTATTTATTTATTTATTTATTTATTTTTTAACATTTATTTATTTTTGAGACAGAGAGAGACAGAGCATGAACGGGGGAGGGTCAGAGAGAGGGAGACACAGAATCTGAAACAGGCTCCAGGCTCTGAGCTGTCAGCACAGAGCCCGATGCGGGGCTCGAACCCACGGACCGTGAGATCATGACCTGAGCCAAAGTCGGACGCTTAACCGACTGAGCCACCCAGGCGCCCCAGATAATGTTCTATTTCTTGATCTAGGTGCTGGTTACATGGTGTATTTAGTTTGTATACTTTACTCACAGAGACGCACACTTATGATAAGTGCACTTTTACAAACATATAAAAATAAATATATATGTATTAAATAAGTGTATACATTATATATATAAATATTAATATAGTAAACAGATTTGCCTTTGAGACAAATCTGCCCTGCCACATGGTTTTATAAATAAAGCTTCACTGGGGCGCCTGGGTGGCGCAGTCGGTTAAGCGTCCGACTTCAGCCAGGTCACGATCTCGCAGTCCGTGAGTTCGAGCCCTGCGTCGGGCTCTGGGCTGATGGCTCAGAGCCTGGAGCCTGTTTCCGATTCTGTGTCTCCCTCTCTCCCTGCCCCTCGCCCGTTCATGCTCTGTCTCTCTCTGTCCCAAAAATAAATAAACGTTGAAAAAAAAAAATTAAAATAAATAAATAAATAAATAAATAAATAAATAAAGCTTCACTGAAACAGTCGTGCTCATTCATTTACATACTATTTATGACTGCTACTGCTACAATGGCAGAACTGAGCAGCTGACAGAGAGTGTATGGCATGTAAAGTGTACATAATTTACCATATGGCTCTGAAAATAATAAGTTGGTCAACTCTGGTTTAAATGAAACAAGACTCTACCAGTACCTCAGAATGAGGTTGTCTTTGGAGACAGGGCCTTAATGAAGTTAAAATGAGGCTATTAGAGCAAGCCCTAATCCAATGTGACTAGGGTCCTTCTAAGAAGATAAAATTTGGACAGAGTAATGCTAGAGATGCAAATGCACAAAGGAAAAACCATGTGAAGATACAATGAGAAGGTGACCAACTGCAAGCCAAGGAAAGAGGGCTCAGAAGAAACCAAACTGGCTGACACTTTGATCTAGGACTTCTAGCCTACAGAACCATGAGAAAACAAATTTCTGCTATTTAAGCCAACCAGTGAATGAATGAATGAATGAATGAAAGAAAGAAAGAAAGAAAGAAAGAAAGAAAGAAAGAAAGAAGGAAAGAAAGAAGACTGGCCATATACTGACAACCAAGCAGTCAGACAGATGATGGGTATAATAGATTCCTTATAGTATACACTCTATCTACTTCTATATACATTTGAAGGACATAAAAATTCCTCCCTTTAGGAAATTCAGAAAGCTTTATCCCTCTTATCAATGAATGTATAAGAAAGCTTAGAGTACTAAACATTCTACAAAAATAAACTGTTAAGTCAGAGACAGCAGTAATCAAGAAGAGTCAGATTTAATGACACTGGAAGCCACTAAAAGCATTTAAATTAATCAACTGAAAAAGTATTCGATGTAAATGTGCATTCGCAATAGACTTCTTGAAGGGGGAGAAGAGAAATATAATAAATAGAAGCAAAGGAGGATGAAAGAATGGAACACCTTATAAGTTAACTCAATCAACTACTGGATAATGATGATGAAGAGACTATTAGTATTATGGTAGTAATTCAAAGAAGGAAAGCTAACTGTGGATTAGGGATGTTGAAATTTGACAAGAAGGTGGTTAAACTGGATTTCAGAACGCTAGAAAATTTGGATGATCAGATAGGACCAGGAAGGGAAAAGAACAATAGGAAAATATAAGTGTAGACATGAGAATGGCATGAGTGGAATGAGAACAGGCAGACCGCCTATGAGAGAAGTCAGTACTCTGGGGTAATGATAGATAAGGTTCCTGGGTCAGCTGATAAAACTTGAATGAGAAGGAGATTTAGGAAGCAATAAGCAGTTTCCCAGCTTTTTGACAGGAAAGTTGCAAGATGAAAGCCTTTCAGGAAGACAAATGTGGCTTCATATCTAGGGAGAGTTGAAAAGAACCTAAAAACACTACTATAATAATTAGGAACACACAAGGGGGACAGAGATAAGGAGAGTAAAAGAACAGGAAGAATAACAATCAAGATTTGATTTTAAAAAATTTGATTTTAAAATATCAAGAGAATGATGATTTTAACTGACATGGGTAAGATGTGTACAATAATATGGTAAAGTGGTTAAGAGCATGGGTTTGGAGCCCGTGACTTGTGTTCTTGAACTGATTAGATGATTTTTTAGCTTTCAGCTGTGAGCAAGTTACTTAGCTTCTGTAAGCCCCAGTTTTCTTTTTGTATAAGGGGAATATACACCCGAGATTACTGTGAGGCTTACATATGTTAATATGTTGTTAGAAGAATGTGATACAAAGCTTGGTACCTATTAAGTTCTCCAAAATGGTAAATGTTATTATTAAGATGGAAGGAAGATTGATTTCAGAAAAAAAATACTAAATTTGACTTTAGAAACTCCTGAGTGTGAAGTAATGATAGCAAGATTTGACTAAGACTTGAATTTCAAAAATCCGTCCAGGTTAACAATGGCTTAGACATTTACTGGGCGGGGTGTGCGCGTGTGTGTGTGTGTATTATTTACAAGTTACTAGTGGCCGATAAAAACATAATCTGCATTATCTACAAATCATGAATTTCAAGAAAAGTATCACATGGAGTATTTACCTGCACATCAGGAGAAGTACTGTCCTGAGACAAAGTATAAAGGATTCCGACACAAGAATTCAAATGCTGAGAAGAACTTATCCCTCCTAAATATCTATGTAGGGATCCCAAAGCCAATGAGTATCCTGTTCTGGTAACCACATCCCTTGCTGATTTCAGTCTGTAATTATGGAAATAAACAATAGTTACTGAAAAAAACTAATGCATGTACACTATCACTTAGGCAAAACTTTTTGTATGAATAGCTGCAAAATTCAAAAATATATGTTACTGATAAAAACATTTTGAAATAACCTGAAAGGTATTTTAAATAAAATATTTTAAAAATATGAACAATTTCATATGTTTTTGAACAATTTCAATGTTTTTCAGAGATGCACACACTAAATTTATAAAACAAGCATTATTACTTTACAGTTAAGTCACTCTTTAAAAGTTCAAGTAAGTATAGGGGCGCCTGGGTGGCTCAGTCGGTTGAGCGGCCAACTTCAGCTCAGGTCATGACCTCGCGGCCCGTGAGTTCGAGCCCCGCATCAGGCTCTGTGCTGACAGCTCAGAGCCTGAAGCCTGTTTCAGATTGTGTCTCCCTCTCTCTGACCCTCCCCCCTTCATGCTCTTTCTCTGTCTCAAAAATAAATAAACGTTAAAAAAAAATTTTTTTTTAAAGTTCAAGTATAACCAACATACAATATGCTATTAGTTTCAGGCACACATTGTAGTGATTTGACATTTTGATACATTATCAAAAGATCCTGACAATAAGTCTAGTTACCATCTATTACCATACAAATTTTCATCAATTTTATTGACTATATTCCACGTTATACATGAGATTCCCCTGACTTATTTATTCCCTTCACCTATTTTGTCCCTCTTCCCCTGCTTCCTGTAACCAACAGTTTATTTCTTGCATCTATGACTTATTTTCTTTGTTCATTCATTTCTTTTCACAAGTAAGTGAAATTACATGGTACTGGTCTTTCTTGGCCTTATTTTACTGAGAAAAATACACTCTAGGTCCATCCATGTTGTTGCAAATGGCATGATTTCCTTTTTTATGGCTGAGTAATATTACACACACACCCATCTTCTTTATCCATTCATTTATTAATAAACACAGGTTGCTTCCATATTTTGACTACTGTAAATAATGTAGCAATGAACACAAGGGTGCATATAGCTCTTTGCATAGCATGACTTAAAAAAAAACAAAACTTTTTTTAATGTTTGTTTATTTTTGAGAGACAGAGCATGAGCAGAGGAGAGGCAGAGAGGGAGATACAGAGTGTGAAACAGGCTCCAGGCTCTGAGCTGTCAGCACAGAGCCTGATGCGGGCTCGAACTCACGAACCATGAGATCATGACCTGAGGCGAAGTTAGATGCTTAACTGACTGAGCCACCCAGGTGCCCCATAGCATGATTTTTTTTTTTTTAGCGTTTATTTATTTTTGAGAGAGAGAAAGAGAGAGAGAGAGAACATGAGAGGCAGACGGGCAGAGAGAGAGAGAGACGGAGACACAGAATCGGAAGCAGGCTCCAGGCTCTGAGCTGTCAGCACAAAGCCCGATGCAGGGCTCGAACCCATGGACTGAGAGATCATGACCTGAGCTGAAGTCAGATGCTCAACCAACTGAGCCGTCCAGGCACTCCTGCAGATAGTTCTCTGAATTGATGTTTTCATTTCCTTTGAATAAATACTCAGAAGTGGAATTGCTGGGTCAAATGGTATTTCTATTTTTATTTTTTTTAAGAACCTCTACGCTGTTTTCCATAGTGGTTGTACCAATTATATTCCCACAGTGCATGAAGTTTCCCTTTTCTGCACATCCTCAACACTTGTACTATCTTTTGGATACAAACCAATTAGACAAGTGTAAGCTGATTATCTCATGGTGGTTTTGATTTGCATGTCCCTGATGATTAATGATGTTGAGAATCTCTTAATGTGCTTGTTGGCCATCTGTATGCCTTCTTTGGGAAAAAATTTAATCACATCGTCTGCCTATTTTTTTTAAGTTTATTTTTATTTTTTTATTATTTTTAAATTTATTTATTTTTTAATTTACATGCAAGTTAGCATATACTGCAACAATGATTTCAGGATTAATGCCCCTTACCCATTTAGCCCATCCTTCCTTCCTCAACCCCACCAGCCACCCTCTGTTTGTTCTCCCTGTTTAAGAGTCTCTTATGTTTTGTCCCCTCCCCCCCCCGGTTTTTATATCATATTTGCTTCCCTTCCCTTAGGTTCATCTGTTTTGTATCTTAAAGTCCTCATATGAGTGAAGTCATATATTTGTCTTTCTCTGACTGACTAATTTCGCTTAGGTTAAAACTCTCTACTTCCATCCACGGAGTTGTAAAAGGTAAGATTTCATTCTTTTTGATTGCTGAATAATACTCCATTGTGTGTGTATACATAGATTTACACACACACACACCCCACATCTTCTTTATCCATTCATCCACTGATGGACATTTGGGCTCTTTCCATACTTTGGCTATTGTTATAGTGCTGCTATAAACATGGGGGTGCATGTGCCCCTTCTAAACAGCATACCTGTATCCATTAGATAAATACCTAGTAGTGCAATTGCTGGGTCATAGGGTAGTTCTATTTTTAACTTTTAAGGAGTTATATTTTTAACTTTTTAAGGAACCTCCCTACTGTATTCCAGAGTGGCCGCACCAGTTTGCATTCCCACCAGCGGTGCAAAAGAGATCCTCTCTCTACACATCCTCGTTAACTTCTGTTGTTGCCTGAGTTGTTCATGTTAGCCATTCTGACAGGTGTGAGGTGGTATCTCATTGTGGTTTTGATTTGTATTTCCCTGATGATGAGTGATGTTGAGCATTTTTCATGCATCAGTTGGCCATCTGGATGTCTTCTTTGGAGAAGTATCTATTCTTGTCTTTTGCCCATTTCTTCCCTGGATTATTTGTTTTTTGGGTGTTGAGTTTGGTAAGTTCTTTACAGATTTTGGATAATAACCCTTTATCTGATATGTCGTTTGCAAATATCTTCTCCCATTCTGTCAGTTGCCTTTAGTTTTGCTGATTGTTTCCTTTGGTGCAGAAGCTTTTTATTTTGATGAGGTCCTAATAGTTCATTTTTGCTTTTGTTTCTCTTGCCACTGGAGACGTGTTGAGTAAGAAGTTGCTGTGGTCAAAGTCAAAGAGATTTTTGCCTGCTTTCTCAAGGATTTTGATGGATTCCTGTCTTATATTTAGGTCTTTCATCCATTTTGAGGTTAATTTTGTGCATGGTGTAAGAAAGTGGCCCAGGTTCATTTTTCTGCATGTTGTTTTCCAGTTTCCCCAGCACCATTTGCTGAAGAGATTGTCTTTATTCCATTGGATATTCTTTCCTGCTTTGTCAAAGATTAGTTGGCCTTATGTTTGTGGGTCCATTTCTGGGTTCTCTATTCGGTTCCATTGATCTGAGTGTCCGTTCTTGTGCCAGTATCATGATGTCTTGATGATTACAGCTTTGTAATACAGCTTGACGTCCGGGATTGTGATGACTCCTGCTTTGGTTTTCTTTTTCTTTTCTTTTTTTTTTTTTTTCAACGTTTATTTATTTTTGGGACAGAGAGAGACAGAGCATGAACGGGGGAGGGGCAGAGAGAGAGGGAGACACAGAATTGGAAACAGGCTCCAGGCTCTGAGCCATCAGCCCAGAGCCTGACGTGGGGCTCGAACTCACGGACCGCGAGATCGTGACCTGGCTGAAGTCGGACGCTTAACCGACTGCGCCACCCAGGCACCCCTGGTTTTCTTTTTCAAGATTGCTTTGACTATTCGGGTTTTTGTAGTTCCATACAAATTTTAGGATTGTTTGTTCTACCTCTGTGAAGAATGCTGGTGTTATTTTGATAGTTACTGCATTGAATACGTAGATTGCTTTGGGTAGTATTGACATTTTAACAATATTTGTTCTATCCAGGAGCATGGAATATTTTCGCATTTGTGTGTGTGTCTTCTTCAATTTCTTTCATAAGCTTTCTATAGTTTTCAGTATATAGATTTTTTACCTCTTTGGTTAGATTTATTCCTAGGTATTTTATGGTTTTTGGGGTAACTGTAAATGGGATAGGTTCCTTGATTTCTCTTTCTGTTGCTTCATTGTTGGTGTATAGGAATGCAACCAACTTCTGTGCATTGATTTTATATGCTGTGACTTTGCTGAATTCATGGATCAGTTCTAGCAGTTTTTTGGTGGAATCTTTTGGGTCTTTCATATACAGTATCATGTCATCTGCGAAGAGTGAACGTTTGACCTCCTCCTGGCAGATCTGAATGCTTTTTATTTCCTTGTGTTGTCTGATTGCTGAGGCTAAGACTTCCAATACTATGTTGAATAACAGTGGCAAGAGTGGACATCCCTGTCTTCTTCCTGACCTTAGGGGGAAAGCTCTCAGTTCTTCCCCGAGGATGATGTTAGTGGTGAGTCTTTCATATATGGCTTTTATGATCTTGTGGTATAATCCTTCTACCCTACTTTCTTGGGGAGTTTCTTATCAAGAAAGGATGCTTTTGTCAAATATTTTCTCTGCATCTGTTGAGAGGATCATGTGCTTCTTGTCCTTTCTTTTAATGACATGATGAATCACATTGATTGTTTTGTGGATATTGAACCAGCCCAGCATCCCAGCTATAAATCCTACTTAGTTGTGGTGAATAATTTTTTTAATGTATTGTTGGATCCAGTTGGCTAATATCTTGTTGAGGATTTTTGCATCCATGTTCATCAGGGAAATTCGTCTATAGTTCTCCTTTTTAGTGGGGTCCCTGTCTGGTTTTGGAATCAAGGTAATGCTGTCTTCATAGAAAGAGTTTGGAAGTTTTCCTTCCATTTCTATTTTTTTGGGACAGCTTCAAGAGAATAGGTGTTAATTCTTCTTTAAATGTTTGGTAGAATTCCCCTGGCAAGCCATGGGGTCCTGGACTGTTGTTTTTTGGAAAATTTTTGATTAGCAATTTGATTTATTTATTGGTTATGGGTCTGTTCATATTCTCTTTTTCTTCTTGTTTCAGTTTTGGTAGTTTATATGTTTCTAGGAATTTGCCCATTTCTTCCAGATTGCCTATTTCATTAGTATATAATTGCTCATAATATTCTTTTATTATTGTTTGTATTTTGCTGTGTTGGTTGTGATCTCTCCTCTCTCATTCTTGATTTTATTTATTTGGGTCCTTTCCTTTTTCTTTTTGATTAAACTGGCCAGGGGTTTATCAATTTTGTTAATTCTTTCAAAGAATCAGCTTCTGGTTTCATTTATCTGTTCTGTTTTTGTTTTGTTTTTGTTTCGATAGCATTGATTTCTGCTCTAATCTTTATTATTTCCTGACTTCTGATAGTTTTGCATTTTATTTGCTGTTCTTTTTCCAGCTCTTTAAGGTGTAAGGTTAGGTTGTGTATCTCAGACCTTTCTTCCTTCTTTAGGAAGGCCTGGATCGCTATATACTTCCCTCTTATGATTGTCTTTACTGCGTCCCAGAGGTTTTGGGCTGTGGTGTTACCATTTTCATTGGCGTCAATGTACTTTTTAATTTCCTCTTTAACTTCTTGGTTAGCCCATTCATTCTTTAGTAGGATGTTCTTTAGTCTCCAAGTATTTGTTATCTTTCAACATTTTTTCTTGTGGTTGTGAGTTTCATAGCATCGAAAATATGGTCTGAAAATATGCATGGTATGATCTCAATCTTTTTGAACTGATATGTGTTCCAGTATGTGATCTATTCTGGAGAAGGTTCCATGTGCATTGGAGAAGAATGTGTATTCCACTGCTTTAGGATGAAATGTTCTGAATGTGTCTGTTAAGTCCATTTGGTCCAGCATGTCATTCAAAGCCATTGTTTCATTGTTGATTTTCTGTTTAGACGATCTGTTGATTGCTGTAAGGGGGAGGGGGTTGTAGTCCCCTACTATTATGGTATTATTATCAAAGAGTTTCTTTCTGTTTGTGATTGATTTATATATTTGGGTTCTTCCACATTTGGAGCATAAATGCTTACAATTGTTAGGTCTTCTTGGTGGACAGACCCCTTAATTACGATATAATGCCTTTCTTCATCTCTTGTTACAGTCTTTATTTTAAAGTCTAGATTGTCTGATATAAATGTAGCTATTCTGGCTTTCTTTTGGTACCATTAGCATGATAGATGGTTCAACATCCCCTTACTTTCAATTTGAAGGTGTCTTTAGGTCTAAAGTGGGTCTCTTGTAAACAGCATATAGATGGATCTTATTTTCTTATCCATTCTGTTACCCTATGTCTTTTGATTGGAGCATTTAGTCCATTGACATTTAGAGTGAGTACTGAAAGATATGAATTTATTGCCTTTATGTTGCCTGTAGAGTTGGAGTTTCTGGTGTCCTCTGGTCCTTTCTAGTCTTTCTTGCTTGTGGTCTTTTTTTTTTTTCTCTCCCCTGTCTTTTCTGCCCTCAGAGAGTCCCCCTTAAAATTTCTTTCAGGGCTGGTTTAGTGGTCATGAACTCCTTTAATTTTTGTTTGGGAAACTTTTAATCTCTCCTTCTATTCTGAATGATAGCCTTGCTGGATAAAGAATTCTTGGCTGCATATTTTTCCGATTCAGCACATTGAATATATCCTGACACTCCTTTCTGGCCTGCCAAATTTCTGTGGATAGGTCTGCTGCAAACCTGATCTGTCTTCCCTTGTAGGTTAAGGACTTTTTTTCCCTTCCTGCTTTCATGATTCTGTCCTTTTCTAAGTACTTTGTGAATTTGAATATGATATGCCTTGTTGATGGTTGGTTTTTGTTGAATCTAATGGGAGTCCTCTACTTCCTAGATTTTGATATCTGTGTCTTTCCCCAGGTTAGGAAAGTTTTCTGCTATGATTTGCTCACATAACCCTTCTACTCCTTTTTCTATCTTCTGGGACCCCTATGATTTGGATTCCTTTTTAATAAGTCACTGATTTTCCTAATTCTTTTTCTAATTTTTAATGTTTATTTATTTTTGAGACAGAGACAGTATGAGCAGCGAAGGGGCAGAGAGCGAGGGAGACAAAGAATCTGAAGCAGGCTCCAGGCCCTTAGCCCGACACGGGGCTTGAACTCACGAACTGGGAGATCCTGACCCGAGCCAAAGTTGGACACTCAACCAACTGAGCCACTCAGGAGCCCTTGATTTTCCTAATTCTCAAATCGTGTTCTTTTGCCTTAGTCTCCCTCTTTTTTCCTGCTTCATTATTCTCCATGAGTTTGTCCTCTATATTGCTGATTCACTGCCTCATCCATCCTTGCTGCTGTGGCATCCATTCGAGATTGCAGCTCAGTTATAGCATTTTTTATTTTATCCAGACTAGCTTTTACTTCTTTTATCTTCACAGAAAGGGATTCTAATCTATTTTCAACCCCAGCTTGCATTCTTATTATTGTGATTCTAAATTCTGTTTCACACAACTTGCTTGTATCTGTGTTAAGTCCCTGGTTGTTGTTTCTTCTTGCTCTTTCTTTTGGGGTGAATCCCTTCATTTCATCATTTTAAAGGAAGGAAAGGAATTAATTAGGTAAAAGAAAATTAAAATTAAAAAATTAAAAACAACACACACAAAAAAATCAAGTAAATAATGCTAGATTCTAGGTGTGTTTTGGCCTGGTTGTTGAAAGGAGATTGATTAGAGAAAAAAGGGAAAGATAAGAAAAGAAAAAAATGGAAAAGGTTTGAAATTTGAAAAAGTGAATACAATGAAACAATATTTTTAACAAAAATTGAAAATGAAAATAATTTTTTTCTTTCTGTACTGAAGAATAAAAGAAAAAAAATTGAATAGATGGACCAGTGAAAAGACTGAAATACGATAAAAATTACATCAGTTTCCCCTAGAAGACAAACTACGAAGCACTTTATAGTATGTAAACTAAGCAGGCAGAAAAACTTGTGTTCCTGAGGAGCGAGGTTGGCCTAGATGGGCGGAGCTTAGTGTAACAGCTCCATTCTCCACTAGATGGCACTGCTTAGCTTACTGGGGTGGATTGCTGTGGTGCTTGCAGGTGTATCCACACATGCACGGGAGGCGTGAAAAAGGCATCACCCAGCTACCCAGTCTCTAGTATCAGAATTCTGTTCTCCTCAACCATCAATCACACACCCGTCCTTTTGTCTGTGGCTTCCTTCTACACCCCACTTATACAGTCCGTGACCAAGCCATCAGGTTGCCAGGTGGCAACTCCCTCTTGAGTTTTATCTCAGATGTGGCTGTGTTTCCCAACCCCTCACTTCTGAGGGACTGTGGCTTTGGCCCATTCTGATCCTCTGGGGGAGAGTCTCTTAGAGAAATGGCCAGGTGCCCACCCACCCCCAGAAACGTTCGTGGGACCGTGCTGCTGCTGATGCCCAGAGCCTGCAGCTGGGTGCAAGCCTGCCCCAGAAAAAGTTCACGAGAACATGTAGCAGTGTTTCAGGGATTTTGGTAAATCACAACACACATCTGGCACCAGGTTTCCCCTTAACATCCTTGTTCTAGCACCAGTGAATCTCTGGTGTCTGCTGGCATCTTTGCCTGCGGGGTGGCCACAGAGCCTCTACCAGATGTCTTCTTAGCAGGGGAACCACCTCTCCCCATGTTACCCAAGGACCCCTCAGACTTCACTCTCTGCTCCTGGGGATTTGCCCTACCCCCCCAGAGCTCCTCCAGGTATCAAGCTACGGAGTTTCCAATTCTGTGCTCCTCCTGTTTATAGAGTCTTAATGGAATTTAAACCCTCTCCTCTTTCTCTTTTTTGTTCAGTCCCAGTGGCTGTTTCCACTTTTCCACTTTCTCTCCAGCTGCTTTTGGGGGAGGGGAGTGCTTTTCCCATACTCTCCTCCTCCCCCCAACCCCTCATCTCCATCCTTTCTCCACAAGCAAAAACAGCTCCTTGCCCTCCGCAGCTTCTCTCTCCCCCAGTTCACCTGTCTGTGCTGCATACCTGCTGTGTTCTGTGGTTCAGGTAGTGCAGATTGTTGTTTTAATACTGAAATCAGTTTTCTACGTATGCAGGATGGTTTAGTGTTGATCTGGCTGTATTTCATGGACGAGAAATGCAAAAAAAACTTCCATGCTATTCTGCCATCTAGTCCCCTGCCCATTTTTAAATCAAGTTGTTTTTTTTGACATGAAATTGTAGAAGTTCTTTATATATTTTGGATATTAACCTCTTATCAAATATTTGATTTGCAAATATCTTCCTCCATTCAGTAGGTTCCCTCAGGTTTCTTTTTTCTTGATGTTTTCATTCATTGTACAAAAACTTTTCAGTATGATGTAATTCCATTTGTTTATTTTTGCTTTTATTGGGATTGCCTGAGGAAACTGACCTCCTTCCCCCAAAATATTGTTAAGACTAATGTTTTCTTCTAGGAGTTTTATGATTTTAGGTCTTACTTCAAGTCTTTCATCCACTTTGAATTTATTTTTGTAAACAATGTAAGATAGTGGTCCAGTTTCAATCTTTTGCATGTAGTTATCTTCTTTTCTCAACACCATTTATTAAACAGACTGTCTTTCCTGATTTCCTTATAGTCCTAATTGACTATATATGCTTGCATTTATTTCTGGGCTCTCTATTCCATCATGCTGATCTGTGTGTTTGTTTTGTGCCAGTAACATACTATTTTAATTACTCTAGGTTTGTAGTACAGTTTGAAATCAGGGAGCACATCTCCAGCTTTGTTCTTCTTTTCAAGACTGTTTTGGCTATTTGGGATCTTTTGTGGCTCCACACAAATTTCAGGATTTTTTTGTTCTAGTACTATGAAAAATGTCATTGGTATTTTGACAGGGATTACACTGAATCTGTAGAGTGCTTTGGGTAGTATGGATATCTTAACAAATTATATCTTACAATCCATGAGCACAGCGTGTGTATGTGTGTATGCATAAACGCACATATATGGGATGTTTCATGAATTTGCATATCGCCCATGGGGAGTATGGTATATCTTTTCATTTATTTGTGTCATCTTCAATTTCTTTCATCAATGTCTTACAGTTTTCAGGGTACAGGTCATTCAGTTCTTTGGCTAAATTTATTCTTAGGTATTTTATTCTTACTGACAATACTAATTGAGATTGTTTCCTTAATCTCTTTCTGGTAACTTGTTATTAATGCAAAGAAACTGATTTCTGCATGTTAATTTTGTATCCTGTGAGTTTATTGAATTCATTTAATTCTAATGGTTTTTGATGGAGTCTTTAGGGTTTTCTATATACAGTATCATGTCATCTGCAAACAATGACAGTTTTCCTTCTTCCTTTCCAATCTGGATGGCTTTTCTTTCTTTTTCTTGTCTAATTGTGTGGCTAAGACTTCCAAAACTAAGGTGAATAATAGTGGAGAGAGTGGGCATCCTTGTTTTGTTCCTAATCTTAGAGCAAAAGCTTTTAGCTTTAAACTGTTGAGTGTGTTAGCTGTAATGCTGAGGTATGTTCTTTCCATACCCACTTTGTTTAGAGCATTATTAAGTTGCATTTTAAAAACGCACATTGCTGAGACACTTTATTTCCATACAAAGAGACTTTGGGGGTACATGGGTGGCTCAGTCAGTTAAAGCCTCTGATTCTTTATTTTGGCTAAAGTCACTATCTCATGATTTGGGAGATCTATCCCTGTGTTGGGCTCTGTGCTGACAGCATGGAGCCTGCTTAGGATTCTCTCTCTTCCGCTCTCTCTCTGCTCTTCTCCTGCACATGTCCTATCTCTCTCAAAATAAACATTAAAAAAAAAAAAGAACTTTGATTTTAAAATATAGCAAGAAAAATCAATGTTTACTAGTTTTTTTTTTAAATTTTTTTTTTTCAACGTTTATTTATTTTTGGGACAGAGAGAGACAGAGCATGAACGGGGGAGGGGCAGAGAGAGAGGGAGACACAGAATCGGAAACAGGCTCCAGGCTCTGAGCCATCAGCCCAGAGCCCGACGCGGGGCTCGAACTCACGGACCGCGAGATCGTGACCTGGCTGGAGTCGGGCACTTAACTGACTGCGCCACCCAGGCGCCCCAATGTTTACTAGTTTTAT
>NW_024412396.1:10144654-10444114 GCF_014898765.1 Herpailurus yagouaroundi
TGAGAGAGACAGAGCATGAACGGGGGAGGGGCAGAGAGAGAGGGAGACACAGAATCGGAAACAGGCTCCAGGCTCTGAGCCATCAGCCCAGAGCCCGACGCGGGGCTCGAACTCACGGACCGCGAGATCGTGACCTGGCTGGAGTCGGGCGCTTAACTGACTGCGCCACCCAGGCGCCCCAATGTTTACTAGTTTTATTATGCATTCTGTGCTAATTTAAGTGTTTTACACTTAGTCCTTTATTTATTTTAAAAAAATATTTATTTATTTAAGTAATCTCTACACCCAATGTGGGGCTTGAACTCACAACTCTGAGATCAAGAGTCACATGCTCCTCTGAATGAGCCAGCCAGCTGCTCCTATGTTCAGTCCTTTTTTAAAAAAAAATTTATTTATTTATTTTTGAAAGAGAGAGACAGAGAGAAAGAGCGTGCATCCATGTGCACAAGCAGGGGAGGTGTGCTATCTGTTTAGAGCATGACGTGGGGTTCGATCCCACAACTCTGGGATCATGACCAGAGCTGAAATCAAGAGTCGGATGCTTAATCAACTGAGCCACCCAGATGCCCCTACATTTAATCCTTTAATCCTCCCAACAACTTTGAGATTTACACTATTATCAGTTACTTTTTACAGATGAGAACAGAATGATATCCAAAGTAACTCTTACAAAGTAACCATTACATGAAGATTGGGATTTGAACCAAGTTAGTAATCTAACTTTAAACTTCAAACTGTTGACCAAATCAGACACATATATTCAGTAGACTGGAAGGTGAAAGTGCTATATTTATTATCTCGTTTATCTTAACATTCTCAAGCAGGCGGGGTAGTATTGACAACCTTCTATTTGAAATAGAGGAAAACAAGCTGTGCGGTTTGCTCTCTGCTCATGATCTCAGAGCTAGCAAAAATGAAAACATAGTTTGTTTCCTGATGATGAAAACCTAGACTTTACTCTTTCCAGTACATTGTTATTACTACCTATTATCTATATTTTACATGATAAAATTCCCTAAATTTCTTAGTCCCATCGTCCATTCCAGAGATGGCCAATTATACTACTCATATAGTGACCTTTCTCTTATTAAATAAAAACTAAAGCCAAAGTAATAACAGTTCTATATTCCAAGATGAGCAAAGGGGAGGCTCGCCTTCATATAAAGTATCCGTGTTTATCAATTTTTTTCTGAATTAATTCCCAGAATGGAGTTTCACTAGTTCCAAAAAATCAACAAGCTATACCCAGTTTTGACAGACAGTCTCTGCATATTAAATAAGAAATTCACTTACTTGTCAAAGCTAACTTGAGCTAACGCAGCAGTAAAAGTTCCATCATCAACCACTTGGGCTAATCTAGCCCATGCCTCTGCAGCTGCACATCTCAAGAGGGGGTTGGGACTTTCTAGGGCTCCCATCACCAATGCCACGGCAAGTCTTCTCATTTCTTCTGGACCCAAGTTTCCCTTGGAGCCAGCTAAGTACTGAAATATGTAAAGAACAATCTAAACTTACAACTGTAATAAATTTTCCAATCCAGTTTGGAATATATATTCTGGTTGACTAAAGATGTTCATACTTGGATTACTATTTAAACATAAACATAAACACACACACACACACACACACACACACACACACACAAATTTTTCACAAAGTTCTGCAGAATTAAAAAAAAATTTTTTAATGTTTATTTATTCTTGAGAGAGAGAGAGAGAGAGAGAGAGAGAGAGCGAGCGAGCATGGGAGGGAAAGGGGGAGAGAGAGACGGAGACACAGAATCTGAAGCAGGCTCCAGGCTCAGAGCTGTCAGCACAGAGCCTGACGCAGGGCTCAAACCCATGAACTCGTGACCTGAGCCAAAGTCAGATGCTTAACCAACTGAGCCACCCAGGCGCCTCAAAAAGTTAAGAATTTTAAACCTCTAGGCAAGCAATTGTCACTACAGTATGTATGTATTCAGAAGAACATTAATAGGAATTTCCATAATATAACCAATGAAGCATATTGTATTTTAGTTAGAAACATTTAAGTCATAAATGCAACAAGCCAGATTTGGCCCAGAGACCACAGTCTGCCAATCCCTGATACAGGATATTAGGCTGAGTAGGTTAAAGCATGGTTCTAAGCCAAGATTCTAGGTTTAATTTCTGACCAACTTTTACACAGAGAAAAAGTAAAAGGGGGATTATAAATCCTGAAACATTTTCATCAGGAGACTAAGAAAAAAGGGAGAAAAAAAAAGCAGCAGTTCTTTCAAGACACCCTCCTCAACCTATTTAACCATACTTAGAAAAAAAAAATCAAGCAAACATCTGAATTTAAAAACGGAATTACCTTCAAGAAACTAGAGAGTGAAGAAACAACATGTAACTGAACTACTTGTTGACGAGCTCCTTTTGTGTGCTTTATACTGTCCAAAAGTTGTTCCAGTATAAGAAGCCTAAAATCAGAAACAAGATTTAACGGCAAATAGTATGACATTGGGTTTGTTAATTAAGTAAGCGAGAGGATATTTCTGAGTATCTATTGCTAATTTGTTTTGTTGCATTATTTTGTGGCAACTGCTAAAATGAGATAAACTATTGCTGAATATTCTAAAACATTTTAAGAAAATATAAAAAATACAAAAATATTTTGGTTATGTGTCATTCTGACAGTGGTGGATAAATATTATTATTTTTGTTTATTTTTGAGAGAGAGAGATAGGGAGAGTGTGCAGCAGAGTGTGCTAGTGGGGAAGGGGCAGAGAGAGAGAGGGGACAGAGGATCTGAGGCAGGCTCTGTGCTGAGAGCCCAAACTCACAAACTGCAAGGTCCTGACCTGAGGGGAAGTCAGATGCTTAATCAATTGAGCCACCCAGGTGCTCCAGGGGGAGAATTTTAACAAAAGTATCACTTAATAAATATTTACCTGGGCAAATTCTGCTATCTTACTATTTTCTAAAAAAGGATAATCTTTTTTTTCCTTTTAAAGTAAACTCTATGCCCAACATGGGGCTCAAACCCACAATCCCAAGATCAAGAGTTGCATACTCTACTGATCAAGGCAGCTAGGTGTCCCTAAATAACACGTATCTTAAAAGTTACTTGCAGCTGGGGAGCCTAGGTGGCTCAGTCAGTTGAGCATCTGACTCTTAATTTCAGCTCAGGTCATGGTCCCAGGGTCTGGGATGGAGCTCTGTGACCAGATCAACTCTGTGCTGAGTGTGGAGCCTGCTTAAGATTCATTCTCATGCTTGCGATCTCTCTCTCTCCCTGGCTCCTCTCCCCAGCTCAAGTGCATGCTCTCTCTCAAATAAGTTAACTTGCAGTAACCATTTTGTTCTTAATAGGACTTAATTGGATTCAAATACATTGATTCATTTCAAAGGCAGCACCCACTTATGTCATCTATAGGTAATGACAATTAACACAGCCCTTTCAGCCCCCAACTATACTTTAAAAATGTACTTGGTATCATACTATATATTAACATAATTTTAACTCCTGTATTTCTCATTTAACATTACCTCCTTAGCACCTGTCAAATCATTCTTATTCTTTGGTAACTTTCACGAAGTCAAATTTTACTATGCACATGCATTACCATTTGTTCAATCATTCTCCTGATGGAGACAGCAATTTTCCAGTTTTCACAACTCTAACTATGATGGATATATACATTATTTTTGGTCTGGGGTTGAATGTGTCCATTAGCAATTTATGTAGCTTCTGTGAATTGTTTTACAGTCCGTTACAACACAGGGCTTTTATTTAATTATTTTATTTGCTATTTTTTAATTGAAAGTACAGTTGACATAGGATATATTAATTTCATGGGAATGCAAGCTGGTGCAGTCACTCTGGAAAACAGTATGGAGGTTCCTCAAAAAACTAAAAATAGAACTACCCTGCGACCCAGCAATTGCACTACTAGGTATTTACCCATGGGATACAAGTGTGTTGTTTCGAACCCCCATGTTTATAGCAGCACTGTCACCAATAGCCAAAGTATGGAAAGAGCCCAAATGTCCATCGATGGATGAATGGATAAAGAAGATGTGGTATATATATACAATGGAGTATTACTCGGCAATCAAAAAGAATGAAATCTTGCCATTTGCAACTACGTGGATGGAATTGGAGGGTGTTATTCTAAGTGAAATTAGTCAGAGAAAGACAAAAATGATATGACTTCACTCATATGAGGACTTTAAGAGACAAAACAGATGAGCATAAGGGAAGGGAAACAAAAATAATATAAAAACAGGGAGGGGAACAAAACAGAAGAGACTCATAAATATGGAGAACAAACTGAGGGTTACTGGAGGGGGTGTGAGAAGGGCGATGGGCTCAATGGATAAGGGGCATTAAGGAATCTACTCCTGAAATCATTGTTGCACTATATGCAAACTAATTTGGATGTAAATTTAAAAAAATAAAAAATAAAATTAAAAAAAAATTTTTTAAAAAGGATGTATTAATTTCAGTGTATAACAAAGGGATTGGACATTCATATGCATTATGAAGTGATTATCACCATTAAGTCTGGTTACCATCTGTCACCATACAAAATTATTACAATATTATTGACTATATTCCCTATGCTTTATTTTCATCTCCATGCTTTATTTATTTTATAACTTGAAGTTCAGACCTCTTAATCCCTTCACCTATTTTGCCCATCCTGTGCCATCCCCCTCCCTTGTAGCAATCATCAGTTTGTCCTCAGTATGTATGCATGTATTTGAAGTTCATTTATTTATTTAAAGAGAGAGAGAACACAACAGGAGAAAGGCAGAAAAAGAGAGAGAGAGAGAGAGACAGAAAGAGAGAGAGACCCAAGCAGGATGGGGGGCTCAATCCTACAAACCGAGAGGTCATGACTTGAGCCAAAATCAAGAGTCGGATGCTTAACTGAATCACCCAGGTGCTCCTGTTCTCAGTATTTACGAACGTGTTTCTGTTTTGTTCTATTTGTTTATTTTGTTTTTTAGATTTCCACATATAAGCAGCACAGGGCTTTTAAATCCTTATGATGAGATTAAAGATAGGTAAGCATAAAATAAACCACCCCAATTTTACACTATTATCTCCAAGGTTTTAAAAACAGTGCTTCTAAAAGTTACAGAGAGGAAAGGAGGCAAACCATAAGAGACTCTTAAATACTGAGAACAAACTGAGTGTTGATGGGAGGCGGGCAAGAGGGGAAAGTGGGTGATGGGCATGAAGGAGGGCACCTGTTGGGATGAGCACTGGGTGTTGTATGCAAACCAATTTGACAATAAATTATATTTAATATGAAAACAAACAAACAACAACAACAACAAAAAACACTGCCTCTGGGGCACCTGGGTGGCTCAGTTGGTTAAGCATCTAACTTCGGTTCAGGTCATGATCTTACAGTTCGTGGTTCAAGCCTCACAGTGGGCTCTGTGCTGACAGCTCAGAGCCTGGAGCCTGCTTCAGATTCTGTGTCTCCCTCTGTCTCTGCCCCTCTATCATTCTATGGAGGCAACAAAGCCTAAGTCAAGTTCTCCAAATGGCACCAAAAAAGAATGCATAGATATGAGCACTGTACTTTTAAGAAATCCAACTGTGGAAGAAGTTAGAAAAAAAGGAAGGAAGGTAGGAGTCTGTGGATTTCATGAGTTGGGGAAAGGTGTATATATAAAATCAATTCACAGAATGTAATAAACATAGTAGAGCACTAGATATTTTGGGAAAACCACAGTAACCTTAAGTACTTGATTTATTTAAATATTTCCTTATTTCAAGGTTGAAAAAGTGACAAAGGCAAATGAAAGAAAAAGAAATTCATCCCTTATCTCACCATCTAGAAAGAGCCACTGTTACCATTTTGGCATATTTGTTTTAGTCTTCCCCACAAAGACAGAGGAGTATCGTTTTTAGAAAATTAGGATCACAATGTATACTTTGTTAAAATATTTTTTCTTCCCAAACATCATTCCCATCTTGTTAACTATTACATTGAAATAATTTTAAACACCTATTAGTAAAATATAGTCTGGCAATATAATAGTTTATTTAACCAATTTCCTAGTTTGGACATTTAGGCTACTTCTAATTTTCATTATAAACAATATGACAAATATACTATATATAAAACTTTTTCTGCCTGCGTTTTAAGACGATATTAAAGGCATTTTGTTTCAAGAACGTATTTATGTCTAAATTGCCTGTAGAGAAGACTATGGAGAGTCTAACAAGACAACAAAGAAAATAAGGATAACCACACGGTCAGACTCACAAATTTAAAAACCTAAAATGTCATTATTAGATCATATCCTCATCATCTTTTATCAATGGAACTATATCATGCTGAAATCAGTAAAAATACCTAAGGTTATAGCTTGAGAATTTTGTTATATTGTAATAAAATTTGACCTGTACAGGGGACTGCCAGAGCCCTCTATTTTTTCTCCACCCTGTATCCCCAAATGCTGATGGAGATCTCAACAAAACATTCTGAATCTTCAGGAAGATGGAGGTGACTTGTTTTTAGTAATACTGAATTAATATGCTTAAGTAGTATTGATTACAACATACAATTATTAGTTTGGAATGAAATTAGATGCTGAAACTAAGTTTTGGATCTAGAGAAATTAAAAATACACCACCAACTGACTAAACAGCAAGACATAACATCTGAAAATGATGATTTAATATGCTTTCAGGGAAGGTGTCTATGGTGAAAATTTCTAGTACTGTGAACTAGAACTATGCTTTTTCTCTTTCTCCATCAACTCACAATCTATAACATTTTACAGCATTTATAGCAGTGGTTCTCACCCTGGCTGCATGTCAGAATCACCTCAGGAGTTTTTAAATTTTCAATACCTAACATATATGCATACCATACTATTATTTTTATTTATTTTGAAAAAGAGAGTGATATAAAGAGAGAAAGAGAGAGAGAGAGAGAGAGAGAGAGAGAGAGAGAGAGAGAGAGAGAGAGAGTATGCCAAGCAGGCTCCACAATGTTAGTACAGAGCCCTGATGCAGGGCTCAATCTTAATGAACCGTGAGATTGTGACCTGAGTGAAACCAAGAGTCAGAAGCTTAAGGGACTGAGCCATCAGGTGCCTCACATACCATACTATTAAATCAGAATCTACAATTTAAAAAGTTGTCCATATGACTGCAACGTATTGTCAAGGTCAGAACAATCTTCAGGTGAATTAAGTAATTCATTCTTTAGATGTAGGTGCAAAATGTTTGAAAGTAACTACAAACAACACAAGCACAAGAACAATCAGTTTTTTTTCTATATAAAATTATCTTAACACTCTAGAAATTTAAACATTTTAGTCATTTAAAATTACCAATGCAAAGTTTTCTTACTTTTAAAATCCTATAGTCAAAATAGAGAAAACCAACTGACTTAAAGACAACTTAATTTCTACGTGCATAAATAAAATATGAAAAATGTATTTCTAATCTTAGGGCAATCTCTTGTTATAAAAGAATTTCTTTTAAGCTGTTTAAACACAAAGCTAACCTCAATGACAACAAAATGCTTTGAAATATTCAGCTGTTGGTTGTCAAATATAGTACTTTAACATTTTTTTTTCTCTAGAAATGTAAATATACAGCCAAAAGAAAAAGGGTACACATTTTTAACAAGTGTCATATCTGGACAACAGGAAATGAGAAACTTAACTTTCTTATTTAAGTAGTTTCTCTCCTCTGGTCCTCTAATGACACCCAATGGTGACTGCTAATGGATGCTTATGACCCACTTTTTGTATCTGGGATCCTGCTAGACCACTTCCTTTAAAAATCTCCAAAGTAATGCCTACTATTTTTTTTTTTTTGATGTTTATTTATTTTGAGAGAGAGAGAGAGAGGAAGAGAGAGAGAGGGAGACAGAGGATCTGAAGCAGGCTCTGTGCTGACAGCAGAGAGCCTAATGCAGGGCTCAAACTTATGAACTGTGAGATCATGACCTGAGCTGAAGTCGGATGCTTAACCAACTGAGTCACCCAGGCAACCCTGCCTACTATTTTTATTCAGTTAGACTCTAAACACAGTATGTTTTGCTTTTACCAGGTCTCAATATTTTTATTAAACAAAACCTCCCCTCATTAAATATATATTCATTCTATATACTATTTTAGTACAGGTGAGGTTAAAGAAACTTAGTATAAAGTTAATTAAATTTTAAACAGAAGTGAAAAGCCATTTTCCTAAACTGCAAATGGGCAATAACTCTTAAAAAAAAAAAACAAATAAAACCCCAAAACCCAAAAAACTTCTCTAAGAGTAATATAATCAATTTCTTACTTTTGTTAAATTTTTTTTTAAATGTTTATTTATTCTTGGGGTGGGGGGGGAGGAGCAGAGAGAGGGAGACACAGAATCCGAAGCAGGCTCCAGGCTCTAAGCTGTCAGCACAGAGCCTGATGTGGGGCTCGAACTCATGAACCACAAGATCATGACATGGGCCGAAGTCAGATGCTTAACTAACTGAGCCACATGACTGAGCTTGGTGGGGACTAACCATGCACCCTATAAAATCAATTTTTTAAAAGGAAAGTTTGGAAGATGTATATTCTTTTCTTTTTTACTTTTTGTCTTAGATCTATCAAAAAGAGTTAGTGGAGCCATTTAAGAACATGCTCAATTTAAATATTTTACCTACAAGTTTCATCACTGCAATTACTACTGTAATAACCCAAATTAATTATTTTAAATTGTACGCTCTATAACACGGTACAGTTACAGACTAGTTCAACTCCCATCCTCTCTATCAATTGTTTGCATATTTCAGACTACTGTGATTTTCCTCTCATCTTTTAGTGCTATGACATTCATTTATAATTTAGTCATAAGTTGTCTAAATACCGTAAGTTTATGGTTACAGTATACACAGGGAGCTATTGGCTATAAATAAATTTGGGAAAAACACCATGTTTTGAAATTTAAGTTCTGGAAAGACATCTCAAAGTGTGTGTGTGTGTCTATCTTATGATACTGAGGAAATACCATCATCATTTTCAATAAAATGACATGAGGCTATTAAAACTGAACATAAATTTATTCACTTTTCAATCCCCTGAAAGTAAAGTATCTAAAGACCTGTTTCAAAAATGTGTTGTCAGGGTCACATAGTTTGTAGAGCATGTGACTCTTGATCTTGGGGTCATGAGTTCAAGCCCCATGTTGGACCTAAAGCTTACTTTAAAAAGAAAACAAACAAAACCCCAAAATGTGTTGCTGATAAGATTCAAATATTTTTGTGAATGTTCGTCAAAGAGAGTAAATTCTCTACCTAATTGGTATTCTCTGGAAGACATAACTAGATAAAAATGATATAAAAGCTATGATCTAGTTACATGTATTATTTTTAGTTTAGCATGCCAGAAGAAGAGAGGAAGAAAGAGAGGGTGAGAGGCAGTGGGGTGAGGGAGAGAGAGGGAGAGAGAAAGAGAGCAAAGGGAAGGAAGGAGAGAATATGAATAAATGAGGATACTTATTAATTTGTAAATTGTTAAACAGCATAGCCTATAGGAGAAATTCACGTCACATTTAGTATCTCACAGAATTTCCTGAATACTAGATACAAGTAGTGTTTTTTGATCTCCATGAAAGGTATTACTTCAGTTATCAAAAGAAACTGTCATTCTCAATAAGAAACCATTTATTAGCCTGTGATATTTCAAAACTGAAGTTTACTTTGAGTGGACAGAAATCTACCAAACTGAAGACTAATCAATTTTAATCTAATTTTTGAAAACCACGAAACTATAATGGCTCCACAAAACCTCCAAGGTAAGAAAGCCTATGAGACCTAATCTAAGCAGAAAACCAGTGTTCTTTTTTGTAACAATAACTCATAAATCAAAAATTTTTTATTTTTTTTAAATAAAAAAAACCTTTTAAAGTTTATTTATTTATTTTTGAGAGAGAGAGAGCACACATGAGCAGGGAAGGGGCAGAGAGAGTGAGAGGAAGAATCCAAAACAGGCTCCATGCAGATAGCACCATGCAGGGCTCAATCTCATGAACCATGTGATCATGAACCGAGGCAAAACCAAGAGTCAGACACTTAATCAAATGAGCCACCCAAGTGCCCCTAAATCAAAATTCTTGTATCAATGAGTTTTTTAATTTGTATTTTCATTTGTATTGTCGGTGAAGTATTATATCACAACAGAGCTTAGCAGTTTTCAGTTTAACTGAATTTAATTTATTGACTTAACACTTATTAGGTATTAGCCAGGTGAATCATTAAACAAGAGCCTTGATCTCACTTTTACTTGTCATCTGTAAGAAATCTTTTATAGTGGGGTGCCTGGGTGGCTCAGTGGTTAAATGTCAGACTCTTGATTTTGGCTCACGTCATGATCTCACAGTTCATGGTATTGAGCCCTGTGTCCCGCTCTGCTATGGCAGCACAGAACCTGTATAGGATTCTCTCTCTCTCTCTCTCCCTCTCTCTCTCTCTCTCCTTCTCTCTCTGCCCCTCCCCTGGTCACGGGTACATGCACATGCATGAATCTCTTTCACAAACATTAAAAAAAATCTTTTATACTAATGAGAACTTCTGACAATATTTTTCTTACGCACCAGTTCTATTACATATTCACTGAACCAATTACCAACTCTTAAATATTATATTTCAGGGTAAGTGAACAATTTAATTCAGGATAAGTGAACTACTAAAGATGGTCTACCTTTGAGCTTCTCCCACATGAGCACATACAACTCCAAAGAGCTTGACTGCAGAGCTAATAACTGATAGTACTGGAGGTAGGGGCTTAGGCACTGAATCTCCCAATACATCTTTCTCATAAATAGCATAAGGGTCATACTCCAAACTTCCACAAGCAATACCATTACCAAGCAGGAGCTAAAAACAAACAAACAAAAATATATATATAAAATTAAAATGACTGTTCACAGAATGAATCAACCCAAGAGTCAATGGAAAATCACTATACCTGTTCTTCAATAAATCTATGGTCAGTTTCTTGTAGCAAAGGACTTAATATCACAAGATCATCCCTATGACAGAGGGGTGGAAGTAAAAATGCAGATGCTGCCACCTGTATATCAGAGGCAGTCAAGTCAGCAGCCAGCTCTTTAAGGATGGCACAAAGGTTTCCTGTTGAGTTAGAGAAATCAGCAATTAGCAATTTAGTAAAAGCAGTTAACCAATTAGAGTACAGGGTTAAAAAAAAAAAAAAAAACAAGCAGAACTTTAATCTACACATCAGCCAACTTTAATCTATCATAGCCAAAGATGACGTATATCATCCTTGAAAAATGCCCTACAAACAAATGGCTCAACTACGTGTTACTGGTCACAAGGCTAAGAATACATACTGAAAAGACATCTCAAAGTATGTATGTATATACCTTGTGATGCTGAATAAATACTACCGTCATTTTAAATAAAGTGACATGAAGTACAAAAATAGAATTAAAAAAGATGAATATAAAAGCAGATAAATTACATTTGTTTAAAAAAAAAACACAGCCTAAAAAAATTTATGAACATTAGACACATTTTCATTATGGAAAATTTCAAACATATACAAAAGCAGACATAAAAGTATTCTGATACCCCTCCCCACCACTTCAGCATCTTGACCAGCTGGATCAATTTTGCTTCACCTATACCTCCATCTACTATCTCACCACCTCTCATATTATTCTGAAGCAAATCGTAAAAGGATTTCATTTCATCTATAAATATTTCCTTGTGTATCACCGAAAGTTAAGGACATTTTAAACAATCCTATTATAATATCATAGTTTTTTTTAATGTTTTAAAAACCACTAAACATCAAATATTCACTCAGTATTCAAATTTTCAATTGTCATAAATGCCTGTTTTTGTTTGCTTTTGTTTGAATCAAGGTCTAAGTAAAGCCTATATGTTTTAACTAATTGATATAACTTAAGTCTCATTCAATCTAAAGGTTGTCTCTCTACCTTCCCCCCCCATAATTTATTTGAAGAAATGAGGTTATTTGTTCTGAACAAGTTTCTACAGTCTGAGTTTTTGTGATTATGCCCCCCAGTGCAGCTTAATTTGTACCTATATTGTCTGTATTGTTTTGTAAATTAATAATTTGGAACTTGAATCCAGAAAGGATTCATTTTATTTGTGTTTTGGGGGTCAACCTAGTTCACAGGTGGCATTGCAATCTTCTCTAAGACATGAGACAGTATATGGTTGTCTCCCTTATATGTACATTTTGATAAATTTGTCCATTATCACATTAACCTAATTACCATTTCAAACATATTTACAACTAAATAAATAGTTTCTCTATTTCTCACTTATGTTTTTAAAGATTTTTTTATTTTTAAGTAATCTCTACACCAAACATCAAAGTCAAACTTAGAATCACGAGATCAAGAGTCACACACTCCATGGACTGAGCCAGCCAGGCCCCTCCATTTCTCATTTATTTAAAAAAATTTTTTTTTCAACGTTTTTTATTTATTTTTGGGACAGAGAGAGACAGAGCATGAACGGGGGAGGGGCAGAGAGAGAGGGAGACACAGAATCGGAAACAGGCTCCAGGCTCTGAGCCATCAGCCCAGAGCCCGACGCGGGGCTCGAACTCACGGACCGCGAGATCGTGACCTGGCTGAAGTCGGACGCTTAACCGACTGCGCCACCCAGGCGCCCCTCCATTTCTCATTTAAAGTGACAGCTCACCTAAAGGTCCCTAAACAAAGTACACTTAAGGATGATTCCATTTTCTTTTATATTTTTTTCAAAGTTTATTTTTATTTATTTTGAAATTTTTTTTTTTTAACGTTTATTTTATTTTTGAGACAGAGAGAGACAGAGCATGAACGGGGGAGGGTCAGAGAGAGGGAGACACAGAATCCGAAACAGGCTCCAGGCTCTGAGCTGTCAGCACAGAGCCCGACGCGGGGCTCGAACTCACGGACCGCGAGATCATGACCTGAGCTGAAGTCGGCCGCTTAACCGACTGAGCCACCCAGGCGCCCCTTTTTATTTATTTTGAAGAGAGAGAGAGATAGCACAAAGTTGGGGAGAGGGGCAGAGAGAGAGAGAGAGAGAGAGAGAGAGAGAGAGAGCGAGCATCCAAGAGAATCCCAAGCAGGCTCTGGGCTATCAGCACAGAGACAGATGTGGGGCTCGATCTCACAACCATGAGATCATTACCTGAGTAGAGATCAAGAGTCAGACACTTAACCGACTGAACCACCCAGGCACCCCAAGGATGATTCCATTTTAAAATGCGGATATGCTTTTTTAATAGACATACATCACTGACTTTGTGATGATAATGAGGAGCAATATCTAGTGTAGAGAATATTAAAATACTTGAAAGGGGATTCATAACAATACTAAATAGGAAATAAAAACTAAGAACCCAATTTTTACTAGACAAGCCTCAGAAAACTAAGTCACTCTCGTGAGAAAAATCTGCATCTGCTGAACAACCACAAAGAAAAGTCATATAAATTCTTAAATAAGTCCCATGTAACAAAAACAATTTCCTACTATGTCTTGTAAACTTACCTTCTGACAACCCACTGTACCAAGTGATATCATTAGAACTTTAAGCTTCTGTTTTGTGGGGCGACCAGGTGGCTCAGTTGGTTAAGCAAATGCTCTTGATCTCAGCTCAGGTCACGATCTCGCAGTTCCTAGGAGCTCTACACTGGGCACTGTGCAGTCTGTTTGGGATTCTCTCTCTGCCCCTTTCTCTCTAAGCTCCTCCCCTGCTCATGCTCTGTCTCTCAAAATAAATAAAATTTTAACACAATAAACTTCTGTTTTGTTTCTCGCCATATTTTCTGAGATAATTAGATATATACTTTAAAGACTACTACTTCCTCTTGTGTTAAATATTTAGAAATTACTATAGGTTATTATTGTATGATGAGCCATTATTTTAAGTGTCAATTGATATTTTAATGGTAAAGTTCTGACTGTTATGCTCCATGCACATTTATCTATTAAAAAGAGTACCATTAAAAAAAAAAAGTCTTTAAGGAAAAAATTCTTAATTTTATTTCTATAGTTTTAAAGATAGAAAAAAGATAGCGAAGAAATGGCAAATTACTATTTTGGGTTGAAACAAAACTATTAATACCACCATATTTTCATTTTTCTATTAACTAATTTCTTCTTTAAGTCATGTTAGAAAAATAGATACACTTGAAACTGATAAAGAGGGTAAATTCAGATTCTATTTTTCAAGAAGTTTAGAGTAAAATCTATACATGTGTATATCTGTTATTTCTTTAGGAATTCTGACTGCATTCTCAAACTCCAATTCTGAGAAAAAAAGCACAAGACTTTGTTCTTTTCTTTAAGTCCTTATAGGGCAGACTTATATTATCATCATTAGAAAAGGGGCGCCTGGGTGGCGCAGTCGGTTAAGCGTCCGACTTCAGCCAGGTCACGATCTCGCGGTCCGTGAGTTCGAGCCCCGCGTCGGGCTCTGGGCTGATGGCTCAGAGCCTGGAGCCTGTTTCCGATTCTGTGTCTCCCTCTCTCTCTGCCCCTCCCCCGTTCATGCTCTGTCTCTCTCTGTCCCAAAAATAAATAAACGTTGAAAAAAAAAAATTTAGAAGATACACTGCAGATCTTAAATTGATATCTTGGTATTCATAGATATTTAATCAAGACTGAAAAATAAGTCAATTTCTGTCATCTGTAGTTTGAAACTAAACTCCAAAATATGTAAAATTGATATGTCTAAAGGGAATTGCTTTTGCCAGAAGTTGACAACTATCTGGTATGGAACATAGAAATTATCCCTAGGGCTTTTATTAGATATCTAGGAGGTAAATACTTTTATGTAGTAAGAGATAGCACACAATGAGACAGACTTATCATTAAGCCTTGACTGTTAAGTCTTTTGTAGGTTACTTATAAACAGTATACAGCACAGCATGAAGCATATCTATGATCTTGATTCCATTATTTACTGCATATATGTTCTTGAGTTGGTTTTTTTATAAATTTGCTGTACCTTTATCTGTCTAATGAGGAAAATGTAACTAGCTCATTGTATTATGCTAAGATAAATGAAGTAAATAATATATACAATCTCTACCACAGTGTCTGCCCTACAGAAATGATTCTTTTGATACAGTCCTTGGGAAATGACAATGTACCCATCTTTTTCCAGTTCTTCTTATACTAAATGATTACTTTATCATCAAATATTTTGCTAGGTACATTTGTGAACCAGGAAGAGAGGCAGTGGGAACAATACCATTCACATAATAATAAAGGCCAAAACAGAAATTACAAGTTAAAGGTTTGAACTAATGTGGTATATATTATACTGCATTTATTTGCAGAATAAGGATAAAAGCCAATAAAAGTATTTTTACAGGAAACAGATTTGAAAGTCATAATCAACTTAATTATTAAGACTCTTAAAACAAGCATCTTGAGTATTTGGCAGTAGCAATATATTTTCTTAAAACTGTGCTTTAGATTTATAAGAAAGCTTTTAGGACTATTTTAAAATAGGGGTAAGTTTATTTTATGAATCATAGTATGCCAGTAATCTAAAGTTGTATTTGAACCCAATAAAGGCAAAACCTATACCCTAAACATTATAAAATCAATCATATCTTGGTAGTTCAGTATTTTTGTAAATGTTTATTTATTTTTGAGAGAGAGCACAAGTGGGGCAGGGGCACAGAGAGAGGGAGACAGAGAATCTGTCTTCTACAAGTGGGCTCTGTGCGGACAGCAGCGAGCTGGATCTGGGGCTCAAACTTGGAAAGCACGAGTTCATGACCTAAGACAAAGATGGATGCTTAACCACTGAGCCACCCAGGTGTCCCTTGGTAGTTGAGTATTAAACTTCTATCTGGGCAGAGTGAAGAATAGAATAGTGCAACATAATATGTACAGCAGAAAATCACTATAGAAGGAAACTAGGAATGGCCAAATGTCTAATAGACTTACATTATATATTCTGTACCAAAGACCAGAGTAGAATCAAGACCAATCTTTGTGACTCATTCTCTTCCACACAGTGGAACTAGGGTCTTTTTTTCCCAGAGGAGAAAAGAAAGTAAGACATTATTTACTATATAATGGTGAACACAATGGCTAAGATTGAACTCCCTAAACCTCCTAGAAGTAAGACACTAAATAAATGCCATATCATCCATTCATTCATTCATTCATTCATTCATTCAGGTATTACTTTCCAGGCACTGTCCTGGCCACAAACAAAACATTTTGTTTTAAAGCACATACCTTCATAGGTTTCAGGAGGTAATAAAATCAATAATTCATAAAGCCTCTGTCTATAAACTAATGATGGTGTTTTCAAAGGACTTCCATATGCTTTTAGCACTGAAGAAAGCCTTAAAGTAAAAGAAAAAGTGTATTTTAAGTACATAAGTTATACAACATATAAACACTGAACAGGCTGACATATAAATGCAAAATGGCTACACATATTATTAGTAAACATGAGTGCTCCTTTTATGTTTCTTTTTTTCCTTTTTTTTTTAAGTTTATTTATTTATTTTGAGAGAGAGAGCACACACAAGGGAGGAGGAGAGGGAGAGGGGGCGGGAGGGGAGAGAGAGGGAGAGGGGGGGGGGGGAGAGAGAGAGAGAGACAGACAGACAGAATTTCCAGCAGGCTCCAAGCCACCCAGTGCAGAGCCTGATGTGGGGTTTGAACTCATGAATTGTCAGATCATGACCTGAGTTGATACTAGGAGTCAGACACTTCACTGACTGAGCCACCCAATTGCCCCTTATTTAGCTTTAAATGGTAGTAATCTAGTTAACACATGTGGGGAGAGAATATAAATAAGTATTATAAAGGGAAAAATCCAGAAGAATCTAAAAATAAATGTTTAATACAGGAGAGTTTAGCAAGGTGGCTGGATATAATCTTAATTACATTTTTATATATTAGCAATAAAGAAATTATACATACTTACACTCTCCCACTACCACATACTTAATTGATAACTGCAATGAAAAATATAAAGTATCTGGGAATAAATTTTTTAAAAGACTATTTGTAAATTAGTGAAGTAGAGGAAATATACAGACCTAAGTACTTTCTCAATTTGTTTAAGAAAAATAACAAAAGGGGTTTGTATGTTTTAACTTAAGAGAGGAAGCAATCATTTATGCAACAAAAAAACTTATTATATTTTATCACCTAATAAAATACTATTTTAAAAAAATTCTTGGGGTGCCTGGTTGGCTTTAGAACACATGACTGTTGATCTTGGGGTCTTGAGTTCAAGCCCCACGTTGGTGTAGAGCTTGCTTACTTACTTACTTACTAAAACAAACAAGCAAAAAGACATATAAGACTTTAATAGAAAAAAATTATAATTTGTAGAGGACCTCAATAATAGGAAATGTGTTGGGGCGCCTGGGTGGCGCAGTCGGTTAAGCGTCCGACTTCAGCCAGGTCACGATCTCGCAGTCCGGGAGTTCGAGCCCTGCGTCAGGCTCTGGGCTGATGGGTCAGAGCCTGGAGCCTGTTTCCGATTCTGTGTCTCCCTCTCTCTCTGCCCCTCCCCCGTTCATGCTCTGTCTCTCTCTGTCCCAAAAATAAATAAACGAAAAAAAAAAAAAATAAAAATAATAGGAAATGTGTTTATTGTAAAAATACCAATTATTTTCAAATTTATCAATAGACTCAATGTAATTCCAATTAAATTTCAACAGCCTACCATCAGAAGTGTTAAGAAGGGTCAAATTATGCCTAAAGATGAATAAGGCCAACAAGCTTGCTTTAACAGATACTAAAATTTACTAGATAATGTGGTACTGGCCCAGAAAAGGGCAAACACACCAGTGGAACAAAACAGAGAACATGGAAACAGACCATGTATACAGGAATACAATACATGGCAGATGAATGGCAACTGCTGGAGCTAGTGTGGATTCTTTAGTAAAGAATGGGACCATTTGTTATCCATATTAAAAAGTAAAATGAAATTGGATCCCTACCTCACTCCAAACACAAAAATCAATTCCACATGGATTAAAGACTTAAATGAAATGTGAAAGACAAAACCTTAAATATTTTAGAAATATAAGAAAGTAATTTTATAAATCTGAAGATTTTTTAAACCAAAAGACACAAAGTACTAACCAAAAAGTAAAAGATTGATAAATCTGACAGTTAATGTCTGTTCATCAAAAAACTATTTTACCTAAAAATAAAAGACATGCATGAATACGGATTTCCTAGAAGGGGACATACTAAGGAATAATAAATATATAAAATGACAAATAATTAGGAACCAGATATAGAAATTAAAATCATAATGAGATACCAACTTATATCTACTGGAAAGCTAGAAATGATGTCTGAGTAAATGTTAGTGAAGAACTGGAGCAAAGGATACTCGCATATACTATTGGCATAAATATACAAGAATTCTGGAAAATATGTAATTTGGATATTTCACTGACAGAATTAGGATGTTATATACTCACACAATTAAATATTATATAACAATCAAAATGAATGAACAAACTTACTCATAGACGAAGTTGAGAAACATGATGAGTAAAAAAAGTTAAGTCTCAGAAACAGTATACTATATGCCTGATCAAAACCAAGCAAAACTAAACTAAACACTGTTTAGGGAAGCATATATATATGTGATATACTTTCTGAAAATGCAAAGGAATGACAACTATAAAATTCAGGACAGTGATTACCTCTAAAGTAAAGAGTAAAGAATGGTGTTAGAAAGGAAGTCACAGATAACTTCAATAGTATTGCTAATGTTCCAGTTTAAGGGTAGCTAACACTGGCCCATCATCTGTTTCTGTAAATTAAGTTTTACTGGAACACAGCCACATTCACTCATTTATAGATTATCTATGACAGCTTTTGAGCTACAACAGGGTTGAGTAGATGCAACAGAGACTGTATGGCCTGCAAAGCCTATAATGTTTATAATCTGGCCCTTCACAGCAAACATTTGCTAATCCTTCCTCAGGTTGTGTTAGATTCACAGTGTTCATTTTATTATTATGCTTTGTAAGCCAGACCTTAAATGTATTTTTGTGTAATACACTAAATTTTATATCATTAAATACTTTCTGGAAAAACTTTCTTTAAACTATACATTATATTAATTTGGAAATTACAAGTGCTCTTGACATATATTGGATTTTCTTTATGTTTTCTTATATGTTTAAGTCGAATGTATGAAAAATAAAAACAACAAAAAACTAAAACTGTTAACAAGCATCTGGTTCTTATGAACACAGAATAGCACTAACAAACCAATAAAATGCATACCTGAAAAGGTTAACAGGCTTAATATTTAATTTCTTGGTTAAATCTTACTGTTTGGAAGATACAATATCCACCAAGTAACTTTCCTTCCCTTTTAATATGTATTTTTCTTTCAAGATCCTAGCCTAAAAAAAAAAAATCACGTAACTAAATGTTTGCCTTCCACTGCAAAAGGAAAATCATTCACCAACCATACAAATTTGGCCTTATTAATGTACTAAACAGCTATTAACACAATCCCACAGTAACTGACTGCTATTAAAAAATTTTATCATATCTAAATAGCAGATCCTTACTGAGTTAGCAAATCCACAGCACAAGGAAGTGGTGGAAGAAGACGCTGAATTACTTCCCCAGTAAGGAGATCACCACAGTGGGAAACAAAACTCTTGACAGCTGAAAAATAGAACAGATTTTTATTTGGCAGAGTGTAATGAACCATGAAAAAAAGCATTCAGTTATGGTACAGTATTCTGAATTTTTATTAGAGGAATAAAGAAATGTGCTAAAAACAAAAAATTCTTGAAACTCTAGTACAAAGAGGAAGCTAGGGTCTTTTACCTCTAATCAAGCTGGAAAAAAAACCCAAAAAACAAAAAAACCCAAAAGCCAAAAAACAAAAAACAAACAAACAAAACAGTTCCTAGAATCACTGAAGGAGACCAAAAACCAAGTTAACAAAATGCTGCTTTCCTGGGGTTTACTCAGCTTCTGAGCTAAATTAGCTTAGAACCTCAAGTTTGCCAGTTCTACACTAATTATGCAAAACTATGATGACATTTGAGTCAACAGTGCTGGGTTCTAATAGGTGTTACCTGAAACACAAGTTTTCAGAAGGAGTTACTTCATATGTAGAATAAAATGAATATTTTAAAGTTAGACTGAGTTTCAAGATGAATTTCAAAACGGTCTTCATTTTTTAAGGGTAAAAATGCCATGAATAAACAAACAAAACCAAAATCAATGTTTCCATGTCTTTCCAGAAATACTTTCTTCCTTAGTTCAAATATTCATGGTAGATGCTATTTTTAAATGGTTCATATACTATGGGAGGGTACAACTTTCATATATAAAAAACTAAATGGAAACTGTACTTAATTAAATCCAATCCTAGTATTTCTAAAAAGAGGAATGAATGCCTACTAAAGACAAAGCAATCTTGACAGTTCTCAGTTGGATTACATCTAAGAAAACATTCATTATCCTAAGGATCGGAGCCCTAACTTTGGTTTATTGTACATTTGTTAATTTTTTTTTTCAACGTTTATTTATCTTTGGGACAGAGAGAGACAGAGCATGAACGGGGGAGGGGCAGAGAGAGAGGGAGACACAGAATCGGAAACAGGCTCCAGGCTCTGACCCATCAGCCCAGAGCCTGACGCGGGGCTCGAACCCACGGACCGCGAGATCGTGACCTGGCTGAAGTCGGACGCTTAACCAACTGCGCCACCCAGGTGCCCCTATTGTACATTTGTTATAATCACTAACTAATTATATACAATTACAAAAATATCCTAAGTAGATATTTCCACCATTAAAGATCTAAACACATGAAAAGTTAAAGAGTGGGAAAAAGCCAAAGGAAAGCGAGAAAGCAAACCAAACTTGACCTACCACAGAGCGCACCAGCTCGTCCTTCCAAGGTTACCTGCCATGTAAATGAATCTCCTCGGCTCTTTTCTGTTTCTAGATCTTTAGGAGACACTGGAAAGACACACTTCCACAACAGCAGAACTCGAGCAAGGTGATGACTGACAACTGCAGGACCTGTAATTTATTTAACTTGTCACTTATAAAAAAACCCAAAGCGTTAATCTTTAAATTCAATTAATAAGCAGGAACTTCTCTCTTCAAATACATGTATTTTAAATTTTTTTTTTCAACGTTTATTTATTTTTGGGACAGAGAGAGACAGAGCATGAACGGGGGAGGGGCAGAGAGAGAGGGAGACACAGAATCGGAAACAGGCTCTAGGCTCTGAGCCATCAGCCCAGAGCCCGACGCGGGGCTCGAACTCCCGGACCGCGAGATCGTGACCTGGCTGAAGTCGGACGCTCAACCGACTGCGCCACCCAGGCGCCCCAAATACACGTATTTTAATCCACTACTGCAATTTGCCCCTTTTCTTAACTTCTGTTTCCAATAAATGTGCTATCTAAAATGTGTTTCTAATAAATGTGCTATAGAATTGTTATCTAAAGTACTGGGATTACAGAGAGAAGAAACAAGGAACAGTAGAATATGGGCTCTATGGTCAGCTCTTTTACTAGTGCTGTGACATGTAGATTTGGTTTTTTAACTATGAAATGAAGGTAGCACTACCTACATTACTTGTCTCCGAGGGTTTGTCAGATCTAAATGATAGCGCACACTTCACAGTACTTTGAAGATTTGTACTGTATTGTGTAAATCCAAGGTACTACTGTTTGGGTAACAAATAACAGTGTATACTGAGAGTAATGCTAATTTTTGAAAGCAACTTGTTCCAGGCCAAAAATCAGATGTGATATATCTGATAGGACTTAAAAAAAAAAAAAAAAAAACTTCAGGTCAGTAACATTTATGAAATGAGAGATCATAAATAAACTCAGTCATGAAAGGCAATGTACAATGATATCATCTTACTTGATAGCGTCAAATTAAGAAAAAAGAAAAACTAGTTAGTACAAAAAAACAAACTCACAGCTTTTCTCCCAAAGTTATTTTCTTTAAAATTACAAGTTATCTTAAAGTATCTTATAAGTATTCCTTTTTTATTATTCCCATGTTGTGCACTGTATGTTTTTCCTCTGTAGTAAGGCAACATAACCTAGAACTAGTAACAATGGCCTCTAGAAAACCACCAGGTTAATACCCTGGTCCATCCAACTTACTAGCTGTGTAAACTTGGGTAAGTAAACCTTTTTGTGCCTCAATTTCCTCATCTATAAATGGAGTAATAATTGCATTTATTTCACTGGACCCTTTCCGAGGCTTATATGAGCTTATATATCAAATAGTGTTTCACTCATGATAACCACTTATATGATGTTTGACATTAAGCAATTATCATTCAACATTTGCATATGAAGAGAGGAGCTAAAGGCAAAATGACAGGGCAACTGCAAGCCAATCTTTTTTTATGCTTTTGATTTATAGTAGATTAAAATAGAATTAATTTCTTCATTTTTCTTCTGACCTTTTTGGGAAGAAGCCATATGCTAACTTCTACAGCGTAATTCAAAACAAGCATAATTCTTTAGTCTTTGCTCATTGCTTTCTTTGATGAAGTACTACTAAAAAAAACCCCAAGCATTGTAATACAAAAGGAAATCAGAATAAGGCCATTAAGAGTAAGTTAACCATAAGGTTTGTGTGTGTGAATACATGTATATGCACACACACACATTCTACATATACTAGGCTGTGAGAAAAGAGGAAATTCTGAAGGGAAAATTTAGTCAGATACAAAAAAAAAAAGTGTAGCGTCACTGAAAATACCCACAGTTGACAAGTTTCATATATATTTGTCATTACATCCTTAAGATATCTCACTAATTCAGTAGTGAACAGTGCCTCTTTCCTACAATGTCATTTCAGAGACATATATGAATTAACTTAATAAAAATGAGTACACAGTAATTACAAAGAGAATACATAAACAAGAGTAAGTGTATTCACACCAAGAATAATGTACCTAGCAAAAACTACACACTTTCTCATTCACAGATCTATAAGCCATGTAGATGTCTACAGGTGAATCCAAGTTATTTCAGGTGGTATCAGATAAAGTGGGAAGTGTAACAAAAAAAGTTTTAAAAATGCTGTAGTTTACATCTGAGGAACCGATCTGAATGTGGTCTATTTGAGTTTATATTAGTTCAGAATAGTGAATATATTTACAGTGATGGAAACTGTTAATGGTAAAGGAAATGCTGAAAATGTAAAAAAGGTGTTAAAACTTCAAGGCAAAAATTAATGAAGCACTCAGATGGTCTACATACCATTTCCCACAAAAAAGAATCAACACTCCTTGGAAAATGACTGGTTGCAAGCCTGGAGCAGAAAATGTAATGTAAAAGCTGGGACATCTTGTTATGCCAAAAGTAAACATGTTATCAAAGAATACCAGGTTCATGTCAAAAGGATACATGAACCAGCTTGAAGGGGCTTTCACTGACAATTTGAGGATCAAAAGGAATAATGACTGCAATGGACTGAAACACATATATAAAAATCTATGAGTTCATAATGATACTTAAGAGTAAAAACCTCACTGACACCTTTGACAGCTACTAGGTTATTAGCAATATATTCTAAAAATTGATAATAAAGGTAAATAATAATACATAAAACTAGAGATTAAAGCCCAAGAAAACACAGTAATTAACAATATCAATTTAAAATTTTAATCCTTTTTTGTACGTTGACTATGATTATGCAGTAAAATATGATATACTAATAATCTCTTTAAAAGAGAAGGGATTTCTTGGGGCACCGGGTGGCGCAGTCGGTTAAGCGTCAACTTCAGCCAGGTCACGATCTCGCAGTCCGTGAGTTCGAGCCCCGCGTCAGGCTCTGGGCTGATGGCTCAGAGCCTGGAGCCTGTTTCCGATTCTGTGTCTCCCTCTCTCTCTGCCCCTCCCCCGTTCATGCTCTGTCTCTCTCTGTCCCAAAAATAAATAAAACGTTGAAAAAAATAAATAAATAAATAAAATAAAAAAAAAATAAAAGAGAAGGGATTTCTTGTAGTCGTCTTCCAATGGAATTACTTTGTTCTGAAAAGTTTTGTTCATTGAAATATTGCACTTATTAAGTAGTTTATTTTCTCCTTTAATTAACCAAAATCATCAATATGGCAGGCAAGAAGCACCCAGTAAAAAGCAAATAAAAGTTTGACCACATTATCCCCATCACATGGTGAAATGATGACCTATGCCAGGGGCCTAATTTTCTGTAATGGGTTAGACAGTAAACATTTTTGGCTTTGCAAACCACATAGTCTCTGGCAATAACTTAATTCAGCTACTGTAGTGCTTAAAGGCCACAGACAATATATACGATAATGGTTGCGCTCTAATAAAACTTTACGTACACTGAAAACTGACTTTCATGTTAATTCTCATGATCACAAAATATTTTTTTTAACCATTAAAAATGTAAAAACTCTTCTTAGCTCGCAGGCTGTATAAAACACAGGGCAAGTCAAATTTGGCCCATAGGCTGAACCCTGATACAGTCCAATAAATCTCTTTAATCATCAAGAACATTATTTAAAATGGTTCTTCAATTATGATTGCTTATTTTAATTTAATTTAATTTAAATTAAATTAAAGTAAAATTTTTTTAGGGAGTATTCCTTTTTTTTTTTTTTTAAGTTTATTCATTTATTTTGAGAGATAGAAAAAGAGAGAAAGAATCCCAAACAAGCTCCGTGCTGAGAGCTTAGAGCCTGAAACATGGCTCAAACTCATGAATCCATGAGATGATGACCAGACCTGAAACCAAGAGCCAGATACAACCGAATGAACTATCCAGGTACTCTAATTTAAGCTCCTTTTAGATCATATTACTTCAGAGATGTCAAAATGATTTATTGGTTAAATCCAGCCAGTTTTATATCTTGGCAACAAATGATATTATAAAAGAGAGATTTAAAATGCAACTTTAATAAAGTAATAAAATTGATTTTCAAAGTTATGGGATGCAAATACAAAAGTCATGACCATAAAATACTTGCTGATTTTTAATAAATATAATGAAACGTATCCCCTTCAATTATCTTATTAGTGTTACCAATTCTCAAAACAATTACAGAATTGGATTTACAGGCTATGGTATGGTCTCTTGCCAACCCTTACATTGTGGAAATTATTTTCCCCTGAAGATGGATGTGAATGATTTTTGGAAAATTCAGAGTCATTCAGAGTTAAGCCTGAACTGACTTATCCTAACAAGGCTCATAAATTGGTCTTGAAGAGAATTTTAAATAAGGAGATCTGAAAACATTTTGAGGACTGGAATAAATATATGGCTTCCTAAGCTGACTGCCAGAAAAAAAATGTTTGTGTAGATACTTAAATTCTGGCATATATTAAAAATTAGTCTCCTCAAATCATACAATACTTTACATTCAGAAAACACAGAGTACTTCATAATTATGTAAACCTTCCACAAGACTGTCATTACCTAATGTCATCAGAGCAGCAATCAACAACCATCCAGCCTGTGTGCGCTGGGCTGAAAGACGACTGTTTTGAGCAGCTGAACACAGCAAATCCTCTGCTAATGTCATAATAATCTATTTACATGGAGAAGGACAAGGGGAAAAAAAAGCATATCAATTTATAGGTTAATGACAAATGACAGCAACTAACAATCTCTTGAAAAATTAACCCTTACATGACAAATGAAAGTCAAAAAGTACTGTCAATCATGTAGACTATACCACAGGACAACACCATAGAGAAAACTATAAAAACTGTTAAGTTTTAAGGTTAAATACTGGCATATTAGGTTGTATACAGCAACCCTATAATTCTTTGTAGAGCACATATGATGACATTGTAAAACTGTTCAAGTTAAGGTATATAGAATTTGAGTTAATTTTAGTTTTAAGCAATTACCTTAAATCTGTAATTACCAGAAAAAGTTTCATCATAGGCATCTGTCTTTTTATTTTTTTTTTCAATGTTTATTTATTTTTGGGACAGAAAGAGACAGAGCATGAACGGGGAGGGGCAGAGAGAGAGGGAGACACAGAATCGGAAACAGGCTCCAGGCTCTGAGCCATCAGCCCAGAGCCCGATGCGGGGCTCGAACTCACGGACCGTGAGATCGTGACCTGGCTGAAGTCGGACGCCTAACCGACTGCGCCACCCAGGCGCCCCAGGCATCTGTCTTTTTTAAAATTTGCATACTATTTTGATATCTGAGTGGCTGAAAATCTTTCCAGAGGCAATATACTACAGAGGTTAAAAGTATTCGAAATAGTCTCGCATTGAAGTGAGTTTCACAGTAGAGTGGGATTCATAAAAATGTTTTATTTTAAAAGTCTATGAAATTGGCAGTATTGTAAAACAAAGGAGGAAAACCCAGATATTTCATATTTATGGATAATGCATACTTTTATAGTACAAAGGCCAATGTTGAGGCATCTATTATATGAGAAAACATCTCTGTTACCAAACACCTCTAGAAAAGCAGCAAGTATTATGAGCTGGCATATAAATTTTATAAACAGGAAGGCTAGTATATTTTAAAACTAACCAAAAGAATAAAAATATAAATAAAGCAAACCAATCAACTTACTACTACCTTAGGACTACTTGCAGCCTATATAACCAATGGGTAACACTCAATAAGAACAAGAATGAACCAATCCTTTCTGTCTAAACTAGTAAAATCTGAGGATATTAAATTTAATTAAATACATGCAATGGCAATTCTTTGCTTAGTAAGATACATATGTTAGTTTCAAATATAACTAAAATAATAAAAGAATGAATTTAAATGAATATCACCTCCCAAAGTTGTCAATCACCATACTCAAATGGTACTGGCAATCCTCAAAATAGTTTTAGAACCTCTGAAGTAACGGTATGTTCTTTTGTAAAGCCTAAGCGGCAAATATAATACTAATAATGACATAAGAGTGACAGTGAGAAAGCAAGGAACAATGGTGATTTATTTCTAAAAAAATACTTATATGTGTGTAAGGCCTAGATTAAAAAGGCTTTCACTGTCAAACAACATTCTCTGATAACTTATAATTCCTAGTTATTCAAACCACTGTTACTGTTTTTTATTTTGATGCACACATTATCCCATCTTTGGTCAGCAGGAGGCCCTTAAGTTACCTTCTGTATTCTATTAAAATGAACACAGTAGTCTTTGATGACTTCCTTGTTCTCTGGCATGACAAGATATTTGAGGTTTATATTGTGCATTTCCTACCCCGGATCTGGAACAAGCCGTTCCTTCATGTAGCCCAGATTCCTTTTTGCTAAAATGGGTTTTGAGCCATAATCTGAGCACTGGGGGTTTTCCTTGCTACCAGGTTGTCAATGCTTTTAGGTCCTGTCACTGGACAGAGTGAGGATTTAAGTATTTTTGAAAAGAAAAAAATTATCAGGGAACAGTGATATTTTCCATTCAAATTTAACACAGGGGGCTTTTACTTCCTTGATTTTACAACTGCAACTCTCTTTTTTTAAATATGGAAAATCTTGATTCCTAAGAACATTAACTATTTTCAAAATACTACTAATTTTAAAATACTATTACCAATAATACTATAACCTACAAAATTACTTTAAAAAGTTTAAGATTTGTCCTTTACAATGCGATTTTATTTTATTATATTTTTTACATGCAATTTTAAATGCACTTCTATGGCAGAGCTAAATATATAGCAAAATAAAGCCTTCAGGAACAAATTCTGTTACTAAAGGAAGATATTTCCAATAAAAAGCACAGAAAGCACTCCTGTTTAAGAGTGGATAAAATATTTTTTACTATCCCTTCATTTTTCACAGCAATTATTCGATAATATTTAAAAATTAAGTAAGTTAGCTGACTGGTCAGAAATTTGTCCTACATGGCTTTGACTGGGTGATACACAAGACGATGATGTTTTTAGCAAAAACTGGCAACGTCATTATCATATGTGGAGAATGAAACCATTACCTTGCCCTTTCCATGAGGAATTCCTAAAGGACAATGTTTCACTGCTCCCAACAAAGCTGCCACAGCAAAACTAAAGCCAGTCACTGCTTCAGGTGAAGACTTAAGTACAGTAAGCCGTTCCAGGCAACGGTCTAAAAGAGGTGTTAGGTAAGAAGGTAATGCCACAGCAATGCAGTGTAAACACCAAGCTGCCGCTAGTCGAACAGAAATGCTAGGATGCACAATAACTGAAATGACACTGTCAAGAATGCCTGGAAGGACAGGAAAAAAAGACTTAGCTCTACAGATAAACTCACTTAGCCAAAAAAAGTCAAAAGAATAAGCAGCCACATGGATATAAAATATATTATCTTTATCAAAAGTCAAACCAGAATAGAAAAAAGACAACATAGTTATAATTTTTATTTGTAAGAATTACTTCTACTAATATGTCTCATGAAAACTGGTTTAAATTAAAACACAAAAGAAAAATTTTATTTCCTAAATAAGCCAATGTTCTGCTTTTTGATCTTGAGATCACTATTCATTTGGTACTTGGAATAAAAAGTATCAATAAATAACAAAAACACCTTGAAAAGAAATGTCACATTATGCTCCATCCTCCTCTTTTTAAAAAATCTCTTTTGGCACATTTATCTACATAATTAGTACACTTCCTATATGCCATATCACTCTTACCTGAGAATAAAATGTTAAATAAAACAGGCTTTGCTAGGTCCTCAGTAGTCTACTAACCAATTATGAAGACAGTGGAGTACCACTACTGTTAAGAATAAAAGTCTGTATTTGCTGTAATTCAACATACAACTTCACTGAAACATGTAACAATTCACGTTGACTACTACTTCAATAATATGGGATAAGAGATTACAAACTAAACATAATGTAAACTTCAGTCAGCAGGAAAAACATGTCACAGTCAAAGGACAAAAGCCATCCAAAGTGAGTTTTAAAAATGTTTAAATAAAAGACCACATATTCTTATGATTTCATTTATATGAAATGTCCAGAATAGGCAAATCCATAGAGATAGGAAGTAGATTAGTGATTATCAGGGGCTGGGGGAAGGGAAATGGGGAGGGACTGCTAATGGGTATAGGACTTCTTAGCGTGATGAAAACATTCAGAAATTAGTGGTGATAGTTATACAACTCTGTGAATATACCAAAACCACTGAATTGGATACTTCAAAAGGGTGAACTTTTTGGTATGTGAATTATCTCTCAAAGTGATTAATTTTCTTAAAAAAATTTTTTTTGGTGTTTTTATTCATTTTTGAGAGACAGAACACTAGTGGGGTTGAGGGCAGAAAGAGAAGGAGACACAGAATCTGAAGCAGGCTCCAGGCTCTCAGCTGTCAGCACAGAGCCCAATGCGGGGCTCAAATTTATGAACCACAAGATCACGACCTGAGCTGAAGTCGGACACTTAACCGACTGAGCCACCCAGGTGCCCCTCAAAGTGATTAGTTTTCCAAGAGAGTAAGAAAATGGAGACTGCTTGAAAGGAACTTTGAGGAAGTGAATTACTTGTATCATACAAGTTTTCACTGTAGATGAGAGACAAGAATTGAGGTTTGCTTCTTTTTTCCATGTTATCTTAAATATCTCCAGAAAGGGAAACTAAGGGGGTGACTTAGAGAAAAACCTTTAATTATAAAAGAAAAAGCTGAAGTATATAGTTATTTTTTTAAATTTTGATTATATACACTTCATAAAACATCTCTAACAAATCTATAATGGAATCTATAATAAATGAGCTATATGAGGGAGACTCTCTTCCCTGGAAAAAAGTTGTCTAGAGTAAAAGTAAACACAAGGTATACAGATGAGTCACAAACAACACGTACCTGAACTTGAATCTTGCAGCAAAGGTGCAGCTGTGGTGCCAAGACTGTATGTGAGATTTCCAAGTTCTTGTAGAGCACACACCAGCATATGCTGGCTGGCTGTTACATCTGTGGAGCCAAGCCGGGTCTCCACATTACTGTCACTCATCACAGCATCTGACAGAAGCAGAAGAACTAACTATGCATCAATGTTTTATTAAAATATATTGTAGGGGGTGGGTGTTAGGAGCACAAAATATAAAGGTAAAAATTAATACTTCCACTCTTCATATATGAAACCCTTAAGGCAGTTAACTGAAATACTAAAATGGGGACATGCATTAATTGAGAAAGAAATGAACCAATATAACCAATTTAGTTCAAGCAACCTGACCATCAGCCCTTAATTACTCTTACAGCAAGTCGCACTGAAAGGGAGAATTCATGGAAAACTAAAAAATATTCCAATTTTATTGGTATATGAGATAAACAGAGTGGACTTAAAATAGTACAGGAACTGACATGGATTGTTTCAAAACACTTTTATCAACTTCTAGGGGAAGACTATGAATTCTGAGGAACTATTATCACCAGCCTTTAAGACTTAACATATATATGACAGGTCTTACCAAGTGAGATAATTTATGTCTCATCTATGTATTGACAACTTTGCCCTAAAACAAATGACCTCTATTACAAAAGTGTTTTTTGTATTAATGTAGCCAGTCTAGCTTTTCTGAAAGGACAATTCCTTTAGAGCTGTTAAAACAGAATGTTGTAGTAGATCCATACCCATAACTTTCTTTAACTTCCAGATAGCCTGGCAAATATCCTTGGCAGCAGCAATTTGAGCTTTTTCTCCAAGAAGGCCTCCTATAGTAGCTCGGAGGATAAATGAAACACAACGGCGACCGCAGACAGCGTCAGTCTGAGTTTGGGTGGCTTTAGGGTGCGACTGTGACACAAGACTTAGAATATGGGAAAGAAAGGCAGCAAAATTTTTCTCTAGCCATGTTCCTCCTAGTGTTGAAACAAATACCACATAAGCCTAAAAAAGAAAAGAGTTTTATCTTCAAAATGAAATACTTTCAATTCTATATTAATATTTTCTCTTCTACTAAACATACATAAATTATTGTTTCTTTTTACTCTTTCCACATTTTTTGATTTCATTTATGCTGCATTTTTATTTGGTCAGACTGTGTAAAGTTGCAGGATAGTGAACAGAGCCAGCCAATACGCAGGATGTGCCTCTGGCTACTCTGAACAAATTCAAGCTCTTTAAGATTCTGAACAAGAAAAGCCAAATCAAACATGAACACATTGTAAGAATTAAATATATTCCAACACCCTAACTCTAAGGGAATTTAAACCCAGAAATGTGAAAGGAAACTTTACAGTGATGAATCACTGCTCTTTACTTGCATAAATGTTAATGGCTGGTCTTACTCCAGAGATACAAAGACAGTAGATTTCTTACGTAATCTGTTCTTTTAGAAATACTCAGTTTACAATTATACTGGGATACCTTACATTCTCAAGAACTCTAACATCTGTATACAGTACAAAACAATGAGAACATACGTGAATTAACAACATTCACTTTGAACCATAAGGGCATTTAGAAAACAAGATAATTCAGAGACCTCTGTGTTGTTTTATTCTAAGATACTTTTCCTAGGTTTAACTTAGATTATATGCTATGATTTTTACTTAGGAATTGAAACCACATAAAATGGAAATACAATATTACCCATACTGAGTGATACATACCTAACGTGTACCTTATATCTGAAATGTAAAAGCACACAAAAGCACAATGGAAAACATGTTAAACTACAAGACACATGAAAGCATAAGGCCTAGAAACAAACAAATGTTATTTGTATTTCAAAGGAAATAAAAATTTCTATTAGGAACTAAAGACACATTGTGAGTAATAGCCTATTTCATTGGCTTTTAGGTAACTACGGTTCTCTTACTTGTAATGTAGCTTTTAAAGAGTGTTGTAGCCTTACCAAGTCTATTTTATAAATATGAGAGCATAAGTGATGACCCTGCACAGTATCATTTATGCCTGGAATATGCAGATACTAATATCCTCATTAGAGAGGCCAGTGAGCATTACACGTAGATAACTGATATGTGACTCACCTGAGTAACTCCAACTCGAACATCCCTACTGACTGAACTGGTTCCTTTCAGCATATCTCCACTGGCTCGAAGAAATCCTGAACTCCCACGCAGAAACCCTGTTCCTAGTAATTCCAGAACTTCCTCCAGAGATACTCTGCGCATGCTTTGACGTGAGGCTGCTATAACAAAGAACAAAATATGTGATTCGTACTTTACAGACTAAAATTTTAATGCATGACCCTGATTTGTATGATCTTGGTTAACATGTTAACTGTAACAAAAATAAACTAAAAATCCAAACAAAATGCAGGACAGGACATTACATGCGTTAACACACAAAGTTATACAAGGGTTCAGAGGTCAAATCCTAACAGATTCTGAAGTATCATGTCAATGACATCTTAAACACTAAGCCACTTTGAGATTATGCCCTACTACCCTCTTTTCCACAAAGAAGTTAAAAGGCTAACCATCCTCTAAAATAAAAAACATAAACTCCCCTCATTTTCCAAAAATTCTTTTGAAATATTACATGTTAAATGTTACATGTTAACCAACATGTCCTATTTTTTAAAAATTTTCAACTGCAGGCACAACTTCTTTATCCTCAGTCTGTAGAGAAATCAAAGCTAAATATTACTAATTTGCTCAGTTGGCCCTTAGGCTACAATAATTAAGAGATTAATTAAGGCAGAATATTTACTTTCAAGTTTGTCTGCAGTTTGACATAGGTGAATTTCTACCTGTGAATATCTAGGGAATAAGAGCTCTCAGGGAAAAAAAAAAAAAAAAAAAGAACCCATTTTCTCCCTTTCATTCTTCTGAGTAACGATGGTCATGAGCTCTGACACCATTATTGGCTCAAGTCATACACAGTGGGGAAATAAACTTCCATTAATCAAAGTTATGAACAAAAAATCTACTCCTTAGGCTAAGGAGGAAGTAACTATCTGAAACAAATGAAAATCTATATTGGCATTTGGGAGAAAAACATTAGTGAACAGTATAAAATCCGTGTCCTCATGGATCATAAATCCTAGGAAGGAAAGAATAAGGAACATAATAAATGACCAAATATACAGTATACTGGGCAGTAATTAAAGCCATGCAAAAAAATAGAGCAGCTCAGGAACACTGGGGGGAAGTGTTTGTGTTTTGGTTTTTGTTTGTTTTATTTATTTTGAGAAAGACGAGAGAGGGAGAGAGAGAGAGAGAGAGAGAGAGAGAGAGAGAGAGAGAGAGAAAACGAACATGTGGGAGAGGGAGAGAAAAGAATCCCAAGCTGGCTCTGCACTGTCAGCACAAAGCCCAATGTGGGACTTGAACAAACATGAGATCACAACCTGAGCCAAAATCAAGAGTCGGTCACTTAAATGACTGAACCACCCAGGTGCCCCAAATGCTTGTGAGTTTTATTTATTTATTTATTTATTTTTTAATTTTTTTTTTCAACGTTTCTTTATTTTTGGGACAGAGAGAGACAGAGCATGAACGGGGGAGGGGCAGAGAGAGAGGGAGACACAGAATCGGAAACAGGCTCCAGGCTCTGAGCCATCAGCCCAGAGCCTGACGTGGGGCTCGAACTCACGGACTGCGAGATCGTGACCTGGCTGAAGTCGGACGTGTAACCGACTGCGCCACCCAGACGCCCCTGCTTGTGAGTTTTAAATAGGGTAGTCAAGGGATGCCTGGCTGGCTCAGTCAGTTAGGCGTCCGACTTCATTTCAGGTCATGATCTCACAGTCTGTGAGTTCAAGTCCTGCCTCGGGCTCTGTGCTGACAGCACAGAGCCTGGAGCCTGCTTCAGATTCTGTGTCTCCCTCTCTCTCTGCCCCTCCCCTGCTCATGCTCTGTCTCAAAAATAAATAACAACATTTTAAAAAATTTTTAAAAATAAATAGGGTAGTCAAGGTAGGATTCATTGGAAAGGTGACATCTAAACATTGTTTGAGAACAGTGAGGGAATCAGGTATGCAGATATATGGAGAAAAAGTGTTCTAGGCAGAGCAAATAGGTAGGGCAAAAAGGCCTTTCAGAAGGATATGATGCCCAATGGGTTCAAGTAGAGTTATATGAACAGAGCAGTGGAGGAATCTAATATGAGACAGGCCAGAGTATAAGGATGGGGAGAGAGAAGACATTGATCCTTGTAGATCATTATTATAAGGATGTGAGTGAAGTGAGTGGGTCTAATGATGGACCTTAAGCAGAGCAGTGATATAATCTGTCACTTTGCTTCTGTGCTGAGACAAGAAAATCCACTAGAAGCAACTCAGTAATGCAAGCAAGACATGATGGTGGCTTAGATCAAAGTGGCTGCAGAAGAGTGAAGTTGGATATACATACATATGTATTTTTAAGTTTTTATTTCAAAACTATTCAAAAGTATGTTATAAAAAAAAGCTGCAAGAATTTCAAGATAAACTCCCGTGTCCCCTTCACCTAGAGTTACCATATTTTCCTTATCACTTTGTCATTCTTGAAGAAAACATTTATAGAACAGCACTCAATCTGAGTTTGTCTAGTATTTCCTCAGAATTTTTGGCAGGAGAACCACGTTAAGTAATGCCATAATCCTTTTCAATGTATAACATTAAAATGCACTGTTAGTCTGTCCCTACATTGGTATTATGATCTTTGAACACATGAATGAGGTTTGTCTGCCAGGTCTGTCCACTGTAAAATATCAACTTTCCTTTCGTAATTACTATGCAACCTGTGTGGTGATCCTTTAAGACAGTATAAATATGCTATAACCCATCAAACTTTCATCCAACTAGGTACAGAGGATTCCTACCTGCATAAATTATTACTATAATGACTGCAAAAGGTCATTATCTAACAATCATTCCTTCAATATTTATTAGTTAGCATTTACTGTAGAAAAGAACTTTCTCTTTTATTTATTCTCAGTAGGCACTCATAGATTTCTTTTTTATTTAATAGGTTATAATAAATTTCTGTCATTATTAATTTTGCTTAACAGTCCTGGATGTCACCAGTGGGTCTGTCTTCAAGGATCTGGCCAGTGGAAGCACCTTATTTTTCTGGCACAACAATAAGTTCCAAGCTCATCTTCAGAGGCGTCAGCCTCATTATTAGCCAATCCTAAAGATGTCTCAATTCAGGGTACATTTGAAGACTGTCTGGTAGAAAAGCTATTGAGTATGAGAGATAAGGGTCAAGGGTGACTTTCCAAATTTTTATTTGAACCTCTGGAAGGAAGGATAGAATTGGCATCAACTGAGATTAGCAAGCCTGTAAGTAGAACAGGTATGTATATTTTCTAGGGAAGGTGAGATCAGGCATTCGCTTTAGGGCAAGTTCACTTGAAACATCAAATAAACTTCCAAAGAGATGTCAAAGGGGCAGCTAGATATGAGAGTTGGGTGCCCAGGCTAAAGATACAAATCCAAGAATCCCTGAAAGATGGTATTTAAGCCACGAAACTGGGTAAGATCACCAAGAGGATGCACATACATACACTGCAGAAGACCAAGTACTAGATAAGGGGCTTCTTCTGTAAAAAGATAAGGAATCATCAAAGATGGAACAGGAATTTCTAATGGAGAAGAAGGAAAACCAAGAGTGAATGAAGTCCCATAGGCAAGTGAAAAAAAGAGGAGGAAAAGGATCTGCCAAGTTAAATACTGCTGAAAGGTCAAGTGAGACAACTGAGAACTGCCCACTGATGTTGGCATGGCGGAGTATCAGAATATAAGCTCAAAATAGGCACTTTTGATTTGTTTTGTTCAATGACATAACCCATGTACTCAGAAAAGATACTGGCCAAGTATAAACACTCAACAAATATTTACTGAATGAATGAATGAACATGGAGGTCTTTGGTGACCTTAACAAAAAAAGCAGTTTTGAAGCAGTGAATGAGGAGAATCCTAACTGAAGTGGTTTGAAAAATATGGCAGGAGAGAAACTAAAGACAGTATCAAGAACTCTTCGGAGGAACTTTGCTGCAAAAGGAAGAGAAATGGACCTCCAGCTCACTGGGAAATGAGACAGAAAAGGATTATTTTTTTTTAAAGATGGGAGAAACAAAATCATGTTTCTGTAGGTAATAATCCAATAGAGAGAGAAAAGCTGATATAAGAGATGAGAGACTTTCTAGGGCAATGTCCTTGAGCAGGTAAGAGAATGATAGAGTAAAACCTTGGATTGCAAGTAACTTGTTCAGCAAGTGTTCTGCAAGACAAGCAAATATTTCTAACAAATTTTAACTTGATAAATGAGTGATGTCTTGCAATATGAGTAGTACATGATGCTAAATATCACGTGATCACAACTGAGTCAATGTTTCTTGAAATTTGCTTTGATATACAAGTGCTTTGGATTACAAGCATGCTTCCAGAATCAATTATGCTTACAAATGAAGGTTTTACAATATTAAATTAGATATTAAAAGATCACATCAATTCCTACAACTCGTTCCAATGATAGGAAAATGTCACACTCAATCCCTGCTTTTTAAATGCCTTGGAGTAACATACCACTTGTTTGAATGAAGCCTGTTAGTTTTACTAGGAAAATCATTTCAGTTCTCTACTTTATAACCTTTGTGTATTATGGTTGAGTATATAAACCTCCAGTGCATTGGTTTTCTAAATTATTCAGCACTATGTTGCTATTAGTCCCCACCTTTAAAAACTCTATTATGATACCTACATCACTTCTTAGTGGTACAAAAATAACTCAATTATTTGCAGGCTAGAATTTATTGACGCAAGATGACAGAATTTCTAACAAAAGATTAGGCTAAATCCTAAAGATTTCTTAGTGTGGATGAAGCTGATTCTTCACTTTGCTCAATCTGATTACAAAAACACTAGCATTAGTTTAGTGCTACCATCAAAGCATATACACTTATTTATTCACATTTCTTATGCATTTCTACATTTTGCTTTTTTTACTGCAACTGTGTGCCAGCGCTAATGATACATTTATAGAAATGTATATAGAAATGAGCAATCCACATTTTCAAAAGGATTAATTCAAAAGACATTAAACATGTTTTCTAACTTTAATTTTTTAGGTGGCTTAAGATTTAAACTCCTAACTGTCCTGAACAACTTTTTTTTTGGTTTGGGTTTTTTTGTGTGTGGCTTCTTCCTGTTCCTATTCACCCTTTCCTCACTACCCGGTAAGTAAGAAAGTCTTAATGAATTGTAAGATTAAAGAAACTGTAATGAAAATAAAAATTTATTATAAATTTTACTTATAATCTCAGAATGAGGGGACTGTAGTTTATTAATGTTCCCCATGTGACTGTGATATGCTGTGCTTACTGTCCTCTCCCATCCCTGGTTAAGAAACACTGGCTTTAGGAAAAACAATTTCCCTTTATATAATGATAATGATTTCTTAAGCAACGCCTCTCTAATTTTAATGTGCATTATGAATTATCTGGAGATCTTGTTCAAATGAGAATTTTGATTTAGTAAATTGTGTGGGGCCTGGGTTTCTGCATTTCTTACAAGCTTCGAGGTGATGCTGATACTACAGGTCTGCAAATGTTTGAGAAGAAAGGTTCTACAGAACAATCACATTTTCATTTGTGTGAGATTATTTATTTTTTGGAGACAGAAAGATAAAGCAAATTTTCAATTACTCATCAATGTTTTACATACACTGCTGATTAAATCCAGGAAAATTCTTGTTTTCAAAAATATCCCATCTGTGCTCATTGCCTATAAGTGTAGGAATAGGGAATAAAAAGTAACAAAAGCAAATTGTCCAAGTATGGTGAATTTCAAATACCTGTTGTTTGTAATTATTGCCCAATTGTTTTTAGCATTGTTCCCTTATACCGACCTAGAAAATGGCAAGCCAAAAATAGGGAATCAAATGCATGTTGCTTAAAAGAAGAACTAAGATACAGATCATATCTATTATTAGATAATGTTTCACAATTTACTTTTGAAAAAAAAAGCAAAGACCATAGTATAAAGAAAGACAATGACTAAATAAAGTGTATTTCTTCAAGAGTTCATTTTTTTCCCTCAAATTTTTACTGAATTGTTTAAAAATGAAATCTTGGGACCTTTAGCAATGTTTATAAACTAAAATTGATCTCTAAGATATCCTGCAGCTCTTCAGAATTAATATTGGATAGTAGTAATACTCCTTTATGTTTGTATAAACCAACTGGGAAAAAATTATAAGACATTATGAAAATAATTATATAAATTTACCTGCTCCTGAATGTTTAGAAATTATAGCTTTAGCCAACACCGTGCCTAGTAGCTTTGAAACTGAAATCCTCACATCATAATTGGAACCTTCAAAGGACTTAAAACATAGTGTGGCCACACTATCCAGGTCCGTACTCCACATAAAGATGGCCTCTTTCTGAAGTTCAAGGAGACACTATTTAATTGGAAAAAGAGACATTAATGAACAACAAAATGTTAACTGTCAGGTTCAGAGCTATATAAGTTGTAGAAACTATCAAGTTCTAACAAAAATGATATACAAATTTAAAGTATGTAAACAATGACTGCAGGGACAAAAAATGAGTACTTACTAAAAGTCATAAAAGTTATATTATATAAAACAATGTGTCCACAGAGGGTGGGAGGAAAATCCATTCTGACTCAATAGGCTAGGAAAAATGTCTTTAGAACAAATTTGTCGGCTATGAGCAATTGTGACAATGATTACAACAACTTTACCATACTATCTAACCAACTACATTAAGAAGGCATGATAATTCTGCACAGGATCTCAAGACTTGGCCTGGATCCTTAGAAGACTAGACTGCCTTAGTTTGATTCTGTTCCTAGCTTGCAAAAAGTGACATATTCAAAAGAAATTAAAATGTCAAAATCTAAATCCTAGACTTAAAAAAAAGGCATGATAAGCACAGATCTCTTTCAAATAACGTAAACTTTACATGTAAAATTTAGTTTACAAAATTACAGAGAAGAAGCATGGTAGACTGAAAGGAATACTTAGTCTGGTAACATGAATTCCCCACCCTCCAACAATGTGCTGTGAACTACTTGAAGAACCTTGGGAAATCCATAGAATTCTCTGGGCCTCAGTTTCCTCATATACTAACATAAGATTAGTCTCAGCTGATTGCCAAGGTTGTAGCTTTAGGATCATGTGGCTGTTATTAGCGTTTTCACAGGGATGAACTAATTTAATTTTCTTTATATTTATTTTGAGAAATTCTGCTTATTAGACCATTTACCTTTGCAGCAGCACAACGAACAGCCATGGATCTATCTGTCAGGCAGGATTTAGCAGCTTTATAAACATCCCTGTGGCAAGGTATAGCAGCAGCTCCTAGTCCATTTAATATATTTTGTAGACTCAGCATAATCTCATATCGACCTTGAGACTACCAAAAAGAAGAAATTTAAATAGTAAGAAAAGAAATTCACTGTGAAAAGCAGCATTTAGCATCAAAATTTACCTCCTACATTAGTGAAACACTTACCTATCTGTGTACACTAACCAACCCACCCAACATTAACAGCTGTTATTTTATGCAGTTTACTATTTGAAAAGTGTTGTCTATATTACATTTCAACACAATACAAAGGGTTGATGTGAAGATTAAATGAAATTATATGAAAAGTACCTAGCACAAAGCTTGCATGTTGCTAAGCATTAAATAAATGGTTGCTGTTAATGAGGCAATATGGTAAGAGTGTAGGGTCTGCCACCTAGCAGGTGGGTGACCTTGGACAAAACTGTTTCTTCATCTGTTAAATGGACGTATCCACCTCAAAGGCTATTGTGGAGATCAAACAAGTTACTATAGGTAAAGTACTTAGAATAGTACCTGACCTATAGTACATGCTCAGTAGATTTCATAGCTTTTAACGTCATTTAATGAGTCGAGTAGTTTAACTCTGAGGACAAGTCTGGGCTTCAGACTTAAAAAGACCTGGGTCTGAATTTTGGCTCTGACCCTTAGTACCTGTGTGGCTTTAAATTGTTCCTACTTATTTCTCCATCTAGAAGATGAGGATAAGATGAACCCCATAGAGCCAGTATGAGAAGTAAATAAACCCTTGTGGGGAAAACATTCACCACAGTGCCAGGCACACAGTAAACACACACAAAAAATAGTAGCTCCTCATGTTACTGATGTTTTACTAAATGCCCCCAAATGATTTCTATATCCCAGGAAGTTAAGGCCACTAAAGATAACTAAAGTTGAGAGAAGACAAGATCAACATCAAGTATCCTTTTCATAGGAATATTAATTTATTTTATCTGTTTAAAGATATATGAACATCTTCGTTCATCTTTGTCATGACCTGAGCCAAAATTAAGAGTATGACACTTAACCAACTGAGCCACCCCAGGTGCCCCTGATGTTTTTAATTTATATATTCATTTCTGAATATCTTTGTTGAAAGGAGCACAATAGTGAATAATTACAGGTGGACGTAACAAAATGGGTCCTAAGGTGAAACTTCTGAATTTCCTTCTATCCCAACTTTATGTTGTCTATTACTGAAAGGTATGGATCAAAGGTGGGAACCCTTTTGATATATCCAACATGTTGTGGTACCTGATCAACTAAACCATAAAGACAAAAATAAGAAGAAATAAAATCCTTAGCAATAACTTTACAATTTCAGAAACCTATACAGCAATTCTCTGTTAACTATAGGGCCTGGAAAGAAGACAGCTTAACTAATGGGAGTGAAGTCAGAAAAAAGTTTAAGGTGGTCATTCCTCACTAGATAAAAGTTCTTACAAACATTTCCTCTAAAAACAAAAGATTAAAGATGCGGACAATCTCTTCTGCTAAATCACTTTCTTTAATCTTTCAGCAAACCACTGCTCAGAAGTGAATTCCTGAGTAGATTCTATCACCAGTATTATATAATAAGCATCACTTCTTGAATCAGCTATGTTCTTTTTTTTTTAAGATTTTATTTTTTTAAGTAACATCTACACCTAACATGGGGTTTGAACTCACAACACTGAGATTGCAAGTTGCATGTGCTACTGAGACAGGCAGGCACCCCAAATCAGCTATGTTCTTCTCAAAATTTAGCATATTTTACATTTGAACTTTCCAATGTTGTATCTTGGTGCATTAAAAAAAAATGTGTTTAGACAGCATTTTTCTAAATTATTTCAGAGCTGTTTTCTAGACTTCTTTTCTAGGTAAGGTTAGAACAAGAACTGGTATGACATTTTTATATTAAAAACATTTTTTTTTTGTTTATTTTTAGGGGCCCCTGGGTGGCTCAGTCAGGTGAGCGTCCACTTTGGCTCAGGTCATGATCTCATGTTCCATGGGTTCAAGCCCTGTGTCAGGCTCTGTGCTGACAGCTCAAAGCATGGAACTTACTTCGGATTCTGGGTCTCCCTCTTTCTCTGCCCCTCCCTGTCACACACTCTCTCTCTCTCAAAATAAATAAACATTTAAAAAATAAAGTTTATTTTTATTTATTTTGAAAGAGAGATAGCAAGTAAGTGGAGGAGGAGCAGCTTGTCCTTATTGACAAGCACTTGCTGTAGTACTAGTAAGCAGTATTGGGGAAAGGTGATGTGAGAGGAAGAAGCAGGGATGGGTCTGCCAGAGAAATACCTTAGTTTTTGCCTATCTGAATTTATCTATAATCTCATATTATGGGCTTTGTAATAAAGATTCAATATACCAAGTACCTATGTGCATCTCCCAGAAATATTTTTATGGATAAATTTATATACATACCTACATATGCTTATCATATGTAAAGAAATTTTATTGGTTCAAGAAATCATAAAACCTATATAATACTACCTTTTTATTCTTTGGTTGAACTTGCACTCACCTCTGCACTCTTCATAGCTTTAAGAATATTCCCCACTGTATCGGTAAAGGTGTTAACCAGGATTCTCCCCAACTTCTTGTACAAGGAACCCAAACATACCACAGCAGCACTGAAACAACATTTAAATTAGAAATCAGTCACGAGGGAAAAAAAAAGGAAAAAAAAATCTTAGACTATTAAAGGCGACTATTTAATTTTACCTTTAAAGGATAAAATTGCCCAGAATCGACTCCACAGTTAAATCCTAAGGCATAACACTTGCATGAGTATCAAATAATTATACTTTCAATAACAAGAATTTTAAAAAGATGTATCTTCAAATAATCTAAACCTCAGCCCAAAGATTCCATTCCCTCAAATTTTATAAAGTAATTTTTCATACAATTGACCCACATATATTATTAGATAATCGAAGATACTCTTAAAGATAAAAGATAAGTAAAATAGGAAATAATGTTCTTATCAAGTCTGAAGTCTGAAACCTGTATGGGAAGATATATCCTGTTATAAGCTAAAAGATCAACAAAAATTTCTGTAAAATAACTACTGTGGAACCATACATGGCAAACTGCCTTCTCTAAAATAACAGATGAAAAAATGAACTGAATAATACACTGAAAAATTCTAAGCTGTTTTTTTCAGGAGCTCGGAAGAGTATTTTTCTATATTGTAGTTACTATTAATTTTTACTAATAAGAACTAACAAATTGAAAGAACACCCAAGATGTGGAGAATTTAAAATCTCTTTTTCTTAAACACTCAACTGCTAAGATTTTTTGTATGTATCTTTAAACACTTTTTTTTTAATAGTTGACATATATTAGCTTCAGGTGTACAACACAGTGATTCGACAATTATAAACATTACAAAATGCTCACTACAATAAATGCAGTCACTATCCGTCACCATACAAAACTATTACAATATTATGGACTATATTCCCTATGGTGTGCTTTTCATCCCCATGACTTATTTATTTTTATAACTGTAAGTTTGTACCTCTTAATCCCCTTCACCTATTCCACCTGTCCCCCCATTATCCCTTACTTCTGGCAACCACCAGTTTGTGTTCTATATTTACGAGTCTTCAACTGCTAAATTTTTAGTGAGAGTTTTGATTCCCAAATCAAGACTTCAAATATGCCTAAAATATTTTTTAGAACAGTCAGTGGAAAAATGTTAGATGTTTTTTAAAAGTTAGATTTAAAAAAATGAGTGAAATAATTTGTATTCAGTTTGGGTACAAGTAGTTTGGGTTCTTTAGAGAAATGATACCACAAGGAAGCACTATTTTATGTTCAATTTTAATATTTAACTTACAGTTTGGTGGGAAGATAACTTGGAGAATCATCTTTGCTACGAATAAGATCATTACATTTATCGATTGTCTCATAAACAGAGAACGTGTCTCCAATACTATAAAGAATTCCCAGATTTTTAGCCAGCAGTTTGCGGGTAGGAGGCCCTGGAGAGCTGTTCAACAAAGATAGGAGCTGTTCTACCAGAGTCTTCTGTTTCTCCCTTACATCACTCTAGAAAGGAAGGTAACAAAAAGACAATTCAAAGTCAACATAATTACATGTAATCCTCTAATACGATTTTTCTTTCATATATTTAAGAATTAAAAACTCTAGAAAAATGCAAAATTATTTTGACAAAAAATTACAGATCAGTTGGTGATGTAGTCATCTATACCACACGAACAGGTAGTTCGTTGCCCTGAGGATATCTCTAAAAAATAATTTCTGGGTCAATATACACTGGAGTCTCTGTAAAGAAAGACAAGGGCTCTATTTCTTCTAAATCTTTTTCTTGTGAAAGGTAGAGCAAAGTCATATTCTAACTATTAAGCCTCTGCCATATGTATATGTACACGAGCAATGTATAATCGATCACTAAAGTTGACCTTGTCATGAATGATTATTTGTTTTACTTAGATCTTTTTCTAAGTTTAGTGCAATTTTCTTTTTGCAAACTTATGCATTTAATGCCAGTAATGTTACTCCATTTTACTTGTCTGCTCTCTGAAAAAGGAGTACAGAGTATCATTACAGCAGTAACGGTACTCAGGTGACCACTAAGGTCTAAGCTCCTACAATGAAGTATTTGTTAGTGTATGGATTTTTGCCTTATTAAATTCCAAATGTTTCCATGAGTAGTGTCTTTGCACCGCTTTTGCATTGCATATGATATTGTGAGAATATCCTCATTTTTAGTAGATGTATGCAGAAGTATTTAGGTGTAAAACCACCTCACATGGCTTGGTAAATCAGTCAAATGTGGCAAAACGTTAACAAATGCTGGATACAGGTGAAAATATGAGCGTGTCTTTTTTTCTGATACTTATTTCATAAGCTTAAAAGTGAATATGTTTACTAAAAGACTTCTCCAATTACATTCTCCTTAAAGAGCTCAAACTTTTTAAAACTCCCATTACAATATTTAGCAGTATCTTACACAAGGGCTTCATGCATATGAAGGTGAACAAGATAATGAAAATGAAATCTAATAAAATGTGGTTCATAGTAGTTTATATTTTTATACATATTTTAAGTAATATAAAAAATATTGGCTGACTTCTTCCTGCTTTTTGAAAGAACAAATTTCTTGTAATATTTCATTATAAACTCTCAATAATGTATACCATTTGAAAGCTAATTTATTCTGTGTAGAACTAGAAAAGCAAACCAAAGGAACTAAACATTATCCAGCATTTTAAAAAAACACACACAAAAACAGTTTTTGCAATTTTACCCACCCTGCTGGTTGCCAGCAAGAGCTTCTCCAAATATCTCAACCAATCAAAAATAAACTCTGCCCTCTGAACTTCACCTAGTTGATTATACGCTTCTTCATTCAGCAATAAGCTATGAGCTAATTCCATTCCTTGCAGAAAATTCTCCTAGCTGGTCACAATTCTTCTCATTAAACTTCAGTTGATATACCTAAGAAAAAAATCTGTAATAGAGGAAAAGAACATATTTTAAAAGGAGAGTAAAAAGGAAGGCAATCATAATACTGAATCTTCCACAGAAAACACAGAAGCATAATTAAAGTGACAATATTTTTTCTAATAGCTCTGGGGTGAAACTGGGAAATACCAATCCCAAACTCTTAACAATGACACAAAATCCACCTTTGACTCCTTTTTTAGAGAGTAGACAAAACAGATATTCAGGCATTATTCATACACAGATACAAAAACTTGCTAAACAGAAGAGAAATTTCATTAAAATCCTGAAAATTTTTAGTTTGGGCTATTCAAGTATTAGTTTTCCATTTTCTTTGTAGGATAAATACCCTTTCACTAAAATAAAATGAGTCATGAGTACAAATCAACAAATGACCAAATATCCAGACCTCCTACTAAATTTCTATCATATATCTCCCTGGGCATATATTCTGTCTTTTACCTAGCGATTTAAAAGGACTTATTCCTATTAGCATCTGTTCCCCTAGCTTAATATTCTGTGTAGCTTGAAGCTAGGAGTTTTAGGAAAAAGTCTCATCTCTATCAGAATAGTCTCCTTATTTCCGTGAACCTTGTGAAAGCAAAGTCCTATTATTGAAGGTACTTGGATGGATGGTGCCCAGGGATTGTAGCAATAAAGATCATATCTGCTATGACCCAGATCCAAAGTAGCCTTCACTCCTGTTGTAGCAAATTAAAAAAGATAGAGAAGATTTTGTTTGTTTGTTTGTTTTAATTCATGAGCATGTCCTGGGCATACACTTTCCAGAACATAAATAACATGTAAGTGTACACACACACACTTGTAAGATGACATTCGGATTACAGAATCTTTTATTTTTAGGAGCACGCTCAAATTTACAGCAGTAAAGCAGCGTGTCTGCAACTCATTTTTGAATAAGTAAATCAATTAGCCATAAAATATAGTAAAATGCTAACAGCTTTTTAAAAAAAAATTTTTTTTGAAAGCAAAACAGAGCACGAGTCGGGGAGGGGGAGGGGGGGAGAGGGGGAGAGAGGGAGAGACAGAGAGAAAGAGAGAGAGAGAGAGAGGCAGGCAGACAGATTCCAAAACAGGTTCCAGGCTCTGAGCTGTCATCACAGAGCCCAACATGGGGCTTGAACTCACAGACCATGAGATCATGACCTGAGCGGAAGTCATACACTTAACCGAATGAACCACCCAACGCCCCAAAATGTTAAACAGCTTTATGTAGATAGTGGGTATGTGAACAGTTATTTCACTATTCTTCATTTTTTTCTGTTTTTTTAAAAAGATCACAATAGAAAGTTGGAAGAATTAGTTAAGAAATGAAGAAACACACAAGCAGGATGCCTGGCTGGCTAAGTGGTAGAGCATGAGACTCTTAATGTTGGGGTCCTGAGTTCGAGTCACACTTTGAGGGCAGAGTTTACTTTAAATTTTTTTTTAAAGGGAAAAGTTTAAGAAAAAACACACAAACTGGTTTTTAAAAAATAATCATCAGGGCACTGGGTGGCTCAGTCAGTTCAGCGTCTGACTTCGACTCAGGTCATGGTCTCACGGTTCGTGAGTTCGAGCCCCTTGATAGGCTCTCTGTGACTAGCACAAAGCCTGCTTTGGATACTCTGTCTCCCTCTCTCTCTGCTTCTCCCCTGCTCACACACACACTCTCTCTCTCTCAAAAATAAATAAACACTAAAAAAAAAAAAATCATCACTACTACTTAAAGGAAAGACAATTATCATCAAGAACACTAAATAGGGAAGGCACCTGTTCAATAATGTATCAAAAATAAATTTGATGTATTATATAAAGCTCCCAGCTAAATAGAAACAGATAATTAGAATTGCATGGAAATACAGTCAGAATGCTACAGGTAATTAAACTAAGAGATATTAATACATAGCTAATATTCCCCCAAATAAATCTCAATCTTTTATAGAGAAGCCAAAGATGTATTAGAGAGAAGTAAAGATGTATTAGAAAATCAGATGGGAGACATGGGGAAGGCTTTTCTTTCCTTTATTCATTTTTTACTCCCAGAGAGTTTACTGATATAAAATTATCTATAGTTTCAGATCATCAAGATTATTATAAACTTGAAAAAAGCCCCCTTAAGAGACAGTAGTTACAAACTGGTACCCTGTTGGCCAAATTTAGCTTGTAACTTATCGGTGGAAAAAATGACTTACTAACATTTAAATGTAAGATTCTACACAAAAACCTGGGTCCCTATCCCCATACAGCAACAAATGGCTGAATTTAAGAGAGGGACTCTCCAGCAGGCCACAGCTGCCACACTGACTTACATTACTTGCCGACTTCTTCAGGTTTTTTTTTTAATATTTTTTTTTAACGTTTATTTATTTTTGAGAGAGACAGAGACAGAACGTGAGTGGGTTAGGGGGCAGAGAGAGAGGGACACAGAATCCGATACAGGCTCCAGGCTCTGAGATGTCAGCACAGAGCCTGATGCGGGGCTCAAACTCACAAACTGTGAGATATGACCTGAGCTGAAGTCGGACGCTCAATCAACTGAGCCACCCAGGTGCCCCCAGGTATGTTAAGTTTTTAACTCCTACTCTTTATCTTGCTTGTGTCCCTCTGGTTTGGGCTAATATTCTAGATTCTGACTATGATGCTGCCCCAGAGCCCAAAAGACAGCTTTTACCAATCCATACCCACCAACCCAGGGTGCTGCTTTAGCCATCTCGGTTGTCCCCTCCCAGTGGGTCCTGCCTGCCTACTGGATACCACCCATAACCTGTACTGACAGTCCTCAAAAAAAAGGAAAAAAAAAGTAAATATTAGGTTATTTTTGGAAATGTCAATTTTAAAGAACAAGAACAATATAAACAATGGTGCTAACAAATTCACTTTTACAGAGACATGAAGTTTTAGATTCTTGCCTTAAAAACCCTCCTTGGGGAGCCTGGGTGGCTTAGCTGGTTAAGTGTCTGACTTTGGCTCAGGTTAGGATGTCGTGGTTCATGGGTTCAAGCTCCGCATCAGGCTACCTGCTGTCAGCAAGGAGCCTGCTTTGGATCCTCTATCCCCCCTCTCTATCTGCCCCTCCCCTGTGCTCTCTCTCAAAAATAAATAAACTTAATAAAAAAAATTTTTTAACCCTCCTTAAATTATCGAAGCCACCTGACCAAAATACACACAAATAATTATAAAGTTAATAAATACTAGAGAAACAATTTCTGGAAGAAAACTTCTAAGTATACAGAAGATGAAAGGCAAGTTTGCATTCAATATCTATGATTGCATGAGGAAAAAATATTACCTCAATATCATAGAGAAAATTTCTTATAACCACCACGGCAAGTCAAAATTCTATCTTAAGAATCAAATTACCCTTTTTAGAGGTCATTAGGACTGCTGAAGAGACTTTTTTTTCCTTAGGCAGCAGTAATATTGTGGTGTAAAATGATCTATCAAGAAGCAAAATAGCTAACACAATGCAATAATAAATAATTCAGTAAAAAGCTTGAGACCATAAGCAGGGCACAGAGTTATCTCCAATGTCTTCAATACATTCCTCTCATAAGTTACTCCTAAAAGTAGAAAATTCATCCAAGTAATCCCACATCTAAACACCAAAGTCTAAAATGCACCTGTGATCTCCACATATGCACTATCAATGGGATAAGCAAATGCTTTCTGCAAATAACAGATGTTCCTATTACTACCTGAAGTTTCACTTTAGGTAGACGAATACAAATGCAGTCAATCTACTACAAGTTTTAATATAATCACACCCTAGAACTGTATGTATGTGGAGTCTGCTTATTTTTCTAATTTTCCCTTATTTCCCATTTTTCTGTTTCTGTTGCAATCACAAAGTAATTAGTTTATTAAAAGTGAACATATATTACAATATATTTTTCAAACAACAATTATGCTACTTAAAAAAAATTCGTAAAACTACAGCTCCCACAGTAATGCTTGCTATTATTTTTGACAGAAGCTAACATTTATTGGCAACTTACTATAAGTGCTTTACATTTTCTTGAATAATTCACAGACTGTTCATGAGGCAGCTAGCTATTTTTAGATGAGGAAACTGAGGCACAGAGAAACTAAGCAGCTTCCTAAGGTCACAATGAACCTGGACATACACATGAGCAATCTGACTCTATATACATGTGCTTTAACCACTACATACTATCCTGCTACTCAAGCATTCAATCAAGCCCCTCAGATGCCTTCAAATCAAATTCTTAAAAAGCTTAGAACTTGTAGACAATTTGTGGATAGCATGGAATAAAAGACCATCATACTGTTTCCTAAAAATTGAGCACCAAATTCCTTACTTTAATAAGTTTGAGAATCTAGGAATAAAAGTTACCCAAACGATTTCTCAGGATATCTAATAAGATTAGTGTGTACTATTAATCTCAATGAATAAAATGCAGCCTAAAGTATTAATCAAAATACACCACAATGGTAATTTCCAGACCTAAGTAAGCTGTCTCATGGAGAAACAGTAACATGTACCTGTTATGGCCACTTACTCTGTATTTTAAAAATATACACATGAATATTACTTTACCGTCAAATATTATATATGCTAACATAAAACCAATAGTTGAACTAAGCTTACAAATGCCCTTCAATGCTTTTTAGACCATACATTTCTCTGAGGCACTGTTTACTTCCTTTGTGATAACTGTTTGTATTTTATGTATGCCAGATACTCCCAGTGACTCAGTCATAATTTTCATCCGTCAAGTCTATACTGAGAAAAGCAGGCACTGTGTACTAGACCTAAGGCCCTAAGGTACAGTCCTACCATTCTAAGGCACTGTGTCTCTCCAAGTGGGAAAACCCCAGCAGAGTGCCAACAGAATTGTATTGGAGGATAAAATTTTACTTAACCATTTCCTCCGATATTAACACATCATTTTATACTAAAATAAATATGCATTCAATATGCACTAGAAGGCAAAATTAATAGTGTTTCAAGATAAAACATGAAACTTCAGAGAAATTCTAAGCATGACAAACCTTTCTAGGCTTCTTTTAAAAAAAAGTCACTCCTTTCTACTGGGAAGAATACTAGTTTAATGGAAAAGTTTAAGAACAACTAAGCTATTAACTGAATTATACGAACTGCCATTTTTATAGGTCAAGAAATGGCTGAATATCAGCAAATTCATATGATTCGATTTTTAAAAAATTTTTCTTAATGTTTATTTATTTTTGACAGACAGAGAGAGCATGAGCAGAGGAGGGGCAGAGAGAGAGGGAGACACAGAATCTGAAGCAGGCTCCAGGCCCCGAGCTCTCAGTACAGAGCCCGACACAGGGCTCGAACTCACAGACCAGGAGATCATGACCTGAGCCGAAGTCGGATGCTCAACTGACTGAGCCACCCAGGCACCCCCATATGATTCGATTTAAATAACATATTCAGTCTTCAAAGATTTGACTTAGTGTAGGAAAGTCTAATGTCTATAATCTGTCTAGTGTTCTCAAGCCAATGACTTTATTGCTCTAGAGTAATACATATGTATAAATATTGTTAACTGCTGACAGAAAGAGAAACCACAGGAGGCCAAATCTCCAAGGCCCCGGTTTGCTAGAGTAACTTACTCCAAAGCCATCTCCAAGAGAAGTTAATAGTCTTATCATGAAGGGCTAATTTTCCATCTGAAAATGAGTTAATGTCAAATTTACACAGGCAAAAAAGTTTAAGCACCTTCAACAATTTTAAGGATAACACAAAACAGAACAAAACATGTAGCATTAACATGATTTTCTCTATCTAAGGTTTAAAGATCTGTTTTGGTAGGTATGGGAACATATTTAAAATTATGGTTAAAATTTACAGGGAAAAAGAATCTTCTTAATCTTTTTGGTCATTTTGTTTCTTAAAAAGATTCATTATATCATTTTGAAAAGGGAAAAGTGGAAAGATCACAAATAGTCAGAGACAACAACAAACAAAATAAGATACATCTGTTGGGTTTGCTAGTTTTTTTTTCCCCCAGAGAATGAAGACCAATTTACAAAACGAACAAGCCACTACACAGTAAATGAAACCAATTCCAGAATGTATCAGGCCTTAAGTTTTGAAATATATCATACTTCACTTTCAGTTACTGTCCTTCCTTCAATTTTCACTTCTCCAAAAGATACCACAACAGCTTCAACACAGCCTCCAGTCTTTAGTTTCTCAGTTTTGTCCAAAAAGCATAAAGTAAGACAAAAAAACCCTCCAGGATCTCCCACAATTTAGGAAACATACATAAATCTTAAAATCCAAACTTTTCCAAAAAACACAAAGCAAAACAGTAATTAGCATTACTCTAGAAAGAAGGTGGCTCATTCTATTCTGACCTAAATTAAGATTCTCTTTGACCTGTGATTCTGGCTTTGCAAAATTATAGGTTACAAAATAGCAACTCACAAGTTACAGAGCATGCTTATAATGTTGCCAGAGGGAGGCTGGTAAAGAAAAATGGAGGTCTTTTTGTAATCCTACTTTAAATATCTCTAGGCATAGTCCTAAAGTTAGTTTGCTGACACAATGAACCACTGCACTTCACTGGTTTTAGGCTAAAATGGATACTGAAGAAAATCTTTTGTAATTTTAGAGTTCTTTAATACAGTTTTATCTTCATTATTTTTAAATCTTGTATTTATTCCATCTTTGAATCTAAAATACCTTGCTTCTTTCTAAATAAACTCAGCATTTTAAAATTCAGCTTAAAACAAAAATCACTTCCAGACTTCAAGCTGCATTACAAAGATGTAATCATCAAGACAGTATGGTACTGGCACAAAGACGGATACTCAGATTAATGGAACAGAATATGGACCCACTGACGTATGGCCAACTAATCTTTGACAAAGCAGGAAAGAATATCCAATGGAATAAAGACAGTCTCTTCAGCGAGTGATGCTGGGAAACTGGAAAACAACATGCAGAAAAATGAACCTGGACCATTTCTTGCACCATACACAAAAATAAACTCAAAATGGATGAAAGACCTAAATGTAAGAAGCCATCACAATCCTCGAGGAGAAGGCAGGCAAAAACCTCTTTGACCTTGGTAGCAACAACTTCTTACTCAACATGTCTCCAGAGGCAAGGGAAACAAAAGCAAAAATGAACTATTGGGACCTCATCAAAATAAAAAGCTTCTGCACAGCAAAGGAAACAATCAGCAAAACTAAAAGGCAACCAATGAAATGGGAAAAGATATTTGCAAACAACACATCAGATAAAGGGTTAGTATCCAAAATCTATAAAGAATTTATCAAACTCAACACCCAAAAAACAAATAATCCAGGGAAGAAATGGGCAAAAGACAAGAATAGATACTTCAACAAAGAAGACATCCAGATGGTCAACAGACACATAAAAAATGCTCAACATCACTCATTATCCGGGAAATACAAATCAAAACCACAATGAGATACCACCTCACACCTGTCAGAATGGCTAACATTAACAACTCAGGCAACAACAGATGTTGGTGAGGATGCAGAGAAAGAGGATCTCTTTTGCATTGTTGGTGGGAATGCAAACTGGTGCAGCCACTCTGGAAAACAGTATGGAGGTTCTTCAAAAAATTGAAAATAGAACTACCCTATAACCCAGCAAGTGCACTACTAGGTATTTATCCAAGGGATACAGGTATGCTGTTTCAAAGGGGCACACGCACCCCAATGTTTATAGCAGCACTATCAACAACAGCCAAGGTATGGAATGAGCCCAAGTGTCCATCGATGGATGAATGGATAAAGAAGATGTGGTATATATATACTATGGAGTATTACTCGGCAATCAAAAAGAATAAAATGTTTCCATTTGCAACTACATGGATCAAACTAGAGAGTATTACGCTAAGTGGAATTAGTCAGAGAAAGACAAATATCATATGATTTCATTCATATGAGGACTTTAAGACACAGAACAGATGAACACAAGTGAAGGGAAGCAAAAATAATATAACAGGGAGGGGGACAAAACATAAGAGACTCTTAAATATGAGTATGGGCTAAATGGGTAAGGGACATTAAAGAGTCTATTCCTGAAATCATGGTTGCACTATATGCTAACTAACTTGGATGTAAATTAAAAAAAAAAAATACGGTATTTTTTTAAAAAAGTATTTCTCCTTTAAAGAAATAAAAACTGGACCTCTTTCAAAAAAAAATCACTTCCTTAGGAAACCTTTAATGATTAATTCTCCTATTCTTTTACTGCTTCCTCTCAGTATAGCACTTTTTCCATTATATTTATGGTTCTTAAAATATATTTGGCTTCTGCAGCTATCACTTAGATGGCAAGAGTCTTCTGGTGTTTTTCCAAATCATGATCCAAAAATCTTAACCATAATTACTAGATCCGTAGCATTATGGATAAAGTTCTCTATCTCCAAATTTTTAGAGATTTCAAAACTTTTTAATTGAAATTCTTAATAACCAATAAATAAACTAAATTTCTGTTATAGATTACTAACTTTTAAAATTCACAATACTACTTGTTAGCATCATCTTGGTACTGTCACAAATGAGGAGGACACATGTATAAGCCTGCTGTTGTAGTTCCTGGCTATGTCTTTCATCTTCCTAAGAGACTCCCAAATCACAAAATGACAATGATAGCTATTACTCATTGAGCTAGCAACTTTTTAAGTGCTTAATTTACACCATCTCTAATCACCACAAGGAAGAAAGCAAGGAAGGTATAATTGGTCCCCATTTTATGGATAAAGAAATTATTAAGATGTCAGTAAATAGTAGAACTGAGAGAATAAACCCAGGTCTGTTTGGCAACAAAGCTCATTCTCTTTCCTCAATGCCAGGAAGCCTTTCCACGGGGGGGGGGGGGGGGGGGCGGGGAGGAAAAACCGTGTTTTTACACGAAGATGTAAGAAAGAAAATGTGCAGAACAAATGGCAGGGGGACGGGACAAGATCATTACTTTACATTTGGACTCCTCCACCTATTTCCCCCTACATCTTTCAGTAAATCACAAAATCAGTTTCATCTCCTACTTCCTCCAAGGATAAGGAGTCCAAACAATTAAAAAAGGGAGTGTTGGGAAAATAGCAAGGGGGGGATATAGGAGGAGATAGGTAAATTGTTAAAATTAAAGGCAACTAAGCATGTCAGAATAGCAGACCTATAATAATGCAGACTCGTGGTTCATGACTCTAACTGCTTTAAAGAAAATACCAAACCTGGGAGCCTGGGTCGCTCAGTCAGTAAAGCATCTGACTCTTGATTTCAGCTCAGATCATGATCTCACGGCTGGTGAGTTTGAGCCCCACTTCAGGCTCTGTGCTGACAGTGCAGGGCCTGCTTGGGATCCTCTCTCTCCCCATCTCTCTCTGCCTCTCCCGTGATTATGTTCTTTCTCAAAAATAAATAAATACACTTAACAAAACAAAACAAAACCCAAGCCTAAAACAAATGAATCAGAATCTCTAAAGGCTGGGGTGCTGTAATAAATGGATTTTTCATTTAACTGCCACCATAAAATATCTACTAGCACTACTAATTTACAGATAAGAATACTGAGGCTAGATTACAATAAGGAGGATTTTATTTTATTTTATTAATTTTTCTTAAGGTTTATTCAAGTTTGAGAGACATGGACAGAATGTAAGCAGGGGAAGGGCAGAGAGGGAGACACAGAATCTGAAGCAGGCTCCAGGCTCCAGCACAGAGCCCGACTTGCGGCTCAAATCCACGACTGTGAGATCATGACCTGGGCTGAAGGTGGATGCTCAACCAACTGAGCCCAGTCAAGATGGCTCAGTCAAGATCATGTGACTCTTGATCTTGGGGTCATGAGTTCGAGCCCCATGTTGGGGCAATATTTACTTTAAAAAAATTATAATTATGAAAACTACAAGTATAGAAGCTTACATATTAAGAGAGGGTCCAAGAGGTAAAGCAATGTTTCCTAAAGTGTTCTGCAGAACAGTAACGCCAAAGGATGAGGCTAAGTGTCTGGGGGCGGGGAGGGGGGGTCCAAAAACCAAATTCTTTTGGGAAATGCCACATTGGCACTTTTCTTTCCGACAGAGAGTCTCCATAGGTGTAATATGGTAATATGTACTATATACTGCCAGGAGGGCATACATACATAGCATTTGATATTTTAATTACAGACCTCTCCCCAGACTACCTCTTTCTCTTTTTTTTTTGGCCCCAGCTGGGAATGTTGTGAAACTAGTATTCTATAGAACACAATCTTTGAAACACTAATCATTAAATACTATAAAGCAAGAAATTTAAATATTCCTTTGTGTTCATACTATGATAGGATTTTTATTAGAAAACTATATAACAAGTCAATGTCACACCTACTTAAAAGTGGCCATTTCTTTTTTTTTTTTTTTTAATGTTTACGTATTTATTTTGAGAGAGAAAAAGAGAGAGTGCTAGCTGGGTGGTGGCAGGAAAAGAGGGAGAGAGAGAATCCCAAGCAAGCTTGAGCTGTCAGCACAGAGCAGGATGCAGGACTCTACCTCACGAACTGCGAGATATGAGCTGAGCCAAAATCAAGTCGGACGCTTAACTGACTAAGCCACCCAGGCAACCCAAGTGGCCATATCTGATTAATATTTTGAAGTATCTAACATTACATATCCTAAATATAAATAGACTCTTCTCTTATCTACTTCCGGATTATGAATAAAGGGAGAAAAGATACTTTTAATTAACCTAGTATATTAATTCACATAAAAATGTATGTTACTCATATTTATAATTAAGTTTCACATCACACTCCTTCCAAGCTGAAGATGGTTTGCTGCACCATGAATTTTTTTTTTTTTTTTTGGAATTCTGAATATAAATTCTCATAAAAACTTAATCCATGTTTCTTGCCATATCACAAAAGGCTAACTTGTAACATGCCCATTCACAGCACTATCTTATTTTAATATATAATGAAAATACATCAAGCATAGCAAGATTCCAAGAGTGTTTCCTGCAAACTGGCTAGGAATGAGGAGAATGCTGCTATTGCTCATACTACAAGCCAACAAGAATGGCAGATACATGCAGCTCCAGGAACCAATGGAGAACACATCCTATGAGATAGAGAAGTTAGGATGACAGAGGAAAGACACAGGAGTTACAGGGAATGTATAAACTGGCATAAGGGGTGCCACAAGTGGGGATGAGGCATACTTTGCTTTCCTCCTCTATTTTTCTGAAGTGCTGCAGATTACTAGTGTTCGGGATGAGAACAACGACAGAAACTGAATTCAGTGAGGGAGATTGCCAATGGGGGCCTTACTGAAGAAGTACTGCTGGCTCTGGCAACTCTGCCTCCAGATTACAAAAGAGAAACCCGTAAAGGATAAAGGAAGTATTGTGGGGGAGGGAGGGGGGAACTGAGCAGGAGAGACCAACTCTAAGACAGTGAATGGAAAAGGAACTAACATTTTTTGACAATTTACTTACTAGAAACTTTTAATCCTCATAACACTGAAACTTAGATATTATTACCCTCATTTTACAGATGGTGGTAACAAGAAATGTGTCCAAGGTCAAGACGTCATTTAAGTGGAATAAGATAATGCTTACACCTGTCTGATTTCAGTGTCCATGTTCCTTCAACTACTTCATACAGCCGCTGCATAAAGTCTCTCTAATCGCTGACAGTTACTGCCATACCAACTCAAGCATCTAATCATTACAACTTTGTTGCTCTTTTTTATCACTTCGTTCTCCTCTTACGTCTTTAGTACTTTGAGGCTTTATGTTAAAGTGTGAGGTCTTCTAGAGACATCAACTTTAAAAGGGCTCTTTTCTCATCTAGATGTAAATCAAGAAGTACCAACAGTGTTAGTTTAGTCTTTGGATATTCTTGACAATTTTTATCACTCTGTTCCACAGACCAACTCTTCCATCTCCCGCTGGGAAGACAGATTCCATTCTGGACACTGAGGAGTGACACATGGTAGATTTTAAGGTACAAAACTTATTCTTATCTCCCACCTCACTCATCTGAAAATAACTATCTAAACAATCCCACTACATGGTACCTCACTGAGACTCCAGTAACAAGAAAACATAGTTTTGTGTGTATGTGTGTGTGTTTAAAGGATATACAGTAAATAATTGTTTCAAAGATCATGAACTTTACTGACCAAAGTCTCTTGGTCCCTCACAGCTTATTCATTTCAGTTTAGACATGACTTATCTGGATTCTAGCTAGGCTGGAATAGAGCACCATATTAAAAGTAAAGAAGCAAAGTCATTGAGACCAGGAAGAAGTCAAAACAGACTGCTAACAGTGATGGAAGTGACCAAAATACTATTTGATAAAGTATAGACATTTTAAAAAGCAGGGCAACATGAGACTACTAAGTACAAGAGCAAAGTGTGTGCAAGATGCCATTCATTATTTCTCTAGCTCAGTTGAGGCCAGGAATCCTTGACCAATTTTCCAAATAACGCTATCCTTGTATTTGCTGCTCATGCAATCCATCACCTAGGACTTCTTGGGTTTAGCCATTAGACCCTGCCTGCCTTAGAGTCCCCTGTTTCCCCTCTGCAAACTGTTTGTGGCTCTCACATCAAAGTTAGCATTCACAGAATCACCCTTAATCCACACTATGGTCTGATATCTTGGCTTTTCCTCATGGCTCCCCACTTCTAATTCACAACATAGCTTATAGAATACCCAGCCTAGAATTTAGCTACATTTCAGAACTTCTTGGAGCCTTACTGGAGGGATTTTATTGGCAGACACTGCTTCTTACCCCATGCCAGATGCTCAGCTAAGCTCTTAACTTTACAAGTACATCTCCCTGGAACAACTCCATTATTACTCTGCCTTCTGACTGCTATCCTCATGGCCCAACCTAAGTAACAGAGTGAACATACTATTACCTCTAACTCCCCAAGACAGTCTGGGGCAGCACTCCATCAATCAAACTCACTGATATTTGTGCAGCAAAAGATAAAACACAAGGTGGGATTAAATAATGACTGTATTTAATAATGTTAAATACAAAGTAATGTTATATTTTGCTGCCACATGAGTTAAGAAAAAAACTTTCCAGAGCCTTTAGACACTGGAATTAAGATTTTGTACATGTATTTCTTTCTTTTTTTTTTCTTTTCAGCTCTCCTCCTAAAATATTTCAAATAATTTTGTTTCTGCTGTTTCATAGGTAATCAACTTTCTGATAATTTTACTTAAATAAAAAATGTAGTGGAAAAGTGAGGAATATTTTGCATATATACACAAAAACATACATATATTCATCATATAGATACCTACAAACACAACAGAAAAGGATATAAATAGATGCTGTTGTATATTTACCCACAAAGAAGCATTATCTGGGCAGTAAGTACAACTATGTTACTGAAAAAGTACACACATAAAACATTTTATTTATTGAAATTAGAGCCATACTACAGTTTTAAGATTAGTGAAAGTGTATGCTCAGCTTCAAATATTTAGAATTATCACCCTGTAGAAGTTTTCCCTCCTCCCTGTCACATACGTGGCTCCAATTTCTGAGGCAGGTATCATAAACATAGGGCTTTAATAATGCTACCTTATGCTACTTTTCTAGAAATAATCCTTTTGTTACTATTTTTAAAAAAGAGGAGGGGACCCCTGGCTGGCTCAGTGGGTGGAGCATATGACTCTTGATCTTGGGATTTTAAATTTGAGCTCCACAAATTGAGATTACTTAAAAATAAAATCTTAAAAAAAAAAAAAAAAGCCCAAGCATTCATGACTCATGATAGATGATCCTAAAAAGCATTGTTTTGTTTTGAAATGCAGAGATCATTAAACTAGTTTTCCAGGATTTAGAATAAAAGAATTTTAGAATAGTAAGAGGCCTAAACAAATCCAGTTTAATCTTTATTCTATTCATAAGATAATTAAGAAACGCTCATAAAAGTTACAAATGGTCTCAATCCCCTTTCTGAAGTAAAGCGGGATGGAAAGCAGATACACTGCTTAAAATAAAAGCCCTTAAATTTTTTCCTTTGAGAATGTACTCATTATTTGCATAATTTTTAAAAATGTTAAGGTACTCTGGAGTATGTATTTCCTGTCATTAAAGGCAGATGCAATGATACGCAAAGAGAAAGGAAGAGAAAAGTGACCTAAGACCCACAAACTGTAGTGGAGGAGCTTAACCTAAATTCAGGTATCCTTTCAGGTCAGAAGTCTTTTCCTATATTATAGTTAACTATATAAAATAACTGCATTCTAAGACAAATCCAACCTCCCATACTTTTTTCCAAAGGTCACTGTTCCTATGTTATAAACCCTGCCTGCTTCCCCATTAAAGAAAAGAAAATCGATGGCATTAAAATGTGTCTTACATCTAAAATCACTTTGTCAAAGAAACGCTTTCTAAAACATTTAGAAAATGAAACAAGATAATTCTTCTCTCCCCACCCACCTAGTGCTCAGCTCTAAGTAGATTTCTGCTCTCCTTGCACTTTAACCTCGCTTATCTTCCCCCAAAGTCCTGAACAGAACTTGTGGGCACATCCCCCCCGCCCCCCTTCAGCGTCTCCTCCAGGCTGTGAGTTCCTGCAGGGTGCCAAGCCTACACATAAAAGATGCTGAATATTTGAATAAATGAACGTACATAAAAATAAGGTATAATTATGATCTTTAATGAAGGAGCTCCGATCACTGGACTCCTATTACAGGACTTGAAAGTTACGAAAATCATCTCAACAGCCAGAGGTACATTTATGGTCATTAGTCAGCACCGTAAAGTACTTAAGTTTCTAAACACTTTGTAATCACTTGAAATGACGTTTAGCGGGCCGAAGAGTACGGTAAGAAGAAACGTCTCCTCACACGATACAAATGCTACCCCAGCAAAGACAGTCTTTCCTCGCGAGAAGGACTGGAAAAAGTTCTCGCGTAGAAGGGGATACCTCTTGACTACGCTTCTTGAGGGTGAGGCGCGGGTGCTCGGAGGACCTCGCCCAAAGCCCGGCTTGGGGCCCCGCTGCTGACCGACCTGGGGCGCAGCAGGCGCGCCACTTGGGCGGGTCCGGCCCGGCGGGCTCCGACCTTCCGACCTTCCCGGCACGCCCGGAGTCTCGGGCTCCCGCCGGCTGGCAGAGTCCACGCCTACCTGTTGTGCTCGGATAAAACCAGACTTTCCCAGAGCCGGGGGAGAGGACGGACCGCACTGGCCATTCAGCCGTCCTGGCGCCCCACTCCAGTCCCTCCTCGGCGGGCTCCGGCCCCGTCAACCACGACACCGAATCCCCCCACCCATGCCCACGCCCAGGGTCCCGGCTTCCGTCACCACTTGGCAGCCGCGACCACCCCGGGGACCCCCAAGCCTCTCAACTCCCAGTGCAGGCCCGGGTGTGATATCCCTCCCAGTGGGCAGGCAGCCCGGGCACCGCCCCCTCGCGCCCGCAGAGCCTCCACTCGCAGAATCCCGGACAGCTCACCTTCGGGGTTCCCCCACGACTCAGCGCCCGTCCCAGTCCAGCCACGTTACCGGCTCCACAGCGCAGCAGGACAGCGCCGGGACTTGCCGGCGGCGGCGACTGCGAGACAGTGCGGCGGGACGGGCGCGCGCGGGGCGGAGCCGGAAAGCTCGGATCCGCGAGCGCGGCCGGAGCCAGCGATTGGGAGCGCGCCCTGCGCCGCGCCGCTGATCCTAGGCCCCATCAGCCGACTGCCGAGCCATCGAACGCCCACTTTGGCAAGCGTGACTGCTCCACCGCCGAAAGAGCGATGGGGAGGCGGGGTGGGTGCTGCCCAAGTTGAGGCCAGGGCAGTAGCTTTGCAGTCGGGAGATTTGGGCCACAAGTATTTTTGTCTGTTGTTATCGCCAGCCAGAATCCCTAAGGGCGGCACTGGGGCATCTGAAGGCTAAGACACAACTGGAGCCTGCAGAAATTCAGGAAGGGGAGTACTGTGGGTGTGGATGGTGTTGTGTTAGACATGGAAGAGACCTTACGGAGCCTTGTAGTCCTACTCCTGCTTTTATAGCCTGAGACTCTGGGGCCTGACAAAGCGTCTTACTCAAGGTCACAACCCGAGTCAGTGGCGGAATTGGGACTGACAGCCACTTGGCTCCAAGTCAAGTGCGGTTTTTCCAGTATACTCAGCGTTTTGAATAGAATTTTCAGTTTTTATTTTGAAACAAGTCTCAAGCTTACAATAATGTTGCAAGTATGGGACAAAGAATATTTTGTCCTGAACCATTTGGGATTTAAGTTGCTGACATGATGCTAAATACTAAATGCTTCAGTGTGTATGTCTTATTAATAAGCACCCTCAACTACACAATCACAATCTATCATAATCAAAACACTTATAGAATACATTGTTTGGCCAATTGTCCCAGTAATTTTCTTTACGGTAAAAGTATTCAGTTCAGAATCAAGCACTGTGTTTACTTGTCACGTATCTTTAGTTGCCTTCAATATGGAAAACTTCCTCAGTTTTTCCTTGACTTTCATGTCCTTGACACTTTTGAAGATTCCTGGCCAATGATCTTATACAATGGCTTTCACTTTGCATCTGTCTGATGTTTATTTATGATTAAAATCAGGGTAAATGTCTTTGACAGGACTGTCACAGAAGTAACACTCTGTTCTTCTCATTGTGTGGTCGGATGCTTGGTTCCTCACCCTGTTTTGAAAGCATAAGCAGAACTATAGTTGTATTAGTTGCATTATTAACTTAGCTGCGCATACTGTTTTGTTTCCTACTTATGTTTTATGTACCTCTTATCAATCATTAATTTTGGCTTTTCCACTCCTACTGCCTGTTTACCCACTGACTGTAGAAACCTAATGGGGACTCGACAATAACATTTGTCTTGAAATTATCTGAAATACCTGATCTTACCAGGTCTCAAATGGCGCCCATTGTCCAGAAGAATGCATATGTCCAGATTGTTTCAAGCTCCCCTCGCTTCAAGGTGTCAAGAAATCCTTCACCCTCCTCTCATGTATTCACCTGCTTCCGCAAACATATATAAACTGTCTCTAAGCTAAACAGGACACAGCAACATTGGGATTAATCCTCTGCCTTCTCCTTGGGCTGCTTTCTGATAGTAAAGCTTTCTTTGCTTCCAAACTGGTGTCTAGTGGCACCAGGCTGGCTCAGTTGGAAAAGCGTGGGACTCTTGATCTTGGGGTTGGAAGATTGAGCCCCATTTAATTTTAAATTAAAATTAAAATTAAAATTAAAATTAAATTAAAAAAAAAAAAAACTAGTGTCCAAGACATTGGCTTACTGCAAATCAGGTGCACACACAAATTTGAGTTTGGTAATGTTGCATCCTATCGAGCGGCATATTTTAATTAGTCACATTATTGATGTTTATTTTAATAAAGCAGTATCTTCCAGGTTTCTCCACTACAAAGTTATTTTTTTCCTCTTTGTAATTAATAAGTATTTGGGGGGGGAGATTCTTTGAAATTATATATTTTCGCATCAAAATTTTAATTTATTTTTATCACTATAGATTCAGAGTTTCCTATTAAATGGGTTATAAAATGTTTCTATCATTATTTATTTTGATGTTCAAATTGTCCCAAGTTTGGTCAGGGGGAGCCCCATTCATGCTGGCTTCTATGTCTTTGTGTGTTTTAAATTATTTTGCAATATTTTATTGTAAAATATTTTTAAAATGCAGAAAATTTCAAAGAGTTTTATATACCCATATACTCACCAACCATATTCGACATTAATATTTTACTATTCTGCATCTATTATTCTTTGAGCACTCCCTTATTTTCTGGCACAATAAGGTGTTCTAGGCTCTTTTTGCCCCAACCCTGGATGCAGCCATTTATCGAGGAGTCCTGGATCCTTTCAGTGGACAATCGTATTTAGAAGCACTAGGTGTGCTCACTGCTCTTGGGGTATCATTGCTCAGGCTGTCTTTATGGATGCAGCTAGGGAATGTTTATACATTCCTACAGTCCATCTATATATGTATCTATATATGTATACTCACACTCATTTATAGCTATATATCTTTGCCTAACAATATATTTTGAAAAACCATATGTTCACAGTAATACCTCCAATCCAGCATCACACAGTTTATTCCAGTTTTCTCTCACATTTGCAACTCCTTTCTCCTACAGAGAGAGACCTGGATCCTATTATCCTTGAGATATTTACTTGTTTAAATACCTCCTCTATATTTAAGCAATCACCCATAGCTGCCATCTCCCCCTTTGGAGGATGCTGCCCTTACCCCACTATGATTCTGAAACTCCTGAATTAGCCACTGCAAGCCCCCCTACTTTCTCTTTTCCTTACCCCTGCTCCTAAACCCTGTGCCAGTGCCCAGTCCATAAGCCCTCACCACTCCGCTCAGGCTCTACTCCTTGCCAAGCATTCCCCTAGGCATCCTCTTCCATTCACTTGATACATATAGACACACACACACACACACACACACACACACACACACTGGGTACTGGGTATTGTAAATTATCCTGAGAAAGTTACAAAACTATTATAGATCCTAAAGGAGAGAGTAATTACTATGAAGTCCAGTTAGGAGGCTCATGAAGGGTTTAAAGAAAAAGATGTCATTTAAAATGGGCTTTGGAATGCCTGGGTGGCTCAGTTGGTTAAGTGACCAACTCTTGATTTTGGCTCAGGTCATGATCTCATGGTTTGTGGGTTTAAGCCCCACATCAGGTTCTGTGCTGACAGTGTGGAAACTGATTGGGATTCTCTCTCTCTCCCTCTCTCTGCTCCTCTCCCAAATAAATAAACTTAAAAAAAATCTTTTTTAAATCTTTTTCAACATTACTCATTCTGAGAGACAGAGAGAGACAGAGTGTGAGTGGGGGAGGGGCAGAGAGTAAGGGAGACACAGAATCTGAAGCAGGCTCCAGGCTGAGTTGTCAGCACTGAGCCTGATGCAGGGCTGGAACTCACAGACTGAGAGATCATGACCTGAGTCAAAGTTGGGCACTTAACCAACTGAGCCACCCAGGTGTCCCTAAAAAAATTTTCCTTAATGGGCTTTGAAGGATGCATAAGAATGAATGAGTAAAATGTATGGAAAAAGTCCTGGAAAATAATTTGAGCCTAAAGCAGAGAAAGTAATTCATTTTAACTGAGTATGTGGTACAAAAATAACACTAGAATTTTTGAGCTGGAAGGGATATTATGTATCATTGAGTCCAACTACTAGTTTTACAGAGGATTAAAAGAAGATTCAGAATTTAGAGCTTCAATGATTAAGAGAATTAACTAGAGGGAAGAGTCAGTTTGGAAGGGTAAATAATGCATTTAATTGTAAACATGTCACATTTGAATAGAGCATTTAAGAAGAAACGTAGGACTACAGCTTTGAAGAGGGGTCAGAACCAGAGATCTAGTTCAGGACTTTTCCATATGGAGCTGACGGCTGACACAGTGAAAGAGAAAATAAAGAGAGAAAACAAGAAATCTAGAACGCTGAAAAACAAGTTTGTTTTTAATCAAATAGAAATGTGTTTCACCTTTCAACTTCTATTTTACTTTGTTCAATCTCATGTTGAGATTTTGAGTCACAATAAAGAGGAAGCTGTGTTATAATTAGCAGAAAGAACACAGCTTTGGAATTAGGTGTCTCGTGTTCAAATCCTAGTTCCACCACTTAGTAGGCATGACCTAGGGAAAACCACTTCACCTCTTTATATCTTTAAAGCTCAGTTTCCTCCCTTTATTTTTTTTTAACGTTTAGTTATTTTTGAGACAGAGAGAGACAGAGAGTGAACGGTGGAGGGGCAGAGAGAGAGGGAGACACAGAATCGGAAGCAGGCTCCAGGCTCTGAGCCATCAGCCCGGAGCCCGACGCGGGGCTCGAACTCACGGACCACGAGATTGTGACCTGAGCTGAAGTCAGACACTTAGCCGACTGAGCCACCCAGGCACCCCATCGGTTTCCTCCCTTTAAAATGAGAATAACGTCTCCTCTCTGAGGTGTGCTGAAGATTCAAGACACAATAGAAATAACTAGCATGCTGTCCATTGTCGAATGATAGCTAGCATTATCAGGCATTTACCTCATTTCTCTGTCCCAACTTATTCCAGCTTGTTAACTCAGTTGGTGTCACTGTCTGGCACAAAGAAGCCTCCCATCTGGTATTTGTTGAAGAAATTCAGAACTGTATATATTTTCTATTTTTTAATACTCATCACTATAATGCACTATATTATATCTTCTTGGCTTTTTATAAATGAATCACTTCAATAAATGATGCATTCTTATAAATAGAATTGTTGGTATTTAATGATGTATGGTGTAAAAATTATGAAGTAAATCAGTAGTTACCCATTTGCCTAGCTATGTGATATCTTGGTTTAATTTACTGTTCAAACACATCTGATACAAATGACTCTAGGTTCCAACCAGCATACATTTGGGAAATTAAAAATGATAGATTACCTAAGATTGCCTCTACCGGGGCACCTGGGTGGCTTAGTCGGTTAAGTGGCCAACTTCGGCTCAGGTCATGGTCTTACAGTTTGTGAGTATGAGTCCCAAATTAGGCTCTCTGCTGTCAGCATAGAGCCCACTTTGGATCCTCTCTTTCTCTCTCTCTCTCTCTCTCTCTCTCTCTCTCTCTCTCTCCTTCCCGTTCTTGTGCTCTTTCTCTCTCTCAAAAAAAAAAAAAAAAAAAAAAAAAGATGGCCTCTTCCCCTGAAATTATAAAATTCGATGATGTTCGTGTTAGAACAGCATATCTGAACAGTGGACTCCAGTGCACCCATGGAACTCTAGGGAACTGCTCTAAGCTGTACTCTTCAAGAGGTTAATAGGTATTCTTTTAAACAGGCATTCTTAAAAAAAAAAAAAAACATTTATTTTGAGAGACAGAGAGCATGAGCAAGGGAGGAGAGAGAGACAGAGAGAGAGAGAATCCCAAGCTGGCTCCATGCTATCAGTGCAGAGCCTGATGAGGGGCTTGATCCCATGAATCACGAGATCAAGACCTCATGAGCCAAAACCAAGAGCCAGACATTCAACTGACTGAGCCACCCAGGCGTTCCTAAAGACACATTCTTAAGTATATTTAAGAAAAATTATATGTTAATATAGCCATCTCCTAGAGAGACATCATATATATTACTATGCTGCATTTCATGTAATGTTTCCCAAGCTTACTTGGCAATGGAATAGATTATATTTTTTTAATGAATGCATAATAGTATCTTTGAGAATTAGTGTTTCTTTGGTGCAGACTTTGGGAAATACAGCTCTGGAAATTTGTTATTAGTGATCCACTCAGTCATGTCAGGTTGCTCAGTGTTGATGAAACCAGGAAATGAGCAGACTGGAGTGTACATGTGGCAAGCTCATGTCACAAAACTCATGGGATGGGCGCAGCTTCCTCTCTGTCAATTTCAATATGCTCAGAAGCCTGAAACGACACTGATATTACACTCCAACAAAAGATCTGTGGGTTCTTTGTGATACAGCTTTCTATTTTTGGTCTATCAAGCATTATTTGTCAATGTAATGCTGAGCTTGCTGTAATCTGTGACAGCTTCTAGCACTAAATTTCCAATAAGAACTTTTGGCCGTAGGTGGGATTTTCTTCAGTAGGCAAACTACTACTATAAATATTCAGCCAAGAAGTGCTACTTACAACATACCGTAGACCTTGATCTATGATCACAAGTGAATAATAGTAAACCATCTAACCTTGAAAGAAGCAGTTAAACTCAGGACTAGTGCTTCTAAGCAGGAATATTGAGCAAATGTAGATTTGTAACTATGCATTCAATAATACTTTATACAAGAAACTACTGCAATTATGCTCATACTTGACTAGGACACCTAAAGTCCCTTCCAATTCCTCATTCTCTGATTAGATTAAGAAATACCGTGTTTTACATGTGCATACATTTTATGGTTTTGTTCCAATGTTGCTGCCATATAATTTTATAAGCAAGCCATTTAATCTCTTTGGGCATTAATTCCCCCCTCTGGAAAATGAGCATGTATATTAGAAAGTCTCTAAGATCTCTTCCAGTTTTAAAATTCAAATATTGTTATTTTTACAAAAACTCCTTCAAGGTAAATAGAATAGCTATTATTTGGAAGGAGTAGAAACCAAAGCCCAGAATAGTTAGGTAATTTGTCCATGTTTGGAACAAGATTCCAGAAGTAAGGTTTTATTTTATTTTAGTTTTTAAGTTTATTTATTTATTTTAAGAGAGAGCATACAAGCGTGAGAGGAAGGAGGGGCAGAGAGAGAGAGAGAAAGAGGAAGAAAGAGAGAATCCTAATCAGGCTCCATTCTGACAGCATGGGGGAAGACTCAGGGCTCGATCCCATTGTGAGATCATGACCTGAGCCAAAACTAAGAGTTGGACACTTAACCGAATGAGCCACCCAGGTGCCCCTAGAAATAAGATTTTAAAACTAGGCCTTCTGGGGCATCTGCGTGGCTCAGTTGGTTAAGTGTCCAACTCTTAATTTTGGCTCCAACTCCTTTTTTTTTTTTAATGTTTATTTATTCTTGAGAGACAGAGCATGAGTGAGGGAGGGACAGAAAGAGAGAGGGAGACAGGGAATCCGAAGCAGGCTCCAGGCTCCAAGCTGTCAGCACAGAGCCCAACACAGGGCTTGAACTCACAAACCACGAGATCATAACCTGCACTGACATCAGACTCTTAACTGACTGAGCCATTCAGGCGCCCCTTGGCTCCAACTCTTAATTTTGGCTCACAGTTTGTGCTTACAGCAGCATGGAACCTGCTTGGGATTTTCTCTCTCCCTTTCTCTCTGCCATTCCCCTGCTCAAGCTCTGGCGTTCTCTCTCTCTCTCTCTCAAAATAAATAAATAAACTTAATTAAATAAATGCCAGGCCTTCTGGATCTTTGATATCTTTTTCATATTATCACAGTACCATACATATTCAGAATTGTACAAAATTATCAAATTAACAGCACTTTTAAAAGTTTTTCTTTTACACATATGTAGTCATATTTATTTTAAAATATTATTATTAACATCGTTAAATATTAGCTTAAAAATATGACTTTTAAAACTCAAGGAAACAAAAACATAACCCCACTACCTCCACATGAGAGTCATTTTCATTTATTTGGTTTTCATTTATTTGGTTACTCACATGTCTAAGCAAAGCCATATCATATGGAACATCGAATTTGTATTCATAGTCATTTCATTACTAATGGCCATACAAATATCAGTTCCTGGTTATAACATTGCTAGCATTTAGTCACATGGACCTGAGAGGAGAGGGAAAAACTACCATCTCCTACTTGTAGGTAGGTGTAATTGGCAAGGAGTGAAGAGGGCCCAAAATGACTCTGTAGTTTGCTATTATACTCCTTTTCCCTCGTTTCTGGCTTTAGAATGATTTAGGATCTGGCTTTAGAATGATTAGAATCATTCTTCTGGTTTTCATAACATAAGGAAGGAGACTTCAGGAAGTCAAGGTTAACATGCTCTTACCTGGGTTGGGAGAGAGAATCCTGGAGATCTCTTCTGGCATATTCCTTTAATACAGTTTCACCTTGGAACATGGGGAGACTGACCCTGAAGGAATGAGCATCAGGACAGGAAGGTTTACTATGGTGAGGGGGAGGATTGGGCAGCAATAAACCTACAGTAGCCAGGGAAGGAAGGTTCTGGATGATGGGATCTAGAGCAGATTCCAGGAATAGGGGAGGAGGTGTCTGTGGGGAATCAATAAAAATGGGGCTGAGAGGAATTAGATGAGAGTTTTTGGTCAGCTTGTCAATTTTTCCCTGCCAGAAAGTTCCTGATGGGAACCACAGGAAGCACCATCATAAGCCAAATTAATCATGAAGTTAATCTATCAAGGTGAAGGAACAAAATTTAATGTCATTAGCAGCTTGGTTCTAAAAATGAGCCAAAACCCAAGGAATTGGATAGGTCAAGCCAGAGCTAGGACTGAAAGGAGGGCTATTATACTAAATATTACATAAACTATAGACTTCAGCTGCAAGCACTTTAGTCAAGTAAACTGTTTACCTATAGATATGTACCTTAAGAGAATTTAGTGCTTTAATTTTTTAAAGTTTATTTATTCATTTTGAGAGACAGAGAGAGGGAGCGAGAGAGAGAGAGAGAGAATGCGAGTACATGAGCTGGGGAGGTGCAGAGAAAGAGGGAGAATCCGAAGTAGGCTCTGCACTATCAGTGCAGAGCCGGACTCAGCACTTGAACTAACAAACTGTGAGATCATGACCTGAGCTGAAGTCAAGAGTCGGAGGCTTAATGGACTGAGCCACCCAGGGGTCCCTTAAGTCCTTTAATTTAGGGGGATTTCAGCCTATATAAATAGCATAGAAGGCATCCCACCAAACCTTATTCATAAATTAGAGACATATGAATGTAAGAACTCATGATGGATAATTATCTACTTAACAATGAAATATATTGGAATAATCATAAAAGATAACATGATAATATTAAGATCCAAAGAGTTGTTGTAAAATTCATAATCTAAGATTATTTGTGTAACTCATAAAATTGAACCTACCCAGTAAAAGGACAAAACTCCACCTGGTTGATTAACAGTATTCTTACTGAATTATCATATATGAGGAAAAACTACATACAATATTATAAAACATACTTATGAAAGTTCATATCAGTTACTGTGTTTATGAATACAGGTCTATTATTAACTTCTTTGGGACACCTTATTCTTTTTTTTTTTTTTTCAACGTTTATTTATTTTTGGGACAGAGAGAGACAGAGCATGAACGGGGGAGGGGCAGAGAGAGAGGGAGACACAGAATCGGAAACAGGCTCCAGGCTCTGAGCCATCAGCCCAGAGCCCGACGCGGGGCTCGAGCCCACGGACCGCGAGATCGTGACCTGGCTGAAGTCGGACGCTTAACCGACTGCGCCACCCAGGCGCCCCGGGACACCTTATTCTTGAAATAACTTCTAATAAAAATTAGTTTATATGTCAAACTTCTTGTTTAGCTATAAACTTAGAAGAGAGAACATTATCTAGATGCAAATATTTAACTGACCAGTATGAACAATACTCAAAATTAAATTAACCATATAATATGATTATGGTAATCAGTGGAGCCAGAGTCATAGATCAGGAAGAAAAAGAAAAATGTTAATAATATGGAATACAATTATATACTCTTGAACTCAATTTGCCAACCTACCGGCATTCACAGACCAGAGCACAAATCCATTTATAGACTATACTTGCTCATCTTAATAATATTTTATTGACTTACACATTTTCTCCTTTTGTCTGCTTCCTCTCCCTTACACTCCCTGAGATCAAAATAAAAAAACAATTTCTTATATATTTATGATAAAATATTAAGCCTTAAAAAAGCAAAAGCAAAATATAAAAGCCCTTTATAACTGAACCATGTTAAAATATGTGTGTGGTTATGAACAAAGATTATAAGGGAATAAATAAAAATTAGTGTATTTGAACAATGAGATTACAGGGCTTTTTATCTCTTCAATATTTGTAATTGCTTGTTTTGCTTTTACAAAAAAAGAAAGAAAGAAGGAAGGAAAGAAAAGCATTTTTTTAAAAATATTTTTTATTTATTTTTGAGAAAGAGACAGAGCACAAGCAGGGGAGGGGCAGAGACAGAGGGAGACAGAATCCGAAGCAGGCTCCAGGCTCCGAGCTGTCAGCACAGAGCCCAAATGCCGGACTCAAACTCAGGAACTGCAAGATCATGACCTGAGCCAAAGTCAGACAGACGCTTAACTGACTGTGCCACCAAAGTGCCCCAAGAAAAGCATTTTTGGAAAGTTTTCTCTTTGTAATTTCCTGTTGCTACTTTCCCCCCTTTGAAAAGGTACCTGACACATATTATGTGGTCAACATACATTAGATGGGTAAGTATACAAAATGGCAACTACAATTGCTGGCATATTTCCTTTAAGAGATGCCAAGTGATGGCACTGGATATGTTGAGGTAAGCATAAAATAAATCAGTATTTACTCAACCACCTGCTCAGGGGCTTCTAATTACCTATCCTTGAGGTTGTCATTTGTAGATTGTCCATATAATTTGTTGTCTACCAGGACACTTTTGAGAGTGAAAAGCATAGCTATTTATAAATACACTGGGTTCTTATACATGGCACCTAAAATACAAGCAAGCAAAGAAAAAGATAGATTGGACTTCATCAAAATTAAAAACCTTTGTTGTTCAAAGGACATTATCAAGGAAATAAGAAGACAACCCAGAAAATGGGGAAAAATATTTGCAAATCATTTACTGATTAATGTGTACTATCCAGAATATATAAAGAACTCTTACAATCAACAATAAAAAGACAACCCAACTAAAACGTGGAAAAATAATTTGAACGGGCATCTCTCCAAAGATGATATACAAAAGAGGAATCAGCACCTATAAATACACTCAAAATTGGTCATTAGGGAAATAAGGAAAACCAAAATGACATACCACTTCACAGGCACTAGGATGGCTATAAAAAAAAAAAAAAGAAAATAGCAGGTGTTGGTGAGAAAGTGGAGAGCCCTCATATATTGCTAGTGGGAATGTAAAATTGTGCAGCTGCTTTGGAAAACAGTTAGGCAGTTTCTCAAAAAGTTATAGTTACTGTATGATTCAGCAATTCCACACCTAGGTATACATTCAAGATGATTGAAAAAATATGTCCACACAAAAACTTGTACTTCAGTGTTTATAGCAGCATTACTCATAATAGCTAAGTAGAACAAGGCAAATGGCTATCCATTGGGTAAATGGATAAACAAAAATGTGGTATACCCATACAATGGAACATTATTTAGTCATAGAAAGGAATGAAGTTCTGATACATGCTGCAACATGGATGAACCTTGAAAACATTATGCTTAGTGAAAGACACCAGACATAATAGGTGAAATATTATGATTCCATTTATAAGAAATTTCAAGAATAGGCAAATCCATAGAGACTAAAAGTAGTTGGTGTTTGCCAAGGGTTTGTGGTAGAGTGAAATGGGGAGTGAATTTAATGGGTACAAAACATCTTTTTATTTTTATTTATTTTTATTTTTTTTCAACGTTTATTTATTTTTGGGACAGAGAGAGACAGAGCATGAACGGGAGAGGGTCAGAGAGAGAGGGAGACTCAGAATCGGAAACAGGCTCCAGGCTCTGAGCCATCAGCCCAGAGCCTGACGCGGGGCTCGAACTCACGGACCGCGAGATCGTGACCTGGCTGAAGTCGGACGCTTAACCGACTGCGCCACCCAGGCGCCCCAAAACATCTTTTTAAAATGAAGATATTCTGGGGGCCACCTGGCTGGCTCAGTCGGAAGAGCATGCGACTCTTGATCTAAGGTTGTGGGTTTGAACCCCATGTTGGATGTAGAGATTACTTAAATAGATAAACTTTTAAAAAAATTAAAATATTCTGGAATTAGATAGTGATGATATACAACTATTGCAATATGCAATATTGAACAATATTGTGAATATTCTAAAACCCATTGAATAGATACTTTAAAGTGGTGAGTTTTATAGCATGTGAATTACATATCAGTAATAGATACATACATAAACAAACAAACAAATAATCAGGCTAGGATAATGGGGTGAACTGGAATTGAATTATGCTCATTGCAGATCAGGCATTCAATGTATTTCCAATCCTGAAAGATAAATAAATACTTGGAAAAAGTTGGGGTTGGAGAAGATGCCTAAATGTTTTTTCCCCAAAACAAAATGTTTAAACTTGAAATCTAAAACTGTTTTAAAAAATATTTTTATTTTATTATTATTTTTTTAATGTTCATTTTTGAGAGAGAGAGAGAGAGGCAGATCACAAGTGGGGAGGGGCAGAGAGAGAGGGAGACACAGAATTTGGAGCAGGTTCCAGGCTCTGGGCTGTCAAAACAGAGCCCAACCAGGGGCTCGAACTCATGACCTGAGATCATGACCTGAGCCAAAGCCCGAAGCTTAACCGACTGAGCCAACCAGGTGTCCCTGAAATCTAAAACTTTAAAGGAGATGCTACACTAATAGTAAATAGTGCTTCTAGATCATCTCCATTTTGCTTCATCTCTCCTGGACAATATTGAGGCATAATTAGTGTTTTTGTTGTATTAACATCCCTTCCCTCTCTCCATTTCTTTTGCTTTATCTCTGACAAAATATTCAGCGAAAAATTAGCACTATAATTCCATTCTCATTTCTTCTCTCACCTCCCTGCAACTCTTGTGTACTTCCCAATGCCCTGTCCCTTCATTATGTGAGTCCCTCTAGCCACTTTTCTTTTATCTGCTCTCTTTCCCATACAACTTAGCTTGCTTATGCCCCTATTGATCCCACTTTATCTTCTAAAGTATCATCCTAATTGCTAATAAACTTTTCTGTACTGTTAACCTGTCCCTAACAATGTTGTGATTTCTTTGCCATAATGGAAACCCAACTTCCTCTGGACCACACAGCTCCTTTTAAGTGAAAGTGATTCCTATTTCAAGACCAGAAAATGGAGCTGACATTTCCCTGGCTGTATCAGGGTGTTCAGACTAGTTCTCCTATGCTCCTCCTGTGAAGTTCACATTCTTTTGAAACATTACTCTTTCCCCATACTCAACTCTGTCTTTTGCTGACCTTCACATTACACTCTCACAGTGATTAAAGATTTGGGCACAGGGTTAAGGGCATTTCTCTCTGTTCTGAGTTTTAACATTCTGGTTACCTTTATTGTCCAGACGAGGTAGTCATCCAATACACTACCTTTTAAATTCCTTGACACCTCCACTGCAACTACACATTCCCATGGTCTCATCCCAGATCTTTTTTGACTCATAATGGCTCTTCCTCAAAGGTCTCATGCTGTGACCAGTCTCTAATCCTTCCACATCTCCCTAACTCTCTTTGAACTTTCCCTGCTAATTTCTTTCCCTTCTAGTCTTCTCGACCTCTTCCCTCATCTAATCTGTTAACTCCTTGCTGATTTTATTATTATTATTTAATCTTTTCCGTGTGCTCTCTGGTTTATGAGGTCAGTTGTTTCAACTATTTTCCTACTTGCACTCCCAATTCCTTCCTCTCCATGACCATAATACACTGTATCTCTCCTGCCAATCCCTAAATGAGGGTCAACCCAACCATCTGCTTTTTCCAATCTGTTCTTGGACTGCCACAAGAGCTATATAACTCTGCTTTCTAGTTTGCTGCTAGGCTCAACTAGTTGGCTCACTTACCCAATTCCTAAAGTGGCTATGTCAAACACTCACTGCGGTTCTTCAGCCACTACCCCACACCATCTTCCTCTCTCCCAGATAATCAGCTTTATATTTTATAGCAGAAGTAGAGGGCATGATTAGAACTCCTCCACTCCACAGATTTTTCCTCTTACCTCAGAGGATATATGAAGTTTTCCAAAAACATCTTTCTACCTATGCTTTTGATATGGGATTTTGCTCCATAAGCCTCCCTTTTTTCCTTCAATTTCTCTTCCTACTTCCTCAAAAAACATGCTCAGATTTTCTGCATCTTAAAAAAAATCCCTTAATACTGTCTTCATACAAAACTATAGTTCTGATTTCTTTTATCCGTAACTTCCTTGAAAGAGTTGTCTATACTTTTATTTTCCAAATTCCTATTCAATCCTCCAGATATTTGGCTTACATAATTCCAAGGAATCTGTATTCAGTAATGTTCACTAACTTCCTAATTGTCAATTCCAACAGCTTTTTAAAAGTTCTTTCCTATTTGTCCTCACTTGTGGATTGGATATTGTTTACTACAACCTACTTGAATAGAACTTCTTCCTTCTCATGGATTCCATGATATTATACTCTTAATTTTTCTGCTTCCTTTCTTCGCACCCTTTGTTAGCCTCTTGGTGGCATCTTAATCTGCCTGTTACTTAATCTTAATCTGCCTGTTACTTAAATATACAGCTTATTACTATTTCTTGACATATTTTTTCTTTTTTCTTTCTTTCTTTTTTTTTTTTTTTAAGAGAGAGAGGGCACAATTGAGACAGAGTGAGACAGAGAATCCCACGAGGGCTAGAGAGAGCGAGAGAGAGAGAGAGAGAGAGAGAGAGAGAGAGAGAGAGAGAGGAAGCAGGGCTCACCCAAAGCGGGACTCGAATTCACAAACCATGAGATCATGACCTAAGCTGAAGTCAGATGCTTAACAGACTGAGCCACCCAGGTGCCCTCTTGACATCTTTTGTACACACTCTTAGACAATGTCCTACATTTCAGTGAATTTTTTTTAAGTTTATAGTTCAGTGGTTTAAGTATACTCAAATTTTATATTTGTTACCCAAAACTGTGTATGTAGCAAGTCTAACTAAATTCTTATTTAAAAGACTATGCCTTTTGGGGCACCTGGGTGGCTCAGTTGGTTAAGCATCTGACTCTTGATTTTGGCTCAGGTCATGATCTTGCCGAGTTCAAGCCCCACATTGCACTCTGTGCTGACAGCGTGGAGCCTGCTTGAGATTCTGTCTCCTGTCTCCCTCTCTTTCTGCCCCTCCCCTGTTTGCTCTCTCTCTCTCTCTCTCTCAAAAAATAAATAAACATTTAAAAGACTATGCCTTTTGAATTCTGAGCGTATCTAATGAAGAACTCCTAGGAGAACTAAAGTCCAATATTCTTTCTACTGATTACTATGTAATTCAGTTGTAAACTTAATGTTGTAATTTTAATGGTTAATGGTTGTAAACTTAATGGTTGTAAACTTAATGGTTAGGTATCTTGCAATACACGTTGCAAGATAACTTGCAACTTAATGGTTGTAAACTTAATGGTTGTAAACTTAATGGTTAGGTATCTTGCAATACACGTATCGGTATGCTTATGTCTACCACTGCTTTTCACATACTAAGTAGTATCTGGTTAATTAAATAATCTCAAATATTAATCAAACTGAGAATAGTGGCTCAGTATTAAAATACTTGCATAATTTCTTATTTCTAAATAAAGAGATCAAGAAAAAAAGAGGAGAAAATGTGGGAATTAATATGCCATTACTCAATTCCTACACATATATTAGGGTAAACGTAATGTGGGCTATATACTGGGTGGACTTTATTCTGGTTACATGATCTCAGTAAATAAGAATCTGCCAATAAGATTTTTGGAAAAGTTTAGCAAAGAGCAAATTTGTAATACCACTGAAAAGAAAGATTTTTTTTTAAGTTTTTTAAAACGTTGTTGGAGGGTATGGACACTCACCATTATTATTTATGAGATGATAGCAGGAACACTGAGTAACATTTAAATTAATATTCTGAAATCATCTTGAAACTAAAATTCGGTCCAGATGTATAATGGAAAAAAAAAATCCTACCCAACACGAGGGTGATTGAGGGCACAAAATTTAATTGTTGCTGAAGACAATCAGACATTTTCTCTTTCTCTACTAAATACAGCTTTAAAACTTGCATTAACTTCAGCCAATTCAGGACCCTGAGAAAGTAAGTCACTTTCTTCATGGAAGGGGAAGAAGGTTACTATCAACAATGTAAAAGGAATGCAGAGTGGCAACATTTCAGAGTGGACCTGGCAGACTATGAACACTGGAATCACCAAGGAAACATGGAGCTATGTTTCCCGAAACGCTTGAAGTTCATTAAATGGCTCAGCTTTTAAAAACCAAATGAAAACTCATGAGATGCAAGGAGAATTTAGTTATTTTGGTGAGTAACTCACATACTTTGAATTAAAGGAAACAACGATGGCTCAAATGAATATAAATCTGAACATTTTTTTTTTTCCGGTTCATCCAATTAAAGTTTCACCAACAGCTTCTAATTTACAAGATTCAGTTTTAAGAGTTCCACAAAATGGTAGTGCTGAACAGAATCTTAGGATCAAGAGATCAAGAATCTTAGATCAAGAACAATTCCTTCCCTTTCATGATAAGTCCTAGAGGAATTGAGTTACCCTAGGGTAGTGTAACACATACAGTCCGTGGGAAAGCTGAGACTGCAACGGAAAAGCCTCTTGGCTCTTGGTTTGGAGATATTACCACTAAAAAATTCTCAGGTGCTAGTCTGTATAAGAGTCACAGGTGGGTCAAAGTGACTGTTAAAATGCAGATTTCCAGGCCTCATATTAGAAATCCCGGTTCAGTAGTTCCAAGGTGAGATGCAGGAATTTGCATTTTTAACAAGTTTTCCTAGCAATTCTAATTAAGGTCTTCCTCAAACCATTTTTTTGATAAACTGCTAGAAAGCTAGACAAATCCTGGAGTCATTTAGAAATAGCTACTCTATTCTCAGGAAGACCTCCAGGGATATCTAGCTAAACTAACTTGAAGGGTGGGAATATAATTTCTCCCATGAACCATCATTTGGGATCTTTCTTTAAAGACAGAAGAGGTTTTGCCATAAAGTAAATATAGTGAATTTAGGCATATAGCATGCTCACACTCAACCTGGGCTTCTGAGGGGAGAAGCTAACAAGTAGAGGCAAAAAATGAGGAAAGAAAAGAAATAAACCCTTGGCAAAAAAAAAAAAAAAATGGATGTATGGATAGATAGGTATTAAAGTTAACATAGCAAGATGCTAACTGCAGAATCTAGGTGGTGGGCATATGGGTGTTAATTATATAATACTTTAAACTTTCCATATGTTTGTACCCACTTCCCCAATTCTTGAAATCTTAACTTCCAGGATACTGGTGTTTCCACTTATTTTTCCCACTTTGTACACCTACCTATAACAGTCTGATGTTTCTTTCCTTTGTCAATTTTTCCTTTTCCATCTGTTGCCCTAATTCTGGTTGAAACTCAGGTTCTTGGTTATTCTCTACATCCTCACTCTCATATCTCTTAATCTTGAAAAATTACACTGAAATGTTAGTGCTCCCCTAACTAGATGAAATCTCTTCCATCTCCAAACTTCCACAATACTGTTTTTATCTCTCTCTTTTAGCACCTCCAGTTCCTCTGTGTTCCAGTGAACTATCTTAACACATCAGTTGTTATAATCTCCATAAGGATTGAAATTACCTTTTTCTGTTTTAATGTACTTCTTATACTTACCAGAGTAGGCACTCAGTGAATATTGGATGATTAAATTTTGTCTATTTCTGGGGCTTCAACTATCACTTTCATAAATAAGACTTCCAAATCTGTACTCTCTCTGCCCTAAGAAAGAAATCTGTTTGGCATTTTCCACTTGGATAAACTTCAGGTGTCCCAAACTCAACATATCAAAATCCGAATTCATATTCTCTAGTAACTCACACATGAGATTTTAGAGTAATTTTTGATTCCTCTCTTTAGCCCTGCCACGACTAGTCAGCTGCCTTGAAATGTGTTTGTTTTCAAACACCTTTCAATACCTCCAGTTATGTTTATTTCCACATTTACAGACACTATCGTGTTGTAAGTGAGCCCTAATCTCCTGTCTCCTTACTAAAAAAAAAAAAAAAAAAGTCTTTCTGGCACCAAATTTTCTTCTCTTTGAAATCCTTATGTACCACTGCCAGGTTTATCTTCCTTAAAATTGTTTTAATTATGGGGGCACCTGGGTGGCCCAGTCGGTAGAGTGTCTGACTCTTGATCTCAACTCAGGTCATGATCTCATGGGGTTGTGAGCTTGAGTCCCGCATTGGGCTATGCACTGTCAGTGCAGAGCCTTCTTGGGATTCTCTCTCTCTCTGTCTCTGTCTCTCCTCTGCTCAGGTGCTCTCTCTCCCAGAATAAATATATAAACCTAAAAAAAATTAAAAATTGTTTTAATTATGTCACTCCTCTTTAAAAGCCTCCAATGGAAGTTTATTATCTTTTAGTCTGGACAGAGTTTGAAATGCTCACTCCTCCACCCCTTGTGCCTATAGAAATTCTACCCATTCTTCAAGGGATAGCTCAAGTTGCCATGCCTTTTTTAACAACAGAGATTCACCACTCCAGCCAGAAGTTTCTCCTCTATCTGCTGGCATTCCACAGTTCATAGATAGCATCGTCCGGATATCACTGATCACATATCTGTGTGTATCATGTGTTTATATCTGAGTATATCTGTGTTTGTCATGTCCCTTACTATGTGGTAAATTCCTTGGGATTAAGGGTCATATCTTAAACAATTTATATTTCACACAGCTCTCAGCTCAACTACTGGCCCACAGATTCTAAAGACTACAACCTTTAAGTGGAGAGCAACTATCCATGATGCAATATTAATTAAGCAAATGTTAACAGAAACTTTTCAACGGCTGGCTTCAAAAAGGCAAGTATGCACACTATGAAAAGAAATCAAAGCCATGAGGAACACTTGAATGTAATGAGGATATAAATTAATCCAGGCACTGAGCAAACTAAACTTTGAAGATAATCATATCCACTCATAAGGATACTTATCTTGGCTGCAAAGTGAATCAAAAGAATGCCTTGAGTAGAAAATGTACCTGGAGAGCCTGGATGGCTCAGTAAGTAAACCATCTGACTCTTGATTTTGGCTCAGGTTGCGATCTCATGGTTCCTTGAGTTTGAGCCCCGAAGTCACGCTCTGTGCACTGATGGTTCAGGTGTGTAACGGGCTTGGGATTCTCCCTCTCTCTCTCTGCCTCTCCCCATCTTGTGCTCTCTGTCTCTCTCAAAATAAACAAATTTAAAAAAGAAAAAGAAAAAGAAAGTGTACTTTAGTTTATCTATGGGAGAACAAAGCTAAGTAAATAATCTAAGTTGGAGCCAAGGATGGCATTTTTGCTAGCATGGTCAGATGTTCCCTAAAAAACTCTAATTCCCCCTCCCCTTAAAAAAAGTCCACAATTTCTTTGCCAACCCCACTGTTTACAGCTAATGGTTCTCAGACACTGTTACATAGGGTGTGGTGAATTCTCTACATAAATTCTTCTCACATTTGGAAGAAAAGCTGATGTAATAGGTCAAACTTTATTAAGCTTCTTAAGAGAAAAAATGCAGCTAACCCAGTGCAAAAGAATTCATTCCTATGGAAAAGTCCAGTAAAAAGAATTAGGGTCATATTTATCACAAAGTTGGCTATTTGTGATTCATCCCACAGAACTGCTTTATTTTGTAATATAGAAGGGTTGTAATACAGCTTGATGCTTCGAAATTCATATTTATAAAAGTAAAGATATTTTTTTGCTTCACAAGAAATTTGTTTTACGAAGGACTCAAATACAGGTTTTCCTAAATGAAATAGTTTTCCCCTTCTGTGTTTTTAGACAGGCTTGATTTTTGCACACGTTTTTTAGATACAGGGCTATTATGTAAATAGTTACACTATCCATAGAGAACCTTAAGAAAACATAAAGTGACCGCTCTGATGTAATAAAGTAATAAAATAGAAACAGAAATTCTCACAATTGTATTGAATCTCAATCTGTTTCAGTTTGTCTCTACCTTTTCTAATGGTGTTATCTATTGTATTGAAGCAAGGCGTAGCTATATTAAACTCACTTCCTGTACATTCCAACCTCTTTTTATTCCTCAGTAGCAAAGAAATCTATGTCTGATGTACTGGTATTACTATCCAAAATCAAGGGTATTCTGGCCACTGACATATCTTCATGTTAATTTATATAATATTTACTGAGACTTATGAGCATGGACAACATATACAGTGCTGTGGAAATACTGTGGGAGATTAAAAAAATTATACTATATTATGTGTGCTCACTATTATATTGTCTCTGCCCAATGTTATTTATACTCTTGCCGTTAAAACACATGAAATATAAAAAATTTAAGGCCAAAGTACTCAGTCTCTTAAGACACATCACGAATGTCAAGAATGAGACAACCACAAATGCTGAGGAAGGTAGAGGCAGGGCAAATTATTCTGGGGTCAGAAGAGATTGCCTTCAACTAAATATTGAACGATGACAGATTTAGGAGAGCAGAGAGCAACTTAGGTACGGGCATGATCTAAGAAAAAATACAGAGTTAACTGGAAAATTTCTGTCAGGAGTTGTGGGAGAAAGGGAGCCAGAGTACAAATCTGTGAAAGCAGCCTTGGAAGTCTGGGCTTCACTCTGAGCAACGGTGGTTCTGGGATACCAGGGTACACAAAAATCCCTTGGGGGATACTGGTGAGTAGATAGATTCTAACTCCTCTAATTCAGGATGTTTGGCATGGTCCTAGAAAACTGCATTTTGTTAAAATCATAGGCTCCAGGTGATTCCTGGAACACTGGTACAGTTTGAGATACTCTGCCCAAGGAAAAAGTTTAAGAATCTTTTTCTATTTCTACTAACTCTTGTAAGATTTACTTTAATTTCCCAGAAGCTTGAAAACACCTAACTGCTAGGCCTAGAGGTCTTTCCTCAGTCTTTACATTATCCACTTTCTTAGTATGTAGTACTGACTTTGTCACTGTTTACATCTTGAAAATTATCTTCTATTAACGTCTTTGGGGTTCTCTCTGCATTTCTGACCTCTATAGTGTCCTCTAGCCTCTCATTTGTTTGCTCTTTATGTTTCCCCAAGATTCCGACATTGGTCCTCTCTACAGTTCTCCTTGCCTGATTTCATTCACCCCTTTCAAGTATGGAGAACATTCCCGCTCCAGAAGTTTAGACTTTGATCTGTAGATAAAAGGTTATAAAAGTTTCTGAATGGTAATATAACACTGTATGTTAACTATCCTGGGGTTAAAATAAACAATTAAAAAGTTTCTGGGGTGCCTGGGTGTCTCAGTTGGTTAAGTGTTGATTCAACACAGGTCATGATCTCACAGTTCGTGAGTTCAAGCCCCATGTCAGGATCTGTGCTGACAGCTTGGAGCCTGGAGCCTGCTTCAGATTCTGTGTCTCCCTCTCTCTCTGACCCTTCCCTGCTCACACTGTGTCTCTCTCTCTCAAAAATAAACATTAAATAAATTTTATTAAAAAAAAAGTTTCTGAACTGTGGAATATCATGGAGAAAAGAATGCTCTAGGATCATCAACTTGGGAGATGGTCTGCAAACAAGGATTAGAAATAGGAGAAATAGGAAGAAGGGAGAATAACTAGGAGGCTATCAAACATTTAAAGTTGTCACCAAGGTGTGGCTTCTGGATGAAAAGGTTACTTTTCTCGTGGATCTTTCCTTTCAGAAACTAGTATTTCAATAAATTAATATGTAAGACATTTCTAGTTGTTTTTTTTAATTTCAGTAAGTTGGGGAATGTAAACTTACCAATAAATACATTTAAGTATAACAAGTCAAGCTTTCTGTAATGTTACCCATACATAATAAAAAGAGGACAGGTCATTTTTTTTTTTTTTAATGTTTGTTTATTTTTGAGAGAGATTGTGTGTTGGCGCGTGCACAAGCAGGGGGTGAGCAGAAAGGGGCAGAGAGAGAGGGGTGGAGCATCTGAAGTAGACTCTGCTGACAGCAGAGAGCCTGATGCAGGGCTCAAACTTGAGAACCATGAGAGCATGACCTGCCTGAGCCAAAGTCAGATGCTTAACCGACTGAGCCACCAGGCACCCCAGGTCACTGTTGTCTTTTTTTTTTTTTTTTTTTTCCTTTACCTATTTGTGGGCACATATCCTTTTGAAGGCAGGAACTGTTTCTGGTTCATTACTATTCTTCTCTATTCTTTTTTTTTTTTTTTTAATTTTTTTTTCAACGTTTATTTATTTTTGGGACAGAGAGAGACAGAGCATGAACGGGGGAGGGGCAGAGAGAGAGGGAGACACAGAATCGGAAACAGGCTCCAGGCTCTGAGCCATCAGCCCAGAGCCTGACGCGGGGCTCGAACCCACAGACCGCGAGATCGTGACCTGGCTGAAGTCGGACGCTTAACCGACTGCGCCACCCAGGCGCCCCTGTTCTTTTTTTTTTTAATAGTTTATTTTTTAATTTACATTCAAGTTAGTTAGCATATGGTGCCACCATGATTTCAGGATTAGATTCCTTAATGCCCCTTACCCATTTAGCCCATCCCCCCTCCCACAATCCCTCCAGCAACCCTCTGTTTGTTCTCTATATTTAAGAGTCTCTTCTGTTTTGTCCCCTTCCCTGTTGTTATATTATTTTTGCTTCCCTTCCCTTAGGTTCATCTGTTTTGTAATTTAAAGTCCTCATATGAGTGAAGTCATAGGATATTTGTCTCTCTCTGATTGACTAATTTCGCTTAACATAATGCCCTCCAGTTCCATCCACGTAGTTGCAAATGGCAAGATTTCATTCTTTTTGATTGCCAAATAATACTCCACTGGATATATATACCACACCTTCTTTATCCATTCATCCATCAATGGACATTTGGACTCTTTCTACACTTTGGCTATCGTCGACAGTGTTGCTATAAACATTCGGGTGCATGTGCCCCTTCGAAACATCATACCTGTTCCCTTGGATAAATACCTAGTAGTGCAATTGTTGGGTTATAGGGTAGTTCTATTTTTAATTTTTTGAGGAACCTCCATACTGTTTTCCAAAGTAGCTGCATCAGTTTGCATTCCCACCAGCAGTGCAAAAAAAGCATCCTCACCAACATCTGTTGTTGCCTGAGTTGTTAATGTTAGCCATTCTGACAGGTGTAAGGTGGTATCTCATTGTGGTTTTGATTTGTTTTTCCCAGATGATGAGTGATGTTGAGTATTTTTTCATGTGCCTGTTGACCATCTGGATGTCTTCTTTGGAGAAGTATCTATTCATGTCTTTTGCCCATTTCTTTACGGGATTATTTGTTTTTTGGGTGTTGAGTTTGGTACGTTCTCTATAAATCTTAGATACTAACCCTTTATCTGATACATTGTTAACAAGTATCTTCTCCCTTTCTGTTGGTTGCCTTTTAGTTTTGCTGATTGTTGCCTTCCCTGTGCAGAAGGTTTTTACTTTGATAAGATCCCAATAGTTCATTTTTACTTTTGCTTCCCTTGCCTCTGGAGACGTGTTGAGTAAGAAGTTGCTGCAGCCAGGGGCGCCTGGTTGGCTCAGTCGGTTAACAATCCGACTTCGGCTCAGGTCACAATCTCACTGTTCGTGAGTTCAAGCCGCACATCGGGCTCTGTGCTGACAGCTCAGAGCCTGGAGCCTGCTTTGGATTCTGTGTCTCTCTCCCTCCCTATCTCTCTGCTCTCCCCCACTTGTACTCTGTCTCTCAAAAATAAATAAACATTAAAAAAAAAAGTTGCTGCAGCCAAAGTCAAAGAGATTTTTGCCTGCTTTCTCAAGTATTTTGATGGTTTCCAGTCTTACATTTAGGTTTTTCATCCATTTTCATCCATTTATTTTTGTGTATGGAGTAAGAAAGTGGTCCAGGTTCATTTTTCTGTATGTCGCTGTCCAGTTTTCCCAGCACCATTTGCTGAAGACACTGTCTTTATTCCATTGGATATTCTTTCCTGCTTTGTCAAAGATTAGTTGGCCATATGTTTGTGGGTCCATTTCTGGGTTCTCTATTCTGTTTCATTGATTGGAGTGTCTGTTTTTGTGCCAAGAGGTTACTGTTGTCTTAAAACACCAATGTGAATTCTTATTCTCCAAAACAAGTGGCATAGGACTCTACTGTATTTGATCCTTATACTTGTTAAATTCAGCTCTTTCGTTATGGAGTCAATAAATCATCACCAATACAGATATGGTTCATAAATGGCATGTCTTTTTTTTACTTGAGTAAGTGTGCTTGATTTTACTTTGTATATTTAAGATATTAAAACCACATTCATTGATCATCTGTGTCTTATATACAGTATTTTCTATAACTGAACCCATGACGTTTCTAAATGGGCACACAAAATAACACTTAGAAATGACATTCTGAGACATTTTAGAATCTTCAAAAAACAGGCAGAAGGCATATAAATTAGGTGCAAACCTACCACCATCAAATTTAGTAAGTAAACCAATTTACTGGCTGTTCTTTCTCAAATGATCCACAGTGGAAGATGCTAATCCTTTATCAATTTCAGTTTTTAAATAATTCTCACTACAGGAAGTTAGGAAGATGGAAATTATTCCCCCTTATTGTGTGATCTTGGGTAAATTATTTAAGCACTGTCTTATTTTCTATAGCACTATCGTCGTTATATACTGGGAAGATAAAGGAGGTACCTATTGAAGGTTCTTTGAACATCCTGGGCTAGAAGAGCTACAGAAAGCCAAGGTGTAGTTACTTTTAAATCCACTATTCTCTTCTGCCTTTACTCTCTGGTTCTAGCCTCCTTGGAAATGAAAGTTGGCCATCACTTTTTGGTTAATAACCCTTCATGTAGTTGAATTTGCTCTTCTCCACAAGTACCTCAAGCAAATTAAAAAAAAAAAAAAAATCAAAACTGCCTGAACTATAAAACAGCAATCTAGAGCTATGAGTCAGCATTTCACCTACATACAAAATCAAAATGATTTAAAATAGGTAACACATAATTTTTCAAAAGACATATATACCTCCTTGGAGAAACTCTGAGAAAATTGGAGTTCGAAAGTTTATGAATAGTTTATTACATTTCAATAAGTGTATCATGAATCAATAAAGCAAAAGTTAAGGACAATGAGCTCATTACCAAGCCAATTATTGATTCTTAAGTTCCAAAATAGAATAGTACAGGAAGGATATAGAGAAATAGGTTTTTTTGTGATAACAAAAACTTTAAGTATCTTAGGAAGGTAGACCTAAAGGAATTATGACATAAAGGGATCTTCAGAAGCTACTTAAGATGTTTATTCAAGTTAATTTCATCTTTTGGTAATTAGAAATATTATTTGGTGTTTGCTCTTTAAAATACCTTTTTAAATCAAGTCAGAGGCATTTGAAAAACCTGAATATTATATTTTACTGATCCATTTATTCTTTGAGTTTCTTATATATCTTCCTCTCTTGACTGAAAAATCTACCTTATTACCTGTCTATCTTTTATCACTGTCTTTGTCAGCTCATGTCCTAACAAAATACCATAGACTGAGTGGCTTGAATAACAGAAATTTATTTTCTCTATTAACCCTAATTACTTCCCAAAGCCCCATCTTCAAAACCATCATGTTGGGGGACTTCAACATATGAATGGGGGGTGATGGGCACAAACATTCACTAACAGAAAAAATGACAGTGGCTCCAAATCGTCAGGTAAGTAATATGGAAAGGAACAAGTTGACTTGTTTCCAAATAATTTCAGTAGAAAGCTTCCCTTTTTCTTCTTCTTCCTTTTACAGCAATATAATTAAATAAGAAAGGACTTCTTATGAACGTTAATTTCACAAAGCAGTAACTTTTAAAAACCAAAGACAGAAAATAAGACATACATTATTTTGGTAAAAAACAGAAACTGAAGTATTAACCCATACGTATATTAAATAAAAACAATTTTTAAACCTCACACTTTCCTGTATCAACTAAAGAGTCTTAAAATGATTTAAAGCACTTAGATGTCCTTAGAAAGTAACATAATGCACAATAACATTTCTATCTTACACTTTCATAGATATTATTAAAAGGAATAGTCAATGGCATATTGTTCCATTCAAAATATGGAAAACTGAAATAGTAAAACCTAACTGACAAAATTGTAATTAGTTTGTGTGGGATTTCACCTAATTTTAATAAAAATAATTATTTTTATTACACACTACATACATTTAAAGGTACAAGAAATATATCTTACTAGATTACACAATATTCTTCACTACAAAATGCTTTTAAATACAGCTCTCTAAGAACATTTCCACAATGACTATGAAATGAATAGAAAGCATTTTTCAAGTTTTCACGTGGAAGTGTAGGGGAAAGCAGAATGAAAGGTGACTGAGATTGAGTTTGTGACTTGGCAAGGTCGTTCCATTATCAGGCTGCATAGTTATGAGTGGGAACCAGGATTTTCTTGTCTAAAAATGCTGCAGATTGTGTATTCAAGAAGAGGAAGAAAATCTAAATATAGTCAAAATCATTTTATACTAGAAAACAACTAGAGAAACTGACTTTTAATTTTTCAAAATTCAATTAGGTGTGTGTATGGTCCATTGGTATCCAGCTTTAACACCTGCCTGTTCCCGTAAGTACCATGTTCCACCACAACCCCAGCTTCAGCACACTTGCTGTTAGCAGCTAATTCTTTCTCACACAGAGTCACAAATTGGGAATAAAGTTCTAACCCTTCTTCTTTTCCAGAGTTAGAGTGATACTGCATGTTTCTTCCTTTTACTCTCCCTCCAAGAGTGGCTTGAGGGATGATAAGAACATTGCCAGGTAGATCCAATATAGACACGTGCTTGCCATTTTCTGTTTCACTTAATTTCACATTTAACAGAGTATTAACTGGGTGGGGAAGAAAGGGAAAACATCTTGAAGTGAGAAACAAATATGAAGAAAACCAACAATCATCCAGTCAGCACATCTCATGTTTAAAACCCAGTTTGTCGGCTCATGCTTTTTTACCCAAAGTCTCTATCCAGATTTAAAAAACTGCTTCCCTAAGCTAAATGATCTAAGCATGAAAAACAAGGCAAATTTCAGGCAAAAAATGGCATGATGTTCTAAATCCAACTGGGCAGTCAAGATCTAAATGATAAATTCAGGCAGAAAAGACTAAAAATTAACTGTATACTGAAACCTTAAATATTGTTGCCCCAGGGGGATACATGAGCAGATTTTACCTTTTTGTTCCTTTATATTCCATAAGTAAATCTCATTGGAAAAGGTCACGATAAATCCTCCTCACATAAAATTCTGTTTTACAACAAATAATATTAAATAGAAATCTTAGTGTAACTTAATTGCCTAGAGTTCTAAGCTGAGACAAAGGTTCCAGTTTATTCTCATCATAAACCAGATAATTTTGCAGTTTCATAACCTCCAAGGCACTATTATCATGTCTAATCATTTGACAAATGTAACCCATGTAACCATAAAGGTGAAGGCAAGAATCATCAGGAATTCACTATCACAATTGAAAAAGTAAATCAAAAGGTGTATTGGCATTAAGTTCATACATACACAAGAAAACATGGTATTATTTTTATGGCATTATGAAATTATATTCTTTTTATAGTAAGAACTGCCAAACAAATGCCATAAATATCTATAAGTAGCTAAAAATCTAATCTTAGAAAACCTTTTCATCTCAACATTAGCCATTCTCAAAACAATAAATAAAAGAAATACCTAATAGAAATAGCCTAAGAGTCTTCTTGACTCTATAAAAGGTATAAATAACTTCTGCTTATAAAGAATATTCCTGGGGTGCCTGAGTGGTTCTGTTGGTTAAGCGTCTGACTCTTCATTTCAGCTCAGGTCATGATCTCATGGTTTGTGAGTTCGAGTCCCACATGAGGCTCTGTGTTGACCTTGGAGAAGCCTGCTTGGGATTCTCTGACTCCCTCTCTCTCTGCCCCTCTCTTACTTGCTCTCTCTCAAAAAATAAACATTTAAAAAAAAAAAAGAATCTTTCTCAGACGATAAACGGTAAAAGAAACGATGAACGGTAAAAGAAACTATATAAATCTCACAGTCCTGCCCAGTAATTAGGCTTGAAAAGGTATGCTTCCTAATAGGGTATCCATGGTTTTAAGTCTTGGAGGGTTTGTAGTAAGTATCAGTAAGGATTCAGAATGGTTGCTCCACTCTACGAATTAGGGAATTAACCTGGTAGAATCCTGCCAAGATGAATACCCAAATGAATTCCTAAGCAATGCAAGAAGCACTATCCATTTTCAACTAACAGCTATTTTAAAATACATCTAATTTTCTCTATTATGAATGGGACTTTGCTCTACGGACAGTGGTCGTTATTGATTGCTTCTAAGGAAACTAACTCTTCAGAGCACTTCATTCCAAGGGAAATCTCTACCCAGTTATCCAGGCCTCAGGCTACTGATAGACTAAGTAGACAATTCTGGAATAACAGGCCAGAGAGGTAAGTACAATTTATTATACTTCCACACACCTCCCTCTACTGGCGATAACTAAGAATTCAATTAATGCTGTTGGTATACAAATATCAGTATGTACAAGTAATTATAATGCAAATACGAATGTCAGTATGTAGAATTAAAATGAGACAATGAATTAATGGCATGTTGGAAACTCTAAGATCCAAAGACAGGTTATCAATCAAGTATCTCTAACGATGTATATGGGAAGTTAAGCTTTGACAGGTCCCTGGATCTCAGTTCAATTATACTGAAGATGAATTGAGAAAGATTCTGCACATCTCTCTGTTAGCCATGTTATTTCAGAATCTGTGGATATAACTGGTTATGTTCCCAAGGGGTACATGATTTGATTAGAAAGATCTGAATCCATGTAATAAGTATGAGGTGGGGTTTAAGAGAATCCCATCACATTGGCTTACTTTGCCTCCTGGAATAGAGGGAAGTACAGGCTAATGCTATCAATAATAGATGGACTCTTTTTGCTCATCACTCACATCAGCAGAATGTGATTCTTAGATTCACAGTTCTTTACTGAGAATCATGATATATGAAGTTTTGTTTTAGACTGTCCACTAAAAGAGTTAAGGTGGACCTCCCTCAGTGTTTTTAATTTACTACAACCTTATGCACGTATTCAGAGAGAACTCAGAAGTATATGGAAGCACATAGGATTTACTGACTATAAAACAGAATGTGGGTTTCCTGTGTGGCTCAGTTGGTTAAGCATACAACTTTGGCTCAGGTCGTGATCTCACAGTCTGTGGGTTCGATCTCTGCATCAGGCTTGCTGCTGTCAGCACAGAACCGGTTTCAGATCCTCTGCCCCCGCCCACCCCCACCCCTCCCCTGCTTGTGTGCACACACTCTCTCTCTCAAAAATAAATAAACATTTAAAAAAAACACAAAAAACCAAAATGTGCTTGGATTTGGTTGGTTCATTTCATCTTATTATGATTAAAAGTCACTTAAGAAAGTATGAAACAACTTTAGGAGTCAATCTTAAGTTACAATGACAAAAATTCTCTTCCTGTTTTTACATATTTCTACTATACTCCTTATAGTTAATAAAGATTTAATTCCAGGCAATATATTAACTCAGGAAAATGGACAGCATGTCCAATACCCATGCCATAGGTCCTAGAAAATTACTCTGTAACAGGAGCCCTCAATTCATTTTCTCTCTCTCTTTTTTTTAAGGTAATCTCTACATCCAACATGAGCCTCGAACTCACCACCCCGAGATCAAGAGTTGCATGCTCACTGACTGACTAAGCCAGATACCCTGCATTTTCTTTAACCCCTGCAAAGCTCCCTATTACCTTCCAGATTCAAATTTCAAACTATCAGTTATTGGCTTTCCATCCTCACTTTAAGTCTAGTTTTCACCCTCTGACAAAGTTGTCAAACATGTTTGATGTCTCAGTATAAAATTACCTCTAGGAACTTTCAGCCTTTTGCCTAAGTTGTTCCTCACTGGGCTATTTACTGTTGAGTTTCACTACTTGAAGCTCTTCTAGGCTAATTTCTGCATGATGCAACTTCCATTTGTATACTTTATATTTCTTATTAATCCAAACTGGGTACTGTCCTTTACTAATGAAGAGAATATAACCTGTCCCTGACCTTAGGGATAGCTTCATTAGTTCAGGCTTTTTTGGGTACGTTATTATTTTATCAAATACTGTCTTAAGATTTGATGTGATGTATCTGAACCTATGTAATTATCACAAGGAATGTCCAGTGCTATGGGCTATCCAGGACACTGGAAAACTGCAGGCAGGTAAATACCTGTTCAGAGGTACCTGAACACTGACCTTGCTTTCCTGTCCCTGGAGGAGGTGTGGTTGTGATGACACTGAGCTTTGTTCAAGATCAGAAAAACCTTACATTTAAATACATTTTTTATTTAAAAAAGTACATAAATGGTTAATTTAAATTTTTCCATAAGAATGATGCAAGTCCTAGCTGTCCAGGTTTGATGGGAACCACATCTTACACATACAGTGTCAGCTACATGCCCCTGTCAGGGACTCTGGGAGATAAGGAAACTATGTTAAGAAATAAGCATCTGCTTCTTCCTATGTGGCCACCCTGCTTTTAACAAGCTTTTGTATCCCTGGCTGAAACTCAAGTGTATTGTGTGTGTGTGTGTGTGTGTGTGTGTGTGTGTGTGTGTATGTATACTCTTCTAAACCAAACTATAAGCCATCTGAAATGGTGCTGAGGTTTTTAAAAAATTCCACCACATTTTCTTACTTTAAACTTGGAAAAGGCAAAAATAACCTAATAATAAAGGAAAAAAAAAAAAAAAAAAGCCAACAACCATAGAGTCAACTCATTTATAACTTACCAGTACAGTTTAAGGTTGTGTTTTTTGCCCCTTCTGGCTCATCTATCACTATTCATTTTCACTCTTAAAAAACAAACATCAAATACGTACCCATTTTGGGAAGAAGTTCTTTATTAGCTCCCTTGAAAAAACACACATAGATCACTAATCCCCTCTGAACCTATGAAAAATCAGCAGAGAAAACTTAGATTAGAAAAAAACTTCTACACAGAGATACAAAGGTAAGTGAATAAAATTTCAAAACTGCTATATAGAGATTAAACCCAAAGAAAGAGAAATAAGTTTTTACAACAGATTTGATTTCTTAAATGTGATAAAACAAAATCTTTTCCAATATTCAATCACCTCAATCATCATTTCTTTCAAAAATTAAGTTTAAAAAATATATCCAAGAGCAGTGAAGACCACAAGTTGTACCCTCAAACATTTACTTCTAATCAAAGTCATTATGACTATGACCCAGTCTCCTCTCCCTTAAGGTTGGGACACTTAGAAATGTTTAGTTTGCAGGGCCGCATTTATTCAACAAATGAATTCACATTAGATATGGCTGATTTATAAACAGCATGACTGATATCTTTTGACGTCATCACTCTTTATTCTTCCTAATCCATTTACCTGCAGCTAATAAAAATGAGGATCTCAAGCTACTTCATTAAACTACCAAGAAACTGTCCAACTATTTTTTTGTTATTGTTATTGTTTTAAATCAACATAGTGATTAAGCACCGGAAACTGCATTTATGATATTAAGTCCTGACTGTTATCAGGAATATTAAAAATTTAATTTTATATAAATACTTGGATATTTCTTTATTAGCTCTTGTAGTTTGCAGAAAATAGAATTGATAAATGATCCTGATTTTGCCGCTGAATCATCAAATTGTTTATTTTGTAGTTTAACCTTGCTGACTCCAAGAACTATTATAAAGACTAATTAATATTTGTAAGGTGCTTAAAACAGTGCCTACTTCACAGTAAGAACTAAATGAATGTTTATTAAATGAGTAAGTAAAAATAAGTTTAAAGGCTAAAGCACAATTTATTTTACATTTTAATTCCCAAAGCATTTTACAGACTATTTTGTACACGATAGGGACTCAATTTATCTGTTGTTTGCATTTAAGTTCAATTGTATCTTACAGGCTGTGTGTTATCTAAATAGCCTTCTATATAAACATAAATGCAGCTTGCACTCATACCTGATTTCCTGGAAAATCAGCAATTTTTAAGTGCAAATGTGCTTCTGGAACAAGCAAAGGTCTCCAAAGCACACCCACAATTAGAAGCAGACAGGATGAATAATACAGATACTTCTATCACTGTCAGAGGTCTCTCCACTGGGATTATTTTAGTACCAGACAAAATCTCAAGCACATTTACTCAAAATCTCAGGCATATTCATATTTGGACACTCCCGATGTCAGAATTAAGTATCTAATTACATACAAAAATAGACACCAGTTCTATTAAGTATCTAATTATATGCAGAAATAGACACCACATTATCTCATTAAGGTATTTTCTTTTAGTTTATTCCAATAATAGATTTTAAGTTGTGACCTACAAAATCCCCATTTCAAGTCAGAAACCACTTTTCTTATAGTTTCTTTTGGTATAAAACTTTTTAAATGTTTGTTTATTTTTGAGAGAGAGAGAGACTGAGTGTGAGAGGGGGAGGGGCAGAAGGACAGGGGGACACAGAATCTGAAGAAGGCTCCAGGCTCTGAGCTATCAGCACAGAGCCTGGCATGGGGCTTGAACTTGTGAACCTTGAAATTGCAACCTGAGCCAAAGTCTGAGGTGCAACCAACTGAGCCACCCAGGCATCCCGTGGTATAAAACATTTTAAATATGTAGGAAATGACAGGTTAATTCTCAGCATAGTTTTAAAAAGTTCAGCTCTCAGGAAGAACATTAGCCTGTGACAGCAAAGGTCTAAATGAATAAAAGTGAGAACACTAATCTTCAAATCTTTTGACAATTAAAACAATATTTTCTTTAAATTGTAACTTTTACATTTTCTTTTTTTGAACATTTATTTATTTTTGGGACAGGGAGAGACAGAGCATGAATGGGGGAGGGGCAGAGAGAGAGGGAGACACAGAATCGGAAACAGGCTCCAGGCTCTGAGCCATCAGCCCAGAGCCCGACGCGGGGCTCGAACTCACGGACCGCAAGATCGTGACCCGGCTGAAGTCGGACGCTTAACCGACTGCGCCACCCAGGCGCCCCTAAATCGTAACTTTTAATAGAATAGGAAAAGAGGATGCTCGAGAAAGGAAAAAAATTTACTTTCTAACTATCTAATTACCTGTCAGCTCTTCATAGTATTTAGCTGTGTGTGGGAGTGGGAGGGAAAGCTTTGTAATAGCTTTAAAAGTTTATCAACACAACTGGTAGTTTGGAAGGCTGCAATAAAATATCTGATTTTGCATAAGGAGTTGCGGCATGAAGATATAAAAAGATAAAATAGATGGAAGAAAGCTAAATGATTAACAGTTTGGGATTTATAGTCCCAGGAGTTAGCCATAAAAAAAGCAATTTGGATAGGCTGGCAAATATGAAAACATGGAAAGAACAAAATTCCACAACATGGAAGAGAAATCAAGTCGTCAAAAAAGGGGGCGGGGGGTAACAAAAATAAGAAACATGAATTTTTGAGAAAGAAATGGGGAAAGGGGAAATACAGGAATATATATGCTTATAAATCTTTTAAAGGCAAATATTCAAGTAAAAGTTAATCCTATCAGTGTAAATGGTTTAAATTCTTTGGAGGAACAGTGTTTAATAACACATTACATTAGCAGTAGTAGTGTTTGTTTCTAGTTGGAAATAAGTCAAAATTTTATGTCTCCTGAAAAAACAATTGTTTCATGGGAAATCTTATTTCTATGCTGAGGCCTAGCTGCAGGCAACATAAAATGGAATTCCACGGGAAATGGAGTACAAGTGACTTGAAAGTCTGCAAATAATCTAATCTACAAGCTCCAACCAGACCAGCACTAGCCAACAGTAGCCCGACCAATGCGAAGGGCATGCCAAGGTCCTGGCTCTTTGGAAGCAAGCCTCAAGTGCACCGAGCTCAGGGAGGCAGAAGGTGAGAGGAAGTTCAAATTCTCGCGGTCCTGAGCAGGGGACACACTCTTCCGCTGGCCGAACGGTCTAAGGCAGAAAGCTCCAGAACCAAGGAGACAGACGGAGCCTGGCAGGCTGCTGAGAGAAAAGGTGGGCGGGCCGGGCGGAAATCGGCACCGCCTACAGCACGTGCCAGGGCCACGTACCGCCCGCGCTAGGAAACGTAGAGAGCGGGGACAGAGCACCAAGAAAACGGGGGAAGTACCGCCCCTGCGCGCCGGAATGTAACGGAAGTGGCGGGGCTGGCGTTACCTCCACCCATTGAGTCTCGGTGTCCCCCTCGGCTGGGCGTATTTGCAGGCGGGCGTGCAGGCACTGCTGCAGAAGTGCCCGGGCCTGAGGAATCCGGCCGCTGTCAGCCATAGTTCGAACCCTCGTAGCAGTCCAACAGGTTCAGGCACCGAGCCGCTCAAGCTCCTCCTCCAGCGCGCGGGGAAGACGTGGCGCCTCAAGGCGGAGGGACGTCCTTAACGCCCGTGGAGCCACCCCTGGAGGGGCGGGGCCTCTGCCTGGCTCTAGGGTGACCCGGATGTGCTGCATTCAAAGACAAAGACCTGACTCCTACGCTGAGCCTCTCCAACTTTGCAGAAAGCGCCCAGTGTATGCTTTAAACGTGTGAGAAGACTCACTGGCTCTCTTCCCTACGCACCATTTAAAGACACATTTTTCAGTTCAAAGAGTTTACGTTTTCAGACACTGAGAAATTTTAAATCTGCTTAAGTCTATGTTATGCCCATTATAAAGGTAGGTAAATTGAGTGAACCAATTGAATCACAAAACAACCAGAGATGAAACTACAAGCCATGTCTTTAAAATTTTCCCGTATTCTAACGATGCCTCCTTTATTAGGAATGCTGTAAATCATTCTGATCCAGTAGTTATGGAAAGATGTTGGTATGCTATGTGAATGCACATTTGGAGTTCAATTTTTTGGAAAATACCCTCACTAAAACTATTCTTATCCAAGAAAGTGTGTCATTGTTAATAAATATTTTAACCTGAAAAAGAAAACAACATAGTCCGATGCACATAATGATAATTTTGGGGGGTTTCCTTTAAGTACAAATTAGAATGTAAATAAAATTAAACAAAGGCTTGATCTTCTTTCCCACACAACGTATTTCTTGAACATGCATCAGATTAGCATTATTTTTCTATGGGCTTGGAGGGTTTAGATGAGGAATAATAGTGTTACCATGATTGCATTACTCAGGTCATTGATTTGGGCTCAGTTGGCACAATATGCCTATACATTCGGGTCTGTTGTCTTAGAAGATGACATCACTGACAGTGTTGCTACCCATATAAAGTAGTATGACTGAAGAAAATAATCCATGCATAATCAATGGTCTTTTCTACACAAAATGGAAGCTGCCTGTTTGCTGGTTATCTAAAGCAGGCTGCTTTACACTTTTTGCAAGAACAAAAAGCAAAAACTCTCATGATCTCTGCTGCATTGCAGGGGTTCCTGTGTTTGTTGACATTTGTCTGCAAAGCACAGACAAGTTGCATTGTTTTTGCCTTTATGTCGTTATAACTATTGAGTCTCTTTTTTCTTCACTCCCAGACTCAAGTTTTACAGGACTGTAAGGAACTTTAACATAAAGGCCTTTAGTCATGACCCAGAGAAAGAGAGGACTAAGATGTCGATTTGTATGTAAGTATGGGAGATAGCAAGTTCCCTTGAAAATAGGATATGTGGCTCCCAGAGATCTTTCCACGGTGAAGGGACTTTAGCAAATTGGTAAATCCTTCCTGTGAATAGGTGGAGTCTGGTTGGTAATGGTTATCCTTTCAAGAATCACCAGTTGCTTTAAACCTTCTGTTAGGTGAGAATCTCTTGGACACTGCTGCAGGTAGTAATAGGTTGTGACTCCCTTATTCTCTCCTTACACCTGCAGAGGGCAGTAGAGGGTAGGCACTAAACTATTCCTTTCTGTATTTTATTAATGTTTTTCAGCATCCAGTCTCATTCTACAAAGAATTCAAGAAGGCAAGACATACATGCAATAAAATAACAAAATGTGAATAAACATAAAGCACTTGGAGGAAGGAAAATAGACTTTTATCAGTAAGTCCCAGTAGGGGAAATTGAAAACAAATAGGTAAACACACTGGTCCTTGCCTAGAGTGCTGAGAGTATACAGTAAGCAGCAAAGTTTTCACAGCTACATTACTTATTGTTGTAAAACAATTATATCCATTGTCAATCAAGAAGAAGAAGCTGTAAAGCAGCCAAAGTATTTATTTTGGGGTATTAGGGATTACAGTCCTGGGGACGGAGTGGACTGAAATTGAAAGCGTGTTCAGAACTGTAAGTGGAAAGCACAGGCTCACAAAGGCAAAGCCCATAAGGTTATATGACTTCTTTGATTGAATTAGGATTGGTGCTGACAGTTAAACTATCTAATAAACAATTGACTATTTAGCTGATACATGTTACATTGTCTCTATTTTAGTCCCAAGTAGAAGGAGGCATTCTGGAAGGTAGTGAAGGTGCAATTGACAAAAGTCAAAAGTCCAAGGTGTTCCAAAAATTGAAACCGAGGTCTATGGGCCTTGCTTCTCCAGTATCCTCCTGATCCTATTTTTGAAGGACTCTTTTAGCAATGTTTATTTAACTTTGGAATTTTCTTTCACACTATCATATGTAATGTTGAGGTAGAGCACATTTACGATTTCCTTGAGGTTAGAAGTAAAAGATGAAGTGCGGTATTAAGATGGCTCTAGAGGAGGATGGTGGTTGAATAGGAACACAAGAGAGCTTTGCCTGTGAGTATGCAAGAAATCACTGTCTGAGCAGGAATAGTTCTCAAACTGTTGTAGTGCTAAAAGGGGACTGTATGGTTAGTGGGTTATGTAGGAATGCATTCTAGGCCCTCTGAGATGTGACAAGAATTGATTTAGAGTTTTTTAAGTTGTTTGATTCATTCACATTGGCTGCCCCAAATTCAAAAGTATTTCACAAACATGAAAAATTTGAGAACTACTTCTCAAAGATCCTTTATAGTTGATGCTAAGCTTCTTGATGTGAAAGAGGAAAGGAAAGAGAGAGGAACTGTAACCTGTTTCATAGTTCTCAAAATAAGCAGAGCTTTCCCTAAGATTCAGCTTTAGAATGAGCCTCTTACCTGAGCCTCTTACCTCTTTACCTAGGCGTATGTTCATCAGTAGAAGTGCAACTGAAAGAGGTAGGTGTTTTAATCTTACAGAGGCTGGAAGAAATCTAGCCCCCCACCACTTGAAAGTTCAGGGATTTATTTTTTTCAGTAGCTAGGGAGGTGATCAAGTTCTGAGAAATTGGTTCATACAAAAATAAATGCACATGAATTGGGGTAGAACTAGAATACTTATTCATTTATAATAAGAAATATTGCTGTGACATAGAGTGGAAATTCTCACATAGGGCATGATCAACACATTTTCCCTTTTGTTCAAGCATTTATACTAGGTTATATTCAAAAGTCTCTTTATTAATGTACTATGAGAGATAGTCACTCTTCTACCAGGGCATGGGAAACTGAGGTTTGAAAGACCCATGTGGATTCTGGCTTTAAGACACTTACCACATGCATTAAGACTGTGAGGAAAGAGGAAACAAACATATTTAAGTAGTGCCTGAAACAAAAAGGCCAAAGGCAAATGCTCCAAACTGCAATCACATATTTTGTCATGGAGCCTCTTCTTACACAGGCAGAAACTGAGGCCAGGAGTGTTAATCTAGTTGAAGCTCCTCTATATGGAAATATGAGGACTGGAGAAATGATAGTTCCCCACCTAAAAGCTGAGTCTATCTTTAACATGAGTAGTTTGTATAGCCAGGTAGGGGGTGGACTTTGGAACCTGGTATTGATTGTTCCTTTGTTCAATTTGCTTTTTTAAATTTTTATTTTATTACTGCACCATTTGCTGGTATGTTGCCTAGGAAACTTAATATTGCAAGTGCTTTTAACTCTAAGGCAATGATGTATATCTGGCAATCTGTAGCCCCTGGTAGGCTGATAAATTATCTTGATCTTTGGGTTATTTTTCAGTCTGTAGTGATGTGATAACTTAGCAAAGTATTGTATAACCTTTTGAATATTTGTATACTTCTGTTAGTCATTTTGTCAAGTCATGCCTGGCTGTTGTAAGGGCTTTTTATAATTTGGACACCTACATTCTTTGTAGGAAAAAAAAAAAACTGAAAGATTTTGAATGGGCAGAGGAGATTCCTAGATATCCTTTTCAAGGAATGCTGGAGCCTCTGGGGATTACTTTGGTCCTATCAGGCTATTTTGGATTTGTCTTAGTCTAGGCTGTCTTACAGCTCTTTAGAGATAGAGTTGGTTTGTTAAACATGAATAGTAAATAAATCATTACTTTCCATAAAAATGTAAAATTTGATTATTACTCTATGGATATGGACTGATTTTGTCAGTTTTGCATACTCTTGTAAATCCATTTTAGCATTCTTTATCTGACTATAAATGTATAGCACCTTGAATTTTCTCTCTTTTGAAAATAAACTTTAAATTTTACAATAGATTTAGATTTATAGAAAAGATGCAGAAATAGTACAGAATTCTTATATACCCCCTCACCCAATTTCCCCTTTTATCAACATCTCAAATGACTATGATATGTTTGTTACAACTAAAGGAACCAGCACTGGTACATTAATTAAACTCCATACTTTTTACTAAATCCTTTTTCTGGAATCCTTCCAGGATACCATGTTACATTTAGTCATGATGTTTCTTCAGGCTGTGGCTGTTTCTCAGATTTTCCTTGTTTTTGATGACCTCGGCAGTTTTGAGGAATACTGGTCACCTACAGTGTACGATGTTCCTATATTGAATTTTATATTTTTCTTATGATTGGACCAAGGTTATGGGTTTTTGAATGAGCATCACAGAAGTGAAGTGACATTCTTATTACATCATATCAAGGATACATGCTGACATCGTGTCTTTTTGCTGATGATATTAACCTTGATCTCCTGGCTAAGGTGGAGTTTGCCAAGTTTCTCCAGTATTAAGTTACACGTTCTTCTCCCTTCCACAATGTTCTCTTTGGAAGCAAATCACTAAACACAGCCCAAATTCAAGGGGTGGTGTTACTGTCCACCTTTTTAAGTGGGGAGTATCTGCATAAATTATTTGGAATTCTGCATACAGGACATTTGAGCTCTCTTTTGAACTGGTTGTAATATATTACTGGTTTCTTCCTTACTGAGTTAAATATGAATGAAATGAAAATCTTTGACACATGTCTATTTTATATTTGTATGACAGTTGTGATTTTACTCTTTTAAAAATTATCCTCTCATATCCTCCTACCAAGAAATGTTGTGGGAATTATCATTTATACAGTTCTTTGACAACCATGAGTAAATGCCATATACAAATATATTATTTTTGGAAAGAAGATACTGAACATTATTTATAGTCAAAAAATACATAAATTATTTTATCATACTGACTGTATCAGTCAGGGTCCTATTAGCAATCAAATATGTTCTAAATAGGATAACCTGAGAAAGAGTTATTTACAAAGGGACTATTCACAAAGTTGTGGGTGTAGGAGAACTATAGGAGTAGTGTAGTATCTCAGGGCATAGCAGCAGCTGATATGTAACCAGCCCCTTGGGATGAAAGGAAAAAGGGAGGGAGTCTGGAATCCAGAGGTAGAGACTTATGTAGACCCTTAAGAGAAGGAGTTGACATTCTGTCAAGAAGCACATCCAACTCCAGTTGACCCTTTAGGGAGGGAGCTAAGGAAATAAATACTTGGCCCCATACTCTATCTTCCTTGTATTTCCTGCCAGAGGTCCTCATTGGCAAAACCCTACCAGAAGCTAGCAAGCAAGGGACCTGTTGCTCTCCCAGGCTCCAGGGCAAAGGCAGGGTGGAGAATGCTTGAATGTGAATCTGGAAGGCAAGTAAGACACCAAGCACACGGACTGAAGGGGTTTTAAAGGCCAACATCTTTTTGTTGGAAGCTGGGGAGACAGAGATAGCTGCAGTTAACATCTCTAATGGAAATCCTTAATTTCTCTAAAAGTTGAGAGAGGTGAAGTTAGACTTTGTGAGTTATCAGCATAACATGAGTCAAGGTCCTTGCACCACCACCCTCTTTTTTCTGCCATTGGAGGTATGGCTAAGACATCAGAAAAGAAAGGTTGCTGGGATCCTAGCCTTGGTGAAAATGCCAAGAGAAGAGATGGAGCTGCTGCCTCCAAGGGGTGTTGCAGAATTGAATAAAAGGCATGTTAGGGGCGCCTGGGTCGCTCAGTCGGTTAAGCTTCCGACTTCGGCTCAGGTCATGATCTCACGGTTTGTGAGTTCAAGCCCCGCATCAGGCTTTGTGCTGAGAGCTCAGAGCCTGAAGCCTGTTTCAGATTCTGTGTCCCCTCTCTCTCTGACCCTCCCCCGTTCATGCTCTGTATCTCTCTGTCTCAAAAACAAATAAACTTTAAAAAAAAAATTAAAAAAGAAAAAGGCATGTTAGAGGGGGCCATGAAAGACTTCAGTGTCCTGGGGCACCTGTGTGGCTCAGTCAGTTAAGTGTCCAATTTCGGCTCAGGTCATGATCTCACGGTTTGTGGGTTTGAGCCCCACGTCAGGCTCTGTGCTGACAGTTCAGAGCCTGGAACCTGCTTTGGATTCTGTGTCTCCCTCTGTCTCTGTCCCTCTCCCACTCACACTCTGTCTCTCTCTCAAAAATAAATAAACATTTTTTAAAAATTAAAAAAGAAAAAAGACCAAAGTCTTTAGAGCTTTCATGGAATCCTTTGGATTGTGAGGGAAGGGACTCAGGACCAGATTTGATTTTATATACAAGAAATAGTGAAACACTTTTTTAATGTTTATTTATTTATTTTTGAGAGAGAGAGAGAGGGAGAGAGAAAGAACCTGAGTGGGGGAGGGGCAGAGAGAGAGACTACCAAGCAGATAACATGCTCAGCGAGAAGCCTGACCCGGAGCTTGATCTCACAACCATGAGATCATGTCCACAGCCAAAATCAAGAGTTGGTCCCTTACTGACTGAGCTACCCAGACACCCCAGGGCTGTATCATACCTAGGCAACTTCTTAGTCACCAACTGACTCTCTCTTAGGAATACCTCTCTGTCTTCTTTCTCTTTTATAACACTTCCCTATACATGAATTATACGGTCTTCAGGGTCTCCAAAGTTCACTCCAATCTTAACCTTCAACTCAAAAGTTTTCCTTCCTTTAGGCCACAATCCAAAGTCTAATATTCTAAGTACTGTGTTTAGGTACACTCTGCTGGGTGTGAAGCTGATTAAAGTAATTCCCATTAACTTGTGAATGAAACGTAACCTTCTTAAAAGGTATATTTGCATTTTAATAGCAGTCCCTTAGCACAAATTAATCTCTAATTGGTAGAATGTGTGAGAATTACTTTTTGTGGGAAACAGGAGGTGGAATTACTCCTTAATTCTCCAAGTTTAAAAAAGTTGCTCCTCTCGGAAGGCTCTGGATTCTCACCTCTCAGACACTCCTCAGCATGGTGCAATTTTGTCTCTTTCTGAAGCTAATCATTTCAAAAAGCTTTTTAGGTTAAATTTAATGGACGTCATTGTCTTTCGAGTAGCTTTTATGTTTGGGGAAATTCCTACGTTACAATCATCCTTTTCCCTCCCAGGTGGAAAGCGGAACTCAGCTCCCCAGCCTCCTTTGCAGCTAGGATGCAGGCATGCCAATTAGATACCTTTATGCAAGATTATATTCGGAAATGAGCAATGTGAATAAAACAGGCTCTGTCTGCATGGGGCTTCCATGTACCTGATGGCCATGTTGGCAGAGCTTTTAGGCACAGGACAGTTCAAGATTTGATGCAGACGCAGCATTGATGTCAGTAGCAGTTGTAATAAAACCAAGTGCTGGTATTTGGGGCTCAGTGGCCGCAGTGGCAGAGGCTGGCACTGTATAGTGAAATAGAGAATACCAGTGACAGGTTCCTGTTCTGGGTGGTTCTGTGGTCGAGTTTTGGGCACTGTTCCTGGGAGCTTAGCCTTGAATGTTTCCCCAGCCACCCCAATAGTTCTATGAGCTACTTAATATCCTTTAATAAATCAGTTTGTGGTCAAACCAGCAGAATGAAATCTACTGTTTGCAAGTAATTGATACAGGCATCACCTTCAACTTTTGCCCTCTGGTTTGACTTTGCAACCAGCAGAATTAACCGGACAAGACTCTGGTTTTCTCCGTCCCCACTCCCACTACTCCCACTATCTTAGTTCAGGCCAATCATCTGTTCCCTGGATTACTCCAACACTGTCCAGTTTGACTGCTCACCCCCAGTTTTTTATTAAAAAAAAATTTTTTTTTTTTAATGTTTATTTATTTTGGAGAGAGACAGAGACAGAATGTGAGTGGGTTAGGGGCAGAGAGAGAGGGAGACACAGAATCCAAAGCAGGCTCCAGGCTCTGAGCTGTCAGCACAGAGCCTGATGCGGGGCTCGAACTCATCAGCTGTGAGATCATGCCTGAGCCGAGTCGGACGCTCAACTGACTGAGCCACCCAGGCGCCCCTCACCTCCAGTTTTGACCTCTTCACCAGAGTAGCCAGAATGATCTTTCTAAAATGAAAATAGAGTGGCACCTGGGTGGCTCAGTTGGTTAAGTGTCTCAGCTCAGGTCATGATCTCATGGTTTTGTGGGTTCGAGCCCCGTATCGGGCTCTGTGCTGACAGCTTGGAGCCTGCCTGGGATTCCCCTTCTCCTCTCTCTCTGTCCCTCCCTCTCCCTCAAAATAAGTAAACATTTAAAAAACATAAATAAAAATAAAATGAAAATAGAATTCTATTGCTGTTTGGCTTATGATCTGGTAGCAGCTCCCTAATGCCCTCAGGATAAAGTCTAGGATCAAATCCAAACTCCTTAGCAGGGGCATTCAGGATCAAGTTCCGGTTGACCCTTCCCACTCATCTTGCTTCTCACATCTATACCCCACTTTTACTCTTCTCTTGCTCTGAGCCAGCAGTAATGGATCCCATGGGATCCTGTTAGAAATGCAGAATCTCAGCCCTACTCTGTACTGGTGAAACAGAATCAGCATTTTAACAAGATGATTATGGGATTCGCATGCATATTTACGTTTGGAAAGTGCTGCTTTGTGGCCCTGTGCTCTCTTTCCCTTGGGCTTTTACACCTTGGCTTCCTCTGTTGTACTACCCTTCCCTTTCTTAATATGTTTAACTCTGTTCTCCAGGATTCATCTGGGAAAACTGGTGAAAGCTGGGCTGGGGCTTTCATTTGTTTCCCCAAACATGGCACTTATTCTTTGTACCATAATGACCTTTAACTTCTATTTCTTTCCCACTAAACAGGGCTTTTCTGTTCTGGTTCTACTTTAGAGTCAGCCCAAGAATTTTAAAAAAAGGACAGATTCCTGGGTCCTGTCACTAGAGATTCTTTTTAAATTTTTAATGCTTATTATTTTTGAAAGACAGAGAGAGGCAGAGTGTGAGCGGGGGAGAGGCAGGGAGAGAGAGGGAGACACAGAATCTGAAGCAGACTCCAGGCTCTGAGCTGTCAGCACAGACCCCTAGGAGAGGCTCCAACACGTGAACTGTGAGATCATGACCTGAGCCAAAGTCAGGGTCTTAACGGACTGAGCCACCAGGGCGCCCTGAGAGATTGTGGTTTACTCGATTTGAGTAAGGCATGGACACTGGCATTTTAAGAAGGTGTTCGAGATGATTATTATGTGAAGCCACATTCAAATCCTGCACACAACACTTTAAGCTCCTTGAAGACAGGGATTGTGTCTTTTCACTGTTGTATTCTCAGTGAGAGCTCAGATTCTCACATGCCAGGTACATAAACTCTGGTAGTAAATCGTTGCCCTAGTCTCAGGGCCATGGATTTGACTTCTTGTGTACACACAGTCCTACCTTACACCCCACCCCGCCTCCCACATGTCATCCGCTGAGCAGCCCAATCATCTCATTAAAGCAAGGAGCCATTTCTTGAGGAAAGAACTCAAGCTGGCATTTGAAAAATATCTCTAGTCATCTCTATAGTCTTTTCTTGAGCCAGTTTGATCCTGATATAATGAAGCAGGTTTATATAATTGGATGCTAATAGGCACATTGTTTTGTAAGATTGTCTCCAAGCACCAGTTCCAAAAGCGAAGCCACTAATTCTTTGTTTATAAAGGGGCCCCGAGAATTCACAATAGTGAGAACGTGGATGAGATCAATACAACTATAACAAATAGGTTTTCTAAAAATTAATGATTGTTTTATGGAAAGTTAAAAAATACAGTTTGGGAGAATTTTCTTAAGTTTACATCCCATTTTCTTAAAATGTAAAGTGACAAATTAAAAAAAAACCTTTTAAGAGTACATTTATATAGTGTTTTACATTTTAGAAGTAGCTTCATATTCACAATCTCATTAAGAGACGTCCCCATATTATAGATGAGGAAGCTAAGGCCCAGAAAATTTGTATAACTGCCTCATATAAAACACCAAGCTAGAGGCAAAGCCAGACCACCACCCAAATCTGATTATAAGTTCAATGCTATTTTTCGGTTTTTACTTTGTGTGTGGATCCTGACATTGTCTAGGCATTTCTATTTGATTTTTTTATTTTTAACTTAATTAACTAATTTTTTTAAAATTTACATCCAAATTAGTTAGCACATAGTGCAACAATGATTTCAGGAGTAGATTCCTTAATGCCCCTTACCCGCTTTGCCCATCCCCCCTCCCACAAGCCCTCCAGTAACCCTCTGTTTGTTCTCCATATTTATGAGTCTCTTATGTTTTGTCCCCCTCCCTGTTTTTATATTATTTTTGTTTCCCTTCTCTTATGTTCATCTGTTTTGTCTCTTAAAGTCCTCATATGAGTGAAGCCATATCATATTTGTCTTTCTCTGACTGACTAATTTCACTTAGCATTTTTATAGCCAAGAAGGTGCTTTTTGTTGAAATAAATAGCCTAGGTGGATCTGGGCTTAAAGCCCAGCCTGACTGGCCCCTAGCAAGGATGTCAGGCAGTGAGTATAATGGTAAAGAACATGGATTCTAGCACCAGACTCCCTGGGCTTACAGTACTGGGTCTTCCAATTGCTTACTATATGGCCTTGGACAAGTGTTTCAGTTTCATAGTCTGGTACATAGGGGTAATAAATGGGACCTAATTCATAGAATTGTTGTAGGATTAAGTGAGTTACTATTTGCTTTTGTTTTTAATGTTTATTTATTTCTTTTGAGAGAGAGAGAGAGAGTACGAGCAGGGGAGGGGCAAAGAGAAAGGGCAGAGAGAGAGAGAATCCCAAGCAGGCTCTGCACTGCCAGCACAGATCCTGACACGGGGTTTGAACCCACAAATTGTGCGATCATGACCTGAGATGAAACCAAGAGTCAGACGCCTAACCGACTGAGCCACCCAGGTGCCCCAGTGAGTTACTATTTATAAAGCACACAGAATCATGCCTGCACACAAGATAAGTCTGATGTAAGTATTTGTTAAATAAAACTCTGGTTCAATCTTATTATTTTATACCTAAGGTCATTTTGCAAATCACATACAATTGTGATTACCCATATACAATTTTCATTGAGTATCTTTTATTGAACAACAATTGTGTATAATAGCAGAGAAAAGAAATAGTGGGACTGATAGGCTTCTTTCTGTTCTTGAGGAGTTCACAATCTATAGAGAGATGAACAAAATATTTATTTTTGAAAAACCAGGAAAGCACATTCTTGTTTATTATTGGAGACGAAAGGCTCTCTCTGTAGCTTCTAGGTATCTGAAGCTATTCTTTTTTTTTTTTTTAAGTTTATTTATTTATTTTGACAGAGAGAAAGTGAAACAGAGAACACATGCATGTAAGTGGAGGAGCAGAGAGGAAGGGAGAGAGAGAATCCCAAGCAGACTTCCTGAGCCTGATGCACAGAGCCCGATGTGGGGCTCGAACTCACAAACCATAAGATCATGATCTGAGCTGAAATCAAGAGTCGAATGCTTAACCTCCTGAGTCACCCAGTTGCCCCTAATGCTCTTCTCATTTCAAAGAATCATATGTTCCATCTAACAGCTTTCTTAAGTCCTGCATTATACACTTCAGCGGGCTTGTCAGGACAGAGGAGTGTGGGGAGGGATGAGGCACTGGCCCTTACTTGCTGCAGGGACACTTGGAGCCACAGCCTAGTCATCAATCCTATTCCTCCTGCTCTGGGAAGACTGTTCCAGCTCCAAAAGCTTGTAATAGGGGCCAACAATGAAAGTTTTCATCTACCCAAAGCTTTTTGTTCCTCATACTCATAGAGAAAGAGAGAGACTAAGCCCCTAAATGCCCAGGGAGGCAGTGATGCCAAGTCAATTAGCAGCATTTCTAGGGCATCAAACTACTATTATTTCCCTTCTAAAAAAAAGTTAGTAATGAAGGTTAATTTCCCTTCATTTCTGTAACCCCTTGTAATTAATATCATCCATTCTGGGGATTTCTGAGTAGGATATATGTCTGTGGCTTGGAATAGTTTGTGCAAAGCTAGCTGGAATATTTAGGGACTGTGTGTGATGTGGCCTAAATGTCTGCATTCTGCATCAGTTGAATTAGATAGATAGAACTATGTACCGATTGATATTTATTGGGTGATAGATAGAACTAATGAATTAAATATATAAAAGGTAATAGGTCAGCGATACTATGTGGTCCTACATAATTTTGGTGCTTTAAGGTATTGCAAAAATTTAAAGCAAAACTTGAAAACCAGGGAAGATAAGTTAATATTGTTATGGCTATTCTAAAATCAAGTACATTATGACATTACCTGGGCAGATTCTTAAATATTTATAATAATCTTAGTCACATATTTCTGAGATAGTTTAATCTATGGGTATTGAAAAGAGACATTTAAGATATCTTTTTTACACTGAAAACGTTAAAGCATAAATTATTTTAACATAGATATGAGAAGATTAGTGCCTTGTCATCCCCATGCTAAATTGGGTCTATACCAATTAAATTATTTAGATGCTATGTAAATTAAGAGGGATGTTGGTCCAAATGTCTGTTTGCCAGAAGATTCTGTGACAGAAAATTCAGATCAATAGATACTATTCGTATTTAGAAATTGATATTCCTAAAGTCTCAAAAGTCAAAGATTAAGAATCACATTTGCACCAATTGGGATGGGTATAATTGAAAAAAAAAAGGAAAATAATAAGGGTGGGTATGAAGGGTATGAAGAAAGTGGACATTTTGCACCTTGCTGGTGGCAATGTAACATTGTACAGCTGTGATGGGAAAGTATGGTGGTTACTCAAAAAGTTTAACACAAAATTGCGATATGACCCAGTAATTCAAAATAATTAAAAACATTTGGAAACAAGGACTCCAAAGATACTTGTATATCAGTGTTCATGGTAGCATTGTTCACAATAGCCAAAGGTAGAAACAATCCAAATGTCCCTTAACAGAAGAATGGATAAACAAAACACACAAGGGAATAAACATACAATGAAATACTATTTTAGCCACAGAGGGTAAAGTTCGGATACATTTGACAACATGGAGGAACCTTGAAAACATTATGCTAAGTGACATAGGCCAGACATAAAATAAGAAATGTTGTATGATTCCACTTACATGGAATAGTTAGGATAACAAATTCATAGAGACAGAAAGTAGATAGGAAGTTATGAGGGGTTGCAGGGAGGGTGAAATGAGGAGTTATTACTTACTCAGAGCAGAGCTTCTCTTTGGGGTAGTACAAACTTTTAGAAATAGATAGTCGTGGTTGCAAAGCCCTGTGAATGTAGTTAATGCTACTGAAATGTACATTTTAAAATGGTGAAAATGGCAAATATAATGTTATATGTAGTTTACCACAATAAAAACAAAGTAAAAATAATTACTTTTGGAACACCACCCATTGCTTGGTTTCTTACAACCCTTTTAATATTCATAGATCTAACTATAGTATAGTTTAGATGTCTCTCTAATATAGGGACTATATTATATGAAAGCAGAGGGGACATCTCTGGTGGTATAATTGACTAAGAGTCCATTGTTTGCTCTGGGATCCAAAATTTAAATGTAGGCTTCTGAATTTAGGTTTTGTATCCTTTCTGTCAAAGAGTCCTCACTGAACGTTGACTCAAACAGAGCAAGAATGGACTTCTTGAAAACATTTTTGAAGTCCTCCCCAGTAAACAAGTAGAGTGTAGGAGAAAAAATAGCGTTGAAAGAAATGGTTATGACTGTAAGTATCAGAGTCAACTGTAAAAGTACTGATTGGTTCTTAGTGAGGATTAAGCCCTGGTGCACATGGTAGGGCATCCAGCACACAAAGAAAGAGATAATGGCAGTCATCATGACTTTGAAGGGCTTATTGGACCTAGACAGGCCCCTCTCTTTCATCTTGTTGGCTACTCTTTTGTAGCAAAGGGTGATGGTAAAGAAAGGCAGAAGGAAGCCTAGCAAAAAACGGCCAATGAAACAGGCTACATGAATCCATTTCCTGAATGTATGCATCTTTTTGCTTTCCCAGTTAGTAGACACAGCATAGTTATTTTGGCAGGTCACTCTTCCTTTATGGTCATCATGTGTCTCTCTGAAAACCAAATAAGGCATGCCGAGGGCTGTGGCAGAGATCCAGATTCCCAGGATGATCCTGGAAGCCCAGCGTGGGGTTCGGTGCAGCTGTGACCACACTGGGTGAAGAGTGAGAAGGTAACGGTCAACACTGATGGCTGAGAGGAAGAAAATAGAGGCGAACATCCCTGTAGACAAAGTGGCATTGAAGACCTTGCACATGGCAGTTCCAAAGCTCCAGTGATTGTCCTGAAGGTAGGAGGCAGCTATAAATGGTAGAATCAATATTGAAATAAAATATGAGAAAATGAGATGAAAAAATAAGAGCGTATTGACAGTCTTTTTCATCTTGAAAAAGAGCACCCATAGGTAGAGCCCGTTGGTGATGGTACCAATTATAACTGACAAGTACAGAAGAAGGGCAATGATCACGTTTGAGGCAGGAGCTGGAAAGTGAGTGCTGTTTCTTACTAGAGTGGAGACATTGAGCAAATTGGTGAAGTTGATCAGATCCATAATTACCTGTGGAGAGAGAAACTGAAAATAATCACAAAAAAGAAGCAAAAAAAAAAGGTTAAATATAGAAATTTGAACAGTAATTTGTGCGTAGTAAAAGTCAAAATGACACTATTTAAAAATTTTTTTTCAACGTTTTTATTTATTTTTGGGACAGAGAGAGACAGAGCATGAATGGGGGAGGGGCAAAGAGAGAGGGAGACACAGAATCGGAAACAGGCTCCAGGCTCCGAGCCATCAGCCCAGAGCCTGACGCGGAGCTCGAACTCACGGACCGCGAGATTGTGACCTGGCTGAAGTCGGACGCTTAACCGACTGCGCCACCCAGGTGCCCCCAAAATGACACTATTTTAAAAATGGCAAACATCAGGGCCACCTGGCTGGCTCATTCAGTAGGACATGTGACTCTTGAGTTCAGGGTCTTGAGTTCAAGACCTACATTGGGCATGGAGCCTACTTAAAGAAAAGAAAATTGTAAAATGGCAAGCATAATATTTCCACAATAAATGCAAATCAGATATTTTCCTAAGGTCCATATTTTTATTTGGTATGAAGAATTAAGATCAGATTAACTTGAGCATCAAAAATGGAAATACTACAGATGAAATTAATGTGAAAGAGAAATGAAGTTTGTAATATTTTGACTTTAAGTATTAATTTAGGTAGCTAAAAATCTTCTATTTAGACATGAGCCGTAAGTCTGACCTTCCTTGATGGTCATAGCTTCTTGAATAAGCCATTGTAGGATCAGTTTTGCTTGACTAAGACTTGATCAGAGCAAATGTTGTTAATGAAATTGAGTAACAAAAATAGCAACTGCTGCAAATCAATAATAATTTGGAGCTATAATTAGATTTCTTCCATGAGCTAATTATATACAGTAAATGCTGTTAGCTAGTATTAAAGTCAGCATGTAATAAGAACCAATATTCATTTGGGAACCCTAGGCTAGGGCACTGTATGATTGTGAGGTGCCTTTACAATCATCAAAGGGGAACATGAATTGTTGAATATAGTGGTAGTTCTTTCTTACCTGGGAAGGGAAAAGAGGCAGAGAAGTCAAGGAATTGATATTTATCTAATACTTTTTATATGCCAATAGCTTTCTATAAAAGTAATTTCTTTTTTTCTCACAAAACAAATATTTAAACAGAAGAGAAAGTGAGGTTTGCAGGAGTTAAATTTCTTATTTATCAGCATTTCCCACCATGCCCTCGTTGTGGCAGGTGGGGAACCCTACCAGTGGTTGTGTTACTTCTTTGAGAATTGGTAATTCATGTGTAGTGTTTTGATAATGCTCCATGAATCAGAATATTTGATTATCCAAAACATCCCACTTCTTGGATAATGATTCCTAGAGTATTGAAAATATGAACCTGAGAATGTTTTGGAAATAGCTAATATATATAACAGTCATATCAACAAATTGGTTTTTGATAAATTGGATATAGCAGTAGAAATTACTAATGATTTTTTTCCACTAAGCAAAAACATTCTAAGAATATAGAGAGAGAATAAATAAAATAATTGCTATATCAAGACCACAATTTCCTTAAGTTAATTCTGCCTTCTAAGGGAGTTGCAAACTTTTTCTCCAAAGTAGAAAAATGGCTCTCTTCGGGAAAATGCCTTACTAGTCTGCTTTGAATAAAAAGTGAAGCCTAAGGACAATGAATGGAGAGGCAATGGCGAATGACAGAGTGGGAACCTGGGAAAGATGCTGTGGGAGGGTCCTGGGACCATGAGAAGAAGGAGGAGTGAGGATGGTTTTCAGAGAGGAGGGCACAGGAAAGACATGTGGGACGTTAGGAGGCTTGAAGAGGAGAAAAGTTCAATGAGATATTCTGAAAAGCAGAAATGACAGAGAGGGTTTAAAATGAGGAATTTCTAATATTCAGTTTTAATCCATGTGCTATGCTTTGACGTGGTGTAATGTCCCGAAATCAAGAGTAGGTCGCTTAACAGACTGAGCCACCAGGTGCCCCTATAGGGAGGTTTTTAATTTTTTTAATTTTATTATTTTATTTTTTTAGATTTTTTTTTACGTTTATTTATTTTTGAGACAGAGAGAGAGAGAGACAGAATATGAACGGGGGAGGGTCAGAGAGAGAGGGAGACACAGAATCTGAAACAGGCTCCAGGCTCTGAGCTGTCAGCACAGAGCCCAATGCGGGGCTCGAGCTCACTGGCTGCGAGATCATGACCTGAGCCGAAGTCGGATGCTCAACCGACTAAGCCACTCAGGCGCCCCTCGGGAGGTTTTTTAAACAATTGTGTGGTTGAGATCTGGAAGGGCATCTGAAAGAAATGTGGGACTTGAGCAAAATCAACATGGGTAGTGGTTCTGAATAGCATATTAAGTTTCCTAGGAACCTTGATTTATTGCATATAACCAGGGGATTTCTTCTTCTCCTTTGTTTTTAGATTTCTTCATTCTTAAAGATCTTTTTCCATGCATGGTTTTAAAGTACATGAGTATAAATTAGTGGGGCAGAACTTGGGCTCTGGCATCCCACAGAACTGGATTTCCATTCTATTTGTACCACTTACCAGCTCTGTGGACTCTTAACTCTGAGTCCCTTTTACCTTCTAAACCCCAATGAGCTTCTATGAGGATGAAATGACATAATTTAGCTCCATTCATGGCACATATTAAGCACTCAGTAACTTTTTACCTATTATTTTGCTCAACTTGTTATATTAAGGCTAGCAAGTACTTCCTTTTCCCCCTTTTAATACGGCAGTCCACATTCCTTCGTCCTCAAAGCCTCCCTATTGAATTCTAGAGTACTACCAGTGATTTCTAAAAAAATCCAAGTGTTCATCTATTGGGACAGAAGTTCTCAGATTTAGAGTTATTTTGAGGCCTTGCTGTAGTGACACCTTTGGCATAGTGGCTTTCAGATAGATGCCACCTTTGCTTAGGAACACTGTGCTTCTATGGGAGGGTAGGCATGAGAACCTCCAGAAACTGATCTGTGTTAATTTAGATACTTTATTGTAATGTAGTAGTACAGAAGTAACATTAATTGGTATGTTCTTTTCTAACCTTTCCACTAAAGCTCTAAAAACTTTCCCCAGAATTAAACAGATTCATGTGATATTCCCTCAACAGTTTGTTCATCATTAGCAATGGCCTGTCCCATATAATGTAACAGCATTTAATTAAAACATAAAGCACTGGCCTTCCCCCAAATGATACTTTTCCTTTAGGATGCTCACATCTGGAGGTTTTTGATACATGTTGGAGGTCGCAGGGTCTCTAGGCCATACATCTGAATTTTCTGTTCAGTTACTTGCTCTGGTGGACACTGTTCCCTGGCAAATAGCACAGCCATTTACAATCTGCTCCTCACTGCCCGCTACAGGGACTAGAAAGCTGCACACTCATTTCCCCAAATTTCCTTACAGCAAGTGATTCAGTTTTAATCATCAAGTGATTCATGTGATTCAGTGAATCATTAAGAGATGCCACCTGTGTAGTTTCTGGGGTTGGAAAGCTGCTGTGGAGCATGCCTGGAGGGTTTATTCAGATAATAGCACCAGGATAAACCTGCTGGCCCCGGGATCCTTACCTTGGAGTTATATTCCCATGTCAGATAGTCTTAGGTAGGCCAGAGTGACTCTAAATCAGCAATCTTCTCTCCACGGACAGGCAAAAATCAGTGACACTTTGACTTCATTTCATCTGCCTTTCTTCTGGCCGATGGTATTCCCCAACTTTGAAGCTACTATTTAAATATTCCGTGAGGTCTTCTTGCTCTTTTCCAGTTCCTTTTTCTGTGTAATGTATGATAAAGAGGTGGAGATAGAAAATTAAGTACTTCTTCAAATCATTTCTCCATTTTAAGAGGAGATTTAAAAAATTCCATAAACAAAGCCATTCTACTTAAGGTTGATAAGCTCATTTCAGGTGTTAAAATGCTGATTAAAAATTATCTTCTGTATATGGTCATCCCACTAAGCACCCACTCTGCCTCGAGTGTAGCACATTCATTAGCATATGGAGCATGCTGTTGGGTACATAGAGAGACTGGGTAAATACCAAGCTTGGAAAAAACTGAATCTGGAAATTAGCAATCTAATCCCCTTAGAGTGAAGATGGTCAGGAAGAAAAGCAAACACTGAGTTTCACATTAAAATGAAATGTATGAGTACAGACCAAAGATTAATATTATTTAGTTTGGGAAGATGAAGACTTTTATCTTTCATTTACATCTGTACAATTGTTGATAATGGTTGGAAAGAACACAGAGTTGGGTACCATATCCTGGAAGACGATCTCATTATAAGAAAATCCTGAACACAGATCATGTATTTATGAACTGAATCTTACATTTTCTATTTGCCTCTCTCCAGTCCCTATCTGACATTTTTTAGGATCAGCTTCTGTGCTGACCTCAGTGTCCTGATTTCTTTCCTGCTTGGTTTCCTCTTGATCTCTGCACTGCCAGTAGAGAAAAATACATCAAAACCTGTGTGTGGCTTCAGTGCTGAAGCTTGGGAATCAGTTATCCAGTTTGCGTTAGAATTTTAAAGCTTTCATTGCTACTGTAAACTTATTAGAAATAGGCTTAAATTTAGTTCTTAATTCTTTGGGACTGTGACCTTCAACCTAAGAACTGATCTTTGCTTCAGGATAAGTTTTCAAACTTGCTACTGCATTTTAAGAGTGATTTCTTGCTAGGTTTTCATGCCCTTTGGGTTAATTCACACATCTAGAAGGAACCTGAGCTACTATTCAGTTCAAACCTGCTAATTTTGAAGATTAGCAAACTGAGATGCAGAGTTAAGTGATTCAGAAGAGGTTTTCAGCAACAAAAGAATGAGAGAGCTCTTTCCACTGTCCTATGCTATTTCATTAATTAAAAAAGGGGGATGTGTGTGGATTAGGTTCTTGCTCCTCTTCCTTTCACTCTGTATTTCTAAATTTTACAATTAGTAAAATTCATAAATAACAAATATATCAAGGACGAGTGTTTAACACCCCTCTCACCAAATGCACAAGGACTAGTACCACCATTAGATAGCCTAAAATTTGACTCTTTCTTAACTGTTCTCAGAAATACTCTCATTAGTGAGCATTTTCTTCAAATAGGTAATTAAACCAATGACATTAACTCCTTTGGGCAATATGCACACTGCTTTTGAGGAAGTATTTTCTCTTTTGTGGCTTTGTTGATGTGGCTGCATTCATTTTACTTTTCATTTCAAATTAAGTGAGGTGGTTTCAAGAAACCAGGGAAACTCAGAGAAATGGAAACTGTTTTATGCAGATTTGATATAATCACAGTATGAAATATATAGAAATGCAGAAGCAGATAGTGTTGCAAAATCAAATGCTCAAAAGTCTAGGAACTCATGTTTGCATCTGATTTTTAGAGCTGGAATAGTCCAAGAGGTTAATTTCATCTAATTCCTGATCCTATAAGTGAAGAGACTAAGACCCATACAGGTATTCGAGAGCTTGTCCTAGATCTCATTATTAGTTAATAAATGAGTTGAGGCAGAAATAATGTACACTAAAAATACTGATGTGTATATGACTACACAATAAAGGAAAGGATAGAAAAAAAACCCTCCTAGATATAACTCTGCTACTTACATATGTATAACCTCTCTGCCTCTGTTTTCTCATTTGTAAATGTGAAAAAAAAAAAAAAAGAAAGAAAGCACCTCTCTTTTGAAGTATTCTTTTGAGGAGTAAATGAGATATTATAGGTAAGGGCTTGGCACAGTTCCTGGCAAATGGTAAGTATCAAATTAATGATAACTAGTATTAATATGTAAGTTGTAGCAAGCCCATCAGGCTGAAGAAAAATCTCTGAGCAGTGCAATTCAAGAAATATTTATTGAGGGGGCGCCTGGGTGGCTCAGTCGATTAAACACCGGATTCTTGATTTGGGCTCAGGTCATGATCTCACGGTTCCTGAGTTTGAGCCCTGCATCAGGCTCTGGGCAAATAGTGTGGAGCCTGCTTGGGATTCTCTTTCTCTCCTTCTCTTCTTCTCTCACGCTGTGTCTCTTCCTGTCTCAAAATAAATATATAAACTTTAAAAATAAAAGAATATTTATTGAGTATCTAATACATGCCAAAGTGTTTGAGACTGGGAAACAAAGTAAATAATTCAAAATAATTGTCTTCAGTGTTTATAGTTATTAAAAAAGATGATTCCTGAACTGACTAGCTTAGGAATGTTGAGGAAAACAAACGCTAGGCTTTGGAACAAGTGTGGTAAAAGGCTTAGCAAAAGACAACAATCTTCATTTGTTGGCCTGGTTTTACATTTTTCAAGATCATTTCTCACCACCCTTTATGTCCCAGTAAAGGGACAGTAAAGGGGAGCAACAGTGTAGGTATTAGCCCAGTGGTTTCCATTCTGGCTGATGTCAGAATCACTTGGAGGTCTTTAAAGAAAATGCAGAGTATGCCTGAAACTTAATTCATTTATCTAGTATTTGTCAAATACTTAATGTATTTGATTCTTGGCTTCAAATGTTGAACCATCAAAAAGCATTAAAAATTTACCATTCTAAGAAATATAACAACACTAATTCAAAGGGATTCATGCACTCCCTTGTTTATAGCAACATTATTTATAGTAATCAAGATATGGAAACAGCCTAAGTGTCCATCTATTGATGAATGGATAAAGAAGGTGTGACATCTATCTTTCTATCTGTCTATCTATGAATACAGAATATTATTCAGCCATAAAAAGAATGAAATCTTGCAACAACATGGATGGAGCTAGAGAGTATAATGCTGAGCAAAATAAGTCAGTTAGAGAAAGACAATTACCATATGATTTCACTCATATGTGAAATTTAAGAAATAAATGAGCAATGGGGAAAAAAGAGAAGTGTGTGGGGGGGAAACAAACCAAGAAACAGACTCTTAACTAAAGAGAACAAACTGGTGGTTAGCAGAGGGGTGAGAGTGGGGGGATGGGTGAGATAGGTGATGGGGATTAAGGAGTGCACTTGTTGTGATGAGCACTGGGTGATAATATGGAATTGTTGAGTCACTGTATTGTATACCCAAAACTAATATGAAACTGTATTTTAACTAACTGGAATTAAAATTTAAAAAAAATTACCATCTAACTCCCTCTGCCCCCCTCACCCTCCCACAAAAGAGGAAGAGCATTACCTTGGACCTACTTTATGTCTTGCCCATGTCTGTCAGTTCCATATTGGCTCCGTTCTATTTCTTATCTGCTCTTGCTCTTCTAATTGTGTATCTCCGTTTATTGGAATCTTTGGCTCATGATTTTTCAACTTTTCTCCATGGCTTATGGATTGCTGCCTGTGCAGAGCCCACCTTGGAGCTTGAAATCATGAACCGTGAGATCATGACCTGAGCTCAACCGACTGGGCCACCTAGGCACCCCAAGGAATTAAATATTTTAATGTACTTACACTTACATAATTGCATCCTTTAAGATACTTTTATGAAAGCCAAGGTCAAATGTGGCTCATTTATGTTTTTCTCCCAATTTGTACATGTAGACAGTATAAAAACTAAGGCAACTCGGGCCTATGGTAGCTTAATCAACATAAGCCATACCCAATTTGGAGATGATAAGTTTACTAACTACCAAAATCTCATTTTTATGAACTCTTTAGGGAGTATGGAATAGACTTCCTTGTTTTATAAATGAAGGATTCCCCTGAAAAGCCTGGGCCACCACTTAAAGGGTGGCTGGTGGCACCTGGGTTTGTTAAGTCTCTGACTCTTGATTTTGGCTCAGGTCTTGATCACATAGCTTTGTGCATTTGAGCCCTGCATTGGGCTCTGTGCTGGTAGCACATAGCCTGCCTGGGGTTCTCTCTCTCCCTCTCTCTCTGCCCCTTCCCCACTTGCACCATCTCTGTCTCTCTCAAAAATAAAATAAAATAAAATAAAATAAAATAAAATAAAATAAAATAAAATAATAAATAAATAAAATAAAATAAATAAAGGGTGACCAAGTAAGTAACCTAAGAAAGCATTAAAAAAAAAGCTTTGGATCTTTGGCTTCAGATATACCTGGATTCAAATACTGGCTTTACTTTTTATAAGATATGGCCTCAGTATTATTACTTAGATTCTCTAAGTTTGAGATGTCCCCTGTTTATCTTAAAGAGCTTTTAAAACAAGTGTATAATTCAGGGGTGCCTGGGTGGCTCAGTCAGTTAAGTGTCTGACTTCAGCTCAGGTCATGATCTCATGGTTCATGAGTTTGAGGCCCACATTGGATTCTCTGCTGTCAGTGCAGAGCCTGCTTAAGATCCCCTGCCCCTCCCAGCCTTCCTGCCCCTCCCAGCCTCTCTGCCCTTTCCCCTTTCTCTCTGCCCCTCCCTTTTCTCTCCTATACTTTCTCTGCCTCTGCCCCCAACCCCCCTCCTGTGCATGCTCTCTCTCTCAAAAAATAAATACATAAATAAATAAATAAATAATAAAAATCAAGTATATAACTCACTAGATTTGTTGCTGTGTTCCCATTTAATAATATGTTATAAATGTTTGCCATATGAATAAACTATGTTAATAAATATACATCTGTATCATCATGTAATATTCCATTTCAAATGATTTTGAGGTTTAAATGTGATAAAATATGTGCATATAACTGTCATATAATAATTTAAAAGCAACTACAGGATATAAATGTTATTGAAATTCAGATTTCATATAATTAGCCTGGTGATTGACATTTGCTAGCCAGCCACCATAGTGCAGGTGGTCTCCAGCCCCCTTAAAGCAATACCTCCACACAGAATTGCTTCCTATGTCAGGACCAGGATTCATGTGTTTCAGACATCACCATAGGCATCAGAACGAAGGTAGTTCAGGGACCTGCATAAGAGATATTTGTATGTCTGATGGTAGATAATGGAATAATATTGATGCTTTTTCGAGAACAAAAATATGTATTATAACTGGTTCTAGACCTGGAAGGCCAGCAGACCCTCAGAGGTTTTCTCAGAGATCATTTCTCAGAACAGAAAGTTAATTTTCATTTCTGTGAAGTCCTTTATTTCCAGCACCCTGGAAGTATTTGTTCCCTTCCTTGTGAAACAAAACTCAGTTAATGACCTTCCCCTTAAGGAAGATTATCAGAACATGAGGAACACTTCAGGTTTCTATTTGAAAATGTGTGTTCCTCCTACTACATTTCTAGTTTTAAAATTCTCTCTTTAACATTCCAAGAATTATTTTTGTAAATGATCTTGGCTGCAATTCATAACACTGTATGTAACATTCGCCAGACTAGTTCATAGTTGTCCTCTGAGTACCATTTTATAGAAGTAGTCTCAGATGCTCTGGGATTGACACAGATCCTATGGGCTGAGCTCCATGATGTCTCCTAAGTCACATAGGGCTGGATCTACGAGAAGAACTCTGAGGTCTATTGCTAGCTGTTCCTCCTATATGTTACATCTCTTGAGGAGGATACTCTGAGCTATGAATGCTGGTGAAAATAGAGACTGCTGGGAAGACGGGCTGCATATTGACATCTTATGGTGCTGTCCTGATGGCTTCTCCAACTAAGCTAGCTGATGTCTCAATTCCTCAACAGAGGTGGTTGTGAATATTTAAAGAGAGAACCTGTTATATGGTTAATTAATATTTATTGAAGGCCTCCTATTTGTCAGGTGCTGTGCTGGCACCATAGATAGAGAAGTAAACAAATGGGAATAGTTCAATTCTTGTGGACCTTCTGAATGAGTGTAAAAAACAGGTGATATGAAGCAAATAATGGCAACTGTGTTTAGGGAAACTTGACCTAGACCAGAATTCAAGGAGATTTCCCTGAGGAAGTGACATTTGAACTGAGACTTGAGTTTAGATGGGTAATGAGGGTGGGGGACTGGCACTTCCAGCAAAGGAAACATCTTGTGAGAAGTCCCAGGTGTGTTTGAGAATCGAGAAAAGAGACACCTTGGGTGGCTCAGTTGGTTAAATGTCTGACTCTTGTTTTGACTTGTGTCATGATCTCCTGGTTGGTAGTTTTAAGCCCTGCTTTGGGCTCCATACTGCTGATAGTACGAAGCCTGCTTGGGATTCTCTCTCCTCTTCTCTTTCTCTGTGAATCTCTCTCTCTCAAAATAAATAAAGAAACCTAACAAAAAAAGAACTGAGAAAAGTGCAGTAAGGCTAGAGGGCTAAGAGCTAGGGAGAGAGATGAGGCAGGAGATATGCATAGGGCCAAATCATATAGGGCTATATAGGCCATGCATATTACACTGCATTTTATTTAAGGGTAGTGGGAAGAGGGAAGATATCATTTGTATGAGTTTGTTAGGGCTACAATAGCAAAATACCACAGACTGGATGGCTTAAACAACAGAAATTTATTTTCTCACAGTCCTTGAGGATGGAAGTCCAAGATCAAGGTGCTGTAAGAATCAGTTTCTCTAAGGCCTCCCTCTTTAGCTTGCAGATGGTCTTTGCCCTTTTGCTGCCTCTTTATATGATATTCCTTTGTGTGTGTATGCCCCCAGGGTCTCTTTATGTATGGAAATTTCCACTTCTTATAAGAATACCGCCAGATTGGATTAGGGCCTTCCATATAGCCACATTTTAACTGAATTGCCTCTTTAAAGGCCTTATCTCCAAATGCAGTTACATTCTGAGGTGTTTGGACTTCAACATGTGAATCTTGTGGGGGGGGGACACAATTCAGCCCTATTGTGTCACTATTAATGTGCCTGTATTGTGGAAAATAGATTGGTGAAGGGCAATAGTGAATACCCATAGGAGTCTATTGAGAAAAACGATGGTGGCCTGATGAGGGTGTGTGTTGTGAAGATAAAGCAAGGGCAACGGGTCTGAGAAGGATTTTGGTGGGGGATTGATGAGATCTGAGTGAGGGGCAGAGAGAGGGAGGAGTCAAAGATGACTCCTACGTTTCTGGTTTTTGCATCTGGCTAGATAGTGATTCACTTTATTTTGATAAAGAACAGTGGAGAAATAGAACAGTGGTTTCTGGGGAAGAGGATGGGTTTCGTTCTTCTCATGTTGAATTTGAGGTGCCTGTCAGTCATCAGGTGGAGATAATGAGTAGATTGTTTACTGGAGAAGGAATCAGCCTTTGTAACGGGCAGAGCTGATTATCATATATACAAACGTCTATAATAGACAAAGTTGCTCTTACCTGGCCCTTAATTTACTTTCTAAGGAAAAGTCTGTAGCCTTCTTCAAAAATGTGCTCTTGACATCCTTAGAAATTTATTCTCAAAGTTTGCTAGACTAGGGTTTGGTAGCTTCTTATAGTCAATATTGTGGAATATTTCTTTTAACAATTTTTCTTAGTTTGACTTGTGACTTAACATGCTTAAGGAAATTGCCTAATGTTAAAGCCTCTTCTTGAGGATAAAACAAATCTTTTCATTTCCTTCCTGCATGCCAGAACTTAGGAAAGGATGAAGTCTTGCACTAAAAATGAGGTCTGTAAAACTCTGATGTAGATGGTAGAACAGAGAGCCTTTTTAGTGGCAACATAGAGTCCCAGGCAGTACAGCTTTGTGGGGATTTGATGGCCCCTCAGTGGGAGCAAGGGTGTGTTAGTGGTAGATGGGGAACAGAAAGGCAGTGTCAAGAGGCAGTGAGCTTTGGCACCATGGTCACAGTTAGTGGTATCCTTGAAATGAAGGCTGAACTTTGGGGCAGCTGGAAGCAGGCTGGAGCTAAGTCAGAGACCAGGAAAGAGCTGGGTCAGTCCTGGTAATAGAAGATTTTCTTGAGTGCCCTTCCCCACATTAGTTCAAGGGCTAAAGAGGAGATACAGCCTTGCTAAAAGGCAGCTGTAAGGATTTAGGGTGACTAATCTGCCTGGTTTGCCTTGGTCAGACAGGTTTCTGAGGTGAGGAACATTCAGTTCTTTATTTATTATTATTTTTTTAAATGTTTCTTTATTTTGGAGAGTGAGAGACAGAGTGTGAGTGGGGGAGGGGCAGAGAGAGAGACATCGGGAGACACAGAATCTGAAGCAGACTCCAGGTTCCAAGCTGTCAGTACAGAGCCTGTTGTGGGGCTCGAGCCCACGAATGGTGAGATCATGACCTGAGCCGGAGTCAGACCGCTAACTGCCTGAACCACCCAGGTGCCCCGAGGTACTTTCACTTCTAAAACTAGGAAAGTCCTGGGGAAACTTCTATGAGTTGGTTACCCTATAAAGATTTGAATAGAACTGGGATCCTGGGTCCTTAAGTGGTCTTAGAAGAAAAAAACCTTTAATCTAAAGCAAATAAAACTGTGTGACTCACTCATCATAACCTTCTTAGTAGAAGGACTACTACAATTTCCTTCACATTTTTAATAAATCAATTAATTTATGTTTTTAATAAATTGGAGATCATTAGAGTGACCTAATTCTAGTTTGCCTGGGATGATCCTGGTTTATACCTGTTGTCTCATGTTATTAATAGTGTTCTTTTCAGTCTCAAAAGCATCCTGATTTGAATGATAACTTGTGTGGTCACACTATCTTTAATAAAATGGTCTTTCTCATTCTTAAGAGTATGGTTTTGTGAACCTTGGCAAAACAGGCCAATTTTTATATCATTATGTTTGACAGTGTTCCTTTTAAGATGATTTACTATTTACTAATCTTATTAAATTAAATTTTAAAAAATAAGCTTTCCTGTTTAGAAGTACTTGACCATAGTTCCATCTCTCAAATCAGAGGTTATTACACACATATATTCTCTTTATCTCACATTCTACCATTCATTATTTCAGAGAAGTATCATGAATTTTAAAATTTATTTCTAATCAAAATTTTCATAACATGTTATAAGCAAGAAATTAGAATTTGAAAGGAAGAAGATACATACTAGCAGAGAGTCAATGACAAGCAAGGGAAGAGGGAAAAGGATTATCTTATTAAAGAAAAAAATTAAAATTAATGATGTGCTTTTTGCTCAAATTTATCAGATAATTTGCTGAAATCAAATGATTTCAGAAATCAGATGAAAATCACATTTTATGAAAAATAAATTATACAGAATGTCTAAAAATTATTAGTATGAAATATATATTATTCAAAGAATAAATATAGAGAGTATCAGTGGTATCTAAAGAGATTGTATCTCAAATAAACCTCTTTTCAGATTATGAGACATAGATTTGAATACATTTCACATTTGTTTACAACAGAATTGAATATTCATTTCCGCCTTTCACCCATCTTTAAGATCACCCTAGTCTGGGTTTCCATTTCAATGAATGTTATTGACCACTAGAGGGAGAAACAAGAAAAGCTTTGAAAATTTTGATGAATCTGAGAGATTAGTTAGATGTCAGTAGTAAAATGTGCTAATTGTAGCGAACAAGGATTCAAGGAAGGCATTAACAGATACTGTTGGTTGTTGGACATCTGCAAATTCTATGGGATCCTATAGAAATAAGGTAACAGAAAGATCATGTGGCTTCTTTAAAGCATGATGAACTACATATTCTGTGGTTGATCAGCTAAATTACAGTCTTGTGCAATTTGTGCCTTTAAACCGAAAGAGTAAGTGCAATAAAGAAACATATTTAAGGATGAATGATAAAAGGATTAGCTTCAGGCTTCACAGGGGAGAAAAGTGGCAGTAAAGGAAAAATACTATAATAACCAAAGCAATTTCTCTATACTTTACATTAAGTGAATTTGACAATTAATACTTAAAATTACACTTAAATATGAAGAAGAACATAGCTGTTATAAAGTGAAAATCTAATCAGCTAAAGGTGTGGTTATCTCAAACTAATCAATATGTAGATTTATCAAGAGACAACTTACTTCATTAGAAAATGTCTTTGAATTATTTGTTGTCCAAGAAATTATGGACTCTTACTGCACAGAAAATAATAAAAAAATCTATTAATTTAATAAATGTTGAACATCTACTCCATGTATGGTAATCAGGAGATTTAAGACTGACTTGGACATGAATTCTTTTCTCAATAAATTTATAGTCTACAAAACCTGTACATAAAATCTATAAAATAATGTAGTTGTTGGACACACCATTAGAGGAGCAGAATCAGGGCACTATGGGTGTTGGGAAAGAAAAATTACTCCTAGTTTGATGTGTCAGTGGGGGGTGGTCAGACAGGAGGAATCAGAGGAGGCTTTCTGAAAGATGTGGCATTTGAGCAGGACCTGAAGATATTTAGAATTTAGAAATGTGGCAATTACAGGAAAAGCATTCTAGGTGCAGAGAGCAGAATGAGCAAAGGTATGGAGGTAAAGTCTTGCTGAACAAATGCAAAATGTATAAACACACAAACATAAAACAGAGAAAAGGACAGATAATCTAAAAAGGCATAAATCTAGTCCAACATGTGAAATATGATTGGTTTAGACTATACCTGATAGTTGATTTTATTTATCAACTTGATTTGGTCAGGGGGTGCCCAGATATTCAGTCAAATAGTCTGCAAGTTTCTATGAGGTGTTTCTGAAAGAGATTCTAACTGATTTAACAGTTAAATCAGTAGACAGAGTAAAGCAGATTGCTGTCCATAATGTGGATGGGTCTCAGCCAATCAGTTGAAGGTGTGACTAGAACAAAAGGCTGACCCTCCCTCGAGTAGGAGAGAATTCTGTCTGATAGCTTTTGACTAGAACTGGGGCATCAGACCTGGAGATTTTGGATTTGCCAGCCTCCATAACTGTATGAGCCAATTCCTTATACTAAATCTCTTTCTCTTTCTATAGATATATCCTATTGGTTCTCTTTCCCTGGAGACCTCTGCCTATACACTGTTAATACTAAGAACAAACATCTAATAATCTATGAACAAATATCTGTTTGGTACCATTTTGATCCTAATATTATCCTGAACAATGGGAGAAGTACTAGAATAGCATCAATTTGCAGAGAATTCTTATAAACCTGAGAGTCACTTCAAAAAGGGTAGTTATATAGCTGATAAAACTAATAGATTTAGAAACTAATGTTCTACTTTATTTATTTATTAAAGTAAAAGAAACAATTAAAATTTTAACTTGGAGGTAAGAAAACTAAATTATAACCCCAATAGCCCATGTGATACAACTACTGTTAGCATTTTGATGTATTTTTTCAATAATTTTTATAGTATATATAAATTTTAATGCATCTAAAATCAGGTAGTCAATTTTCTTCCTTAACATTATGTCATAAATATTTCCCTATATTACTTCATAATTTTAAGAACTATAATTTTTAATGCCTGTTCAATATGTAATTTGCAAACTTACTATAATTTTTGCAATCATGGCTTTATTTTTGAATATTGAGATTGTTATTCAGATTTTTCTCCAATTTTTAAAATCATCAATATAAGTATCTTTGTAATTAAAGCTTTTTCATATTTTGAATTATTTCTGAATAAATTTCCATAAGTGGTAGTATAGATCAGCAGGTATGAATATTTTTACAGTTAGTCTAAATTGCTTTCCACAAATGCTGTATCAACTTATAAGGCCTCTGAAATAAATCATACTTGTACCTATTCAATACTGAGTCTCGTTTTTATTAATAAAAGACTTTCTTTGGTAGGAATCTGAATCTGTACTGTTATAAAAACCTCACTTTTCAGACTCCCTTGCAGATAGGTATGTTCCTATGACTGTGTTCTGGTGTATTAAGATTGCTTCACTGAGCTAGAAATATTTTTGTTTTACTAATTAAAAGGCACCAGTTGGCACACACCTTTTCTTCTTTCTTCTTCCTTTCTTCTTCCTGACTAAAATTAGAGCAGACTTCTTGAAAATTTGAGGATGAAAGCTGCAAGTTAAAATTTGTAGAACAGGAAGCTAGGAGCTTGTGACTTTCTTGAATTCCTGCACCAGCTCTGGACTCCTTCCTCTGGAATTTTTGTTTATGTGATTAAATTAATCCATATTTAGTTAAGAAACTGTAGTCATATTTCTGTTACATAAAACCAAAAGAAAATCTAATAATATTTGTGCATAATTATTTCTCCAAAATAATGGGTATTGTCACTCAAATTGGGGGGAGGGCACTGTATTAGTACTCTTGATTACAAATAACAAAAACTAACCTAAACTAGTTTAAACAATAAAAGGGAATTTACTGGTTCATATACCAAGGGAAAAACAGGAGTTGAACTAAGCTTCAGAATTTACTAAGCAGCATCAATGATATTCTGAGGTTAGATCTCTTTCTTCCTTCTTTTTCCTTCTCTCTCCTTTATACTATCTCTCCTGTGCGTTGCCCAACTTGGCCTCTTCTATTCTACTGAAATGAATTCTTTCATACAGCTGGAGAGGTTGGCCAGTAACCATCTCCAGGCCTATGTTTCTTCAATGTCATTGAAAAATATGGGAAGAGAGCATTTTCACTTTTTTCAAATGTCAGTGCTAGGGAAGGACTCTGGCTGATCCAACCCATATCACATGCTCATCCAAGGATGGAGGGTCACAGGACAACTGTGACTGTCAATCTTACCAAGATCACTGGAATAGGGAAGGGACAGTTCTTCAAAGAAAAAGTTGTGTGTTGACGTAACATAGCAGAAAGGCTAAAACAACCTGTCACCAATAACTATCTTTTATTAATAAAATGTTCTTTATTGTTATTCTGATTTACCTTTTTTGAAGTTGAAAATTTTGTCTTTTCATTAATTTTATTTTCTTTTTTGAAAATTCCTCTCTTAAGACATTGATTGTTCATTGACAGTCAGAATAAGTTTATACCTGACAAATGAGGCAGTTGAATATTCTTTTTATTTTGAGCATGATACTCATTTTGTGCTTGTAATACAATACTCTGTATCTGGAAATGCCATCCTCAAAGGATGGAGATATATATATATATGTGTGTGTGTGTGTGTGTGTGTGTGTGTGTATGTGTTCTTTTCTAGGATTTTTATGGTTTCAGGTCTCACATTTAGATCTTCAATACATTTTGAGTTTATTATTGTGTATGGTTTCAGGTCTCACATTTAGATCTTCAATACACTTTGAGTTTATTATTGTGTGTGGTGTAAGAAAGTGGTCCAGTTTCATTCTTTTGCCTGTAGTTGTCCTGTTTTCCCAACACCATTTGCTGAAGAGACTCTTTTTGCTCCATTGCATATTCTTGGTTCCGTTAATTGACCATATAATCGTGGGTTTATTTCTGCACTTTCTATTCTATTCTGTTGATCTTTGTGTCTGTTTCTGTACCAGTACCATATGGTCTGGATTACTACAACTTTGTAGTACATTTTGAAACTGGAAATTGTGATACCTCCAGTTTTGTTCTTCTTTTTCAAGAATGCTTTGGCTATTCAGAATCTTTTGTAGTTCCAAACAAATTTTAGGATTGTTCTAGTTCTGTGAAAAATGCTATTGGTATTTTGATAGGGGTTGCATAAATCTGTAGATTGCTTTGGTCAGTATGGACATTTTTAACAATATTTGTCCTCCCATTATATGAGTGTGGTATATCTTTCCATTTGTGTCATCTTCAATTTCTTTCCTGAGTGATTTATTTAAGACTTTTCTTGCTTCTTGGGCAACTAAGTGGCACAGTCATTTAGGCATCCAACTCTTCATCTTGACTCAGGTCATGATCTCACAGTTCGTCAATTCGAGCCCCTTGTTGGGCTTTGTGCCGAAGGCATGGAGCCTGCTTGGTTTCTGTCTCTCCTCTCTGCCCCTCACCTGCTTGTGTGTTCTATCTCAAGATAGATAAATAAACTTAAAAAAAAAAAAAGGAATTTTCTTGCTTCTGAGGTAGGCCTGCATTGCTATAAGCTTCTCTCTTAGAATGGCTTTTGCTACATCCCAAGATTTTGGACTATTGTGTGTGTGTGTGTGTGTGTGTGTGTGTGTGTGTGTATGTGTGTGTGTGCGTGTGTGTGTTTTGATGTTTATTTATTTTTGAAAGAGAGAGAGAAAGAGTGTGCACACAACTGGGGGAGGGGCAGCGAAAGGGTGACAGAGGAACTGAAGCAGGTTCTGCGTTGACAGCAGTGAGCCCAATGTGGGGCTTGAACTCACAAACCATGTGATCATGACCTGAGCTGAAGTCAGACACTCAACTGACTGAGCCACTCAGGTGTCTTTGGACTGTTGTGTTTTTATTTTCATTAGTCTCTATGTATGTTTTTATTTTCTCTTTGATTTTTTTAGATGACCCATTCCTTAACCTCCATGTATTTGTGTTCTTTTCAGATTTTTTCTTGTGGTTAATTCCTAGTTACATAGTGTTGTGGTCAGAAAAGATGCATGGTATGATTTTGATCTTTTTGAATTTGTTGAGACTTGTTTTATGGCCTAATATGTTATCTATTCTGGAGAATGTTTCACATGTACTTGAAAAGAATGTGTATTCTGCTGTTTTAGGATGCAATGTTCTGAATATATGTGAGATCCATTTGGTCCAATGTATCATTCAAAGTCACTGTTTCCTTGTTGATTTTTTGTTATTGGATGATCTACGCATTGATGTAAGTGGAGTGTTAAAGTCCCCTACTATTATTATATTACTATTGATTACTTCCTTTATTTTTGTTATTAGCTGCTTTATTTATTTGGGTGCTCCCATGCTGGGTACATAAATATTTATAATTGTTATATCTTCTTGTTGGAGTATTCCCTTTATGATTATATAGTGTCCTTTGTCTCTTGTTACAGTCTTTGTTTTATTATTTTTTTATTTTTATTTTTATATTTTTAGAGAGAGGGCACAGTGAGCGAGGGGCAGAGAGAGGGACAGAGAGAGAAGTGGGGCTCACCCGAAGCAGGGATCCTGTTTTTACCTGAAGCAGGGCTCATATTCACCTGAAGCCGAGGTGGGGCTCGAGCTCACCTGAAGCAGGACTCAAACTCATGAACCATGAGACCATGACCTGAGCCGAAGTCAGATGCTTAACTGACTGAACCATCCAGGAGCCTCATAGTCTTTATTTTAAAGTCTATTTTGTCTGATATAAGTATTGCTACCCCAATTTTCTTTTCACTCCACTTGCATGCTGAGTGCTTTTCTATCCCTTCACTTTCAATCTGCATGTGTTTTTAGCTCTGAAATGAGTCTTTTGTAGGCAGCATATAGATGGGTCTTGCTTTTTTATCCATTCTATCACCCTGTGTCTTTTGATTAGAATATTTAATACATTTACATGCAAGCTAATTATTGATGGGTATATACTTATTGCCATTTTGTTTTTTATTTTATAGTTGTTTTAGTAGTTCTTCTTATTCCTTTCTTCCTCTTGCTCTCTTCTCTCATTGTTTGTTGGCTTTCTTTGGTACACTTGGATTCCTTTCTCTTTATTTTTTGCATATCTATTACTGGTTTTTGATTTGTGGTTACCTTTAGGTTTGTATATAACATCTTCTGCATGTAGCAGTCTATATTAAGTTGGTGGTCATGTAAGTTTGAAGCCATTCTTTACTCCTCTCCCCCACCCCTTGTTTTAGGTATATTGTGACATACTTTACATCCTTAATTTTTTTTTTTCTTATTTTAAAGAGAGAGAGCATGAGTGGGGAGAGAGGGGCAGACTGCAAGAGGGAGAGAATCTTAAGCAGTCTCCACACTTCGTGAAGCCTGACATGGGGCTCAATTCCATGACCCTGGGGTAATGACCTGGGCCATAATCAAGACTCAGATGCTCAACTGACTGAGCCACCCAGGTGCCCCAACATTCTTTTATTTTGTAAATCCTTTGACTTGTTTTTATAGATACACTTATTTTTATTGCTTTTGTGCTTCCTTTTTTTTTTTTTTAATTTCTACTTATGGTTTTTCTTTGTAGCATTGGTTTAGTGATGATGAATTTCTTTAACTTTTGCTTATCTGGGAAACTCTTTATCTCTCTGTTCTGAATGATAGCCTTGTTGGGTGTAGTATTCTTGACTGCAGGTCTTTTTCTTTCAGCACTTTACATATATCATGCCACCTGCTTCTGGTCTGCAGTTTCTGCTGAAAAATCAGCTGATCGCCCTATGGGGTTTCTTTTTTATGTAACTGTTTTCTTTTATCTTGATGCTTTTAAAATTCTCTCTGTAACTACTTTTTGCAATTTTAATTGCCATGTGCCTGGGTGTTGACCTCCTTGGGTTGATTTTCTTGGAGGCTTTCTATACCTTCTGGATCTGGGTTTGTTTCCTTCTGCAGATTCAGGAAGTTTTCAGCTATTATTTCTTCACATAAATTTTCTCCACCCTTTTCTTTTTATTTTTTTAGTATAAGTTATTTATTTATTTTTTTTTATGAAATTTATTGTCAAATTGGTTTCCACTCTATCCTTTTCTTTCTCTACTCCACAATTTATTCCATCTAGTGTAATTTTAATTTTAGTTATTAAGTTCTTTATCTGATTGATTCTTTTTTATGTTTTATATTTCTTTGTTAAGAGTTTCACTGAGATTGTCCACTCTTTCTCAAATCCAGTGAGTATTTTTATGACCATTACTTAGAATTTTCTATCAGGTTTATTATTTACCTCTGTTTTGTTCAGCTCTCTTGCTGTGATTTTGTCTCATTCTTTCATTTGGGACATATTCCCCTGTCTTCTCATTTTGTCTAACTCCCTGTATCTGTTTCTAAGTGTTAGAAAATTCAGCTCTGTCTCCCACTCTTGAAAGTAGTGGCCTTACGAAGAGGAGGATCTGTAGTGCCCTGCAGTGCCATGTCCTCTATTCACCAGAACCGGGTACTTCAGGGGCCTAGAGCAGAGGCCTGGCTGGAGGTGTGTGTCTGCATAGGGACTGGGCACAGTTAGCAAGTTAGGTGGTAAGTGTTGGTTCTGGCTGGTTGCTGCAGGTGTCCTTGTGTGTAGGTTGAGGTGGCTGGGGGGAGGGAAATGGCTCCTGCCATGTCCTTTGTTCCTAGAGAAGTTCTCCTGATGATTCCTGTCCCTCCAGCACATGCCCTGAGATTACTAAACAAATCTCCCTCCTGTATACCCCAGGTGTCTTTCAAACTGCTGCCTCCCTCCCCTGCAAATTTTCTCTCTCTCTCTCAAAATAAATTTAAAAAACTTAAAAAAAAGGGGGGTGCTGGGTGGCTCAGTCAGTTAAGCATCTGACTTCGGCTCAGGTCATGATCTCACGGCTCATGAGCTTGAGCTCTACATGGAGCTCTCTGCTGTCAGCACAGAGCCTGCTTCAGATCCTCTGTCCCCCTATTTCTCTGCTCCTCCCCTGCTTGTTCTCTCTCTCCCCCACCCCTTTCTCAAAATAAATTAAATTTTTTTTTTCAACGTTTATTTATTTTTGGGACAGAGAGAGACAGAGCATGAACGGGGGAGGGGCAGAGAGAGAGGGAGACACAGAATCGGAAACAGGCTCCAGGCTCTGAGCCATCAGCCCAGAGCCTGACGCGGGGCTCAAACTCACGGACCGCAAGATCGTGACCTGGCTGAAGTCGGACGCTTAACCGACTGCGCCACCCAGGCGCCCCAAAATAAATTAAAAAACATAAAAAACAAACAAACCCTGCTGCTTCTATGTTGTAGATCTTGGGTCTGTTTATTGTGTTGTCTCTTTAAGGGTGGGGCTCAGTTTCCTCTCACCCTCTGGTTCTTCCAGAGCTGAGCTGCTGAATTAAAAAAAAAAAAAAAAGTTAATGTTTATCTACTTTTGAGGGAGAGAGAGAGAGAGAGCCAAGCGACTGAGAGAGCACAAGCTGGGGAGGGGCAGAGAAAGAGGGAGACACAGAATCCAAAGCAGGCTCCAGGCTCCTAGCTGTCAGCAAAGAGCCTGACGCGAAGCTCAAACTCACAAACTGTGAGATCATGACCTGAGCCGAAGTCAGATGTTAACCAACTGAGGCACCCAGGCACCCTGAGCTATTGATTTTTAAAGTTCCAGGTGTTAATCACTGCTGATTGTAAGAACGCATGAAATTTAGCCCCTCTGATTTTCAAAGCCAAATGTTATGGGGATTCTCTATGTGAGCTACTTGGTGTGAAAATCTGTTTCTTTCCCTTCTCTGTGCCCTCAGCATCCCTTCCTCCCATAGACAGTCCTGCAGTTCTTTTTAGCTCCCAACTACCTTCCTACACTCTTCAAAATGGCCTCTTCTCTACATATATTTGTAAAGAGTTTGTTCTGCTAGTGTTTAGGTTGTTTTATGGATTATTTACACTAATGTGGGTATTATCTAGTTGTATCTTTGGGACGAGATGAGCTTAGGGTCCTACTACTCTACCATCTTCTCCAAGAACTCTCCTCTTCAATGTTTTATAGGTTTTAGAGGATAGGATTTCCACCTTTGTGATTAAGTTTATTCCTAAGTATTTTATTTTTGGTGCAACTATAAATGGTACTGTTTTCTAATTTCTCTGCTACTTCATCATTATTGCGTAGAAATGCAATGGATTTCTTTATATTGATTTTGTATCCTGCCATCTTACTGAACTCATTTATCGGTTCTAGTAGTTTTTGGTAGAGTCTTTAGGGTTTTTTATATATAGTATTATGTCATCTGCAAATAGTGAAAGTTTGATTTCTTCCTTATCAGTTTGAATGACTTTTATTTCCTTTTCTTGTCTGATTGCTCTGGTAGGACTTCCAGTATTATGTTGAGTAAAAGTGGTGAAAGTGGACATTCTTGTCTTGTTCCTGATTTTAGGAGAAAAGCTCTCAGTTTTTTTACCTTTGAATATAATGTTAGCTGTGGTTTTTTCATATATGGACCTCATTATGTTGAGGTATATTCCCTCTAAACCTACTTTGTTGAAGTTATTTTTATCATGAATGGAAACTGTACTTTGTCAGGTGCTTTTCCTAAATCTATTGAAATGATTATCTAGTTTTTATCCTTTCTCTTATTGATGTACTGTATCCTTTGATTGATTTGCAAATATTGAATCACCCTTGCATCCTGGGAATAAATCTCACTTGACTGTGGTGAATGATTTTTTAAAATATATTGTTGGATTCAGTTTGCTAATATTTTGTTGAGGATTTCTGTGTCTGTCTTCATCAGAGATAGATCAGAGATTGTAATGTCTTCATCTGGTTTTTGTATTAGGGTAATTTTAGCCTCATAGAATGAATCTGGAAACTTTCCTCCCTCTTCTATTTTTTGGAATAGTTTGAGAAGAATAGGTACTAACTCTTCTTTAGATACTTGATAGAATTTACCTGTGAAGCCACCTAGTCCTGAACTTTTGTTTTTTGGGAGCTTTTTGATTACCGAGTCAATTTCATTACTGGTAATTGGTATGTTCAAATTTTGGATTCCTTCCTGATTCAGTTTTGGGAGGTTATATGTTTCTAGAAATTATCCATTTCTTCTAGGTTATCCAATTTGTTAGCATGTAATTTTTTAAATGTTTTATTTATTTTTGAGAAGGGGAGCTTGTGTGGAAATGGGGATGGGACAGGGAGAGAAAGAGGGACAGAAGATCTGAAGCAGGCTCTGTGTTGACAGCAGCAAGCCCAATGTGGGTCTCAAACTCACAAATTGTGAGATCATGACCTGAGCCGAAGTTGGATGCTTAACTGACTGAGCCAGCCAGGCGCCCCAGCATGTAATTTTTTTTTTTTTTATGATATTCTCTTATTTAAAAAAAAAATTTTTTTTAATGTTTATTTATTTCTGAGACAGAGAGAGACAGAGCATGAGTGGGGGAGGGGCAGAGAGAAAGGGAGACACAGAATCAGAAACAGGCTCCAGGCTCTGAGCTGTCAGCACAGAGCCTGAGCGGGGCTCGAACTCACAAACCGTAAGATCATGACCTAAGCTGAAGTTGGTTGCTCAACCGACTGAGCCACCCAGGAGCCCTTGTAATATTCTCTTATAATCCTGTGTATTTCTGTGGTCTTGGTTGTTACTTCTCTTGTTTCATTTCTGATTTTGTTTGTTTGAATTTCCTCTTTCTCTCTTTCTCTCTCTGATGAGTTTGACCAAATGTTTATCAATTTTGTTGATTTTTTCAAAGAACCAGCTCCTAGTTTACTTAATGTGTTGTATTATTTGTTTAGTTAGAACAATGTATTTTTTATGATGTTTATGTAGACGTATTCTAAAGGCACCAAATATAGTGAGAACAGTGGCAATAGTTCTAGACAGTTATTTAATCAATAGGTATACTTGAGTCATGTAATATGTTAAGTATGGAGAGTTAAAAAATATAGCAGATTTCCCTTTTTGAAGCTAACTGAATTGATTTTAATATATTACTTTGTAAGAATGCTTCTTTAGCTATTACACTGGCATAGTGGCATAATGGGTTGTTCCCCAAACTCGGAATTATTCAAAATAAGAGTTAAATGCACATTCATGATTTAAGTTTTAGATTAAGGCCGAAAAGTAAAGCACATTTTTTTCTTTCAAGTAGTCTAGAGGATCTTTTGGTAAACTATAAATATTTTATTACTTTTTAAATTTACTAAATATTCATTCAGTTGGTGTCTATGGTAGTCATTTCATATTTTGTTATGGTTCACATGGGATCTTATGATTCTTGAGAACAGAGGCAGTGGCTGCAAATTCTCTAATTCTTTATTTCCAGGCTTTGATGTAAGGGTAACTCTAGGGTATTGCATGAGACAAAGGACTGAGAAACTTAGTCACCGCTATGTACAGCTTTGCTCATGTAATCCCCCCAAACTGAATTTATTATTTATTTACTCAAGTATAATTAACACACAGTGTTATATTATTGTCAGATGTACAGTATAATGATTCAACAATTCTATACATTACTCAGTGCTCATCATGAAGTATACCCTTAATCCCTTTTACTGTTTCACCCATCCACCTCCACCCCACCCAACTGAATTGAAATACCCTTCAAATGAGGGATGATCATGACATAAACATGAGTGCTGCATTGATTGTACCATATACCCAGTATATTAAATCAGCTTGATTCCTCTCTTCCTTCCAGAAAAAGGGCTGGTGATACAAATGAAGGATTCTTTTCTGTGCCCTTCATATCTGCTGCTATGTCTGGCTGCTCCAGACCAGCTGCCACCTGCAGTCATGTACCCTGGTATGCATTTGTGCTGAGATAGAGCATTTTTCTTAATCTTTTAGAGTATAAAAAAATAATAGGTAAAAATATCTGAGACATACTGGTCTCAGATGCTCCTGGGAAATTTTTACATAATATTAATTACATCAGGACTTGCACAATAAAGGCTTGTTCAAGGAACTTAGAATACCCGAGAGATCTCATTTAGTTTGAAACCTGAAGCACTGAGAAGGCACCAGTTATGGAGAGGGAGAAGAGGGTCTGCTGGGAAGGAAAGAATGACAAGAAATGAGCTTAAGGAGGTAGGTAGGGCCAAAGGGCCAAACCATGGCTCTCTTTTAGGTGATAGGGAGTTACTAAAACGAACAAAGCCCAACAATGTGTTTATAGATATGAGCAGGTCAATGCTTTATCAGGTTTCCTTAATATATGCATTGTAACCGAAGTCTCCTAGAGATAATCTCCTTAACTCAAAAGAATGCTCCACTGGTGGGCAGTTCACTGCCTCTCAGATCACATTTTATATTGGGTGACCTAGATTTCCCACATTAGAGAATTCTTTCTCGGGTTGTATCTGCTTCCCTCAATGCCCAGGAGTCTGCAGAGGTATATTGGCCATGTATAGCAGCTATGCATGAATCATGGCTCATCTCTCCTCTTCAGTTATGGCTAGTAAATTAACTACCTAGTCATGATTTTTCTCGGATTGATTGTAAATGTCTATGGCAATATAATTTGTTAAGATGAGTTTTTTTCTTTTCATTTTTTTTTTTTTTTTTTTTGAGAGAGAGAGACAGCACGAGTAGGGGAGGGGTAGAGAGAGAAAGAGAGAGAGAATCCCAAGCAGGATCCAAGTTGTCAGCACAGGGCCTGATGTGGAGCCCAAACTCACGAACTGTGATATCATGATCCGGATAGAAATCAAGAGTCAAACGCTTAAGCGACTGAGCCATCCACATGCCCCAAGATGAATTTTTATTTATTTATTTATTTATTTATTTATTTATTTTTATTAAAAAAATTTTTAATGTTTATTTTTGACAGAGAGAGAGAGAGAGAGAGCGCGAGAGAGCGAGCATGAGCGGGGGAGGGGCAGAGAGAGAGGGAGACACAGAATCCAAAGCAGGTTCCAGGCTCTGAGCTGTCAGCACAGAGCCCGATGCGGGGCTTGAACTCACAGACTGAGAGATCATGACCTGAGCCAAAGTCAGATGCTCAACCGACTGAGCCACCCAGGCGCCCCCCAAGATGAATTTTTAAATCTTTAAATATGTTTGCCACATTTGCACTCTTTTTCTCTCTATAAATAATACATATTAGAATTTTAATACAAATTTATTATGTAATTATATATTTCATACAATTATTATATTAGATCTTTATATAGATAATATATATTAAATAGTAAGAATAATCTTTTTTTATAGAGAACTAGAAAAGAATTAATTTCCAAAAAGCCTTATAGTTATATGTGAAATAGAGATTGAGATTCAACAACAAGAGCTGTTTCAAATTTTAAATTCTTGGGTTTGATTAGTTTGTGTTTATATTAGGAGTCAGCCTCTGTATTCAGCTTTCAGATTTATTTTTAAGTATTGTGCATGATGTTTACTGAGAACTTTTAGATTCACACATATTTATAAATGAAAAACTTATTTATTTATTCTTTTTGTGTCTGGATCTTACTTATTTTTTACCAATCAAAAATAAAATGACCCTTTATTAGAATTCAGACTTTTTCAAGACCACTGCAAAATCAAACAAGATTATAGTGAGGAAAGCATTCTTTTGATTCTTTGTCTAAAAAAGCAAGTCTATACAATATATTCTGAGTGTTCACTTTGAGAACATATATTATTATAAGCAATCAAAACAAAGTTGTCTAGCATAAAAATAAAATGAAATCAACAAATATTTACTGAATGTCTACAGTATACCAGGACCTGAGTAGTCACTGTGAGGGCTATGGAATAGTGTATAATCTGTGCTTTCTAGGAGCTTACACATGGCCTAACAAGGGAGACAAAAGTAAATGGAGTTGGGGGATGTGGACACTGACATGTGTGGAGTACCTACTATGGCCTAGGAATTGTGCTATCTCATGTATAACATGAGTTATCTCATGTAGAGCAGAGTTCATCATCATACCTTAAATTCTTTAGTATTCTCTTTCCCACTCTCCAACCAGTCATCCAGCCTTCAGGTCATTCATAGTCCCCACCACCCTTGCTAACCTCCCACATCTAATCATCACTAAGTCCTGTTCCTGGATGCTTCCAGTGGCCTCCTGTCTGGTCTCATTGCCTCTGTTCTCTTCCCTTATTAGCCCATCTTCTTTCCACATTGTGCACAGAGAGAATTCTCTAAAAGGCAAATATCATTAGATTAATTACAACTCTTTTGGGATGCAAGTAACAGAATTCATTTAAAATAACCTAAGCAAAGGAGGTAATTTATTATTATGACTACACAGTGTCTGTTGGGCCCCAAAGGCAGAATACTGCTGGGTCAGATGAACACAATAGATGAAGACTACAGTCCTTTTTTTTCTGTGTCTTGTCTTTGCTCCTGTCTACATATCTGCTTCATTCCTTACTTCATATCAGCTCTTCTTTCTCGGTCCCAGAAAATGGCAGAAAATGACAACCAGACTGAGCCTGGGCTATTCCAGTTTCCATTTAAAATTCCTCATTGGATCAGTTTGGGTCAGGTGTCACTCTTGGATCAATCACCAATGGTAATCAGAGTTACTTTGCAAGGTAACTATAACCATGTTGTTGGAAGGAAGGAGGAGCAGTTTTCAGAAAAAGCTTTTCTAGGCAAATCAATCAGCAAGTGTTTCTTGAAGAGGCTGAGCATTTGAGTTGACTGGAGCATATGGTTGAGTTAGGAGTAAGAAATAAGGTTGTAAAGATGGTTTGGGGTACCAAAATTTCAAGAATCTTTATGTGAAGCTAAAGAGTTTGAGATTTATCCTATATAAATTGGGAACTATTGCAGCTTTTAAAAGGGAGTGACATGAATATTATTTAGGATAATTAATCTGGAAGCAGATTAGATATACTTTAATTGGGAGAAATTGGGGCAGAGCCCACTTAGGAAGATGTTGCAGAAGTTGAATATGATGCTAAGGGCATTGGAAGAATGTAATTAAAAATATTAGGAAAGACACAGATTGCTTGGACAGAGTGGGCTTTTGTTTTTTAATCTTCATGAAATTTTTGTGATGATCATACTGCTATTGTAGAAAATAAACTCCAAATAACAAAAACACAGATCATATGTTTCAAAGTTCATAATGCTGAATCCATGTCCTTCTGACAACTCAGTCACATTTCTGACATTTTCAAAATTTCTTTCCTTTGGGAGATAAGGGCCAGGGTTTCTTTTATTGTTGTTTTTTGTTTTTTTCCCCCCTCTCCCTCACCATCACCACTCCAGTTTACCACATATTTGGAGGATATTATTAGAAATAGATATGAAGCTGCAAAACTCAGGGGACAAGTTAGGCAGAGAGGCAGAGACAGTGACAAAATAGTGATGAATTATTTTCAATTCAAGATTGGAGTTCCTGTAACAAAGAGAAATACCATTAAGAGTACTGGATAGTGAGTCATTTTTAAAGTTCGGTCAAGTTTCCATAGCATTTTCTGTGTAAAGTTTACTTTAGCATTTATCACAATGCATTCTAGTTGTCTGTCCATGTGGCCGCCTGCACCTTGTGCTGTCAACTTCCTTAAGGCAGAGACTCTTGCCTGTTAATCTTTACATCCATGGTGCTTGGCATAGCATTTGATGTATTTAGATGTCCAACAAGTGTTGAATATCCTCCATTGATTATAGGATTTTAAAGGTAGAGTCTGTGCTTCTTCATATACCTTTAAACTGCTTGGGAAGGGTAATTGAACACAAATTACAAATATACGAACTACCAGCTTTTCTTCTGTCCTGGTTCTTTTGGACTTTTTAAAAATAAGAATTGAGACCAAAAAAGGTGTGAAGCAAAGAACCAGAGGGCTAGAGTTGGGTGAAAAGTTTTCTGGGGGCAGGTACAAAAGCAGGAAAGGACTACCTGGTATGTGTGAGGACAGTGGATGGGAGAGAATACAGGGGATTTTAAGAAGTGTTGAAGTGAATTGTGTATTCTCTTCTTGGTATTTGAATTTTTTAAAAGTCCTTTTTGTTCTTGGATTGTGTTCTTTTGAAATCACCATTCTGGGATAGAACTATATGGGCAAGAGATACATAAATTTTTTATTTGTTTAGTAAGGATCTGTGAAAGGAAGGAGAAGAAAAAGGATAGCTGGAGAGAGGACAGTGAAGGTTAGAAGAATAAAAGAAGGAATTAAGGGACACATTTGAATTATATATAATTTTTTCCCTGAAATTAGTGAGATTTCCACTCAGATATAAGGGCCTTAGTTTCAGTGAGAGTTGAAACACCAGGAGAAGCCCATTTGGTATTAAGAAATTCAGCTGATCTTTTTTTATAAATAAAATGAACAGTGCATAGTAATTCTCATTAAAGAAGGAAGGTTTAACATTTAAAAAAACCTCTATTTTTAGTTTTCAAAGTAAATTATTTTATAGCAGAGACCAAAACATTTCCTCCCCCCCACACCCCAGGAAATATTCCTCTTAAAATCGAGTATTTTTATATAGAAACATCATTTTGGGAATCAATAAAAAAATAAAATTTTCAGTGACGTACTTAGATATTGAGACTAATGTAGTATAAGGTATTAGACTATACCCTGAGGAACTTTAAAATGCAACATCAAAAGTATTCAAAGGGCAACAGAAATAAAATGAATTCATTTTTAGGAACATGTATAACTACTACTGTTATGTAACATAATCCCCAATGAATAAATTGTAAATGTGCATAAACAAGCTAGAAGCTTAAAGATTTCTTGAGGCTTGTTTACATTTTAAAAAGTTGAGCTATTGATTACAGAATCATAGAATTTGAGAACAAAAAGGGACCTTTGAGATGATTTTGTTCAACCCTCTCATTTTATAGATGACTAAAATGTGCTATTTAGGTAGCAGCAAAACCAACATTTTCAACAATGCTTCTCTACTGGGACTACAACTACTTTGACCTAATAATTCCTTCACCAAAATCTGCAACACGCACGTGCTGCAACGCAGAAATAACGAAAGCAACCTCAGAGTTCTCTGGCATTGATAATATCCCCTCATGCTGAGCTAAGAAAATCTTAACCAGCAAGGCGGTTGTCTTTTTTTAATTGAGCTTACCTCTGTGTTATAAGGGTGGATGTAGAGACATTTGGTGACTCCACTTGAATGGTGTGGTAGCCAAAAAGAATTATTCTCATCCTCATGAAACATGGTCCAAACAGTTGTTTCCTGGTGGTTTTAGAGGGACTGCTCTTAGTGAGAGTGTTGTTGTCAAGTCAACCTGGAATCACAGGTTCTACAGCAGAACAGGCTGTTGTGCTACTGCTGACCCATGTTACGCTTAGGGTAAGATACAAGCTGCTCTCCTGAAATAAATGAGCAAAGACAGTTCTATGATAGCAAAGTGGCCTTCAAATATCTGATAAGGTGTGATTTCTTCACTCCCCAAACCCATCATCGGAATTAATCCAGCAATATTGTAGTTATTAATTTATATGCCTTTCTAGATGACTGGAAATAAATATCTTAAGGGTAGGGATAGTCTTCTTCCTCTTTGTATATTAAACACCTAGCACATGGCAGATATTATATAACATTTTAAAATTTGAATATGTTGCTGTTGTTGTTTTTTGGTCTTGTAGGGCCTTATCACCTATATCTGGTTAAAGATATTTGAAGTGAATATTGAAACAGTAATAATAACAAGATAAACATGGAAAGAGTGCCTTTAAGTATTTGTAAAGGATACAAAGGTGAATATGTCAAAGACTGTTCTTTGGAGAGGCTCATATAAACAATGGACATTTATTAGTGTGTTGGATACCATAACAAAATACCACAGACTGGGTGGCTCAAACAAAATAATTTCTTTTCTTATAGTTCAGAAGACTAGGAATCTATTAAGGTGCTGGCAGGGTTGGTTTCCTCAGAGGTCTTTCTCTTTGCCTTGCAAATAGTGGCCTTCTCCCTATGTCCTCACGTGGTTTTTCATCTGTGCATGCACATTGCTGGTGTCTCTTCGTGTGTACAAATTTCCTCTTCTTATAAGGACACCAGTCAGATTGGATTAGGGCCCATCCTAAAGACCTCATTTTAACTTTATCACTTTGTTAAAATGTCCTATCTCCATATAGTCATATTCTAAGGTACTGGGCTTTAGGGCTTCAACATATAAATTTTGGAGAGACACAATTCAGCCCACAAAAAAAGGAAAACAATAACAAATAGCTTTAATACCATTGAGCTCTAATGAGTGGAAACTGAAGGAAGGAGGCTGTGACAAGATGTCAGCAGGTGGAATGGAATTCAGAGTACCACTGAGATTTAGACAGGGCAGCCTCCTATTATTGGAGTCTAGAACGATGTGGTGAGGGTTGAGAAATCTGGTTAGTTAAACTGGTTAATCTTTCTGACACACAATTGTCATCCGATTCAGATTTTCCTTAATGGATTTCACCATCCTTTTAACTTGACCACCTGATTGAGGGAGTTAAATTGTAATGGTGCCAGATCAGGCAGAGTTTTCATGTTTAAATCCAATAACCCTAACTGGTGCACAGATTTGTACTCATTGAAAGAAACAAATACGGTAAACTGTGTTATAAATAAGTGGCTGAGAACAGCAAGCTTCGCAGCAGAACTCCGAGATAGAAATTTGAATCTTAAATGGTGTCTAGAATAATCAAGACATTCTCTTGAAGTCATTTTACAAAAACCAATATGAGTTTTTGAAAATCTTATTTGGAAAGTCATTGTCTAACTGGGTGAGATGGCCTTGCATGAATTACACTTACAGCCTGTAACGTACGGAGCAGTAGTTTCTTAGCTCTGATTTTGGAGTTAGCCTGCCTGGTTTGAGTTCTCTCCTGTCAGCTTCTATCCTCTGTTGCTTATTCTCAGGCAAATGGCTTGTTGTCAGTCTCAGTTTCCTTTGTTGTTTGTAAAATAAGGGTTCATGCTTTACTTACCTTTGTGTTCTCTGGCAAGATACTTATCCTTTTCATAACTCATTCATCTGCAGAATAGAAATTGTAGTAATACCTAGTTCATAAAAGTTCTTTTCAGGATTAAATAAACAAGCATATGTAAAGCACTTAAAATAGTACCTGGCATTCAGTAAGCATTTAGTAGGTATTACTCATCATTCATATAGTAGAGTTAGTTCTGCTTAAACATTTGTTATGTGAGTGAATGACACTGATTTTGAGTAGTAAGAAATTGGTGACGTTCTATAAGTAAGCATACATCCAAAATTGTATGGTGCAGGACCACTGGTAGAGAATAATGGCTTATGCTAATGATGTGTTAGCAAAGACCTGGAAGTAGGTTTCTGATGACCTCCTAGAATGTGTGCTCTGGTACACCTTTTCCAGGAAGTAATGGTTGTTTGAGGGGGGAAAATCCCCAGAAAAATCAAATGCTCTGGGAGGCTGTAAAACTCTTTCTTCATTTCTGTTTTGGCACAGAAGAAAGGGACATACTTCATTCTGAGCTGAAAGATGTACAGGAAAGTTTTTATTTTGTATTTCTTTTTTGTTTATATAGCAGGTTTAGCTAGTGCCCACCCAATATTCCTGCTCCTGTCCTTGCCAGTAGAGTCCTAATTTTGTTCTGGCATCCACCCCACACTCACTCGACACAGGTAAATCCTGATTAGTCTAAGTCAATGATGGTAAACTCCTCCCAACCATCCCAGCAGCCACACTAAGTCTGATTAGGAAGGGGCATGAGACACAGTTCTGGCCAATGAGAAAAGAGGGGAAATTTGCAATGGAGCCTTCTGGAAAATATTTCCTTCCTCATAAAAAGAGACACACAGGACAAAGTGCCCTCTTTTTCTGCTAGACATTTCCATTTCAAGATGGAATGTTTGGAATTAAGGCAGACATCTTATAAACTAGCTGTCAAAATGTAAATAATTTTTCTCTTTTGAATCAGTAAGATTCAACCTATAGTAGAAACTTAAGCCTTGATGTAAGAAAATTATGCCTTCAATATAAGAAACTTAAGCCATCAGCGTCTCATATGAAGTGTGTGGTTATCTGGTTATTATATTCTAGATTTTTAGACTTTTGGTCCTGTACATTCAAATATGTTGACAATTTTTAGAATTAAAAAAAGTGTTACTTTAAATCTATCACCTCTGATTCTTGTTTTCACAAATATCTTCAATCAATTCCTTATTTTTTAAAGACGATAGCTTTACTGAGACATAATTCCCTTATTATACAGTTCACCAATTTAAACTGTGTAATTCAGTGGATTTTAGTATATTCACAGGATAATGCATCCATCACCACAATAAATTTTAGAATATTTTTATCACTCCAGAAAGAAACCTCATAACCATTAGCAGTCATTTCCCATTTACGCTCCAAACCCCCAAACACAGGCAACCACTAATTTACTTTCTGTCTCTAGGGATTTACCTGTTCTGGATATTTCATGTAAGTGGGAACATATGTAGTCTTTCATGATGGGTTTTCTTTCACTTGGCATTATGTTTTCAAGGTTCATCTGTGTCGCGGCATTTATCAGTACACCATTTCTTCTTATTGCTTTTTATTGTAATGAATAATATTACATTGTATGGATATACTGCATTTTATTTATCGATTTCATGGACATCGATGTTGATGGACATTTGAGTTGTTTCCAATTTGGGCTATTATGAATAATGTTGCTATGAACATTTGTGTACAAATTTTATGTGGGCATGTTTTTAATTCTCTTGGATATATACCTAGGAGTAGAATTACTGGGTCACATGGTAACTCTACATTTAACCTTTTGAGTAACTGCCAGACTGTTTTCCAAAGTAATTATACGTTTCACATTCCCACCAGCTGTATGTAAAGGTACCAATTTCAATTTCTCCACATCCTCATCTGTCTTTTTTTTTTTTTTTTTTTTTTTAATGTAAGCTCCACACCCAATGTGGGTCTTGAACTCACAACCCTTAGATGCAAGAGTCGTATGTTCTACCGCCTGAGCCAGCCTGGTCTTCTTGGTTGTAGTCATTCTATAGGTGTGAAGTGGTAGCTCAATACAGTTTTAGTTTGCATTTTCCTGTTGGCTAATGATAACTGAACACCTATTGTGCACTTATTGGCCATTGATATATCTTCTTTGGAGAACTATCTATTTAGATTCTTTGCCCATGTTTATTACTTAAAAAAGTAATAAATTTTAAGAGTAATTTATAGAAAAAATGAGCAGAAAGTACAGAGTTACCATATACTCCCTTTCCCACAGCTCCCCCTTCTCCCCTCCCAGTTTCCCTATTATTAACATCTTGCATTAGTGTGGTACACTTGTTATAATTGATGAACCACTACTGATACACTATTAACTGAAGTCCATAGTTTACATTAGGTTTCACTCTTTGTGTTGTAGTTTCTATGAGTTTTGACAAATTTATAATGACATGTGTTCACCATTATGGTATCATACAGAATAGTTCCACTGCTTTAAAAATCCCACATTCCACTATTCATCCTTCCTGTCTCCCCTTCTCCCTTCTTCTGGCTTCCACTCATCTTTTTACTGTCTCTATAGTTTTGCCTTTTCCAAAGTTTCATATAGTTGGAATCATATTGTATGTAGTCTTTACAAGTAGGCTTCTTTCAGTTAGCAATATGCATTTAAGGTTCTTTAATGTCTATTCATGGCTTAATAACTCATTTCTTTTTATCACTGAAAATATTCAGTATATGGATGCACCACAGTTTATCTATTCATTTATTAAAGGATATTTGGTTCTTCCAAGTTTTGGCCATTATAAGTAAAGTAGTTATAAACAGTCGTGTTCAAGTTTGTGTATGGACAATATGTTTCAAGTCATTTGGATAAATACCAAGGAGTACAATTGATGGATCATGGTAATATGTTTGGTTTTCTAAGAGACTACCAAGCTGTTTTCTAAAGTGGCTGAACCATTTTGCATTCCCATCAGTAATGAATGAGAGGTCCTGTTTCTCCCTTTGTCCATTTTATTTTTATCTTTGTTTTATTGTATTTTATTTTAGAGGCAGGGTAGGGGCAGAAGGAGAGAGGGAGAGAGGGAGAGAGAGAGAATCTCAAGTAGCCTCCATGCCCAACACAGAGCCCAATACAGTGTTCCATCTCACGATCATGAGATCATGACCTGAGCCAAAATTAAGAGTAGTACACTTAACTGACTGAGCCACCCAGGCATCCCTCCCTTTGTCCATTTAAAAATTGGATTGTCTTTTCATCAGGTATATCATTTGCAAATTTTCTTCTCATTCTGTGTTTTTTTTTTAATGTTTATTTATTCATCTCGTTGGGGGGAGGGCGGTAGAGAGAGGGGAGAGAGAGAATCCCAAGCAGGATCCACATAGACATCTTAATAATTAGTCTTATGATGTACGAACATGGGATGTCTTTCCATTTATTTAGATCTTTAAATTCTTTGAACAGTGTTTTGTAGTTTTCAGAGTATACATTTTATCTTCTTTAATTGCATTTATTTCTAAATATTTTACTCTTTTTCATGCTATTGAAAATGGAATTGTTTTCTTGATATCAGTTTGGGTTGTTTATTGCTAGTGTAGAGAAATATACTTGATTTTTGTATCCTGTTTTATTATCTCTAATTGTTTTCAATAGATTAGTCAGGATTTTCTATATATGAGATCACATCCATCTGTAAATAGAAAAAGGTTGACTTTCTCCTTTCTAATCTGGATGATTTTTATTTCATTTTCTTGGCTACTTGCCTTGGCTAGAAATTCCAGGACAGTGTTGAATATAAGTGGCTAAAGTGTACATCTTTGTCTTGCTCCTGATCTTAGGGAAAAAGCATTCTGCCTTTCACTATTAAATATGATGTTAACTGTGGGTTTTATATACAGTTAATGCCCTGTGGATTAACTGTGGATACCTTTATCAGGGGTGACTTGAAAGAGGAGAGATAGCAAGGAAGCAATGGAAAAATAGATGTTGGTGGATCTGATATTGAAGGTCTTTTGCCCTTCCTTTTGGACAAAGCCCTACGGAGAGAGTAATACCCATGATTATTTGAGGTGTCCAAGAACAAAGCCTGACTATGGCATGATCCATGTAGGCAGAACTAGGGTTTGAAATAGAAATTCAGTTAAGTTGTAGGAAAACAAACCAAGTTATATTTCCTCATGGATATTGGGAACTGACCGTAATCACTGTACTATTATTAATTGTGAAATCACTTTTATATAAGGTCTTTTTTCACTCATAGTTAATAATAGGTATATATAGTAATAATTTTATGTAATGTACTCTTTTTTGAATGCCAGTCCTGTTCAATATGAATCAATCTAGTAACTAAAATTAGTGAATGAAATTTTAAAATTCTAAAACATTTTTTGGAATTAGCATTGATTTGTTAGGGAGTCTCCTGTGAATACAGCAAGGTATCTTTAATTGATTTGGAGACAGAGAATAATACATTTATAGAAAAGACAGTCTCATTTTACACAGAAATCAATGGCATTTTAGCTTATAAAGACTGTTAGAATCCTGACTAAAGATTTGAATCTTGACACGTTCTCTTTTGCACATTCAAAGGAAATATTTATTCATCTGTATAAAATTAAGAATTATACTTTCTTATTTTGTAGAATTGTTGTGTAATCAGTAACAGGATTTCATGCAAAATGTGGACATACATTATGATTTTCCTAGCAAGATAATTACTACGCTGCATTTTAATTAAAGGAGAAATCCATCTAAGTTCTAGAATTTGGCATCTGACTTGAAAACAAAAAATACTTAAAATACTCTTTTTCCTACTTTTTCATATATTTACTCATTTTAAGAAGTGTACATTATTGTATCTGAGTGCTTATTTCATTTCTCCTGTTTGAAAACAAAGAAAGTATTGATTTTGTTGCTCTGTCTGTACCATATAGTCAGTCATTGTTATCCTGTCTTCTGGCTTCAAACCCTAGCACTCAGGGGGTGAAATCACCCTCTTAGAGATGACCAGTGACTTCTTATCTCCAGATCCAATAACTCACTAGTGTCTACTGCTGGTCCTTCCCTGCATTCTTCTTTGCTTTCTGTGGCATATCTGCTGGCCTATCTGTGGCAAGTATCAAACTGTTTTTTCTACTTCCCAAGCCATTCCTGTTTCCTTTGCTGGCTCCATTTCTTCTTGTTTGTCCCCAATGTGTAGACATATTTCATTATTGTGTTCTTAGCTCTCTTTTCTTGCCTATACATGCTTATGAATTCACTTGATTTCTTTCTGCATATGTTCCCTGTAGTCAGTAGATGTTATCATGATTAGGCTACCCATACCCCCTCAGGATCCATGGGCTCATGTCCATGGGCTACCATGGGGTAGCAAGAAAGATAGAACCTGGCTTGCAAAATCTTAGAAAACTATCATTTTCATGATGAGTCCTGGGATTATAGAGGTCAGGGATGTGATGTAATATCTAAGACAGATTCACAGGAATTAACTTTGACAATGGTTTATACTTCCTACCTCAATAAACTGCAAACCCCATGAGGAACTGCCTGTTGTATCCCTAGCATTTAGCAAAGTGCCTTGTCCCATATTAAGTGCTAAAAAAAAGTAAAGACTGGCACATCTTCAACATCAACACATTTTCAGCTACTTCTCAGTTCTGCTTCTCTTATACCACACTAAGTTTCGTGCCAAAATGAGTACGGGGGTGGGTGAGAAGAACTTCATTGTGGATGAAGATGTTTGTTCTGAGTGGTTTTTTGAGTTCTCTCAGGATATGACATATAACATCCAGTCATGAGCCCTGGAAAAGTTCCTAGATGGCTGCAGATACTTTAGAGATGAAGCTATTGGTATCTTAATTTTCATCAAACCTTAAAATTCCATAAGTCATAACAATACTATTTAACTATAGGTCAGTTCCAAAAGAACTATACATTGTTGTAAGTAAAAAGGAATGCAAGGAAGGGTCTGTAAGGGGCCTAGAAGAAAAGGAATCAATGGGTAAAACTTTGATATCATGTTTTTTCCTCTGGGAAGACAGTTGACCTGGAAGAAGCATTACTGTCCCTTGGCAAAATTCTTTGTAGCTTAAGGAATGCATGAAGCAATCACAACCATTGACATTGTTCAGTTCATTCTCCTAGCTCTGGTTCTGTGATAAGCAAGAAGGAGTCAGATATTCTACCTAACTACATAGACTTTTCTACAGGTATTAACTAAATAAGGTGAACTCTCCCACTAAATTGGTAGTTTATGTTTTTAATTTTAAGATTAAAATTCTGACTTTACATCAGCATGTAGTTTTAGCATGAGTTAGTTGTCTCAAACCCAATCATTTCTAGATACACTGACAAAATAGAGTTACTTTGACTTGAAAAACTGGAGGTCATACTGGGCAATTTTAGTGGCTACATCAAGTACATAGCACCCTGTGAACAGTAAGCTGACCCCTTAGACAACATGTCTGGCTCTCTTGTTTCTGACTCTGAAATCTCTGTTTTGTACCACTAGCTCTAACTTATCTTGAGTTCCAGTCATCTGGACACCTCCATCTGGATATCTCAGGTCCATCTCAGACTAATTTCTAAATGCAAATTAATCATCTCAAACTCTTAGTCCCACATTCCTGCTTTGGATTTCTTCATAGGACATCTAGCCTTCATAGCACTTATTTGTTTTGTCTATTGTCCTCTTCCTCCACCAGAATATAAACTCTATGAAGGCAGAAATTTTTGTATGTTTTGTTAACTGTTGTATTCCCACTACCTACAAAAGGGTTAGGTGTGAGGTGAGTATTAAGTGGATATTTGTTGAGTGAATCTTTATACCAGACTTGCTCCTTTCCTGGACTAATGCCCTTACTAGTGTTCATAGCACTATAGTTTTCTAGTTTATTCAGACTCAAATCCTTATAGTCATTCTTGACTCTTCCCTATTCTCCTCCTATATCTATCTATCTATTTATTTATTTATTTATTTATTTAATGTTTATTTATTTTTGAGAGAGAGAGAGCACAAGTCGGGGAGGGTCAGAGAGAGAGGGAGACACAGAATCTGAAGCAGGCTTCAGGCTCTGAGCTGTCGTCACAGAGCCTGATGAGGGGCTTGAACCCACAAGCCCTAAGATCATGACCTGAGCTGAAGTCAGATGCTTAACCGACTGAGCCACCCAGGTGCCCCTCCTATATCTATTTAGTAAACAAGTCCTTTCAATGTTGTTTACAAATCTATTTTAGCTTAATGTCATATTTTCCATTCTCCTTGTCACCATTAGTATAAGTTAGATGCTTGAAAACTGTAACTGGGACCATGAAATAGAAATTTATTAAGTCTCATGTTCTCTAGGTTTTTGTTACCCTAATTGATCTTAAATATCACTGCCAGATCAATCTTACTTGGAGCTCAGCTCTCATTATGTCACTCCCTTACTTGAGACTTGACACTGTTTAAATACAGAATCCTCATTCTGGCATTTGAAACTGCCACAATATGACCCCAATCTGTCGCTTCAGTTTTATCTCCTACTTTTCCTTTACAGATTCTTTATGGTACAAACTGGGCTACTTGTTCTTTGAATACTCTTTGAACTTTCCTACCTCTGTACTTTTCTCATGCCATTACCTACTTCAGGAATATTCACTACCAGCTGTTTCTTGTGTTATTTGCTTTTGTAAAGGTAAATAATACCCATATACTACAATCTTTTGAGTAATAAGTTTTAAAAATTGACTTATTGTGATAGATGAGGGTTTAGCTCTTCTACACTATCAAACTTCACCTCTGTGCCAGGTGTCTCTTGTCTGTCCCTCTAGTTCCACCGTTCACCTCTCTCCCAGGAGTCTCACCTGTGTGAACCACATATATGGCTGCCATACTCTATGGCTTTCTGTTGAGTTTGGTTAATGGGAAACAGGAGGTCTGAAGAAGGGAAAAGAAAAAGGCAAGAGTATTTATTACCCAACTCCCTCCCAGTGTCTCTCAAACAAAGGTCATTGTTCTTTTCCAAGTGGTCTCTCCTCACAACGTTCTTCTTTTGGGTTTTAGTAACTGCTCCCTCCCTTCCTCTTTTGGGACTAGGGAGTCTAACCCTGTGAATTCTTTACATTCTTCCCATACCTTTCTGAATAATTCCTTTGTAAAGATATTCTTCTGACTTATCCCAATTTGATTTTCTTCCTGTTAGGATCTGACTGACAGCTATACACTCCTTCCATCCTCCCAATTCAGTTAAATTAAAATTTTTGATTAAGTCAGAACTTACTGTTTATAATATTATGACATTACAAACATTAGTATTCTCTAAGTATATTTTCTTCCTGGCATAGCCTTTTATTTTTCTACAAGTTGGTTATTGTCTCATTATCTCATTTTCTATGTCATTTTTGCTAATACCTCCTGGGAAGACATTGAATCAGACATTCTATAAATTCTATCTATTCATAGAAACTTTCCTCCTGGGCCTTACCATCTTTCTGTTCAATCATGTTTAGGAATTGTCTGGACCTGCTATCAGTATCTCCAAAATCCTATGAATTTCTCTTTCCTGGTTTACTCTTTTGCTTTCCTGAAGCATGTACCTTTAGTAGCTTCCCGAGAAGTGATACATAGGAGGTAAACTTTAAGAGGCTTTGAATATCTAAAGAAGTCTTTGATAATTTGATTGGGTATAAAATTCTTGGTTAAAAATGGCTTTTCTCTCATAATTTAGAAAGCATTGCTTTATTATCTTTTAATTTCTTGTGTTTCTGTTGAGAAGTAGTGTCATTGTAATTTCCTAACTTTTGAATGTGACTTTAAGAAGTGTTTAGGAGATGTGTCTTTGTTTTGGTCTTTTGATGTTTTGACTGTGGTATACTCTTTCAGTCTGAAGATATGTGTCCTTCAGTCTTAACATTTTTCTTGCATTATTATAGAAGACATTCTTAGCTGACTGGTCAATAAACATTCTCCCCACATTCCTTGCTAACAGAGTTCTGATTTTATTTAGGCAACAATGTGCCCATAATAGCTAAAGCCAGTCATGGTAATCCCATTCTTATTTGTCAGATACATACTTGTTTTTCCATTTTACCTTGTAACTAATGGTGGCCATGTAATGCTTTTCTGGTCAAGGAAATAAAATAAATCTGCTGGAGGGAGTGAGAGCTTCAGTAAATAGTTTTATTTTCTGATACGAATCAGATGCATGGGAAGAGGTCATTGTATTGTCTCTGTTTTCCTGCTTTGGATATGATTATGAAAGGGCATGTTGTCATTTTAAAATTGTGATAGCCATCTTTTTTATTGAGGGGAAACAAACCTAAGGACCAAATGCCAAAATACTGAGATATGGAAGACTTGATTGAGTCAAAATACCAAACCTAGAACAGCCTTTCTCCAGACTTGTTGTTATATGAGATAAAAACTTTTATTTTTTAGCCACTTTTTTTTTCTCTTTTAAGTAGGCTTCACACCCAACATAGAGTCCATGCAGGTCTTGAACTCACAACCCTGAGATCAAGACCTGAGCTAAGATCAAGAGTCAGATGCTTAGTCAACTGAACCACCCAGGCACCCCACCTTAGCCAATTTTTGTTTGGTTATTTTGTTAGCTGACTTCTTTTTAATTTGAATTTTTAATTTTCTTTTCAATTTAAAAATTTTTCCTGTTTATTTATTTATTTATTTTGAGAGAGAGAGAGAGAGAGAGAGAGGGAGGATGTAAGTAGGGGAGGGGCAGAGTGAGAGAGGAGAGAGAAAATCCACACTGTCAATGCAGAGCCTGATATGGGGTTCAGTCTCACGAACCATGAGATCATGACCTAAGCCACAATCAAGAGTCAAAGACTTAACTGACTGAGCTACCCAGTTGTTCCCAAATGACTTCTAACTAACGCATACATCATTGATAAGTTTCCCCCTTCAATTTCTCTATTCTCATTCTGGAACTCCTATTAGTTGGAGCTCCTGGATTAATTTTTTTACCCTTTTATCTCCCTCAATTTTAGCTTTCAACCACTCTACTGAATTGTGAACGTCAGCTATCAGTTTTTTAATTTCCACGACTTCTCTGATAGAAGAAATATATCTTGTTTGTTTTCATGGATGTAGCATTCTCTTGTAAATCTGAGATTGTTAATTATTGTTTTGAAAAGTTTTCTTCTGCTAGCTGCATTGTCTCTATTTCTTCTGAGTTACTGTTTTCTGTTTGTTGTCTTTTAGGTTGGAGGCTTTCCTCAATTATAGGGTAATATTAGGTTGCCTTTTTATATTTGCAAAAGGTCCTAAAAAGGTGATTGGAAGTTTTATGCATGTGAGTGGACTTCTTTGTAGGGTGACTGGGCACCAAATATGTTTTTTTTTTTTTTTGAAGATATCCTAAAATAGAAGTATTTGTAAATATTTTCTTTTAGGATTTTAATTTCTTCAAAGAAGAATCATCAAAAAGGTATGCATACTGGCAATCATTATAGGAGGGGAGGTGGTGGTGATGCTGGTATTGGTGCTGGTGAAAGTGATGGTGGGCCCCACAATTCACTACCTAGACTTTCACTTAATCCTTCTCAGTGATGTGCTGGTAAATATTAGCAACCAGCTCTCTGAAAGAAAAAAGAAAGAAAGAAAGAAAAAGAAAGCCGTGATTTGTAGCACTTGCCAATGTTTGAAGTATAAATGTTCTTACTACATCTAATTTCAAGCTTCTAACATGATATCACTAAGACTTGAGAAGATATGCACAGTAGCTCAGCATTATATAGTATTTCTACTGTATAGATATAATAGATGTAAATAACTTTGAGAGAATAAATTTTAGTAAAATATAGTAAAAAATAATTAGGAAGTTATGAGCTTTGAGTAGCTATTATGTCCACCTGATACAATTTAGTTTTTTGTCAGCTTATATAACTTAATGTTAAAAATGACTGTGTTTAACAATTGGCTTGCAAAATTCCTGAATATTTAGCAATCAGTTCTAGTGAGCTGATACAAACTAGCTCTGGAGCATCACTGCTGTTTCCAGTCCTAGGCCCACTTCACCGTGTCTGTTTTTTCTAACTCTCTAGTTTTGATTTTTCTGCTGAACGAATAGTTCTGGTATCCTGCAAGGGGGTGGGGGAGGATAAAGAGTGATGGCCTAATTGCATGAGTTGTGAGTAAGTTAACCTAGGGATCTTCAGCTTGCTGTATAAGCTTTCAATGAATCCTAATATATTTAGCACCATACATAATTCTTGCCTTTTGAGATACCTGGTGCCACAAAGCCCTGAGCTCCCTTTGGCTTTTGCCAGCCAAATGAGCTTCTCTACTAGTGCTTGTGAGCAGATGCTCTGCTTTCCTGGGTCAGTTGCTACTGTTCCTTCTGCTTCCCATCTTCTAAGAAGATGTTGACATAACTTGTTATCTTCTCTCCCATTTTCTTTGTTCTTGTGGGTTTACAACTTTATATTTACTTCCCCCTTTTTTTGTGGGAGCAGATAAATAAGTGTGTTCAATTAGTTTTTTTTAAGTTTATTTTTTTTTCAACGTTTATTTATTTTTGGGACAGAGAGAGACAGAGCATGAACGGGGGAGGAGCAGAGAGAGAGGGAGACACAGAATCGGAAACAGGCTCCAGGCTCCGAGCCATCAGCCCAGAGCCTGATGCGGGGCTCGAACTCACGGACCGCGAGATCGTGACCTGGCTGAAGTCGGACGCTTAACCGACTGCGCCACCCAGGCGCCCCATAAGTTTATTTTTGACAGAGAGAGAGAGAGAGAGAGAGAGAGAGAGAGGAGGGGTAGAGAGAGAGAGGGAAAGAGAGAATCCCAAACAGACTCTGCACTGTCTGTGCAGAGCCCAGTAATGGGGCTCAATCTCATGAATGGTGAAGTCATGACCTGAACGGAAACCAAGAGTCAGATCCTTAACCAACTGAGCCACCCAAGTGCCCCTAGGTTGTTTTAATTGGAAGGAGAACTCAATAAGTATTACATTTAAAATTTGCTGAATTGACTTAAGAGTCTGTGGTAGCAACTAAACTTTGTCAATCAATAGGAACTCACTAACTGATGATTTAATGTATTATTGTATTCCAGGCCAAAAGATATCCACTTTGATTTTTCTTCTACATTATTTTTTAAAAATAAATTTTATTACCATTATTATTTTTAAAGTTTATTTATTTATTTTTGAGAGAGAGAGAGGGAGAGAGAGAGAATGAGTGAGCAGGGGAAGGGCAGAGAGAGAGGGAGACAGAGAATCTGAAGCAGGCTCTGTGCTGTCAGTGCACAGCCCAACTGCAGGGCTTCAACCCACAATAGTGAGATCATGACCTGAGACGAAGTCAGATGCTCAGCTAACTGAGCCATTCAGGTGCCCCTAAAATAAATTTTAAATTTTAGAATAGTTTTAGATTTATAGGAAAGTTGTGCAGAGTATTTTCACATACTCCCACTTTTCCTTATTACAAATATCTCACCTTTGTGCATTATTTTTCATAAATAACCAATATTGATATATTATTTTTAAAATCCATACTTTAGGCAGGATTCCTAAATTTTTACCTAATATCCTTTTTCTGTTCCAGGATCCTATACAGGATACCACATTACATTTAATCATTATGTCTTCTGAGCCTCCTCTTGGCTGTGACAGTTTCTCATACTTTCCTTGTTTTTGATGACCTTGACAATTTTAAGGAGTACTAATTAGCTTTTTTATAGAATGTCCCTCAACTGGAATTTCTGTGAAGTTATTTTCACCATTAGATTATCTTTCTTGGTAGGAAGACCATGGAAAGAGTGCCATTTTTATCACATCATATCAAGAGTACTACATTATTGCAATACAGTTCTGATGCTAACTACCTGGAGTTAGCATAGACTCCAGATTAAGGGCACAATTCCAAGCAAGAATGGCTCACATAATTCAGGAAAGAGCTATACTTACAATTACAGCTTTATTATAAAGGACACAAAACACAGAGCTTTTATACCCTTTCCCCATGGAATCAGGGCGTGTCATTCTCCTGGCACAGCATGTGTTCACCAATCAGGAAGCCTGCCTGGGCTTTGGTGTTCAGACTTTATACTGGGGTTTCCTTACTTAGGCACAATTGATTGACTCATTAGCTATGTGATTGAACTCAATCTCCAGTACACCTCCCCTTCATGGAGGAGGTTGGGCTGGGCTGATAACACCTGGTCCAAAGCTCCAACTCTCTAATCACATGGTTGGTCTCTCTCTGGTCTCTCCCTAAATACTTCTGTCTTAAGTCCTGAGCATAAACTCAGGTGTGGTCCCAAGGGTTTAAAGATGAAAAAGATACTAGTACTTGGGAAATCGCAAGGATTTAAGAGTTTCCCTCTCAGGTACCAAAGATGAAAGCCATTCAATTTTTTTATTTCACAATAGTTATATATTATCAACATGACTTATTACATTTATTTTTCCTTTCATCACCTGGCTGGGGTAGTGTTTGTCAGGTTTCTTTACTGTAAATCTTCTCTCTACGCTTTTCATAGTGTACCCTGTGGAAGAAAGTCACTATGTACACTTAAGGTATGGGGAGTTATGCTCAACCTCTTTGAGAGGGAAGTATCTACATTAAATTATTTGGAATTCTTTGACAAGGGAGATTCATCTCTTTCCCCACATTTATTTATTTATTCATGATTTACATCAGTCTGACTTTATACATATTTTATACTTTCAATTATAATCTAACAGTACTTTATTTATTTTAGTGCTCAAGTTTTTTCAGCTCTGGCCACTGGGAGCTCTTTCAGATGGATCCTGTATCCCTTTGACATACCCCCATTACTATGTTATTTTTGGTGTGTTTTGTTTTGTTTTGTTTTCTTTAAGAAGCACTTCCTTACAATCTGGCACGACAATATGCTCCACGCTCATCTTGTATATTTCCTGCATCAGTCTTAGCATCGGCCATTTCTCCAAGGATTACTGGTTCCTTTTTATTGGGGAATGGTGTTACCTACATACTTTTAAACCATTTTCTTTTCTCCAGAGTCCGTATTTTAACTTTATTTTTGGAAATGATATTACTAGCCAGTGCTCATTCCCATTTTGATTTGTATGAGATTACAAAGATCTGGAAACTCTAAATCAGAGCCTGGTCTTTCTCTTGCACAGGAGATAAAAGCAGAGCTTTAGGTAAAAATTGCAGTTGTAAGGGCGCCAAGTGTTTCCTTTTTGATAACACTCAGAATCCCTGAGGGGTGGAATTATCTCATATGAGATAGAGAAGTGAAGCTCAGGGAACTGTAGGATGAAGCTATGGAAAAGAGCTGGAGAAAACCTGATTTTGACTTCATGATTTTTTGTCTCAATTTATATTTTGGAAATGTAGTACTGGAATTCTATCTCTAGAAGGCCTGGGTATCTTTTTTCTCACCAACATTTTCTTAGGAAAAATTCAAACATATAACAAAGTTGAAAGAATTTTAAAGTGAAATAATTTTATAGTGCAGTCTATTCATACTACCTAGATTTTACTGTTAACCTCTACTTGCTCTACCACATATCTATCTATTCATCCTTTTTTCAATCCATCGTTCTTGATACATTTTAAAGTAAACTGCAGACATCAGTATACTTCTCCCTAAATACTTCAGTGTGTGTGTATCAATAACTAAATGATGTAAATCTTATGTGTATATTTGCTGAGTTTTGACACATATGCATGGATAAATGCAAATCACCATGACCATGTGGAATATGATCATCACTCCAGAAAGTTCCCTCATGCCCCTTTCCAAATAATCCCTGCCCTTACCTCCTCCAGAGACCATGACTGGTCTAATTTTTTTCTCCACCATGGATTCGTTTTGTCTGTTCTAGAATTTCATATAAACAATATCATCCGTTTTATGTTTCTTTAACTAGCATAATGTTTTTGAGATTTATTTATGTTGTTGCACATTTGTTCCTTTTCTTTGACTTTTATTTATAAATACACAAAATTTTAATTTTATTCTTCTATTTCCAATTTGAGGCTATTATGAATAAAGCTGTTGTGAACACTTGCATTCTAGTCTTTGTGGGACATGTTTTCCTTTCTCTTGGGTAAATGCCCAGGAGTAGAATTGCTAGCCATGTGGTAGGTATATATTTAAGTTTTATAATGCCAGACTATTTTTTCAAAGTGGTTATACTATTTAAAATCTCTACCAGTAACATAAGGAAGTTCCAGTCACCGCACAGCCTTGTCAGTGTTTGGTTTTGTCATTCCTTTAAATTCTAGACATTCTAGTGGATATGTACTGACAGATATATCATTGTGATTTTAATTCACACTTTCCTATTGATTAATGATGTTCAGCACTTTGCTCATGTACTTATTGGCTTATTGTACTTCTATGAAACATCCTTTTTTTTTTTTGGAAGTTTATTTATTTTGAGAGAGAGAGAGAGAGAGAGAGAGAGAGAGAGAGAGAGAGAGAGTGAGAGACCACACCTGCACATGCAAATGAACAGGAGAGGGGCAGAGACAGAAGGGGAGAGAGGGAGAATCCCAAGAATGTTCTGCCCTGTCAGCGCAGGGCCCAATGCAGGGCTTGAACTCACAAACCATGAGATCACGACCTAAGACAAATGAAGAGTCGTACGCTTAACTGACTGAGACACCCAGGCGCCCTGAAACACCTTTTCAAAACTTTTTTTTTAAAAAACCTTTTGTGTATTTTTTATTGGATTATTTATTGTGAGTTGTGGTATTTCTTTATATTCAGTAGTTCATAGTTAGTGCTGTCCAGTGGAATTTTCTGTATAATCCTATATGTTTATTGTAAAATGTGCACTAGCCACATTTTAAATGAGGAAGTATATTTAAAATTTTTTAAATGTTTATTAAATTAAAGTAATTAAAACATTTTTTAAAAATGTTTATTTATTTTTGAGAGAGAGAGAGATAGAGACAGAGAGCAGGGGAGGGGCGGAGAGAGAGGGAGGCACAAAACTTGAAATAGGCTTCAGCCTCTGAGCTATCAGCACAGAGCCCTATGTGGGGCTTGAACCCACAAACCATGAGATCATGTCCTGAGCTGAAATCAAGAGTCAGATGCTTAACTGACTGAGCCTCCACATTGTTTTATATAGTATAATTTTTATGACTTTTAATAAATACTCATTTTTTTGTCCCTGTTATCAGTTTAGGTACTTTTTAAAAAAATGTTTATTTAGTTTTGAGAGAGAAAGAGAGACAGAGCATGAACAGGGAAGGGGCAGAGAGAGAGGGAGACACAGAATCTGAAGCAGGCTCCAGGCTCCGAGCTGTCAGCACAGAGCCCGACGTGGGGCTCGAACTCACAAACTGAGAGATCATGATCTGAGCCGATGTCGGACTTCTAACGGACTGAACCACCCAAGCGCCCCAATCATTGTTTAGATATTTAGAATTTGTATATTGCTTTTGTTAGATCTTGATGGTTTCTACAACTTATATAGATCTGAACCTGACAATTACATTTTGTCTTTAATTCATGTGTTTTTCCAATTAAATAGTGTCTCCTTGAACTTCAGAAAGAGGCCATCTTTATGTGGAATACAGACCTGGATAGTGTGGTCACACTATGTTTCAAGTCCTTTGAAGATTCCAATTATGATGTGTGGATTTCAGTTTCAAAGCTTCTAGGCACAGTGTTGGCTAAAGGTGTAATTTCTAAATATCCAGGAACAGGTAAATTTATTTAATTTATATATAATTATTTTCAAAATGTCTTGTAATTTTTTCCCAGTTGGTTAAACAAACATAATGTAGTATTACTACTACCCATTATTAATTTTGAAAAGCAGTAGGATATCTTATAAATCAATTTTGGTTTGTAAACATTGCTATAGGTCCCAAGATTTCATTTTCAAACAATTCAGTAAAAATTTGAGGGAAAAAAATAAACTCTTGAAGAAATGTACTTTATTCAGTCATTGTCTTTCTTTACATTATGGCCTTTGCTTTTTTTTTTTTAAGTAAATTGTGAAATGTTCTTTATTCTCATCATTAAAAAAATTTTTTTAATGTTTATTTATTTTTGGGGGAGAGAGACAGAGTATGAATGGGCAGAGAGAGAAAGAGAGAGGGGGAAACACAGAATCCAAAGAGGGCTCCAAACTCTGAAATGTCAGCACAGAGCCTGACATGGGGCTCAAACTCACAGACCGCGAGATCATGACCTGAGCCGAAGTCTGACACTTAACTGACTGAGCCCCTCTTATCCTTAAAAAAAAAAAAAAAAAAAAAAAAAAAAAAGTTTATTTATCTATTATTTTGAGAGAGAGCATGAGCAGGGGAGGGCCAAAGACAGAGGGACAGAGAGAATCCCAAGCAGGCTGCGAGCTGTCAGTGCAGAGACCAATGCGGGGCTTGATCTTACGAACCATGATAAATCAAGAGTCATATGCTTAACTGAACCACCCAAGTGCCCCTCAATTTTTTCCTTAATGGCTACTGTATTCACTGACCCATCTAAGAAACTTTTGATTATTTCTAAGTCAGTGGGCTTATGATCCATCTTGATGGTGTAGAGTGAGAATCAGGGTTATTTGAATAACACTGTTCGAAAGATTTTCTTTTCCTGACTGGATGCTTTTGCACCTTTTTGAAGAAGAAAACAACTGTGTAAGTATGGGTCATTTCTGTCCTCTCTATTCTCTTGCATTAATCTATTTGTGGAGCCTCAGGCCATTACAACACTGTTTTGATTACTATAGTTTTATTATAAGTCTTAAAGTCAGGAGTGTGAGTCCTCCGATTTTATTCTTTTTCAAGATTGTTTTGAGCATTTTAGTCCTTTGAATTTCCATATACATTTCAGAGTCAGCTTGTTAATTGTTGGGATTATGACTGGGACTTTGATGACTTACATATGATGAAAGAAACGTTTGATATTTTGGTATTTTGAAAATGGATATTTATATAGGTTGATACATTTTAATAATTTGTCAAGAAGGAAAATAGGGTCTGATTGGTCTTCTTTGATATAGGCCAGAATAGAACCTATAATAATCTGTTTCTTTCATTTTGTATTGTTTACTCAAAAGGATCATTGGACAGTAATTTCTTTGGCAGAATCTGGGGTTAAAGTTGCAGACTCTCTGGAGCATGAAAAGTAAAAAAATCTAGGTCCCAAGAAACAGAGTAGAAACCATTTCCAAGATGAACTAGTGATTCTAAATGTGAAAAACCCCTATATAACTCTTTGATTTATGTCCTATTTAGGGAAGGCAATAAACTTTGTGCTTTTTCTGGTCTGCAGCATCTCTAAACTATTTTGCCTTGATTTTTCTCAAAATTATTTTAGGAAAAGTGAAGTTACGCAACCTTGTTCTCTTCAGTGTGAGCTTGGAAAATAAATCTCCAGATTGTTAGTTTAATCTCTTCATGTTGTATAATGAAGGAATATAAAGTTATATGATTTGTCCAAGATTATATAGCTCATTATTAGTAGAGTTCTGACAATATTCCATGCCCTCCAACCTCTTCTCCACTGGTTTCCACTGATGTAACTGATGTATTGCTGTCATAATAGCTAACTAGTCAGTAACTCCCAAACCCTTATTCTATGCATGACACTAGGCTCTGTATAGTTGATATAAGTTACCATTATGATATAGTTCAAATACCACAGAGTCCTGTGTAAGAGAAGACATAATTAGAATAGTAAAAAGCAGTATGTAGTAATGCTCCAAATTGGATAGAATTTAGGATAAAGTTCTATGCATGTACATACAAGTAATATCATGCCTCATTCTAAATAAACTCGGCTGTGTTATGTCAATAATGAACTGTAATTGTGTGCAGATTGTATAAGAGAGACCTGAAATAGGCTAGCTTTGCTAACTTACATGTATAATATTAAAGCAATCAAATTGCACCTTAAATTCATGCTCTGTTAGACAGAATGTTAACAACTGTTAAGGAAGGTGAAGATTAATACTTGATGAAATTATCAGGGAAGCTTTATGGAAGAAGTAGGGTTCGAGAAAGAATTTCCAGGAATGATAAAATTATAAAGGGCAAAGGGATTATAAACTATTATAAATGGGACATGAACGATATTTTAATGAAAATTTGAATACCTTATAAATTAAAATGTGATTTCAATGCAGTTCAAGAGAAGGCCATTAAGTATGTTTATGGGTCTCTGAAATAAATTACTTTTAACTAAAGCTAGTGAAGCCTAAATTTGTACGAGAAGCTTAGAGGTGGAAATGCCTACTGAATTAGGAGTCAAGTAGGTATCTAGATTTCTTCCTGCAGAAGTGGTGCTATTTTGCCCATGTGCTTCTCTTATGAGAGCTGGTCCCAATGAATTGGAATTTTTAAACAAAAAACAATATTCCTATAAACGTAATAAAAGACGTGTATTTCTATTTTGCTTTCAACAATTTTCCCTAAAACAAATTAACATCTCTGATACCTCATTTCTAGAATACATTTCTAGAATACAATACCCACTCACTTAGAAATGGGACTAATACGCTCCTTATCAGGGAAATACAAATCAAAACCACACTCAGGTATCACCTCACGCCAGTCAGAGTGGCCAAAATGAACAAATCAGGAGACTATAGATGCTGGAGAGGATGTGGAGAAACGGGAACCCTCTTGCACTGTTGGTGGGAATGCAAATTGGTGCAGCCGCTCTGGAAAGCAGTGTGGAGGTTCCTCAGAAAATTAAAAATAGACCTACCCTATGACCCAGCAATAGCACTGCTAGGAATTTATCCAAGGGACACAGGAGTGCTGATGCATAGGGGCACTTGTACCCCAATGTTCATAGCAGCACTCTCAACAATAGCCAAATTATGGAAAGAGCCTAAATGTCCATCAACTGATGAATGGATAAAGAAATTGTGGTTTATATACACAATGGAATACTACGTGGCAATGAGAAAGAATGAAATATGGCCTTTTGTAGCAACGTGGATGGAACTGGAGAGTGTGATGCTAAGTGAAATAAGCCATACAGAGAAAGACAGATACCATATGGTTTCACTCTTATGTGGATCCTGAGAAACTTAACAGGAACCCACGGGGGAGGGGAAGGAAAAAAAAAAAAAAAAAAAAAAAGAGGTTAGAGTGGGAGAGAGCCAAAGCATAAGAGACTGTTGAGAACTGAGAACAAACTAAGGGTTGATGGGGGGTGGGAGGGAAGAGAGGGTGGGTGATGGGTATTGAGGAGGGCACCTTTTGGGATGAGCACTGGGTGTTGTATGGAAACCAATTTGACAATAAATTTCATATATAAATAAAACAAAAAACAAAAAACAAAAAACAAACAAACAAAAAAAAGAAATGGGACTAATAATAACTTCTCTGCCAATCTCAAGGCAGTCGTGAAACCTGAACAGGATAATATGTGTGAAAATGCTTTGAAAATCTTTTGGATATAAGAGTCAATAAATAATAATAATTGTAGTGATATGGCTCAATGGAGATCTATGAAGATATTTTTAGGGATAAATTCTGCAGAATTCTCTGCAGTATTAACCTGGCTTGTATACAAAGACTCTAATAGACATTATTATATTTTTCTTGGGGTGTAGATAACTATATGATATATGTATAACATGAGTAACTGAATGGTTCACATGTACTGAGTCAACTTTCATTAACAGGGCTGATTTACAACTTTGCAGTGAGCTGTTTTTCAGAGATCACTGGAAAATTCTTGCTTGTATTACTTTTTATTTATGTGTTAAGCACAAAAGAATTGCTTTTTATTTATTTATTTATTTGTGTGTTTTACATGGTGATTTTATTTTTTCATTAAAAAAATTTATTTTTAAAAATTTATATCCATATTAGTTAGCATATAGTGCAACAATGATTTCAGGAATAGATTCCTTAGTGCCCCTTACCCATTTAGCCCATTCCTCCTCCCACAACCCCTCCAGCAACCCTCTGTTTGTTCTCCATATTTATGAGTCTCTTATGCTTTGTCCCCCTCCCTGTTTTTATATTATTTTTGTTTCCCTTCCCTTATGTTCATCTGTTTTGTCTCTTAAAGTCCTCATATGAGTAAAGTCATATATTTGTCTTTCTCTAATTTCACTTAGCATAATACCCTTCAGTTCCATCCATGTAGTTGCAAATGGCAAGATTTCATTTTTTGATTGCCGAGTAATACTCCATTGTATATAAATATATATATATCACATCTTCTTTATCCATTCATCCATCGATGGACATTTGGGCTCTTTCCGTACTTTGGCTATTGTTGATAGTGCTGCTATAAACATTTGGGTGCGCGTGTCCCTTCGAAACCACACACCTGTATCCCATGGATAAATACCTAGTAATGCAATTGCTGGGTCATAGGGTAGTTCTATTTTTAGTTTTTTGAGGAACCTCCATACTGTTCTCCAGAGTGGCTGCACCAGCTTGCATTCCCACAAAAAATTGCTTTCTTTATATTTGTATCCAGATTATATTCTTTATATTTCTTTATGCTTATATCTAGACTAGTGCAATTATTTAAGAATGCTAATGTAGATCAAGAAGGAAGTTGCAGTTCTAATTTCTTACCTAACTGAAGAGAGACTATTTGATCATCTAGAGAAGAGGAAAAGAGTAGAACTGTAACACTAATTTTTCTTTTACTAGGAATCTAGTTTGATTGTTACTAAGAAAAATGGAACTTGATTTGTGAGACAAAGACACTCTTCAATTTACTGCCTCCATGTGTCTATTCTGTGTATCTCATATTAAAAGACTATGAGGTTTGGTAATTAATATAACAAGTAATTATTAATCCTCAATAATAAAACTCTCAACATAGGTTCAAAATACACAAAGGATTAATTTCTCAACAAAATATGTATATTTTTATTTGGCAAAAAAGAATTGCCATTATATGCCAATTATATCTCAATAATTTAAAAAAATTGCCCATGAGAAATTATACTTTCACTATATTATTACTAAAATCTGGATTACTGAGTATTAGTTATCTATTGCTGCATAACAATTACCATAAACTTGGCAGCTTAAACAACACACATTTATTATCTCATAGTTTCTATGGCTCAGGAATCTGGGTACAAATTAACTGAGTCCTTTGCTTTATGATCTCTCACAAAGCTGCAATCGAGAGATCATCCAGGGCTGCGTTCTCATTTGAAAATTCAACTGGGAAGGATCCACTTCCAATCTCATGTGGCTATTGGCAAAATTCAGTTCTTTGCAGGCTGTTGGACTGAGGGCATCAGTTCTTCACTGGCTGTCAGCTCTTCCTTGCCACACGGCCTTGTCAATACGCAGTTCATAACATGGCAGCTTGCTTTGCCAGAGCCAGCCAGGAGGTCTCCTAGAAAGCCAGAAGTTACAATTTTATGTATTGTAATCACAGAAGTGATGTTCTATCCCTGTTGTTATATTTTGTTGGTTAGAACTAATTTACAGGGCCTGGTCACACTTAAGGGAAGGAGATTATAAAAGGGTGTGAACACCAAGAGACAAAGATCATCTTGGACCATCTTAGAGTCTGTTGGAAGAAAAAGATTAATGTGACATATGACATAAGTTACAAAGAGAGAGATGCCTGTTAAGAGATCATTCTCAATTTTCTCTATAATCCAGAAGGAATTGGTGGGAATGGCTTAATAGAATTTCTGGTGAGCTATACAGCATCATGAAATAGTGAGGGTAAACTACTAAGCACATTATTTCTTCTTCAACTACTGTGCTCTTTGTTTAGTGCTTTCACCTATGATATGAGAGCCCTATATCAGACCCTTGAAAAGCGGCAAATAGTTGCACTTCAGAAAAACATTAGAGAAATATATAATTATATATACATTTCATCAGCAAACAGTGTACTGCATCAGCAAATGGTATTGATTTTGTTATAGTGGTAACTGGTATCTATTAAAAATGGCATTCTCAACAGTACATTGCTAGCATATTCCCCCACATAAATAGATTTGGATAAATAAAACCATAATTCTTGCACATGACTAGAAATTCGCAAAATAGATTCAATGTGGCATTAATATAATAAAGTCTTTGACTTGGAGTAATTGATAGAACTTCATCCAAAAATCAAAAGAACTCTTTGTATTCCTAATCAACTCAAAATACCAGTTTTTAAACTACTTAGAATAATTATGCCCCAAATGAATGTTTTCTATGCAAAAACATTTGTATCTGTGTTTTAAAGACTAGCAAAGATTGGAAAAGCCTGAGATGGAAGAGATTAGTGATCATCACTTCAATAGTGTTTAGATTGTTGAATTATGGTTCCTAGATGGCCTCTAATAGGATTTAAGGTAAGTTCATTAGCCTGAATCGTGGGTGGTTAGGGAAATCCTATTTTTTTTTTTTTAACGTTTATTTATTTTTTTGGGACAGAGAGAGACAGAGCATGAACGGGGGAGGGGCAGAGAGAGAGGGAGACACAGAATCAGAAACAGGCTCCAGGCTCTGAGCCATCAGCCCAGAGCCCGACGCGGGGCTCGAACTCACGGACCGCGAGATCCTGACCTGGCTGAAGTCGGACGCTTAACCGACTGCGCCACCCAGGCGCCCCAATCCTATTTTATTTAAGATGCAGCAGAAAATGGACCCAAATACTGCCTGTAAGGTTGGTTGGTATGAATTGGAGCATTTCAAGCAGCTTAAGAGCTGTGTGGAAGGCCGAAGACAGAGAAACTTCATATTTTGAAGTTTGCCAGTGTGTCCTGGATCAAATTGATATTATGACTCTTGATGATGGTATTTCCATGTTATTGCTCTAAATCAGAATGTAGATGTATTTTGAGAAATTAGAGTGATTTGGCAGGAGTACTTCACTTTTATAAATGGACTGAACAAATTTCGTGCCTGCAATATTTATAACATATCATGTATAATATCTGTATATATGGTTAATAAACCCTAAGTAGAAAAGGTTAATAAATGAATCGACAAGATTTGGTTATCAGAACATCAAGTAGACTAAGATATTATGTAAGCCACATGATTATAGAGGACATCCTCACACTTTGGCAGCAGTGTACCACAGACAAAAATCTATATTATCTCCTTTTCCCTGAAGAAAATAGAATTTCACATTAGCTGACGTGAAGGTTTCGTATCTTGATGGGGCTCTGCTTTGTCATTGTCCTTGGTATGTTCTCTAAAGTGCACAGGAAAATTCTCTTCTGAATACAGAATGAAGCAAGTTTTTGTCAAAGTCTTGTAGAGACTTAAGTCTTCTAATCTTTAGGATAGACTTGAAGGGTAGGAAGGACTTGGCTGAATGAACACAGGTTTGGTACTTGGAGAAAATGAAATAAAAAAGCAAACGCATGGGAATACTAATGCCCTGGGTATAGCAAGTATTTGCCTGTGTGACAATACTTTTTCTAAATTCTGATTGTGTAGCTTCTATTTCAGGATAGGATCTTCTTTGAAGCTTTAAACAGTAAACAGAGAATATATTCAGCTATAACTTGAGCACTGTGACCTTTGTCCAAGGATTCAGTTCAATCTCATAAATCAGAAATTCAAATGTCAAATCACCCATGATTTTTTCAGCTTTGAATATTGGCATTTAGAAACCCATCCTGTCTCATTCTAGAGGTGGATTTTTAGGCATTTGGAGCTCTATTCTCAGAAGCCTATCCATGCTAAGAGTATACATACATTTGCTTTATGCAATTTTAAAAAATAAGAGTGGAGAGTTTCTTTGACAACACCTTAGTTTATGTGAGCTAAGGTACTGAAAGGCTAGCAAAGTCTTTGATATCTGGGAAAACTTCCTAGGCCAGGTTTCCTACAGAGAGACCGACTCATTGAGAAGCTATTTACATAAGCAGAAATACTTTATATTTCAGTGTGAAAATTTGTGTTAGATGTAGGTAAGAGACAGTTTCATGTTTCATCATAAGTATAGAGATTTGGAAGCAAATCACGCTGTGGGACAAAGTAGGATCAATTAATAGGGTTGTCATTTACATGTCCATTGATGGGGTGAGGTTTTCCTTTCAGTGAACACTTTGGGCAGGATAAAAGGTTCAGCTGGGGACAATAATCTTAAAAGAAGGCACTAGTTTCTAAGCTTTAGTTGGTATTATCAACAGAGACAGGAAACTGTCCATAACACCCTCTTCTTCCTTAGTGAGTTGAGCAAAGGAATGAAGCATGTTCTCAGCTGATAGTGTGGCTTTCAGACAGGGGATGAAGCTGACTGCCTCTGTGTGGGAATCTGAACGTTCAGTGAGTCCATGGTCACCTGAGGATCTTTTATTTGGGCGGGGGTGTGTGTGTGTAAAATCTAGCAGATATAAATACATGCTTTCTAGAAAATAATATGAAGTCTTACCCTATTTATAGTACACATTCAAAAGAACCCTCTTTTTTTGAACAATATTTATTTATAAATTTCTCTTTGAGTGGTAGACACCAGGATTGTGCCTATGTAGTGTCCAGATGTCCACATGGTGACGTGAATTTAATCCTCAAGATTTTTATCTATTTATACCAGCATCAACTGAGATACCACATACTTAACCAAGCAGATTGTTACCAAGTCTTCCCTTATTCTTGACCTTAAGATCTCTTAAAGATCAGCTTTCCCTCAGCACCTCCTGTGGCTGCTTGTAGAAGGCAAACCCTATGAAGTTCTCTCAGACTGTCTGCCTTCACACAACATTCAACTGTTCTTATTCTGTGAGCCTGATCTAGTTCTAACTGGTAATGGGGGCATTGATTCTACTGTTCTCACATCCCTTAAACTGATTTCAGGTTCTTATGCTCCCCTTCCCTACTGGGATTCAACAGGAGAGAGGTAGTCAGAGTATATATATCAGGTTCTGTCTTAGGAGCTATAATAGCCACTGATTATTCTAACTTCAAATAACAAAAATCCTAACCAACCGTAGTTAAAGCAATTATCTCACACAACAAGATGACTAGAGATGCATGTCAGGACTGGCATAGCAGCTTAACTATATAGCTAAGAATTCATCTTCTGACATATTTCTACTTAGTTACCTTAGCTGTTGGCTTTTGTCATTGTATCTGTCACCATTATGCTTCTTATGTATACAAGATGACTACCACACTCCAGGTGTCATGTCAGTGGTCAAGTTGGGAAAAAGCAGTAGCACCAATTATGTTCTATTTTTTAAAAAGTAAGTCCAATATTTACTTATTTATTTTGATAGGGAGAATGCGAGTAGGGGAGTGTCAGAGAGAGAGGGAGACAGAAAATCCCAAGGAGGCTCCTTGTTGTCAGCACAGAGCCTGACACGAGGCTCGAACTCAGGAGCCATGAGATCATGACCTGAGTCAAAATCAAGAGTTGGATGCTTAACCGACTGAGCCACCCAGGCTCCCCCAATTATGATCTATCTTATCAGAAAAGCAAAAGCTTTCTCAGAAGGCAGAAAATTTCCCTTACATCACATTGTCCAGAAGTATGCCATACATGCCCAGAACTATGTCTAGAATTAGCAAGTGAGACTAGGAAAGTATTTGGATGTCTAACTTCTATAGTTCAATGTGGCAAAGGAATTGGGGGTTGAGGGAATGTTCTTGGGTTATCCAACCACGAATATCGGGCTTAAGAACTTGTGAATGTTTTAAGTTCTCACTTTTTTTCTATCTTGATTCCCCATAATCCCAGAAATTTTTATATAGTCTTTCTAAGACAGATATTGAGTTGGTTTATTCAATATCCATTTCCAATCATTTTCTCCATTACTGCCCTCTACTCTGTAGGTTAAAGATATGTAAACGCTTCATTTCTCAGCTTCTCTTGCTTTTACGTGTGGTCATGTTCTACGCAGTCTCGTGTGTATGTGACTTCTCTTCCCAAATTAAAAACAAAACAAAAAAACAAAGACTCACTAGAAAAAGCTTTTTATCTTTTCATTTCCCTCTTTTCCTGTGCGGAACATATCCTTGATGCCCGGAAGTGCAGCTACCATCTTGTGACTGTGAGGGGACAAAATAAGGGTAACATGATGATGGAACAAAAAGAATGAATTTGGGTCATTATAACATAGTGGAGTCACTACATCAGACCTGAAGAGACTATCTGTGAACTTTTCATATGAGACTAATATATCCCTACTTATTTAAGACAAGTAGAGTTTTCTGCTACTTGCAGCCAAATGTAATTCTAATTTATATAGGTGAGAAACCATGTGTTTATACCATGTAATTCTGCCAAATGTACTGCCTTTGCCAGAGCTGTCTCCATTCTCCTTAGAGGTCTCAATTTTCAAAATTCAAAAAGCAAAGAAACAATCTCTTTTCTCTAACATGTTTATGTCTCATAAAATGATGGCACATAGTTTATCAAAATGGGGAAGGGCTATATGAGGTACAAGGAATTGCAGGGGGGTCTTGATAAAAATTACAAATATACATGTTACCATAGTTATAAGTACACAGAAACACACCCAAAGTAGGCCAAGGCAGAAAGAGAATTTATTGGATGGCTGTAAGTATATCTCATGGATCTATGAATAGGATGTGTGGCTGAACCTCATTATGGACTAGAACCAGGTACTGGAAAGCTATTATGAATCAGTGCAATTATTCTCCCTTCCCTCTGTGCACACATGATCTCTTATGGTCTGCTTTATTCTTCTCTCTTGGCATTGGCTTTTTCTGCTCCTCTGTGCACAAAGAAGAAATTAGTCACTTTGTTTACAAGTTATAAAAGCTGAACAGATAAAAATGGATAAATATCAACTGAGAAAACATATCACAAAATAAGAAAGTGATAAGCCAAATGGAGCAAAAATGTGAGATTGAGGGAGAAGAAGCAAGGAACTGATTTATTTTCAGAGTTTATTTAATTAAATGTATTTTGTTGGTAATATCTTACCTAATCCTTACAATAATTCTTTGAGATTGCTGTGTGACACTCGTATTAAAGATAAAGAATATGGGAATGTAAGCTGGTGCAGCCACTCTGCAGAACAGTATGGAGGTTCCTCAAAAAACTAAAAATAGAACTACCCTAGACCCAGCAATTGCACTACTAGGTATTTATCCATGGGATACAGGTGTGTGGTTTCAAAGGGATGTGTGCACCCAAATGTTTATAGCAGCACTATCAACAATAGCCAAAGTATGGAAAGAGCCCAAATGTCCATCGATGGATGAATGGATAAAGAAGATGGGGTATATATATACAATGGAGTATTACTCGGCAATCAAAAAGAATGAAATCTTGCCATTTGCAACTTCGTGGATGGAACTGAAGGGTATTATGCTAAGTGAAATTAGTCAGAGAAAGACAAATATCATACGACTTCACTCATATGAGGACTTTAAGAGCCAAAACAGATGAATATAAGGGAAGGGAAACAAAAATAATATAAAAACAGGGAGGGAACAAAACAGAAAAGACTCATAAATATGGAGAACAAACAGAGGGTTGCTGGAGGGGTTGTGGGAGGGGGGATGGGCTAAATGGGTAAGGGGCACCAAGGAATCTACTCCTGAATTCATTGTTGCACTATATGCTAACTAATTTGGATGTAAATTTAAAAAAAGAAAAAAATTAAAGGTCAAATTAGAAAAAAATAAACTGAATGATCATACAACAAATTCTCTACAGATAAGAAGCAAAAAAAAAAAAAGACATTAAAATTAACTTTAGAAAATATCATGAGAGTAAACCAACCTACACCCTAAAGGATCCTTTTGCTGGGTCTGGGTTTTTGTATCGGCTTTCTCACTTACGGCCATTTCCTTAGTTCCCATCAGTTTTGGATGTAAGAATTCTTCATTCCTCATACCAAAATAAATCCCACCTTCTCCCTCAAGCCTTGTCTCACTTCCTTCTTGAGCAAAACTTACTTCATTAGACCTGCTTTCTGATTTAGCTAAACTTTTCCAAGCCCAGCAAAGCACCACACTTCTGTTTAAAGGAATTGTCAGCAACACAGCAGGAAACATGAACACAGACTGTTACTGTATATCACGCAGGGGGAAGAAAGGTAAAGTTAACAGTGGCAATGTTTAAGTTACCATAGTCTGCGCAGTGAGAAAACCTGGAGTCATTTTCAAGTTTTACCATTTCCTACCTCTTTTCAGTCGGGTCAGGTCTCAGTCTGGTTTCTTACCCCTGAAGAGAGGCTACTGCTAGTAAAGAGTCTCCTATCTACCTACTCGAGAATTTCTGTGAGGACCAAATAGATGAGGTCTGTGAAGACATTCACAAACATTTGCTGTGAAATGTTTGTACCTGGCTACGAAATGTTCGTATTAACAAGCTGCGTTCTCGGGCTGAAGAAATTCAAAGGCGGCTAGTCGCTAGGAGGAGGAAGCCGAGCGTTACTACGTGACGTCATCACTCCACGCCGGCCGCGACGGTTTCCGGGCTGCGCTTAAAGCAGCGTTCTGCGCTATGGGGTCTTGGCAGCGTTTGCTCTTGTTTGGTGGGGTGTCGCTTCGGGGTGGCGGTGGGACCAGTGTCCCGCTTGGGCGAAGCCAAGTGTTGGTTTGTCGGCGCCAGGTCCGTGATGCTGCAGGACATGGGGAAGCGGGAGGGACGGAGATGCTAGGGCGGCAGGGCCGCAGGTGCCCTGGCATAGCCTCTTGCCGACGACCCTCCTCAGACCTTAACGGGGCCCCCACTGACTCGGTGACAGACTGAGATCTCAGTTGGCTGAACGTCCCCACTTTATAAGCAGGCCCCAGTAGAACCGGCCGAGGCGAGGCGGGATATGCAACAGATTCCTAAAACATGGATGTGTGGCTTGTACACTGTTTTCTGTGTTGGTTTATTTAGAAAATAGTTTAAGGAGAAGAAAGCTTAACTCTGCACAGAGGCAGTTTATTTACTTTCCGTTTTTTACGTCTGCATATCCTGGCAGGTAAATTTCAACTTGAACAGTATATTTTTACCTTTGTGATCAATATCAATAGGTAGGACGAAAAACCGAACTAATGGAAATTAGAATTAGCCCAGAAAAGAAACCCCTCTTACAAACTCCGAATTTGTACTTTAACAGCGTGATAATGGAGATGGCTCATTTTAAAACTTTTTTTAATTTTTATTTTTTTTAAGTTATCTGGCGGTGACAGTGAGACCCTAAAACAAAGAAGATCACAAATCCTGTCCCGAGGACTTCCAAAGCAGAAACCAATACAAGGTGTAAAGCAAGTTATAGTTGTGGCTTCTGGAAAAGGTGGAGTTGGAAAATCTACTACAGCAGGTATTGTAGGATATTCTGATTTCGATTAGGAATTTATGCCAACTGGCAACCGCACAGCATTAAAATTCCAGTTTTGATTTTTAAAGAGTTATTTGTGAAATTCCTAATAGCTGATTCCCTAGTACCAGGAGTTGGTAGTGAATAGGACCTTAGATTTGCATTTAGAAAAAACTAGGTATATAGCCACGTGTTTGACTTCTTGATTGAGGAAAACTTGGTCCAGTTGCCCACGAGATTGCCCAGATATTCAGTTAAGTGTCAAATGGCAATGCTGATAATCTTTTTCATAGTGTAGCTATGTAAATTAAATAAGCTAACCACTTAGCCCAGTGTCTTCTAAGTAGTAAATGCTCAGTATTCAGTTGATGTTACTATTTTTTAAACATTTGGTAACTTTAATACAAATTATTTCTATTCTTTGATATTCTTTTCTGGTCTATCAATGTACATATAGCTGCACAGTTGCAATGAGAATTTCTACATTATTGTGTCCATTTTTCATTTAACATAATATTATAAAATCACCATTGATCTAATATTTGAAAATGCTTGGAAAGGTTTAACATTGTTTCAGTTATTTAAAATATCACCTAATCTTTATATCTTTTACATTAATAATCTTGGAGCAGAGAATTTGTTTTTGGTGGCTCTTTTTATTTGTAGATTTCATCACGACTGAAGTGCTGCTTTCAGAATCCATAGGAGAAATGCCACCAGAAATAAGAGTTACCATCCACGACTAATAGCCAGATATTCCCAAAGTTTTTCAAAAGAAATTTTTTATTGCTAAAAAGATTATTCCAGTGTAATGTAAAAGGGTAAAGACTTCCCTCCTTCCAAACCTGCACAACAGAGGTGACTTGTATTATTAATTTGTAGTCATAAAACACTCTTTATCTTCTTGTTTCCTTATACTTAATTTTCAGTCATTTCAGTGGGAATGGCTGCTAGTTCAGGTTTTATCCCACTGTCTTTTTGCAGATGATTTTTTTTTTCTTTTCTCTCTCTCTCTCTCTCTCTTTTTTTAAATTTTTTTTTTCAACGTTTATTTATTTTTGGGACAGAGAGAGACAGAGCATGAACAGGGAAGGGGCAGAGAGAGAGGGAGACACAGAATCGGAAACAGGCTCCAGGCTCTGAGCCATCAGCCCAGAGCCCGATGCGGGGCTCGAACTCATGGACCGTGAGATCGTGACCTGGCTGAAGTCGGACGCTTAACCGACTGCGCCACCCAGGCGCTCCTCTCTCTCTTTTTTTTTAGAGGAGAGAAGAGAGACTGCCTGTGCATGTGCCTGCAAGAGTGGGGGAGGGGCAGAGGGAGAGAGAATCTTAAGCAGGCTCCTGGCCCAGAACAGAGCCAGCTTTGGGCTCCATCTTATGACTGTGAGATCCTGACCCGAGCCAAAATCAAGAGTCAGATGCTTAACTGACTCAGCCATCTAGGAGCCCCATTTGTTGCAGATGATATTTAGAAAATGACTGTCCTCATTATAGTTTATTTGTTGATTTTGGTGTAGCCCTAGACTGGCAAGATCCTTGAAGTCATTTTTTTTTTCAGACTATTGAACTTAAAGTTGGGGGACATTTGTACCTTAAAATCCTTCAGTTCCATTGAAATCAATGACATTTTTGAAATAAGGGCTAGTACAGAGTTCTGGGACTATCACTAGAGATCTTGTCTTCACTTGAAACCATATTTAGTAATTTCCCAGTATAGCAGTTTTATAGTTTTACAACCAGGTACAAATCCAACTAGATAGTGTTATTAGTTCAATTTTTTCTCATTTTTACCTGAAGTTAATTGTGGAAGAGTTTTTCAGATATTTTGAAGAAACTAAAATTTACCAAGTATTATAGTAATAATAGGCCTCTAATATATTACTATTTGGTAGATACTGTATTATTATTAAAATGATTAGTGATGTTCGTAATTAATGCTATAAGCTACACATTTTTACCTTCTTTTCTAAGGGCCTATAATCCATCTATTTAATGTTTCATTTTTAAAATATAGAAGCTTTTAGACTTTGGTTCTAGCATCCATCTCTTCTTGTTTTTTGAAAATTTAGAGTACATTTATTTGATTTCAGTGATGTGAATCCTTTTGCATCTCTGTGATTAAAGGTGGAAAGTATTTTCATGATAATATCTCTTAAGTTTTTTGAGTTTTATACAATATAATTTGTTGGGTCTTTAGGTTAGTACTTAGCACATAGTTTTGTTTTTGGTTAGCAGATCATCTGTTGCCATGGAATGTGACAGCATTTTATGTTTCTTAAGTTGGCTCCACATCCATCGTGGAGCCCAGCATGGGGCTTGAATTCACAACTGTGAGATCAAGACCTGAGCTAAGGTCAAGAGTTGAACGCTTTACCAACTGAGCCACCTGGGGCACCCCTGTCACAGCATTTAAATAGGAAAATAAATGAGAAAATATACAGTTGTGACACATAGTAGTGTTTCAGTGAATGCCCCTTCCTTGCTTTTTTTGTTATATTAGCATTATGTCATTCCTCCCAGAGAGCTGGCCTTTACTTTTTCCTAACAGCTCTATCTACATACATAAACCTTAGAAATAAGTTGTTTCTGTTTAATTCTGTTGGTATTATATTTCTTTCCCTTATATATATTTATTCTTGTCCCAAACTATCTCAAAATTCTTCCCATTTGAAAATGTATGCCCGAGATATTTTTGATTACAATGATGACATATGATGAATACAAACATTCTTTGTGATTCCATTGTATGAATGTGAGAAGACCCTAACACTAGATGAATCACTCTCTAAAACGTTCTGCTTAATAGTTAGTTTATGTTTAACGTATGATGTACTTGAAATTCAGAATTATTTTGTAATTTATAAAAATTAGTCAAGTGTCATGGCCTAGTCTATTTCGTATCAGTTTTTCATTTAATTCTCATAATGGTTATGACATAGGAATTATCCTCATTTTATACAGGAGGAAATAGATTTAGGGGTAAAATATCCTACTCCAGGTTATGTAATAGAAGATGGTAGAACTAGGATTTGAACCAGGTCTACCTTGAAAATATATGCTCTTAGCTACTTTAAGGAAACCATCTCAGCATGATTTATAACATTGTTCTGTTAAGGAAATGTGATTCACAGTATGAGAGTCTGTTTATTTATCAGTCTTGGAACTGTTTTACCTTCAGACCTCTCTTCATCTCAAATGTAGCATCTCTCTATTGCTGGGCTAAAAGTAGCTTTGAGACTATTTTCCTTCGTTATGTTTTGGGATTCACTAGCAATAGGCAGTTTTGGGAACATGTTTTACTGCCTTACCTTTGACCTTCTTCCCTTTCCTTTGCAAAATGAGCTAGCCTTTTATATAGGGGTATTTGTGAGTTAGGTATTTAGAATTCCTGCATTACCAGCATTTATTTTTCAAAGGCAGTAAGATCATATACATTTTTATTAAAAGGTAGATACTTTTTCTGCACAATGTTTTTGAAAATAATTGAACTCTATGTACCATTAACTTTTTTTAAATTTTTTATAACATTTATCTATTTTTGGAAGTCAGAGCATGAGCAGGAGAGGGGCAAAGAGAGAGGAAGACAGGCCTCAGGCTCTGAGCCGTCAGCACAGAGTCTGACGCGGGGCTGGAACTCATAAACCATGAGATCATGACTTAGGCTGAAGTCGGATGTTTAACCAACTGAGCTACCCAGGCGCCCCAAGATTGTTTTTTTAAAAAACTAAGTAGATTATTTAAATTATCACATTATAAAAATGAATTATTTAAAATATTAATTTTAGGGCAGGCATCTATTGCTGTTGGAATATTACTGTCTCTTTTTGTCGTTTTTTACTTTCTGTATTCTTTCTTTGTCTTTGTTTTATACCAGTGTGGGAGATACATTAAAAATTTCTCATGTTTTGGTTATTACATTGAAAATATTAAAAGGCAAACTGAAGTTTAGTAGAAGGAACATTACTAAATTTAATTACTTTTTTGTTTCTTACAGTGAACCTTGCACTTGCACTAGCCGCGAATGATTCGGTAGGTGTTTATTATTATGAATATTAATTGATTAAAATGCTTTTTAGGGAAATGACAAAGAATGTACTGATATTTTTCATTTACTCTGTCAGAGGCTGTGTAGTGTAACTGTAGTCACTTGTATTTCTTTAAGGAACTAAAAAGTCTGCCATAAGTACTGATAACATTTAATGATAATGAAAATGAAAGGGGTCAAGGAATTTAGGCAGCCTCTAGAAGGTAGAAAAGGCAAGTTTATGGATTCTTTCTTAGAGCTTCCAAAACATATGTAACTCTGTCAACGCCTTAATTTTAGCTCATTGAAATCCATTTTGGACTTACGTGATAATTTCTCACAGTAGAAGTAGGAAATAAATATGGACAGGAAGTCAGTTTTCTTAGTTCTTAAATTTCCAAAGATGTCTTTATTTTGCCTTTGTATTTGATAGTTTGACTAGATGTAGACTTCCAGGTTCAAAATAATTGCATCTCTGAACCTTGTAAACAACATTCCTTTTTCTTCTCACATGCTAATAAAATGTCTGATGCTAATAGGATTCATATTGCTTTGTAATAACCTGTGTTTTTCCCCTCAAAGCTTTTAGGGTTTTCTTTATGTATTTTAAGTTTAGAAATGTCATAAATATTGTGTCCAGTTTTTGGCTTTAAAATTTTTTGCCTGCTTGGAAGTTAGCCAAGCAGTATCAAGGTTTGAGTCTTTTTCAGCTTAGGGAAACTTCTTCCTTGATCACTTCATTTTTTTATTATTTTTTAAAATGTTTGTTTATCTTAGAGAGAGAGACAGAATGCGAGCAGGGGGAAGGGCAGAGAGAGAGGGAGACACAGAATCCGAAGCAGACTCCAGGTTCTGAGCTGTCCTCACAGAGCCCAACATTGGGCTCAAACTCATGAGCTGTGAGATCATGACCTGAGCTGAACACTTAACCAACTGAGCCACCCAGGTGCCTCTTCCTTGTTTACTTTAAGTGGTGTGTTTGTTCTCTCTCCAGGTACCTATTGGATAGGTATTAACTCTTTATGCTTGTTAATTTGTCTTTCGTATTCTCCATTTCTTTGTCTTTTGTTTGCTATATGTTTTGGAAGATATCTTAGACTATTTTCCACACTGCTTTGTTGGGTTTTAGTTGTTATTTAGCCCTTCTGAGTTTTATTTTTAAATTCAGAAATTGTATTTTTTCCAGTTTTCCAAAACTCTTTCATATTTTACACATACCAGAAAAACAATGGCTGTATCATTCATTTGAATCTCTCTGAGGATGCTAATTAGAACTAATAAAAAAGCGTTCCTTTTAGTGATCTGTATTTACTTAGCTTGGTGGTTCTTATAATGTGGTGCTCAGACCAGTAGAATCAGCACCACCTGAGAAATTGTTAGACATACAAAATCTTGAGCCGAACCGAAATCTGAATTAGAAACCATGAGGGTGGAGTCCCACAATCTGTGTGTGTGTGTGTGTGTGTGTGTGTGTGTATTTCCATACATTGTATTTTTAAATTTAATTTTTTTATTGAAGTATATTTGACACAGTGTTATATTGGCTGGAATCTGTTTTAACCAGCCGTCTATATGATTTTGAGGCATGCTCATCTTTGAGAATCCTGGATCTAGAGTTTGTGAAAACTCTTACCTCCTAATGTCACCCTCTTTGTTTTCTTTTTTCTTTTTAAAATGTTTTATTTATGGGGCGCCTGGGTGGCGCAGTCGGTTGAGCGTCCGACTTCAGCCAGGTCACAATCTCGCAGTCCATGAGTTCGAGCCCCGCATCAGGCTCTGGGCTGATGGCTCGGAGCCTGGAGCCTGTTTCCGATTCTGTGTCTCCCTCTCTCTCTGCCCCTCCCCCGTTCATGCTCTGTCTCTCTCTGTCCCAAAAATAAATAAAAACGTTGAAAAAAAATTTTTTAAAAAAATAAAATGTTTTATTTATTTTTGAGAGAGCACAGGGTGGGGGAGGGGCAGAGAGAAAAGGGGACAGAGGATTTGAAGCAGGCTCTGCGCTGACAGCAGTAAGCCTGATATGGGACTTGAACTCAGCAACCATGAGATCATGACCTTAGCTGAAGTCAGGTGCTCAACCAACTGAGCCACCAAGGTGATCTCTATTTACTTAGCTTGGTGGTTCTTTTTGTTTTCTAGTGTGGTTATATTTTTTTATTTAGTTTTAAACTATTTTTTCTCTTGTTGTATCAGTGGGAATTTGAAGAGTTTAGGTAACCATATTGAAGTAAGAACCAGTAATAAATTTTTAAAAATAATTTTTATTAGGGCACTGAGTTACCCTGAAGAAGAGCCCTTATCTTGCTTAAAGAAGGGAGGAAACAGGGAAGATTCAGTGGTTGGGAAGGTAGATAAATTTGTAGGTGTGGGGATCTTTTAATTTGGTTATCATTTTAGCCAAAGCTTTGAGTCTTAAGTCAGTGTGACGCAATAATGGAATAAGAGAGAAAATGATGAAAAGAATAGTTAAAGAAGGGTTGGTTCCTTCATGTTAAATATTGCCAGTCTTGATGAGATGGTAGCTCAGAAAGTTTTTTTTTTTTTTTCCTTCTGTTTTTTTGTGATTTTTCTTTTCTTCTTTCAGGGAGCAAGGATGAGGGCAGATCCATCTTTAATGCTTTATATGTATGATAGGGAAATGGCAACAAGAAAGGAAAAGCAATAATACTTTACCTGGCTCATTTCTTCAGAAGTCTTTAGTATCCTCAAGTGTTTTTAAACATGTTTGTAAAATCTTCCTTTCGTTGTCTATGATCCTGATGAAGGTGTTTTTTTGGTTTTCATTTCTTGATTTTTTTTTTTTTTTTTAGCAAAGTTACTATTTTTGATTAGAGTCTAGCATGTTTGTGACCTGCCAGAGTGACCTGCCAGAGGGCAGCCTGCATATAGGAAAGAAAAGCTGTATCTGTTCTATATGATGTAAATGCATCTGGCATAGTTTTTATTTTATTTTATTTTCTTATTTTTTTATATGAAATTTATTGTCAAATTGGTTTCCATACAACACCCAGTGCTCATCCCAACAGGTGCCCTCCTCAATACCCCTCACCCATTCTCCCCTCCCTCCCACCCCGCATCAACCCTCAGTTTGTTCTCAGTTTTTAAGAGTCTTTATGTTTTGGCTCCCTCCCTCTCTAACCTTTTTTTTTTTTTCTTCCCCTCCCCCATGGGTTTCTGTTAAGTTTCTTAGGAATACTACGTGGCAATGGCATAGTTTTGTACTCTGTATTTCCTAACTTAAGATTTTTTTTTATTTTACTTTATTTTATGTATTTAAAGTTTATTTATTTTGAGAGAGAGAGAGAAAGAGAGCACACATTTGGGCTGTGTGCTCACGTACCAGCATGAGAGGGAAAGAGAGGGAGAGAGAATCCCAAGCATGCTCTGCACTGTCAGTGCAGAGCCCAACGTGGGACTCAAACTCTTGAACGATGATATCATGGCCTGAACCGAAGTCAAAAGTTGGATGCTTAACTGACTGAGCCACCTAGGCACCCTCCAACGTAATATTTTATTAATATTAAAATACTACAAAATATTGTTTGGAGGACATGTTTGGTCCTTAGGGGAAACCTAAGGTTCCTCTCAGCTCTTCTATTTGCCTGGGTTGATATAGATGGTCAGGGTATATCACTTTATGGGGTTAAAAACTCCATTAAGGATGGTGTTTTTAGAGCCTCTCTAATGATTCATTTTCATGGAGTGTTAATTTGGTGGAGCTTGTCCACAGAGTTGTATTGTATTGTAGTGTTTTTAAAAGGGTCTCTGATTTGCTTTTCCGTAGGCCAACTTTGTTCAAGACCTTGGTTGGTCTTTCTTTCTTTCTTTCTTTCTTTCTTTCTTTCTTTCTTTCTTCCTAATGTTTATTTATTTTGAGAGGGGGTGGGGGAGGGTATGAGCGGGGGAGGGGCAGAGAGAGAGGGAGACAGAATCCTAAGCAGGCTGTGCTGTCAGCACAGAGCCCTGTGCAGGGCTCAAACTCTTGAACCATGAGATCATGGCCTGAGCCAAAATCAAGAGTCATCTTAACTGACTGAGCTCCCCAGGCACCCCTCTTATTTCCTTTCTTTTCCATGGGTTGGTGCTTACCTTTTTTCAGCATTGGAGTGGGAAGATCCAGGAAAGGGAGACAGGGCCAGGAAGCTATTCATTTTACTTTTCATGTTGACTTTAATCTCTAAACTGGATTTTGTAAACACTGGGGGTGTGTGTAAGATAGTCCATTGGGATGTGGGAGGGAAATTTTTCTTTTCCATTTGTATTAAATTTTATCTTATCTTTTTTTTTAAAAATTTTTTAATGTTTATTTTATTTTTGAGAGAGACAGAGACAGAATGCGAGTGGGTTAGGGTCAGAGAGAGAGGGAGACACAGAATCTGAAGCAGGCTCCAGGCTCTGAGCTGTCAGCACAGAGCCCGACGCCGGGCTTGAACTCACGAGCTGTGAGATCATGACCCGAGCCGAAGTTGGATGCTCAACCGACTGAGCCACCAGGTTCAGTTTTATCTTATCTTTTAAAATTTGTTTTTTTGGTATTTTTTGGAATTTATACTATATTAGTATATATAGTATATACAGTAGCTCTAATGTAATTTATAAACAAATATATTAACATATATTAGGGATGTATGCTCAAACATTTTTTTACTTATTGGAGTTCATGATCAGAAAAGTTCAGATTTCACTAGCTTCGGCAAAAGAAATTTCTGGGTTGGGTTATGGACCCAGTTTAAAAGAAGACTACTTTGTAGGTTGAAGTAAAGGCCTTCCAGGAATAGGGTATGGATTTTCCCTTTTCCTAGTCTTTGGTACTTACCTTTGGGAATGTAGAAGGTAGTATTGCAGGGCAAGTTTGGGATCATGGGTGCCATGTGTCTAAATATTGCCTCCAGTGGTTTTTTGGAGCTGGCTCATGCTAGTTTGAGAGTGCTGATTGTTAAATTTTCAGGAATTTGGGAACTAGTTGATATCCTGTTGTTACCATGCAGTAGGCCACAGTGAGAGTATTTAAACCATGGAAATCAACAAATATTGAAAATCAGACACTGTATCCCACCCCACCCTGAACCAATTGTTAAACATTTACTGGCACACCACTGATCATACATATTGACTATCATATTTTTTTATTTTTCCTCTTTCTATCTTAACCATATTATGGATATCATTTTTCTACAATATAACTTAATAAACAGTGAGAAGAGCACTCTTGGGAGAAGGAAACATAAAGACTACCAGAAGCCATTGATAAGCTCTGTGAGATTCCTAAGTCAATTCAATTCATTTTAGTCCAAGTAACATTTGAGTACCTGTAATACTCATTGCCAGACACCCTGGGATTATAAAGAAAAATAAATGGGTTGGAGGAGTTCACAACCAGCCAAGGCTACATTCATGGAACAGTGTTGTGTGTGTGTGTGTGTGTGTGTGTGTGTGTGTGTGTGTATGTACTTATATAATTTGTACATATTTCTATGTATCTGTGTGTGTGTATTTTGGTGGTATATAGATGAATTAGGTTCAATAATAGTTTCTTCTGTGAGTGAGAGAGTGTTAATTAAGATAACAGTTAAGGTTTTATTGTGCGTCATAACAGTAGACGCATTGTGTATCTTAAAGGTTTTATAATCTAGTGGAGACAAAAGGAAGATGAATGTCTTAAAATCATGAGCTGTATTCAAGGTCAAATATAGTAGTGTATCCATCCAGGATGAGTAGCTTTTATTTCAGAGAAAAGCAACTTTTTCTTTTTCATAGAGCATTTTCATGAACATAATTGTATTTGGTTCTCACAGAAATGTGTAATGCAGTGCCATAGTATTTATCAGTTTTACAGTCTTTATTGATTCTGTCTGATCCTTGCCACATTTCATCAGCCAGCAAATATCTTTATTTCTCTCTCTGCAGTATTTTTTTAAGATGTATTTTTCTGTTGCCACCATTTCTACTCTAAGGCTCACATTACTATTTGGCTCATTTATTCATTTATACTTGAAACAGTTATTGAGTGCCTACTACATCCCAAGAACTTTGTTTGGAGGATACAGAAGTGAATGAGACACACAGTCCATGCCTTTGAGGAACTCATACACTAGCAGACCACTGCAGTGATCAAATACATTACCTACTCATGTTCAAATCCATTCAGACATAATGCCTGATTACTCTTACTAAAGCACTATTGGAATTACATCACTCCCCTGCTCAGCGTCACTGTTGAATGCCTTTATTGGTATTCAAGATCCTCAGTGATATGGCTTTCATCTTTCTTTGTGGGTTTGTCTTCAGCTCTCCTAAATGGTCCTTGTGTTGTAGCTCTACCCAATCTGGGTTGCTTGAAGTTGCCAATTTGGGCTTGGATATACTATGTTCTTGCTCGCTTACAGCCTTTCTTGTACCTTACTGCTGGAGTGTCCTCTTTACTTTTTTTCAGCTTTACGTGCCCTATCTTCCAGGCTGCCATTTATGGCTATGCTGGTTATATCCTGCATAAGGGTGCTTGTCAGGGAGGTTGTGTGATGACAGAAATCCAAACTACCCTTTTCTTGTGTAACTGGAGGCTGCAGTATTTTTTGTTTTGTTTATTTATTGTTTTTTAAGTAAGCTCTAGGCCCAATCTGGGGCTTGAATGCACGACCCCCAGTATCAAGAGTCATATAATGTACCTACTTAGCCAGCCAGGCACCCCTGCAAGCTGCATTCTAATTCACACAGAGGCACTGTATGAGCCAGCTTTGCCCTCAGGGGCAGCTTAATGAAGTGCTCCCTGAATTCCTCTCTTTTTCCGTATTGGGAAATCCAATAGCACTATTTTTTATTATTGTTGTTGTTGTTGTTGCTGTTGTTGTTGTTGTTGTTGTCAGGGGCAGCTTAATGAAGTGCTCCCTGAATTCCTCTCTTTTTCCGTATTGGGAAATCCAGTAGCACTCTTTATTATTATTGTTGTTGTAATGAAGTGCTCCCTGAATTCCTCTCTTTTTCTGTATTGGGAAATCCAGTAGCACTATTTATTATTATTATTGTTGTTGTTGTTGTTGTTATTATTATGCCCATGCAACCATTCTGATAATTTTTATAATAACAAATGATATTACTAGCATTTATTGAGTGCTTATTATATGTCAAGCACTATTCCTCCTGACATGGTTCTTAACTCACTTATGTTTCATAGCAACCATATGGGAATAGGTACTATTATCATCCCTGTTACAGATAAGGAAGCAGAAGTACCTGGAGGCTATGTTGCCTAGGGTCACTCAGGAAGTAAATAGCAGAGCCAAGATTTGAATGCCAACCTAGATCCTGTGCTCTTAACTTCCTTGCTCAATTCCTATCTTAGCTAGATTCTTATGAATGAAGACTGTGTTGTCTTTATCCTTGGCTACCCCTTAGCAGCTAGCACAGTGCTTTATGACTTAGGAAATACACAATCAATGTTTGCCACATGGATGAATTGAGTACATAGAATGGTTTTACAGTATATTAAGTGCAAAGTTTTGTTTAGTTTTCTTTGTTTTTTTGAGAAGTGGTGTGGGATGAGAGGACTTTTTGTGGCTTAGTAGGCTATACACTGTTCTGTTCCTGCTTCTTAAAAGCTTGTGCATTCCATGATTCTGCTTAACCCTCTTCTCATTTTGTACTCTTTATCTGCTAATCTCATTTCTCCCTCTGCTGCATTACTACCCATGTGTCTTTGATTCCAAATGTATCACCAGCCCAGATTTCTTTGCTGGGTACCAGACCTGCCTTTCTAGTTGTCTCTGAAGACGTCCACTTGAATGTTTGACAGACATTCAAGCTCAGCATGTATAAAACCAAACTCTTTTCCTATAACCATCTTTGTCCTGTGGGGTCATTAGTCACCCGTTCCTGCTTCTTCTACCCATTAAAGTTCTCTAGACTATGTCCTCTCATTTTAGTCCTTAATTCACTGCCTTATTCAGACTCTTACTATGTATCTTCTGTGAGGTGATCCCTGCTCTTTATTTTCTCTGCTATGATGTTTTGAGGAAAGAATTAATACTTTCCATATTATTTTAAAAGAGTTTGTCTATTTGTTTATCTCCTATGCTAGTCTGTGAACCTTTTAGGGGCAATGATTTTTTTTTAAATCCTCAGTGCCTAGTTCAGTGATGGTGTATGGTAGGTTCTTGGTAAATGCTGGTAATAACAGTGGAACATTAAGTGAAGAATGATTGTGAATTTACATACACACATACATGTATATTTCATTTCTGTGGCAAATTCTAAGCGTTGGATAAGTTGTTTATAATTTGGCCATTAAAGGCTAAATGATGTCTTTTTTTCTTCTACTTAATTTTATGTATTTATTTATTTAAAACGTTTACATCCAAATTAGTTAGAATATAGTGCAACAATGATTTCAGGAGTAGATTCCTTAGTGCCCCTTACCCATTTAGCCCATCCCCCCTCCCACAACCCCTCCAGTAACCCTCTGTTCTCCATATTTAAGAGTCTCTTATGGGGCGCCTGGGTGGCTCAGTTGGTTAAGCGTGCGACTTCGGCTCAGGTCACGATCTCGCCGTCCGTGGGTTCGAGCCCTGTGTCGGGCTCTGTGCTGACAGCTCAGAGCCTGGAGCCTGTTTCAGATTCTGTGTCTCCCTCTTTCTGTGACCCTCCCCTGTCATGCTCTCTCTCTGTGTCAAAAATAAATAAATGTTAAAAAAAAAAAATTAAAAAAAAAAGTCTCTTATGTTTTGTCCCCCTCCCTGTTTTTATATTATTTTTGTTTCCCTTCCCTTGTGTTCATCTGTTCTCTGTCTTAAAAGTCCTCATATGAGTGAAGTCACGTGATATTTGTCTTTCTCTGACTAATTTCACTTAGCATAATACCTTCTAGTTCCATCCATGTAGTTGCAAATGGCAAGATTTCATTCTTTTTGATTGCCGAGTAATACTCCATTGTGTGTGTGTGTGTGTGTGTGTGTGTGTGTGTGTGTGTGTGTATCCCATCTTCTTTATCCATTCATCCATCGATGGACATTTGGGATCTTTCCATACTTTGGCTATTGTTGATAGTACTCCTATGAACATGGGGGTGCGTGTGTCCCTTCGAAACAGCACACCTGTGTCCTTTGGATAAATACCTAGTAGTGCAATTGCTGGGTCGTAGGGTAGTTCTATTTTTAGTTTTTTGAAGAACCTCCATACTGTTTTCCAGAGTGGCTGCACCAGCTTGCATTCCCATAAATGATGCCTTTTTTTCCCTGAGCACATGAAATAATTAAAACTTAAATGGGTTAATATATGTGGAGAGCTTAGCACACTGGCTGATACATAGTAAGTTCTAAGTCACTTTTTAGTATGGATAGCTAAATAAAAGTCTGTAAGTAATATTTCAAAATAAAAGTTAATACACATTTTATTTATTTGACTATTTTTGTAAACTTTTTGCTTAATTTCCATTGCTAGAATGAATCATTAGAATTTTAATTGGACTTACACATGGAAAATGAAGCAGTATTATCTTCAAAGAGTTGTGGTTTTTTTTTCATATCTCAAAATATTTTTTTCCCATGATCGCATAATGTCTTTACACTTATTCTTTCGTTTAAATTTTTTTTTACATTTATTTATTTTTGAGAGACAGAGTGAGACAAAGTGAGAGTGGGGTAGGGGCAGAGAGAGAGGGAGGCACAGGATTGGAAGCAGGCTCCAGGCTCTAAGCTGTCAGCACAGAGCCTGATGCGGGGCTTGAACCCACAGACTTTGAGATCATGACCTGAGCTGAAGTCGGATGCTGAACCGACTGAGCCACACAGGCACCCCTACACTTATTCTTTCCAGACATCCTTCTCCTTTTCACAAATTATCATGAGTGTTTCTTTAAATGGAATTAAGATTTTCTTAAGCTTTTGAAGTTCTGTGCTCATGTTAGGAAAAATTAGGAAGTTTTTGTTCACGATTGAAGTTTTGGATTTTAGAATTTTCAGTGATCTTGGAACATATTATGTACCACCACTTAAGGCACTGATTTTCTTCATTAGTAGTTATATGTATAGTATTACTAGTCTAGCTTGTTGATGTCAGACAAAACAGGGCTTGATTCTGGCTTTGCCTCTTGGAAACTGTGGGACTTTTGCCTGTACCTACCTCTTTTTTTTTTTTTTTTTTTAATGTTCATTTATTTTAAGAGAGAGAGAGAGAAGCAGTGCAAGCATGGGAGGGGCAGGGAGAGAGGGAGAGAGAGAATCCCAAGCAGGTTCTGCACTGTCAGCACAGAGCCCAACGTGGGGCTTGATGTCATGAGCTGTGAGATCATGTCCTGAGTTGAAATGAAGAGTTGGACACTTAACTGACTGAGCCACCCCGGTGCCCACCTATACCTACCTCTTAGGGTTGTAAGTATTAAAGGAGATGATGTTTATAAAGCACTAAGCACAGAGCCTGGCACACAATAAATGCTGATGTGAGCTATTCTTATTAGCTGTTATAACATTCCACATGTGAGCCCAAACATGTTATTATAATCTGGAATATTAGTTATGATGTGAATTTGGATTAAATATGGTTGAGACTGTGTTTCTCATAATTACATATGTGGAATCCTGATGTATACTACTTAGTGCAAGTTCATAAGGTTGTGGCTCATCTTTTTTTTTTTTTTTTAATTTTTTTAAATGTTTACTTATTTTTGAGAGAGACAGAGACAGTATGCAAGTGGGTTGTGGCACAGAGAGAGGGAGGCACAGAATCTGAAGCAGGCTCCAGGCTCCGAGCTGTCAGTACAGAGCCTGATGCAGGGCTTGAACTCACGAGCTATGAGATCATGACCTGAGCCAAAGTCAGATGCTCAACTGACTGACACCCAGGCGCCCCATGGCTCATCTTTTTTTTAATGCTAGTGTTGCACTATATTAAGTTGACTTGTTATTAATGTCTTTTTTTTTTAAATGGTAATTTTGTTGTATATGCAATAGATAAGTTTTTTATAAAAATATTTTGTCTCAATATTATGGTTAGCTATTTTGGAGGAAGGGTACACTATTAGCGTTTAAAGTATGATTATTTTAAAGGTAGAGGGAAACTGGGGCAAGAGATCCAGAAGGAACAATTGCAAAATGATTATTTTTTGCTTGTTTTTGTTCTTCAATTCAATGGTAATTCTTGTGGATAGATGTGTTTTATAAGTGCATTTAAATTCATGAATTTTGACATTTACCAAAAAGAAAGAGACTCAGAAAATATATTTGCAATTAGAGCAAAAAGCTTTACTAAAAGTAAGAATTTCTTTCAGGATGGGAAATGGAAATATTCATAATAATTGATGACTTTTCTTGCAAATATTTGATAATTATAGCTACACATATTCATATGTACATGAATGGGGGATTATAACTTTATAATCATTGAAAAGAATGAATAGATTTCTGATGAATTTTTCTTATTCCTTCATATCTAGGTTTGTTTATTCATTTATCAACCATTTATTGAAGGCCTGTCGTTTCCTAGGGGCTGTGCTTAGCATGGGGATGCAGAATTGAAAAAGCCCTGCCTCTGTCCTCATCTTAGTTAATTTGCTGCCCGAGTGACTGGGAGAGTGTCATTTCCATTCCGAGCAGGGATCACTGTATGACTTGCTGATTCTTGTCTCCAGTCTTCTTCCTTTCTCACTTACCACAGATGGCTTTTCCCACTCTCAAGCCTTCTATCCCATTTTATTTACTTTACTCCTAGCATGTGGTCTTGCCTCCTAATCCACATGAATAATGGACTTTCCATTGGTAACGTACTTACTATTTTCTTCCTCTGTCGAGTGTATCTTTATACAGTCATATGATCTCTTGTCTCTTCCTGCCTCAGAAAAAGAGATATCAGACCTCATACCTCTATCTGGACTCTTTGTCCTTCATTTCCTGCCTTTTCTAGCAGTTTGATTCATAAATTCCTTTTGGTTATCTTTAGTTTCTGTTTGCTAATTCCTTCCTGTTGGTCTATAGATCTACTCATGTTACTCATACACACTGAAAAATATAAATGTGTATATTTGTTGGGTGAGTGAATAAAACAGCATATCTTCTTTACCTGTTTCCCCCAAGCTTCTGCCCTCTGTTACATTCCCATTACAGCCATACTCATACTGGAGAGCGTAGTCTACACTGGCTGTGTCAGTTTACCCAATTCTCATTTATTTCTCAACTTCTATAATTTGACTTCTTATTATTATACTATTGAATTTCCTCTCCTAGTCACCAGCTATCTTCCATGAATATTTGTTCCCTTTCTCTCAATTCTACTTGATTTTCTACTCCATTGGGTTCTACTGACCACAGGTGCTGACACCTTAGAGAATATTTGTTTGGCTTTTACAGCATCATTCTGTCTTGATTCTTCTTTCTCTGACCTTTTCAGTTTCCTCTCTGACTTTTCATGTCATTCCATTTCTATACCTTCTTATTTTCTCTCTCATGCATACATGTCCTCCCTTTGTTTTCATATACTGCTTCGTCAGTGTCTCTTTTTTAAAATCCTTATTTTCATTAGTTTACTCGACATCTCCATTGGTGTTCTACAGATATGTCAGATTTAAATAATTGATACGGAACTGCCATGATTATCTTTCTCTACAAACTTCTGTTCCTGTGTTCCTTAATAATTTACGTTTATGTTACCATCACCCATTTCAGTTATCTATTGATGTGTAACAAACTACCCTAAAGTTTGTGACATAAAGCGATAGCCATTATGTTCACAGATTCTGTGAGACAGGAGTTCAGACAGAATATAGCAGGGATGGCTTGTCTCTGTTCTACTGAAACTTCACCAGGGAAGACCTGGCTAGGGACTGGAATTATCTGGAGGCTCTTCACTCATATGCTTAGTACTTGGATGATGATTATTTGAGGGCTGATCTCAGTTGAGATCATTGATCTCAAAAGCATTTCCATGGCTTTTCCAAATGTTATGTGAACTTCTTTACTGCATGGTAACCTTAGTGTAGTAGGTTGACTTCTTACATAGGGGCTCAGGGCTCTAAGAGTTAGTGACCCAGTGAATAGGAAGGAAGCTCTCTGGCCTTCTTTGACTAAAGAGAAAGGCCTCAATCTTCTCTTTGGCTAAGAGAAGAAAGAGGGGAGTCAGCCTAGATTCTGGGTTGAAGTACTCATGTCTCTTCCCAGATTCAAGAGGAGGAGATACAAACTTAACTTCATGATGGGAGGAGTATCAAAAAATATGTGTCCATGTTTTAAAACTACTATACCAGGTCTCCTGGTATCCTACTTCGAAACCTTGATATCATCCTTGTCTTTCATTTCTCTGATCCCACTCTGCTTTTGTATATCAGTCACTAAGTGCTGGCCTTTTCTCCATTATCATTAACCTTGGTAAGAATTCTTTCACCTTTTACTGAAGAGTTTTTTATAAACTCTTATTTGATCTACATAATCTCTCCCACCTTGAATTAAATAATTCCTCATATTGATTGTAGGATAGTTCTTCCTACATATAGGTCTTTGTCCAGATTGCTTAGCTTAGTTCTTAAAGGTTTGTTCTACTTAAATTTCCTCTCTGCCCTTGACTTTGAATTAACTGTGCCTTTGCATTGACTGTCCTCTTTGCCTTCCTTGTCCAGCTGCTTTCACCCTTCAGGTCTCATGTTGACTGTCACTTCCTACGTGAACTCTTACTAGTGGCTTCAATAATGTCACTTCTTCCTCTATTGGTTCATATGTTTATCTCCTGCCATTAGAGTGATCATAACTTCCATGATGTGAGGGACTGCATCTTAAGATCATCTGCCACTATTGCCTGGCCCATCATTACATACTTGGTAAATGCTTGCTAGGTAATTGAAAACAGGTAACACTTTGGTGGACTTCTCCAAAGGTTTGAGTTCCTGGGCTTTATTAAATGCCTATTCAAGTTTTTCAATAAAGGAGTTTACATTCTGTGGTTGAACAATTTTATTTCATTTAAAACATAGACAACAAACCCCAAAATACTTCTATTTTAAATATTATCTTGTGTGCCAGAACATTTAGAGAAATGGGCAAATATTAGATTTAAAACAAGCTTTGATAAGATTGAAGGCCATGAGAACGAAGTTGAAATCAGAACAGTATTGTTTTCAGTTGTGGCATTTTAAAGCTTTAATTTTGGCCTTGAAATATTTCATGTTACAGATTTCGTTCCAGCCTATTTCCTTTTAGCCAGGAACATGTGATAGCTCGCTTTTGGCAGTTGCACTGTGTGAAAGGGCTAGGGTCAGCACTGCTGGGCAGAAATGGGTCACAGAGTGTTCAGATGAAAGGGGAAGACTTTTAAAGAGTCTTTATTTATTGTTGGTGTAATAAGGCAAAATAATTATAAACTTGAACCTCTCACCATTTTCTTGCTTCCTCCTTTGCGTCTCAAATGCTTTGCCAAATTAACCACATCAACCAATTTTGCAGAAAATGGATTACTGTTTTAAATTGTTCTTTAGCTATTAAGCTTCTTCAGAAGCCCTTTCTCCTCTCTTGTCTTCCAAAAGAACATAAGTCTCCTTTGTACTTTCGTAAAAATCTTAAATGGTCACTTAAAGAAATTAGGCAGTGTGTTCTACTTCAGTGACTGATAAAGTGCAACTGCCTTTTTTTCCTGAGTTGGAAGAACTCTAGCTTGCTGTTGCTTTAAAAGATGATTTTATTACTGTCAGGACAGATAACAAGCTAGGGTTTTCTAAGAGCAATAAATGACAAGTGGGTTTATGCCTGTGGCTCTTAATGTAACATTCTTATATTAAGGTAGGAAAAGTATTCAGGTAGTCTTTAAAGGCATTCTGGATCCCCTGCATGGAGATATGGTTGCTCTTTCTTTAGATTTTTCCTGAATAGAATAAGACACACAAGTTTTCTACAAACTCTGGAATAGGCTTTGCTCTGAGATCTGTGCTGGAATGTTATCTGGAGTGTGATGGTTCTCTTTGCCAGTCACCATGGAAACTGATCAAGGCTCTATCTTGATAGATAGTGCTAGCTATCCTTTGGGCTATTTGAGCTGCCTTAAATAAAAGATGACCTAACATTATCTAATCCTATTCTTATGTATTTTCTTTAAAAATGATTAAAAACACAGCTTACTTAAGGGAGAAGAGGATATCTGTATCATATTTCTGTTAGGCTATTTAAAACATTCTATGCAGTTGAAGAGTATTCTGGCCAAGAAACATGACTGAAAATTTTCATTTTGGATGGGCATAATTCCTTTGGTTTGTGATTTTGTCTGTTGGCCTTTGTGCGTATATGTATGCAACAGAATAACAAATGCTAAATTTCCATTACCTCCTTAGTGATGGAGAGGAACTGGTCATAGAAATAAAGGCATGGTGTATTATTTTATCATACCATTACCAAATGAAATGTGATTTAAGTGATGACTTCAAAGACATAAAAATTAAAGGCATCTGTGAAAAATTAAGGTAACTAAGTGTTCAGATATTATAGACATCCAGTAACACATCTTCTGAAATGACCAGTCTTTATAAAGTTAGGGAAGGCTTTATATTTACAGTAATGTTTAGAAGTTTGAACCTCAGTGGTCTCTCTCCTGTTTCCTTAGTGGGGAACTGGTGAAAAGAAGGGGATGGTCTGAGCAGCAATTATCAGAGGAGTTGCCTGGTACTGATTGAAGAGTCTTTTTTTTAAAAAAACAAAACAAAACAAAAAAAAATATTTTAATTAAAAGCAGGCTGTGCCCTGTCAGCACAGAGCCTGACACTGGGTTCGATCTCACGAACCATGAGATCATGACCTGAGCTGAAATCAAGAGTTGGTCAGTTAACTGACTGAGCCACCCAGGCATCCCTTTAATTAGTTAATTTTAAAAATTGAGGTAAAATTCACATTGACTAAGAGTTTGATAGCATTGTTTCATTTTTTTCTTTTTTATTTATTTATTTATTTATTTTTTTTATTTTTATTTATATATGAAATTTATTGTCAAATTGGTTTCCATACAACACCCAGTGCTCATCCCAAAAGGTGCCCTCCTCAATACCCATCACCCACCCTCTCCTCCCTCCCACCCCCCATCAACCCTCAGTTTGCTCTCAGTTCTCAACAGTCTCTTATGCTTTGGCTCTCTCCCACTCTAACCTCTTTTTTTTTTTTTTCCTTCCCCTCCCCCATGGGTTCCTGTTAAGTTTCTCAGGATCCACATAAGAGTGAAACCATATGGTATCTGTCTTTCTCTGTATGGCTTATTTCACTTAGCATCACATTCTCCAGTTCCATCCACGTTGCTACAAAAGGCCATATTTCATTTTTTCCCATTGCCACGTAGTATTCCATAGTGTATATAAACCACAATTTCTTTATCCATTCATCAGTTGATGGACATTTAGGCTCTTTCCATAATTTGGCTATTGTTGAGAGTGCTGCTATGAACATTGGGGTACAAGTGCCCCTATGCATCAGCACTCCTGTGTCCCTTGGATAAATTCCCAGCAGTGCTATTGCTGGGTCATAGGGTAGGTCTATTTTTAATTTTCTGAGGAACCTCCACACTGCTTTCCAGAGTGGCTGCACCAATTTGCATTCCCACCAACAGTGCAAGAGGGTTCCCGTTTCTCCACATCCTCTCCAGCATCTATAGTCTCCTGATTTGTTCATTTTGGCCACTCTGACTGGCGTGAGGTGATATCTGAGTGTGGTTTTGATTTAGAAGGCATTGTTTCATTTTTAAGGGTTTGTTCCATGTTCAAGGGCTGACTCTGATTAAAAAGGCAAAATGGGAAATTGGGTGATTGTGGGTTCCTCTTGGTTATTTTAAATAACATGATTTCCTTTAATGTGGAATAACATTTCTTTGTATGAAATGAAAATGAAGGATATAATACTTGGTGCTTCTACAGATAAAGATATTTTCATTCATTAGTTTAAGTATTTACTGAGTATTTACCATTTGCTAGGCACTTTCTTGGGTCCTGGAGAAAGAGTGGTCAAAATGTCTAAGTTTCTGTTTTTAAGGAGTTTATAGTCTAGTGCAAGAGATATAATAAACATATACTCTGAGGTATTAATAATTTATGAAAAATCATAAAACAGTGTGAGGAGATAGTGATGGAAGGTGCTATTTTATTTTTTTATTTTTTTTTGGAGACAGAGAGAGATGTTGAGAAAATGAGCAGGTGTGGAGGGAGAGAGAGGAGAGGGGTAGAGGGAGAGATAGAATCTCCACACTGGGTGTGGACCCTGATATGGAGCTCAATCTCATGACTGTGAGATCCTGACCTGAGCTGAAGTCAAGAGTTGGACGCTTAACCAACTGAGCGACCCAGGTACCCCAGAAGATGCTCTTTCAGATAGGGTCGTAGGAAGTTGCTCTCTGAAGACATTTGAACAGAGGTCTAAATGAATTAAGAAATTGGGCCAAAGGAAAAGCAAAAGCCCTGAGGTTGACTCAACTTGGCCTATTTTAAAGAACAGCAGATGTGACTAGAGTGGACCCCTGGAGAGGTAGGCAGGGGACATGTTAAATAAAGCCTTATGAGCTATGGTGGACGTTTCTGACTTTTTTTTCTGAGCATGATCTGGGGGATTTTTGACCAGGGCACTGACGTGATTTAACTTACTCCTTGATATTAAGGATGTGGCTGCATTATAGACATAGATGCAAGGGAATAAGAATAGAACCAGGGAGGCTTGCCTAGTACCTAATGCAGGAGTTTAAGCTAAAGACGATAGCTTGGACTGTATTTACCTTGGTGGTAGAGGTGTAGTGATAAGTATTTAGCTTCTAAAAATATTTTGGGGGCACCTGGGTGGCTCAGTAGGTTAAGTGTCTGACTTCGATTTAAGTCATGATCTCACCATTTGTGGGTTCCAGTCCCGTGTCGGGCTTTATGCTGACTGCTCATCCTGTTTCGAATTCTCTGTCTCCCAATCTCTCTCTCTCTCTCTCTCTCTCTCTCTCTCTTCCCCTCCCCTGCTTGCACATTCTCTCTTTCTCTCAAAAATAAATAAAAACATTTATAAAAATATTTTGAATATAGAGACAGGAGGACTTGCTGATGAACTGGATGTGGACCGTTAAGGAAATGATTTTTTTTTTTGGTATAGTAAAATAATTTACATAATTTACTGCTTTGACCGTTTTTAAATGTATGGTTCAGTGGCATTAAATGCATTCACGCTATTGTACAGTTGTCACCACTATCCAACCCCAGAACGATTTCATCATCCCAAACTGCAGTTCTGTATCCATTAAAGTCCCAATTTCCCATTCCCAGCCCATGGCAACCACCATTCTACTTTTGTACTCTATGAACTTGGCTGCTCTACATACCTCATCTAAGTGGAATCATACAGTATTTGTCCTTTTGTGTGTGCTTGTTTTACTTAGCATTGTTTTCATGATGCATCCATGTTGTAGCATGTATCACAATTTCATTTCCTTTTAGTTTCTTGATTTTGGTTTAAGCAACTATAAGAGAGTTTAAAAAGTTGACATTTAAGAAATGTTCTAATTGCTATAGCACATTGGTTTTAAGGGGTTGTCTGCTTGTTATTTTATTAGCCATTTCCCTTTCTTTGTCTTAAAATAATGGTAAGCTTTGATTTTTTAGGAGTTCTCTGAGGAATAATAATAAAATTGTGTCATGATGACTTGGGTACTGATGAGAATGGTTATTTTCAAGAACTATATAGCATAAAAATTTTATCATGGTAGCAATAGTTGAAAATTAATAGATGCCAGTGACAATAGGATAGAGGGGCTTGTTTATGAATGGAGCATTTTTGTGAACAAACACCAGCTGTGCACGACTAAGGGTGGCACTCATCCAGGGGAAGGACGTTTTGGGGAAAATTTGTGTACTTGTTTTTTTTTTTTTTTTAAACAGCAAAGAGGCTTTTTAGTTAGACTGCTTGTCTCTTTTCTTTTCCAAAGGATTAGGTTTCAAAAGAAGGATCACACCACTTTGGTGGGGTGAGGCAGGGTGGAGAACATATTTGGAATAAGAAGGATGTTTGCAACATACCGGGGTAGAACTTTCCCTAGGCACCGTGGTTCATAGGCATTTGACCAAGTACTTAAGAGCCAAATCTTAATATTACTTGTTTTCTTCATTTAATGAGAATTGCTCTGCTTAATTAGCTTTCAGTTTTGTTCCAACAGTGGTCACACCACAGAGCTTGTGAATATCAATTCTTCTAAAAGAATTTTCCTCATTATCAATAATACATGTTTTGAGCATCAAATCTTTGCAAAAATAGTCTGGTAGTAGAAATTGTTTTTATAATAGAGAAAAAAGGGATTTGATTTCATGCTACTAAAGGATGTTATAAGTAATCAAAAGAAAAAGGGAAATTTGAGAATCTAGAGTCTATCAAATGTCACTTTTATAGGAGAAAATTGAAGTCAGGAAAGAACAAATTTGCTTGGAAACAAGCCCTATAAATGGAACTTGAGCTAACATCTGCCTTTGACAAAATCCCTTTTAAAGCTGCTACTTCTCCTTGTAGTCTTTGAGTTAGGGCTCTGATATTTTCATATTTGCCATGGAAATGATTGTGATAATATAAATGATGTTTTATTTTTATACGTGATAGGTATGGAAGATGGAAGCCAGCTGTTGTTTAAGTTGTCTTATGAAACATTGCAGGGAACATGACATAGAGTAGTAGATCAGAGGTGGCAGAGAGGGTATTGCTGAGGCTCACGGAGAAGGAGTGGGAGAGAGAACCTATCCTGGTGACTCTTAGTTGGTTCTGGCAAAGTTGGGTAGGTTAGCTAGTTACATCTCATGGCCTGTGGTTATATGACTCAGTTTGTGAAACTGGGAACACAGGGCATTCCTTTACAGTATGTTTATGAACTATCTGCTGTATGTTTGACACTCTGGTAGGAATTTTGGATAGAGTGGTGAATAAAGCAGTCCAAATTGTTTATATACATTTGTGGTAAGTCCCACAAAGGAGAAGTCTTGTTGTCGGGAGCATTTAACAGGATACTGATCCTTACTTGAGGCTTGAGGGAAGACTTCCCAGAGAGAATAATATTAATCATATCTGCCTTCCTGCAGCTACCATTACTCTCTATCACATTATTCTGTTTTACTTTTTTCAAGGTAATTTTTATTCATCTTCTCCTTCCATGTCTCCTCCTCTTCACTTTCCACCCACTTAGAATGAAAGTCCTGGAGAGCAAGGACCTTTGTGCCAGGAAACTCTGAGTGGAAAGAAGCATGAGGTGGTAGTGGTGTGGAGGAACTGAAAGAAGGCCAATGAGGTAGTCACTGTGAATCAGTGTAAGAGGGAGAGTAGTAGCCTTAGCGACCATGTCAAGAATTTTAGATTTATTTTAATGATAATGGGAAACAATTTTAAACAGGGGATAGCCATGATCAGATTTGTCTAAAAGTACTGTCACATGGAGAAATGGAGGGGATGTTAGATTGGGTCCAGGAGACCAGTTTAGGCTATTATGCTAACCTAAGCAGGAGAGCATTGTGATGTCTTAGATTAGGGTGTTGATGGTAGAAATGGAAGAGGAGGTAAAATTGGTAGGTCTTTTTCTGATGTTTATTTATTTTTGAGAGGAGGGGAGGGGCAGAGAGAGAGACACACACAGGATCCAAAGTGGGCTCCGTGCTGACAGCAGAGAACCTATCGCGGGGCTCGAACTCACGAACTGTGAGATTGAGATCATGACCTGAGCTGAAGTCAGATGCTTAGCTAACTGAGCCACCCAGGCATCCCATCAGGTCTTGATGAAGGACTGCATGCGGGAGAGGACAGGAAGGAGTCAGGGATGATGTACACTCCAGGTTTCTTGATCGTACAACTGAATTGATATCAGGTACATTTTCCCATGCATTTGAAAAATACACATACTTTCAGATTTGGTATACAGTAGAATTGCCCCTGATTGTGAAATCTCAGGAAATGTGTTGAACTTTTCTAGTCAACTTTTGTTCAAGATAGAGGGCACAATATTTTTAGTCTATAGTATTTCACCTATTAATAAGTAATCTATATCCTTGCTTGAGGTTTGTTAATTGTTATAATTGGATGGAGTCCTACCACTTTTTAAGTTTTTTTAAAATTTGTAAGTTTTTAATTTTAATTCCAGTGTAGTTAAAATACAGTGTTATATTAATTTTAGGCCTACAATATAGTGATGTGCAAGTCTATACATTACTCAGTGCTCATCAAATCCCCTTTACCTATTTCACCCATTCCCTACTCCTCTCCCCTTTGGTAACCATCAGTGTGTTCTCTTAAATAGTTAAGAGTCTGTTTCTTGATTTGTATCTCTTTTTTTCCCTTTGTTTTGTTTCTTAAATTCCACATATGAGTGAAATCATGCAGTATTTGTCTTTTTCTGACTGACTTTGCTTAGCATTTTACTCTAGCTCCATCCATGTTTTTGCAAATGGTTTCATTTCAAATGGTTTTTGCAGAAGGTTTCATTCTTTTTTATAGCTGAATAATATTCCATTGTGTGTATTTATGTATGTGTGTGTACGTAGACATATATGTATATCTATGCACACATACATATGCCACATTTTCTTTATTGATTTATCTCTTGATGGAAACTTCAGCTGCTTCCATGATTTGGCTATTGTAAATAATGCTGCGATAAACATAGGGCTGCATATAGTCTTTCAAATTAGTGTTTTTGTATTCTTTGAGTAAATACCCAGTAATGTGACTACTGGTTTGTAGTGTAGTTCCGTTTTTAATTTTTTGAGGAACCTCCACACACTTTTCCACAGTGGCCATACCAGTTCACATTCCTGGAACCAACACTGTATGAAAGTTACTTATTCTCCACATCCTACCAACACTTACTGTTTCTTGTGTTTTTGATTTTACCCATTCTGACAGGTGTGACATGGTATCTGATTTTCCTGATGATGAGTGAGGTTGATCATCTTTTCATGTGTCTGTTGGCCATCTGCATGAATTCTTTGGAGTAATGTCTGTGTCTTCTGCCCATTTTTTCATTGGGTTATTTATTTACTTATTTATTTTTTGGTCTTGAGTTTCATAAGTTCTTTATATATTTTGGATACTAACCTTTTATTGGATATGTCATTTATAATTATCTTCTCCCCTTCAGTAGGCTGTCTTTTAGTTTTGTTGATTGTTTCCTTTGCCATTCAGAAGTTTTTTATTTTGATGTAGTTCTAGTAGTTTATTTTTGCTTTCATTTCCCTTGCCATAGGAGACATATCTAGAAAAAAGTTGCTTTGGTGCATGTCAGACAAATTACTGTCTGTGCTTTCTTCTAGGATTTTTATGGTTTCAGGTCTCACATTTAGATCCTTACCCTGTTTTGAGTTTATTTTTGTGTATGGTATAAGAAAGTTGTCCAGTTTCATTCTTTTGCATGTAGCTGACCTGTTTTCCCAGCACCATTTGTTGAAGAGACTGTATTTTTCCCATTGCATATTCTTGCCTCTTTTGTCAAAGATTAATTGGCCATATAATCATGAGTTTGTTTCTGGGCTTTCTCTTCTGTTCTGTTGATCTATGTGTCTGTTTTTGTGCCAGTATCATACAGTTTTGATTACTACAGCTTTGTAGTATAACTTGAAATCTGGAATTGTGATACCTCCAGCTTTGTTTTTCTTTTTCAAGATTATTTTGGCTATTCAAGGTCTTTTGTGATTCCATACAAATTTTAGAATTATTTTTTTCTGTGAAAAATGCTGTTGGTATTTTGATAGAAATTGCATTAAATCTCTAGATTGCTTTCAGTAGTATGGACATTTTAACAATATTAGTTCTTCCAATCTATGAGCAAGGAGTATCTTCCCCTTTGTGTTGTATTCAATTTCTTTCATCAGTGTTCTATACTTTTCAGAGTACAAGTCTTTTACCTCCTTGGTTAAGTTTTTTCCTAGGTATTTTATTATTTTTGGTGCAATTGTAAGTGGGATTGCTTTCATAATTTCTCATTCTATTGTGTCATTATTAGTGTTTAGAAATGCAGTAAATTTTGTATCTTGTAATCTTACTCAACTCATTTATAATTTCTAGTTTTTTGGTGGAGTCTTTTGGGGTTTTTATATAGAGTATCATGTAATCTGCAGATAGTGAAAGTTCTACTTGTTTCTTACGAATTTGGATGCCTTTTTTTTTTTTTTTTATCTGATTGCTGTGGCTAGGACTTCCAGTACTATGCTGAATAAAAGTGGTGAAAGTGGACATCCTTATCTTTTCCTGATCTTAGGAGAAAAGCTCTCAGTTTTTCACCTTTGACTATAATGTTAACTATGGGTTTTTTATATATGGTTTTTTATATATGTTCCCTTTACTACTTTTTTGAGGGTTTTTATCATGAATGGATATTGTACTTTGTCAAATGCTTTTTCTGCATCTGTTGAAATGATCATATAGCTTTTATCCTTTCTCTTATTGATATGATGCATCACATTGATAGATTAACCAATATTGAGCCACCTTGCATTCCAGAAATAAATCCCACTTGAATGTGGTGAACAATTTTTTTTTAATGTTTATTTATTTTGAGAGAGAGAGAGAGTGTGTGTGAGCAGGGGAGGAGCAGACAGAGAGGGAGACAGAGAATCCCAAACAGGCTCTGTGCTGACAGCACAATCCATGAGATCATGACCTGAGCCAAAGTCAAGAGTCTGATGCTTAAGATACTGAGCCACTCGGGCGCCCCATGGTGAATGATTCTTCTAATGTATTGTTGGACTTGGTTTGCTAATATTTTGTTGAAGATTTTTGTATGTAACTTAATCAGAGATATTGGGTTGTAGTTCTCTTTTTTTGTAGTGTCTTTATCTGGTTTTGGTATTAGGGTAATGCTGGCCTCAGAATGAATTTGGAAATTTTCCTTTCTCTTCTGGTTTTTGGAATAGTTTGAGAAGAATAAGTATTAACTCTTCTTTAGATGTTTGATAGAATTCACCTGTGAAGCCACCTGGTCCTGGACTTTTGTTTGTTGGGAGTTTTTTGATTACTGATTCAATTTCATTGCTGGTAATTGTCTGTTCAAATTTTCTATTTTTTCTTGATTTGGTTTTGGAAGATTATATGTTTCTAGGAATTTGTTCATTTCTTCTGGGTTGTTTAGTTTGTTGGCATATACTTTTTCATAATATTCTTTTATGATTGTATTTCTGTGGTGTCATTGTTATTTCTTCTCTTGCATTTCTGATTTTGTTTATTTGAGTCCTCTGTCCTATTTTATTTTATATTTTGATGAGTCTGGCTAAAGATTTATCAATTTTGTTGATCTTTTTAAAGAACCAAGTTCTGGTTTCATGGATCTATTCTCTTCCTTTTTTTTTTCTTAGTTTCTTTTTCAATTATATCAGCTCTAATCTTTATTACTTTCTTCCTTCTGCTGGTTTGGGGTTTTGTTTGTTCTTCTTTTTCTAGCTCCTTTAGATATAAAGTTAGATTGTTTGAGATTTTTCTTGCTTTTTGATGTTCGCCTTACTGCTATCTTCCCTCTTAAAAGGGAAGTTGTGTTTTCATTTCTACCAGTTTTTTCAAATGGTTTTATTGAGATAAAATTCATATACCATATAATTCATCTGTTATAAATGTACACTTTAGTGGATCTTAATATATTCATAGAATTGTACATCTATTACCATCAATTTTAGAACAGTTTCATTACCCCAAAAAGAAACCTTGTATCTGTAACCCCTGTTTCCTTATGTACTTCAGTTCTAGGTAACCTATAATTTATTTTCTGTCTTTGTAGATTTACCTATTTGGACATTTCATATAAATGGAATAACACAATAAATGGTCTTTTGTGACTTGATTCTTTCACTTATCATAATGTTTTCAAGATTCATCCATGTTGTAGCATATTTTAGGCCTTCATTTCTTTGTATTGCTGAGTAATAGTCCATTATATGGATATACCGCTTTTTATTTATCCATTTCATCAGTTGATACTCATTTGGGTTTTTTCTACTTTTTGACTATTAAGAAAAATGCTGCTATGAATATCTGTATATAAGTTTTTGTATGGACATTCACTTTCTGTTCTCTTGGGTAAACACCTGATGGAGGAGTTCTGGGTCATATTACAACTCTATGTTTAACCATTTGAAGACTTGCCAGTTTCCAAAGTGTTTTTACCACTTTACAGTCCTTCCAGCAGTATATGAAGAGTCCAAATTTTCAACATCCTTGCCAATACTTACTTTTGTCTTTTTTGTTTGTTTTTGAGAGAGAGAGAGAATGAGAGAGAGTGAGCAGGGGAGGGGAAGAGAGAGAGGGAGACACAGAACCGAAGCAGGTTCCAAGCTTCAGGCTCTGAGTTGTTAGCACAGAGCGCAATGCAGGGCTCAAACTCATGAACTGTGAGATCATGACCTGAGTGGAAGTCAGACACTTAACCAACTGAGCCACCCAAGTGCCCCACTTTCTTTCTTTTTGATTATAGTTATTCTTGTGGGTGTGAAGCGCTTTTCCATTTCGGTTTTGAATTGTGATTCCTAGTAGTTTTTCTAAAACTAAATGATAATGCTAAAATAGTAATGATATTGAAGCCGGGCAGTTTACTGGCTAACAGAATTTAAGAAGTCATTTTAATCATAAGAGGGTAGAGATGACTTGGCATATACAAGTAAGTATTTTAAGCATTTTCCAAGGCTTTACTTTCTTTTTCTGGTTATTTAGCAATTAACAGTTAAATCATTTTATTTTGTACCTAAGTTCAAAATGGTTTTGAGATTCCACAAAGATAATTTTTGTAAATACCCCAAATATTTTTGTTACAGTGTTTCTTTCCCTTTAAAATACAGTTTCCATCCCTTTTGTCTCCTAAACAACATATTTGAGAATGTCTAAGTCATTATGAACCAGTTCATTTGAACAATCCAAGGACCATCTTGTATCAGACACTGTGTTTACTCATGGGTAGTACCTTTGCAAAGCTTCCAGCCTTGTGGGGAAGACATATACACATATTTATTTACATATGTGGAAGAATGTGGCAAGCACAGCAGTTGGTAGGTATAAACAGAGTATGTTAATACCAAAGTGGAGAGAACTTAATTTCATTTTTAAGCAGAGACAGTACTTTGAAAATTAGGTAGAATGTTGGCAGGTAGAAAAATAGCAGAAAAGAAGAAAATTCTAGGTTGAAGGAATTATGTGAGCAAAGTCATGGTAAGAGGTAATTATAAAGTGTTTGGAGTGAGAAGTAATCTGTATAGCCATAGTGTATGGTATATTTGGACAAGAGGGCGTGTGGGGAATCCATTGGAAAATAGACCGATGCTTATGATATGTGAAAGAGTTTGGATTTTATCCTATAAGCAGTGGGATACATGAAAAAGTTTGCTGTTAGTATACAGTACATGATAAAATCTGTGCTTTTCAGAGGTAAGATTTATGGTGATGCTGAACAGAGACAGGTTGGAAGCAAAAGATGCTGTCACAATAGCCAGAGTGAGAATTGACTTATAAACTAAAATTGACTTAAAAATAGGGGTTTATTATTTCACATAACAGGAAATGTGGAAGTTAGAGTTGATTAAAAGGCAGCCCAACTATATCAGGCGGCATTTCTGCATTTCTTCCGGCTTAATCCTTATGGTCTCAAGGTGGTTGTCTCATTCAGTCACAAAGAGGAAGAACAAGAGTGTGCTGTTTTACTGGTTTGTTGTTGTTAGGGAAGAAAACTTTCACCAGGCACTGAAATTTTATTAACCAGGACTGTATTTCATGACTGTGATTTAGTTCCAAGGGAAAGTGGGTAATCTGACATTTTCTACCTATAATGGTGGGAGGTAAGCTCTGCCTCTGACAAGAAAGAGTGGGGGCAGGGGTTTTCAGGGAGTAGCAACCAGTAGTGTTCACAGATGCTGATATCCTCTAGTTAGTAGTAAAAAGGCAAAGGAAGAAATAGATTTAGGAGACAGATTAGAAAAGAAGGAGGGATTAAAGACAACTCTAGATTTGGTGGTGAATGAAAACATGATGATGTCATTTACCAAAATGTATTTCCCAATTTAAAATGGAATTGAATCCTTACTCTATTAATAACATTTATTGATCATAACTTGATGCCTAGGACCCTATAATCTTGCTTTCTAATCACTAATGGAATGGAACATGGAGGAGGCAGTAGAAATAGCATGGGGGTTTTTAGGTCCTACTCCTAGGACCAGTGCCAGCTTGCTGCTTAAGAATCACCTGGGGAGCTTGTTAAATCAGAATCTCTGGGAATTGATATTTTTAGTTTTGGGATTTGACCATCAATTTTGTTAACAAGATCCCTAGGTAATTCTGATGCACAGCTGGGTTTGGATATATTTGATAGGAAAAGCATGGACTTCGGTTTCAGGCAAACCTGAATTTGAGTCCCAGCTCTACACTTGTTAACTGTGTGAACTTGGACAAGGCACTTGACTTCTAAGAGTTCAGGCCCCTCATCTGTGAAATATGTATTAATAATGATAATATTAATAATATTAATGTTACTGAATGATGTATCACAGTCACCAACTCCGGGAATGAATGGGTGAGCCCTGGTGCTGCTGTGGCCACCTGCTCCATCCTGGGTAATTTCGAGGGGGCTAGACAAGTTGAAAGCATAGCTCCTTGCTAGATTTGCCAACACTGTTGCTGAAGAAACTTGGATAAACTTGTCATAAGAGAAGGCAGTCATTCAAGAGATGACTGGAGAAATTTATTTCAGATGTTGGCAGCCAGAAGCTGTGGCAGGCTCAGTCTTAACAACTGACTTCTTCAAGATGGACATCTAGTGTTTTATAGGAGAGATTCAGGGGCATATGGCAGGAGAGCAGGCAGGGAGTACAAGGTTATGGGTGGGCATCCTTATGTGTTCAGTCCACAATTATGGGCAGGGAAGAACATGTGTGGGATGTAGTCTAGGCATTCCATTGCTATCAGGGCTCTTCTGGTCTCATGGTTGGAATGTTCTAGTCATTGCAAAATGTCTTGTCAATGCCGCGAGAAAGTGCAAGTAGAAGTGAGCACAATGGTTTTTAGTTAGAGCATGAATAAAGCAGTCTTGTCTATTTCTGGTTTTAACTGTTGGGGTCGGTAGTTGAGCAACAGGGCTTGCTAACATTAATAGCTTCTTTACAGAGTTGTTGTAAAATAAGGGATATGCATGTAATGTGTCTAGTATAATAATGCACATAGTAAGGATTCAGTAACTCACAATTTTTTGTGTGTCTTAGCCTGTGATAAGTACTGCACATTTGAATTAGCAAAGAAACAGATTTCTGTACAGCTACAACAAAAAGCAATTAAGAAGCAAAATATAATAAATTGCTTCTCTTGTTGCTTAGTATCCATTGTTACCAATAGCTGATTTCCTTTTGGCCCAGCCGGGTATCTTCCAGGGTTGAACATATGAGTCTTTGTTTATTTTCTTAACTGCATTTTTGGCTATGTCTGCTCTGTACAATCTATATAACTGTATAACTTAAAACTCGGTTCATATACCCAAAACCTAAATCCAATTTGTGAAATATGTTACTCAATAATTATTAGAGGCTATTTTTCACAGTGGTCTCATATAAAACCTTAAACTAAATATAGTTCTTGCTCTTACAAAACAAAAAACAGTATCAGTTCAGATGAAAGTACTAAGTACACATTAAGGATCATTTTGTTATTCTCAAAGCTTGTGTAGTTGTCTGGGTTAATAATTAGAATGCTATTTTGGATGGTTGTCTTGAGTGGGAAATGACTACTTGCTGAGAATGAATGCTTATTTTTCCTGTTTCATTGCATAAAGGGGTCTTGGTGGAAGGGAGGACGGGCACTAACATTGACAACTTACTTTGTCTCATTGGACAGAACAGCAGGTTGTAGTGCTACCTGTCCACTCTGAAAGCATGCTGCCTGAGTTTGTGTCCCAGTTCTGCACTTAATGCTACCTGACTTTCGGCAAACTACTAACCTTTCTCTCCCTTGGTTTCTTCATTGAGGATTATTGTGCACCTACTTCAAAGGTTGTTGTGAGGATTAAATAAGCTAACATACATTAGGTTTCTAGAAAGTGCTTGACCTGTAGTACTCTATAACTGTTAGCTGTTCTTTAAATTTCATGAATTCATATTGTTCTATAATCTCATAAAACTCCTGTAAGGTTGGTATCTTTTTAATCTTTATTTTATAGGTAATAAACTGAAGTTTGATGAGGTTAGCAACTTATCTGTAATCACCCATCTATTTAGTGATTGAAATCCTAGATTACTTCTTCATGCATTCTACTATGACTTTAATATATTAGTTATTTAAAAAAATCCTAAGAATAGTAATCACTTATGTGATTCATATGGTATTAAGTATTGTTAATTTTCATTTATCAGGAAAACATTTTTGCTACTTGGCAATAGAATTAACAAATTAACTATTTTTGAACTTTGAGTAGGGTAATATTTTGAAAAAAATCTGTTACCGATCTTTAAAATAGTGTATCAAGGGCACCTGGGTGGCTCAGTCAGTTAAGCGTCCGACTTCGGCTCAGGTGGTAATCTCACGGTCTGTGAGTTCGAGCCCTGTGTTGCGCTCTGTGCTGACAGCTCAGAGCCTGGAGCCTGCTTTGGATTCTGTGTGTGTGTGTGTCTCTCTCTGCCCCTCCTCCTCTCACACTCTGTCTTTCACTCTCAAAAATAAATAAACATTAAAAAAATTTTTTAAAATAGTGTATCGAGGGGTAACTGAGATATTTAAAAATATACTGTATATTGCAATAGCTATTTAATTCAAATTAATTTTTAACTTTTACATATTATATACTATATAAATATAATTAAAATATGTAATATTATATGTTTAAGTATATAACATATCTGTATAGTTTATAACGTTATCTTATAGGTGATGATCATAATGGTATCTTGGGGGTTTTTCATAATTGTCATTTTCACTCATGATCTGGATGCTATCTTTGATTAAGTTGAATATCTAAATCCTCAAGGTTCATACATCTTATAGAAAATATAAATAGTTATGTTTGCTGATGGATAACCACTAATGAATATTAATAGTGTTAATTGACTTGAGACATGTGCCTCTACCTCTGTGGCATCTTTTATAAGAATAATTCAGAGTACTTCTGAATAACAGTATGGAGGTTCCTCAAAAAATTAAAAATAGAACTATCCTACAACCCAGCAATTGCAGTACTAGGTATTTATGCAAAGGATACAGGAGTGTTGTTTCGAAGGAGCACGTGCACCCCACTGTTTATAGCAACACTATTGCCGATAGCCAAAGTATGGAAAGACCCCAAATATCCATCGACTGGTGAATAGATAAAGAAGAGATGGTATATATATGCAATGGAATATTACTTGGTGATAACAAAGAATGAAATCTTGCCATATGGAACAACGTGGGTGGAACTAGAGTATATTATGCTAAACGAAATAAGTCAGAGAAAGACAAATATCCTATGGCTTCACTCATATGTGGAATTTAAGATACAAAACAAATGAACATAAGGGAAGGCAAACAAAAATAATATAAAAACAGAGAGATAAACCACAAGAGACTCTTAAATACAGAGAACAAACTGAGGGTTGTTGGAGGTGTGTTGGGTGGGGGATGGGCTAAATGAGTGAGGGGCATTAAGGAGGATGCTGTTGGGATGGGCACTGGGTGTTACATGTCGGTGATGAATCACTAAATTCTACTCCTGAAATCATTATTGCACTATATGTTAACTAACTTGGATTTAAATTAAAAAAAAAAATAATTCAGAGTACTGAGTGAGGAACTTAGCATCAAGTATTAAAATGAAAGATAAGGTAATTTTAAAAAATTAATTATGTAACAGAGGGGTGGAAGTGTTAAACTGGATCCTAAAGCCATTCCTCTAACAGGAATTTTCCTTACTTGCTCTTCCCCCTCCTCCATAAGCAAACAGACATAGCACACTACCCTTACCCAAAACGATAAAATAAAAATGCTGTTTTATACAATAATCTTCAGATAGGTAAAAAGCCTCAAACTGCTTTTCTCCTCTATTTCTGCATGGTTTTAGGAAGCTTTATGCACACCATGCTTTGAGATTTCCAATTAGAAGCAGTAGCAGTTTTGTTTTGAATAGCTCTAAAGAAGCTATTGGCTGGATGTTTCCCCCTCAGTACCCTTTGGCCTACCTTTTAAATTTCTTTTGGGAAATGCAGCTTGCTGCCAGTAATTCATTCTCTCACTTTGTTCATGGAATTTACTCAATTTGGTTATGAGTTAGAAAGAGAACACTTACCCTAATTTTACATTTGGTATATTCTTCCTTAGTTTGATTTCACGTATAACATATTGGTGGCAAAACTGTTGCACATCCTTTGAATTTCAGGATCTGATTCTGTCCAATAAGAAGTCATCCAGATTTTGCTCACAGAAAAATCTTTTTTTCTTAATTATCCTCCTGCCTCCTCCCTAACTTGGCTTTCACCGATTCATTTTACTTCTCTCATTTTTTTTTCTCAGTAAATTATTTTCCCCATCCAATCTGCTTGAGGAATAAGAAGGCCCTTAACCCTCAGCAGGGCAGTATTGGAAGAGCCACTAAGAGGAAGCAAGCAGAGTATATATGAAGAAATGAGTTTCAAAACCAGCTACTTGGCTCCTATAATTTTGAGTCTGGAAAGTGGGTCACGTGCACTGTTCACATCTAATTCTTGTGATTGCTGTTTTGCTTTGCCTTGGAAGAGTTGCCCTCAGAATTGTAAAGGCTTTTCCCTGCATTGCAGTTTAGCTAAGAACATTGTAAAGGAATTGATGTTGATTTTCAGTGCTTTTGCTGCAGTACTTTATCTGGTTTGGGGAAGGTTCTTGTTTGGTTAGTTTTCTAGGTTTGTAGGCTTGGATTTTGGCAAAAAAACAGGTTAATGTCATAAATAAGAGGACTTATTTTTGGGGGTTAGTGTCTAGAAGTAACTTTTTCTGCATTTTATATATTACCATGGTGATAGAAGGCTTTCTAATTTTTTTCTGTATTTGAAGTCTTTACTAAGGGTATCAGTACTTTATTTTTATTTTGAGAGAGAGAGAGAGAGAGAACTTGCAAGCATGGGGGAGGACAGAGGGAGGGAGGGAGGGAGGGAGAGAGAGAGAGAGAGAGAGAGAGAATATGAATGAATGAATCTTAAGCAGATTCCATGCCCAGTGTGGAGCCCAAAATGGGGCTTGATCTCGCAACTATGAGATCATGACCTAAGCCAAAATTACGAATCGGGTTTAATGAACTGAGCCACCCAGGTTCCCCAGTACTTTTTTCCCCCTTGAATCATACAGGCCAAGGATTTAAGGTTTTTCTTTTCTTAATCTTAGTTTTACCCCTGATTTACTTTCTCTGTTACTAGATGAAAATGTGGAACTTAAGAGAATTGCTTCTTGTCAAAGAATATGTTACTTACCTTGCTCTGGAAAGGAAAAAAAGCACAACAAAATTCTAGTGCAGCCCTTTTATACTTGAAACCCTACTGAACCTAATCGTGCTAGTCTGTAGGTTTAAAAGTTGCCCTCTTTTTAACGAGCCCTTTCATACCATGTTTGTGGCTTTCGTTTTCAAAGATTTACGTGGTGTACCTTTATCGTATATTTTTTTATAGCAGCCTGCCATAGCCATTGTTTGCATTAGATTTTCTTTCTGGAAGTCCTGTTTTTCCAGAGTTGAGATCAATAGAAAAATGAAGATGACATGGATTTTCATGAGGAAAAGTGGTGGTTAGGAATAGGTTGCAAGGAAATTTATGACACTTTCTTTAACACCAGAATACTTTTAACATCGTGTACGTTATCTAATTTTAAATCTTGTAACTTAAAATGTCTGTATAGAAGTATTAGAAGAGGGACTTTCATGAAATCATAGAATATTAAAGCTTGAGAGGGACCTTAGGGATCATATAGTAACCATCCTGATATCCTACAGAGGAACAAATGGAGGTTTGTTCATTCATTTATTAGTTCCTTGATCCATTTATCCATTCACTGAACAAATATTTATTTAATGTCTACTGGTTTAGATGCTTGGGGATTTCCCTACCCTTATGGAGTTTACTGTAAATAGATAATAAACATCATAAGTAACCTAAAGAGTTAGAAATTGATAAATGTGATCTGGGTTGGAGTGGTGCTTGAGGGTGAAGGTGGATTTCAATTTAAAATAGGATAGGCAGCCCTGAAGATAGGATATTTCAGCGGAGAGTTGAAGGAGATGAGAGAATGGACTTAGGACTATATGAGGAAAGAGAATGTCGGGCAAAAGGAACAGCGAGTTTAAGGGCTAGGGAGTAGGAGCATGTCTAGCTTTCTATTCAAAGAATAGTAAAAAGATACTTGGCTCTTGGAGTAAGAAGTGGAGTGGAGTAACATGTGATAAAAATTAACAGGGTTGGGAGATAGGGGGTGGGGAACTGGCTAGGAGTCTGGTGAGTCTGGTGAATTGTTATAAGGACTTTGGTTTTTACATGAGTGAAATGAGGGGAGATTGGGGGCGTAATGAGGGTTTTGAGCATGCATGAATGTATGTATGTTTCATCTGAATCATTACAACTGCACTGTTGAGGAGAGATGCCAAGGTAGGGTTGCTAGATTTAGAAAATAAAAATATAGGACACCCACTCAGTTAAATTTGAATTTCAGATAAATAACGAATGATTTTTATATACATATGTCCCATGCAATATGTGACTATTCACCCATATGGCAGAATGTTAAACACTGTTTTATATGTATGTATGTATGTATATGTGTGTGTGTGTGTGTGTGTGTGTGTGTGTGTGTGTGTGTGTATTTTTTTAAACTCTTCAATGTTACTGTTGATTACTGTAAATTACCATTACCATAATCCTGTTGGTCCCAAGGCTTGGGCCCTTACAACAAAATTTTGTCTTGGTCTTTCCTGTATTACCAATATTACTGTTTTTCACTTTGTAGTCATCATATACCTTAGTGTTACAAATGCAGTTTGTTGGACCCCAATCTAGACCTTCTGAATCAGAATTTCTTGGGGTGGAGCATGGTATCTGCATGACTGTGTACTGTTCTAGGTACTAGGTACAGGAACAAAACATACAAAAATTCTTACCCTAATGGAATTAACATTCTGCTGGGGAGACATAATAAACAAGACAAGTAAATATACAGTATATTAAATATTGGTATAGCTGTTGAGAAGAAAGAAAAAGCAGGAAGGGAACGGGAAGTATCCAATATAATGATGAGGGAGTTGCATTTTTAGATAGGGTGGTCAGTGAAGACCTCACTGTGTAGTGATGTTTGATTTAAGATTTGAAGGAAGTGATGGAGAGAACCAGGGAGGTACTTGGGTGAACAGAATTCTAGGCTGAAGGAACAGCTGCAAAAGGCAGGTGTGTACCTGGTGTGGTTAAGACACTGCACAGGGGAAGTATGTGGAGTGGAGTGAAAAGGGGGAGGAGTAGAAGAGGAGATGGGAGAGATAAAGGGGAATGGCTGGTGATTGTTAGCATTTAGGCTTATGGTGGAGAGAGATTTGGATCCTAGGCCCAGCTGTGGCATTAGCCCTCGGTGTGTTTCTTCATCACTAAAAAGTGGACCGAAGACTAAGATGATCTCTTAGGTTTCTTCCTGCCTTAAAATTCTTTAATTTGAAATCTATTATTTCTCTAATTTTTTTTCCCAGTTCTTTTGCAAGCAAGTAGTTAATAATTTGAGATTCTTTTGTATTTTTCATGAGCCTATCTCTTTTTATGCTCCATCCAGCCAGGTGAACATTTTTCTTTATGTTGTCCTTGTTCCTCTTTCTTAACTGAACTTGAAGATTTAGATCGTCCTTTGGTAAATAGTAGGCAATTGTTTTCTTATCTAACCATTAGATCTTATAATCAAATTCTTTTTTTAATTGTTTTAAAAAAATTTTATTTATTTTTAAATTTACATCCAAGTTAGCATATAGTGCAAAAATGATTTCAGGAGTAGATTCCAGTGATTCATCCCCTATCTATAATACCCAGGACTCATCCCAACAAGTGTCTTCCTTAATGTCCCTTACCTATCTCCCCACCCACACCCCCACCAGCAACCCTCAGTTCTCTGTTTAAGGGTCTCTTAAGTTTTGTCCCCCTCCTTGTTTTTATATTATTTTTGCTTCCCTTCCCTTATATTCATCTGTTTTGTATCTTAAATTCCACTTATGAGTGAAGTCATACAATATTTGTCTTTCTCTAATTTTGCTTAGCAGTATACCGTCTAGTTCCATCTATGTAGTTGCAAATGGCAAGGTTTCATTCTTTTTTATCACTGAGTAATGCTCCATTGTATAGATATACCACCTCCTCTTTATCCATTCATCAGTCAATGGACATTTGGGCTCTTTCCATACTCAGTACCTTGTCTGCATCTTTTCTCCATTGAGGATATTAGTGGTGGGTCCGTCACATGTGGCATTTAAGATCTTGAGGTATGATCCTTCTGTCTCTACTTTCTTGAGGGTTTTTATCAAGACAGAAAGCTATATTTTGTCAAATGCTTTCTCTGCATATTGAGAGGATCATGTGTTTCTTGTCCTTTCTTTTACTGATGTGATGAATCACATTGATTGTTTTGCAGATATTGAACCAGCCCTGCATCCAAGGTATAAATCCCACTTGGTCGTGGTGATAATTTTTTTCATGTATTGTTGGATCTAGTTGTCTAGTATCTTGTTGAGGATTTTGCATCTGTGTTCCTCAGGGAAATTGGTCTTTTGTTCCCCTTTTTAGTGGGATCTTTGTCTGGTTTTGGAATCAAGGTAATGCTGGCTTTGTAGAATGAGTTTGGAAGTTTTCCTTCCATTTCTTTTTTTTTGGAACAGCTTCAAAAGAGTAGGTGTTTACTCTTCTTTAAATGTTTGATAGAATTCCACTGGAAAGCCATTTGGCCCTGTACTCGTGTTTGTTTGGAGCTTTTTGATTACTATTTTGATTTCTTTACTGGTTATGGTCTGTTCAAAATTTCTATTTCTTCCTGTTTCAGTTTTGGTAGTTTGTATGTTTCTAGGAATTTGTCTATTTCTTCCAGATTAATGAATTTATTGATGTATAATTGCTCATAATATTTTCTTACTATTGTTTGTATTTCCGCTGTGTTGGTTGTGATCTCTCCTCTTTCATTCTTGATTTTATTTATTTGGGTCCTTTCCTTTTTCGTTTTGATCAAACTGGCTAGAGGCTTATCAATTTTGTTAATTCTTTCAAAGAGCCAGCTCCTGGTTTCATTGATCTGTTTTTTGTGTGTTTGTTTGTTTGTTTGTTTTGTTTTTGTTTTTGTTTTGATAGCATTTATTTCTGCTCTAATCTTTGTTATTTCTCGTCTTTTGCTGTTTTTGAGTTTTATTTAAGGTGTAAGGTTAGGTTGTGTATCAGACCTTTTTTCCTTCTTTAGGAAGGCCTGGATTGGTATATACTTCCCTCTTATGATTGCCTTTACTGCGTCCCAGAGGTTTGGGGCTGTGGTGTTATCATTTTCTTTGGCTTCTGTGTACTTTTTAATTTCCTTTTTAACTTCTTGGTTAGCCCATTCATTCTTTAGTAGGATGTTCTTTAGTCTCCAAGTATTTGTTGTCTTTTTAAATTTTTTCTTGTTGATTTTGAGTTTCATAGCATTGTGGTCTGAAAATATGCATGGTATGATCTCTATCTTTTTGTACTTGTTGAGGGCTGATTTGTGTCCCAGTATGTGATCTATTCTGGAGAATGTTCCATGTGCGCTTGAGAAGAATGTGTATTCTACTTTAGGATGAAATGTTCTGAATATATCTGTTAGGTCCATCCGGTCCAGTGTGTCATTCATAGCCATTGTTTCCTTGTTGATTTTCTGTTTAGATGATCTGTCGATTGTTGTAAGTGGAGTGTTGAAGTCCCCTACTATTATGGGATTATTATCAATGACTTTCTGTATGTTTGTGATTAACTGATTTATATATTTGGGTGCTTTCACATTTGGAGCATAAATGTTTACAATTGTTAGGTCTTCTTGGTGGTTAGACTTCTTAATTATGATATAATGCCCTTCTTCATCTCTTGTTATGGTCTTTATTTTAAAATCTAGATTGTCACATATAAGTATGGCTACTCCGGCTTTCTTTTGGTGACCATTAGCGTGATAGATGGTTCTCCATCCCCTTACTTCCAATCTGAAGGTGTCTTTAGGTCTCAAATGGGTCTTTTGTAAACAGCATATAGATGGGTCTTGTTTCCTTATTCATTCTGTCACCCTCTGCCTTTTGATTGTAGTGTTTAGTCCATTGACATTTAGAGTGAATAATGAAAGATATGAATTTATTGCCATTATGTTGCCTGTAGAGTTGGAGTTTCTGGTAGTGCTCTCTGGTCCTTTCTAGTTTTTGTTGCTTTTGGTCTGGTTTTTTTTTTTTTTTTCATCTTTTCTCCCCTCAGGGAGTCCCCCTTAACATTTTGTACAGGGCTGGGTTAGTGGTCATGAACTCCTTTAGCTTTTGTTTTTCTGGGAAACTATCTCTTCTTCTATTTTGAAGGACAGGCTTGCTGGAAAAAGAATTCTTGGCTGCATATTTTTCTGATTCAGCATATTGAATATATCCTGTCACTCCTTTCTGGCCTGTTAATCAAATTCTTATTTAATCTTAGCTAATAGAATTAAGAAACATATTTTTCTCTACCAACAGATTGAAATTTTTATGAATGGCAGTTTGACTTAAAGCAAGGCAGAAAGAGAGGAAAGAACCTTGACTCAACTCTAAATCCCAAATGCCAGTCCAAGATTATGTAGAATGTAATGTGCAGGGAATCATAGGATTCTTAACTGGATACTTCAATGGGAAGGATAAACTTTAGGTAAGTTGTAGTCTTAAATGAGTGTTCACTTAGAAATAATTGGGTGAGATCCTTCTAAAATGTTATTTTGGTGGGTTCTCTTAGCAGATGACATGGATGGAAGAAACATGTCATGAAGTTTTAGGATCTTTAATATAAACTCCACTGAAGGAACAAAGCAGTATCAAAACTGTTGTTCAGGTGCCTTTGAAACCCAACACAAGAAAATAGGACTTGTAGGCTCTCAAACTGCGGCTTTCATGCAGTAGTAATGAAACAGTATAGTCACTTAGCAAGTCTGCTGCCTTTTAGCTTTCACAGGGTATTATGAATCATAAAGAAACAAATCCCAAAATCTATCTGTCTTGTTTTACGGCATCTGCTAAGAGTTTGTGAACTGCAGGATAATCAGAAAAAGAATATAATATTAGGTACCAGCATACATTTATGGTGACATTAAAGATTGGGTAATCATGTTTTACAGTAGTAACTTTATAGTTGTTTTTGTTAATGATCATTTTATCTGTTGTGTATGTGGTAAGGCTTTTGTAGTGATTATTCTTTCAAGCCTTGCTGAAATTAAGTGTAAGAGAAGTCCTAATTGGAGCTTTCTTGACTAAATGTAATTATTTTAGGAGGAATGAGGTGGAAAGGATTCATAAAATTTAGCTAGTTAGACACCCAGCAGCATATATCTATTTATAGCCTTCTATCTTGCTCATTTATGTACCTACAATATAGAACTGTCTTTGAAAATTTAAATTGAAAGACTATTTATGCATCTATAATAGGAACCTGTTTAAAAATAATGGAGTGGGGCGCCTGGGTGGCGCAGTCGATTAAGCGTCCGACTTCAGCCAGGTCACGATCTCGCGGTCCGTGAGTTCGAGCCCCGCGTCAGGCTCTGGGCTGATGGCTCGGAGCCTGGAGCCTGTTTCCGATTCTGTGTCTCCCTCTCTCTCTGCCCCTCCCCCGTTCATGCTCTCTCTCTGTCCCAAAATAAATTAAAAAACGTTGAAAAAAAATTTAAAAATAATGGAGTAAATTATGAAAAACAAATAAAGTTTATTTGGCACCTGTTGAACATACTGAATTCTAGAGTTGAAAATTTAAGCTAATTTCTGTAGCTATGGTAATTTTACTGGTCCAGAAGCTACGCCAGTTCTAAGAATGATATGTTTTACTTAGTATAGGCTTGACATTTTTGTTTAATGGACACTAATTTTATTCATGATATATAAAGTCTAAGCAAGACATGCTTAGTTCCAGTGAGACCGCATGAGAAGTGTGCTCTTGATTGTTTTTAGAAACTACCCAATTAAGGATATGGAACTAAATCTTTACTGAAATAGTTCCTCTGACACTAAAAGAGATGACTATGTCCTACCTGCTCTTGGCAAACCCCAAATTAGATTGTTGTGTGATTGAATAACTTGGTTATGAAAAAGCTTATTTTCTAAATCAATTTTGGCAAACTGACCTGTGGACTAAATCCTCTCTGTTTTTGTAAATAAAGTTTTATTGGAACACAGCCATGCTCATTCATTACATATTGTCTGTGCTTTGATGCTACAGTGGTAGTGTTGAGTAGTTGTGGATCATATGATTCACAATGCCTAAAATAGTATTGTTTGGCCCTTTAGGGAAAAGTATGTTTTCCCCTGCTAAGTCTTTTGTACTCAGATCATGTTAAAGTTCTGGTTATAGTTTCTCATCTTTAAGTGAGCATAATACCACCTTGCACAATTGCTGTGAGGAGTCAGTGAGAAATGCAAATAAAATGTGTAGGGTGCCTGGCTTCAAGAAGGAATTCAAGCATTGGGGAGGTATAATTAGGGGAAGTTTATATTTGGGTAATTTAGGATGGCATGCTTTCTAAAAATTTTCTTTTTTTTTTTTTGTTATTTTTTTGACTTCTAAAATTTTTCTAAAATTTCTAAATTCTGATTTGTCCATAGAACTCTAAATTCTAATTCTGCAGCCACTAGCCTGTAGAGGTCTAGTTTATCCAGGTTCTTAATAAAAATTGCTGATGAATTTTCCTCAATCTTCTTCTCCCTCCCTCCTTCTCTGCCTCTGTCCCTCTCATCCTTCCTCTTTCCTCTCTTTCTCTGACCTTCATACCTTCATCTCCTCTGTTTCCTTTTTGATGTATGTCAACTTTGGTACTAAATTTAGGTCAGTGAGTAACTATTCCTAGGGAGAGTATGCAGAAAACCTAGCACATAGATTTTTTTTTTTTAATGTTTATTTTGAGAGAGAGTGTGAGTGGGGGCGGGGCAGGGAGAGAGCAAGAGGGAGAATCCCAAGCAGGCTGTCAGCTCAGAGTCTGATGTGGGGTTCAATCCTATGAAGGAGATCATGACCTGGCTGAAATCAAGAGTCAGATGCTTAACTGACTGAGCCACCCAGGCACCCCTAGAAGATTCTCTGTTACCCTTAATTCCATTTTCTCGGAAACAGAGGAACTCTAAAATCTTGTAATCTCCCTCCCTACCAGCCCCTTATTATTATTTTTTTAAGTTTATTTATTTATTTTGAGAGAGTGAGGTGGGGGGAGAGGGAGGGGCAGAGAGAAAGGGAGAGAATCCTAGGCAGGCTCCATGCTTAGAGTCTGACATAGTTCTTGAACTCATGAACCATGAGATCATGAGCTGAAATCCAGAGCCAAAACTCAACTGACTGAGCCACCCAGGTGCTCCTGCTCACTTTATTCGTATGTGATTATGCATATTAACAGCCATCTAGGAATGTGTAAAATCTGTTTCTACCATAGTAAATATTATGGCAGATCCTCAGTTTTGTCTTGAACCTTGATACCACGGGTTCACCTTTAGACAGGCATGGTTTTCTTCTGGGAGACAGGACAAATAGTTGATTCTCCTTAACATTTTGAAGGAAACTTGAAAATCTAGTGATGAAAAAATTGACCCCAGCAGTCTTAGTTTGCAAGCACCCACTTAGTTGTTTCCTTGTTTCATGAAACCAAACTTAAAAAACTAAGTTATTTTACTTGACTTTACTTTTAGGAGATCAGTTTGAAACCTGGAACCTAACCTTTTCAAGTTTTTATAAAACTTGTAAATAACATTAAACATTAAATAAGAGAGGGAAAAAATACCACTTAGATTATTTTTTGTTTTTATTGACATTTATTATTATGTAGTAGTTTTTAGTTTTGTACGTACCATGAGAAAAGACATGGAAAAGAGGTAAAATTCTAGGATGATATTGATGTCGGCGGTGCCTGGCTGGTCCAAGGACCAGAGTGGGGACTTCCCTATAAGACCAGCTAAGAGGGTCCTTGGCTTTGCACAGGATAGAAATCAAGTGTGAGCTGGAGAAAGTGAAAGCAGAGTTTATTGAATGGCATGAGTGGCAGAGAGTAACAGACGGTCTGGGAGATTAGGAAAGGAAAGGAGAATGAGTCTCATTGTTGCTTGGGGTTAGGGGTTTATATATGGGAAGGGGATCTAGGATACGTGTTCCTTTGGGGATCCTGCGTAGGGTCCAATCAAAGACAAGTGTCAGGTGAGTAATAGGTGTTATTTCATAAATTACTAAAGGTAGCAGTACTGATGCCAGTTTCAGCTGAGGTTTGTTCAAAGCTAATGTCCTGGAACATATTTGGGATCCAGCTCTTCTGAGATGTTATCCGGTTTGGGGCCTAGGACAAAACTCAGAGAATGATTAACTTTTTTGCTTCTCCCTTAAAGTGATGACATAGCTTCTTTGGCTTATTCAGAGACAAATAAGGATCATGAGTAAATGGGGCCTATCAGAAAAATGGAGTCTTTCTATGTGTCTGGTTTTTGTTTTTGGTGTTTTTTTGTTTTTGTTTTTTTTGTTTTTTTGCCAAAAAATGGAGTCTTTCTAAAATGGAATCCCTTCAGCTTCCTCACCTCAATGGTTATAGCATTAGCAGACCCTTGAATAATAGTATTGACAATTAGCTACATTTCTTAAGGTTTTAGTCTCTCTCATTTGAAAATCTTTTTATCCATAGTAAATTTAATTCTGTTTGTTTAAATTAATTTGTTTGTGGTTTAAAAAGGAGTTGAAAACAGGTCAGAATTTCTCATTGACTGTTCCTACCTTTTTAAAGCTAATACTTTTCTCATTTATTTTACAGTAAGCTGAGATTTTGGTAGAGGCATGTTTTAATCCTTAGTCCTCTAGGCTCTGTGAGTCATACAGGGACATTAAATGATTTTCTTAGAACTGCAGTTTGAGTCAGTATAAAGTTAGGGACATAAATGTTGAATGTACCTTATTTTATGTATTAATAGGAACCAGACAGCAAGGTTTAAAAAGTAATTTTGTGTCTGGAAATAGGTAGATAACATGGAAGATGGGGGATTATTTAATTAAAAATGAGGATTTTTTTTTTTTTTTTGAGAGGTTAAGAATTTTATCTTGCCAGGATACAGGGAAAGAGGGAGGAGAGTTCTGAGTCTTGGTGAAACGTAACTTAAGGACGTATAGTTAGCATTAGTATTCTGTTTGCTTATATATGGAAAAACCAGTAACAGACTGATTTAATGTATCAAAAGAGAAATAGGTGGGGGGAGAAAAAAAAAAAGACATACTTGGGAATAGTGAATTTTGTTTACCTTTACTTGGCTGTGTTGCTGATGAACTGGCACCTAGAGACCAGTCAGAATATTCTGCCCCCGGGTAGCTAGATGGGTCATCAAAGGAAAACAGTTTTAGTTGTTTATGAATTCTCCAGAAGAGCTTGGATGTTTAACTGTGACTTGTGTGTAAGGAGTTGTCTCCGCATTATGTCTGCCACTACCCTCATTAGCATTTCCATGCTGGATCTGCATCAGAATTTCTCACTTGCACTATTATAGTCTTGTTCCCATGATTTTTTTTTTTCATTTTGTTATTCTTTGTTGTGTTAGATGGGCTTTCTAAGGGTTAATGCTCCATCTTCCTGTGGTTTTGTTTGCCACTGTAAGTCCTTATTTTACCATTGTGTGTAATTTGTTAGTCTTCAGATCAAAAAGGTTTTAGTCTGCTTGAGACTATATGGGAGATCTGAACCACAATGTGTAAAGTGTACGTAGGGGGTTTCTCTTGTCAGTTTTCTAGAAGAAATTAGTAAACCAACAAAAAGTATTTGTCTAAGTAGTTGATAAGCTTTTACCTTACTGTTGCTTTGAAAATTTAGGTTAGGATTTTGGAATTTTTTTGTAAATTTTCTTTTTTTATAGTCAGATTTACTATTGCTATATATGTTATCTTTGATGAAGAGTGGAAATAATCTTACAGTAGATTCTGTTTCCTTACAGTCAAAGGCCATTGGTTTACTAGATGTGGATGTGTATGGCCCTTCAATTCCAAAGATGATGAATCTGAAAGGAAATCCAGAATTATCACAGGGTAAGTGAAGAAGAGATAGATAGTATGGTAATAGTTAGACTTTTTAAATTACCTCCTGAGTGTCAGGCATTGTGCCATGTACCATGTGCACCTTATACACAGTGCAGTATAGTAATTCTGAAATCAGACGTGAAGCCTGACTGTCCAGGTTTGAATCCTAGCTGTCACTGACTGACTGTGTGGCTTTGGGTGAATTGTTTAACCTCTTTGTACCTCACCTCTGCCCCATATGTAAAGTCAGGTGAGCAATTACCAGAGTTGCTGTGAGAAATCACTCAATCAGAAATTGCTGTTCAGTGTAATGCATTTGAAACAGTGCCTGGCACATGGTCAGTCATCATCATTATCTCTTTATGTTAAATGTGTGGATGTATGGGAGTATTTGAATAGAAGATATGTATTTGTTTTGGAAGACATGAAAATTATTTTTTCTAATCAGATTTTTGTCATGTTTGTCTTAAAGTAGTTTAAAAAACCCTGAAAACATTAGTTTCTTTTCCCAGCCTTCACTGCTGTCAATAGGACAGAGTAATTTTTTGAGTAAATCTTTAATATTTACTGTGCTTGGTATTACACTTTCTTCCAAAGCTGTCAAATATAAAGCATGAAGAACAAGAAATGCTGTGATGAGAAAATGAAGTCTTGGAAAGGGGCGCCTGTCTGGCTCATTTTGTAGAGCATCAAGCCCCACATTGGGTATAGAGCCTACTTAAAAAAAAAAAAAAAGTATTGGAAATTGGTTTATTAAAATTTATTTCTAATTATAATAAGTATATAATTGACTAATTTCTTTTCATTTCTTATTGGGCTTTTTTATTTTCCATAGATCTAGGACACAATGATTATATTTACCATAGGTATTTATTGGATTATCTATGTAAATAATACAAGTATTTTGTATTTCATTATTAAATGTTAGTTAATTAGACATCGTCTACTATTGTTGAATGTGTTTTTGTTTGTGCTTTAGTTGCTGGAGTCAATTACAATGTTAAATTCTGAATTGTAGGAAACTTGAATATCTAGTGATGATAAAATTGACCCCAGCAGTCTAATTTTGTAAGCACCCACTTAGTTATTTTCTTGTTTCGTGAAAATGCTTTATTTTATGTAACTTACAAAGCTAAGTTATTCTAGTTTCTTTGTTCTTTTTCCTTTTAGTGGAATGCATACTTGGTTTGCAGATATGTGACATATGCCAAGATGTCAAATTTCTTTCACAAAGAGGGAGTAATGAATTTGTGTACTTTAAATGATAGACTTATTGCGTCTGTCTCTTGATTAAAGTAATGTGAAAATTGGTGCATGCAGCACATGATAATGGTGAAATGGAGCCCTTGGTGTCAGTTTTTTCTTAAGTAGTCTGTCCAGTCTATGCCAACATAAATACTTGAAGTGAACTTTAATTTCTTTCTTCTTGTTTTACTGAAGCTGTAATCTTAAATCTGATGTTTGCAAATTGGCTGCCATTAAATAGGCTTTCTGGTAAAGATGAGATACTAGAAATCTTGGAAAGCCTTAAAAGAACCCTTCTTTTGTGTTGACAAGCTGATCTTAAGGCACCCCAAAAATAAATTGAGCGATTAAGGCATCATTCACTTAAAAGAATGTGGATTCTTAAACCCCAGCTTATAAATTATGTTTTGAATCTTAGATAAACCTGCCACTATTATACTAATTGGCATCGTTTTGACATTTCTATATTTTATCATGTTAATTTATCCTCTTATACTCTCTACTGCAGAAAACACAATACAATAAGAAATTATCTTATTAATAGCAAAGAAATTGTTTCAACAGGCCATAAATCTTTGTGTTTATGATTAGCACCTGCCACAAGACAAATAGGTGTTCTATGCCTCTTACTTTTTGAGTTAGATCAGAGAGCTGTCCTTACGATTACATGTAGACTAGTAGGGTGGAACATTTGTAATGTGGCCATATCTTTTTAGGGCTGTTTGTACTTCACATTTGTCTGTACTAGTCTAATTCCAAGTTAAAAAAAAAAAAACAAACACAACTTTTTTCTTATTTCCTAATCTTCTGATCATTCCCAGTGTTTCTCAAAATTATTTTCATGTTTTCAGTATCTTCTCTCAGATGAGAAAAAATTAAAAGAACTTGCTATTGTTGGTAGTGGAAGGATTAACTTGCAATTTTATTTTTAATACTGTTTATTTATGGGCCTTGTAAAATTTTTGCTTTATTTATTTATTTATTTATTTATTTTTTAACGTTTTATTTATTTTTGAGACAGGGAGACACAGAGCATGAACAGGGGAGGGTCAGAGAGAGGGGGACACAGAATCTGAAGCAGGCTCTAGGCTCCGAGCTGTCAGCACAGAGCCCGACACGGGGCTCGAACCCATGGACCGTGAGATCATGACCTGAGCTGAGCCGCTCAACCAACTGAGCCACCCAGGCGCCCCAAATTTTTGCTTTTTAAAATAGACTTCATTATTGCTGATTCATAGTTACTTTAATAATTTACTGGGTACTTTAGAAACTTTTTAGGGGCACTTTAACAAAACATATTACTTTTATTTATTTTTTATTTTTCTTTTTACATGAGAATGACGCTTTATTTTTATTTTTGATTAAGATATAATTCACATATCATAAATGTCACCATTTCTTTCACTCTTTGTTTCTCTTTCTTTTCTTTCTTTCTTTTTTGATGTTAAGAGAAAATAGAGTATTTAGGAAAGTAGTTTGGTGAAAGCAGGATGAAAAATGAGTTTTAAAGGTAGAAGATGTAGGAAATCTTCATATGTGTGTTGGAGACTCTATAGGAAAAGGCAAAAAGCCATAAATAATAACATTATACTAAAAGGCGTGAAAAGTTTTGACAGTCTAGATTTGGTGAGGCTAACTTAGAGAAGAAATTAGATATGCTACAGGAAAAAAAATAACGAATTAAGTCATCTTTTTCACGTACCTTCTGGACCTCAACTCTAGATTTTGTGTATATGGTATGTATGTACCCATACAGGGTAATGGATTGAAATGAGATTATGTTTGTCAAAATTAGATAGATTTTGTACACCCATGTTCATAGCAGCATTATACACTATTACTACTACTACTACTATTATTATGAATTGACTGTTAATTATTTCATTATGTGGAAGCTACCCAATTTCTATCGGTTCATGAATAGATAAGCAAAATGTGGTATGTATGTGCAATGGACGTTATTCAGTCTTAAAAAGGAAGGAAGGAGCTTCCCAGTTGGTGAACACATGATTTGGGGAGCATATGTCCTTGGAGAGGTCATGGAAGCTCTCTGCTCTTCCTCATATCTTGTCCTATATGTCTCATCCATCTCGCTACTTCTGAGTTATATCCTTTTAATTTAATTTAATTTTCCACTGCCCACATCTCTTCTTTTCTCTGCCTACAACACTGAGAACCAACCAATCATCTGAGTGATATTCTTTTATAATAAGCTGTTAATAACAGTTCCAGGGATTAGAATTTGAACATCTTTGGAAGACCATCATTCTTCATACCATACCACCGTTCTGTCCCTCCATCTCCCTCTACTCAAGGTTCTTGCCACTGTGAACAAGACTGCTATGACCATTCTAGGCATTGTCTTCCGTCGCACATCAGGAGAAATTTCCTTTCGATATGAACCTGGGACTGTAATATCCAGCCCATGGGTTTGTGATGTTTGCATTACTTTCCAAAATGTTTGCATCAACTTATGCTCTGTTCATTGTATATGAGACATTATGGATCCACATTCTCTTTAAATAGGGCATAAAATGCTATCTCATTATGGTTAAAAATCACAAAAAAACGAGGAAAGTCTGACATATTTTGCAACATGGATGTATCATGAAGACTTGCTAAGTAAGCCAGTCACAAAAAAGACAAATGCTGTATGATTCCACTTATACGAGGCACTTAGAATAGTCAGAATTATAAAAAGTAGAATAATGATTGACACGATCTGGTGAGGAGGGGAGAATGGATAGATACTGTGTAATAGTTTCGGTATTTATGAGATGAAAAAAGTTTTGAAGGTGGATAGTTGTGATGGTTGGACAGCATTTGGAATCTATTTAATACCACTGAACTGTAGGCTTAAAAATGGTTAAGATGTAAATTTTATGTATATTTTACTGCAATGAAAAAAATTAGAAAAATATATTAAATAGACTTGCTCTATTTCTTGAATAGTGTCTTGAATACATAGTTTCTTGAATAGTGTCTATAATATCGACCCAGTAATTCTATTTGCTAAAAGAGCTATCGTTACTGGAGGAAAACAGAATAGTGAAGTTTCATTGGGAGATTTAGTAATTTAGTTCTAAGCCTTGTCTACGTTTCAGCTTAGAAATGTCACTGCTCTACAATTTAGAAATTGTAATCTAAAATTTTATTTTCATCTCACGAAAAGGAAGAGAACTTAATACATTTAAAATCCTTAATGTTATCATTACCAATATTACCATTAAAAAATTTTTTTATGTTTATTTTTGAGAGAGTGCGCACACATGTGAGCAGGGGAAGGGCAGAGAGAGGGAGAAAAAGGATCTGAAGCAGGCTCCATGCTGACGGCAGAAAGCCCAATGTGGGGCTCGAATTCATGGAACCCTGAGAGAATGACCTGAGCCGACGTCGGAGGCTTAATCAGCTGAGCCACCCAGGTGCCCCAGTATTACCATTTGTAACATTACCAGTATTGTAAAGCCCTGTATGATCTGATCCCCACCTTCTGTCTACCTCTACAGTCCCAATTCCAACAAGCTTGTTTTGTTATTCAGTGAACACCAGTCACAGTGACCTCTATTTCTAACATGCCAAGCTCTGTGCTCAGGTCTCTCCATTTTCATTCTCTCTGCCTGAAATGTCTTCCACCTTTACTGTCTTCTCCCCGCTCCCCGTCCTCCTCCAATTTCTACTCCACAGGTCTTAGTTTTAATGTCTTTTCTTGCATGAAGCTTTCCTTCTTTGACTCCTCAGACTCCTTATTTCAGTTGCAGAATGGAGTTTTTGTGTTATCGGTCTAATTTTTTAAATCTCCCCTACTATGATACTATGTGCACAGAGCAGAGGCTTTCTTGCCTGGTTTGTTTCTCTGATGCTTGGTATATAGTAGATATGCAATTAATCTTAGTTGAATAAAGAACATAATCACTCCTGCCAGGTTTCTTGTACGTTAGTTGTATACTCTCTTTTCTGTTTTGGGTATATGAGCAACTTAATTTGCAAACACATACATTTTTATGAATAATAAAAGCAGTTTGAAGACATTATATTTGTTAATCTTTGTGATATATCTGAATGGTTGTCTTATGCTACATTTTCCCCCATTCTTAGAAAAAGGAAAAAAGAAAGGATCTGTATGGCTTGGCTTTGGAGAATTATGTGGAGTAAGTTGATTGTTCCAGTTGTTTCAATATGAAAGGACAGTGCCAATCTTGCCTCATATGGTAGCTTTGAAATGTTGAATATTCCTGTGTTTACTCATAAGCAGTAGAGTCCTGTAAGGCCTGAATTTGAGCTGTAATGGAAAGGGCAGTGTTCAGAATCCCAGTGTTGGGAATATGAACAACCTGGAAAAAGAGAAGGAACTAGTAAGTATACACCATAACTCTTTCCTCTGACTGTCGTCCTCATTGCCAAGCTAAAAGAGTTCATAAACACCAAAACAAATATCTTACTTGAGATTTTTTTTTTCTGGATATTGGTATTGTAATGGGTTAGGAGAAGTGATGAGTGAGGAAGCAGTGACGGTAAGGTTTTGATTTTATTCTGCTGTCTCTGTGGTTTTCCAATTAAGGAAAAGAAAGCAGAAATAGCAGATTGCATTTTAATGGACTTTGAGATTTCCTTTGCAGGATATAAACCACAAACTTTCTTTTGAACTGGGTTCCCCAGAAAGCAAAGCCCTATGCACTGCTAATTTATTAGGAAGTGGAAATCCAGACTGAGGAAGGAGGCAAGGATGGAGAGCTAATGTGCAACTTCTGTCAAGCTGGCTGTCACTTAAATGTGACAGATTGCTTGACTGCATGGGGTTATGTATATGGGAGGCAAGGGGAAGAATTAAAAAAAATTTTTTTTTAATGTTTATTTAATTTTGTGTGTGAGAGAGAGTGTGAGTGATGGAGGAGCAGAGACAGAGAGGGAGCCACAGAATCTGAAGGCTCAGAGGCTCCAGTCTCTGAGCTGTCAGCACAGAGCTCGATGCAGGGCTCACACCCACAGACCGTGAGATCATGACCTGAGCCGAAGTCGGACTCTTAACCGACTGAGCCACCCAGGCACCCCCAGGGGAAGAATTTTTAAAAAATGTTTATTATTTTGACAGCGAGAGAGAGAGAGAGAAAGAGAGAGAGAGAAAGAGAGAATCCAAAGCAGGCTCTGTGCTGTGAACTCAGAGCCTGACACAGGGCTCAGTCCTACAACTGTGAGATCATAACCCGAGCTGAAATCAAGAGTCAGATGCTTAACCAACTGAGCCACCCAGGCACCTTGGAAAGGGGAAGAATTTATTTAATGGTGCTTTTCCCATTGTCCAAAGACTTACCTCTGTAGATGGGAACTCACCTATATTTCCAAGATCTGTGAGTGAGTTCCAGTGGAGTCCTATGGTGTCCTGTGCTTTGGCATCAAGTAGGACATTTTTGGGGTGGGAAGTGAAAGGCCTTTGAAGGCTTGAAGTGAGGTACTTTCGAATAGCCTGTGTGTGACACTGGTCAGAGCCTATGCAGAGCTGTGGCTGGAATGAGAGATGAATGAGGCTAAAAGAGTGTGGGGAAGTCACATGGGACTTCCATGCATGCGGATGGAGGCGGGGAGCTGATCTCTTCTATACCCAGACAACTATTTCAGTGAATCCCTTATTGACTGATGCTAGGACATAATGACAGGGGACCAAGAAAGTGTAGGATTCTTTCCAAATTTTGATATCCTGAATTCTTAAGAGAATGTGAATTGATCCCTCTAATCTTATAAACTAATACATTTCAGAGTTTTATTTCCCAAGGGAGTGCACTCCTCAAAGGAATATTTGAGTAATAGTTAGAAATTCAGTTTCATAGTTGTCCTCTGTAAGATTTATATGGAAATAAAATATATAATTTTTTACTCATTTTATTTTTTCAGCTTGGTAATATTTGATTTTTTAAAATGCAGTGCAGTATTTTTTCTATAGTCATACTATGTCGTATATTATGTGTACATGACACGTACATTTTTAATTTTTAAAATATAAAATTTGGTAGTATCAAACTTCAAATCTGAAAACTTGGCTTCCAACTTCGGCTCAGGTCATGATCTCACAGTCCATGAGTTCAGGCCCCGCGTCGGGCTCTGTGCTGACAGCTCGGAGCCTGGAGCCTGCTTTGGATTCTGTGTCTTCCTCTCTCTCTGTCCCTCCCCTGCTCATGCTCTGTCTCTCTCTGTCTCAAAAATAAATAAATGTTAAAAAAAAATTGAAAAAAAAAGAAAAAAAGAAAATTATGTATGTATTTTTAAAGTGTATTTATTTATTTTGAGAGAAAGAGAGCATGCACGTGTGGGGGGGGGGGGTGCTGGTGCAGAGAGAAGGGGAGAGAGAGAATCCCAAGCAGGTTCTGTGCTGTCAAGCTCAGAGCCTAATGCAGGTTCGAATTCATGAAGTGAATGACTTGAGCCGAAATCGAGAGTTAGATGCTTAACAGACTGAGCCATCCAGGCGCCCTGAAAATTGTATTTTAAATTTAACGGTATGTTCCAACTACTGTTTTGAAGACATCTCAGTACACTTGTGTTGTGCTTCTTGAAGAAACATATTTTGTAAGTATTTCTGACCCTTGGCAAATCAATCATTTGGGAATCAGTTATTGAACAGGTCTATAAATGTATTGTGTTTGCTCTAGGGAATAAAGATGAATACGATATAAACTCTGTTCCTCTTGAGGAGCTCACAGTCTAGTTCGGGAGATGAAAAATGTTCTCACGCTAAGTAACAGAGGATTGTAGAAACAGAAAAAAACTTCTGATCTTGCTGTGATACAGTCCAGCCAACCCTGGACCCTGATAAAGCTTTAAACCATAGGTCACAAAAAAGAGCAAGAGACTTGGTCATTTGTTTTTAAAGAGAGATGTTTATCTTTTAAATTTTAATATTAAAAAATGAACATTCAAACTATGGGTGATCTATTCCATCTGTCATGAACAAAATGTGTATGTGTGATGTTTTATTTATAAATCACAGTATAATCTACCACCTTCTACTACTTGCACCCCAAAATAGTCCTTTACCTTTACTGCCTGAGGCTTGTCTTGTCTCCTCTGTAACCTTCCGCCTTCCTCTCTACTGACTTCTGTTTCTTTTTAATCTCAAACAGAGACTAGAAATGGTAGCAGTAACTGGGGACTGTGGACATTTGAAGGTTCTCTGGAGAATCTGTAGGTTTCCTGGAGTTGGATCATACTCTTATTTATCTCCTTCCTCCAAAACAAACCACAACTGTCTACCATCTAATTCCATGTTTGACCTGAGGTAGGGAGTGGGACTTTTTCTCACAAATCTGTATGTTTTCAGGGTTCCTAGTTTAGATTGTAAATTTTCTTATTCTACTCATCTTCAACTTCTGAGTGTTCCATTATAGCTTAATATAGTGTAGTAGTGCTCAAAACTTTTTCGGTCTCTGGAGCCTCTTATGCTCTTAAAAAATATTGAGGATCACAAATGTAGGTTATATTTATCAATATTTAGCAAGATAGAAATTAAAGCTGAGAAATTAAAAAAACATTTGTTAATTCATTAAAAATTACAAACTTGTAAACTTGTTAATATAAATAACATTTTAACAGAAATAACTATTTCCTGAAGTAAAAAATTAGTGAGATTGGTGGTATTGTTTTACATTTTTGTAAATTATTTTAACGTCTGACCTGATAGAAGACTGCTAGATTTTCATATCTACTTTAGCATTCACTCTGTTGCGATATGTTGTTTTGGCTGAAGTAAATGAGGAAAATCCAGCCTCATATGGACATGTAGTGGAGAAAGGAGGGATATTTTAATAGTTATTTCAAAAAGTAATGAATTTGTTTCTTTGATACTACACCACAATTTTGACAAGTGTTGTCTTCTTAGAGATTAATTACACTATGGAATCTGAGGCTGTCAGTGAACTTTTCATAGTCTGTTATATTTAAATCTTTGGTCTATCTTAGGCTTTGAGTTGGATTTTATAACATGTGTTTAGAGATGTTAGTTCATTGATTTATGCTGGTCTTCTAAATGTTTACACATTTCATTATATAATATAAAAAATCCATTTAATAATAATGTATTATTGTGGTCTTAATAGACAGTTCTTTAGGTATCAGGAAGTTGTAAAACTCATGTGACCATATACAGGTTTTTCAAAAATTCTAATTTTACTTGAAAGCTTTCAGTTAGTCATAGAGAAAAGTATTGTCAGTTGTGTGATTTGAAGTGACAGACTCACTTTATTTTGTATGCTAAACATCCAAATCTGAAGCGCCATCATTTGTCTGTTTGTCTTTCAGGTAAAAATGGTGTTCTATGAAAACATACATGTCGTTTAGCTTACAGCTCAGTTGCACAGGTGCACTCCCTTGAGGCAGCCATTGTAACAGCCTTCCTAATGCAGCGTACAGCAGAGGTGCGTTTTGTGTACCTCTTGTTTCATCCTACAGAATTCTAAAAATGCCATGAACTCTAGGGTCAGGATTTAATACATTAAATAATTGCCGTTACTTCATCCAGGACATTCTTCAGTGAAATTTGCGTTTATTTTTATTTCTGTGCTTGGTGGTAAAAATGATGACTTTAAAATACAGTTTGGTGTCATTGCCTTGATTTGTACCAAGGTGCTGGCAGTTTACCTACTATTGTTTTTGGACCACCAGTGCAAAAGTCAACTCAGTTAAAAGCCAATAATATCTTAGTATTATTATGAAAATAGTTTTACCTTCTTGGATCATCTGAAGGGTTCTTTCTTGGGGATCCCCAGAGGACCAGTGACCATACTTGGAGAACTGCTGATTTAATGGAAGGTCTTCAACCAGAAGTTAGAAGTCTTAGTTTCTGGCTTAGTAATTCTTATTATGGATTTCATGAAATTATTGGCCTCATTTTTTTCCCTTTCCTTTAAAAAAATGATGTAGGGGCGCCTGGGTGGCGCAGTCGGTTAAGCGTCCGACTTCAGCCAGGTCACGATCTCGCGGTCCGTGAGTTCGAGCCCCGCATCAGGCTCTGGGCTGATGGCTCAGAGCCTGGAGCCTGTTTCCGATTCTGTGTCTCCCTCTCTCTCTGCTCCTCCCCCGTTCATGCTCTGTCTCTCTCTGTCCCAAAAATAAATAAACGTTGAAAAAAAAAAATAAAAAAAAATAAAAAAATAATGTAGAAGTGATTGCTTTACAAATAAAGTAGTTAAAAATTCAGATGGGTCTACCATCTTTACAACCACTTTTGTTTTCATAGCAATTAAGTAGCCGTAGCCAGCTGTATTAATCTGGGTTCTTCAGAAAACCAGAACCAATAGGAGGTATAGATAGATGTAAGGAATTAGCTTACATGGTTAAGGAGACTGAGAAGTCCTAAGGCCTGCACTCAGCAAGCTGGAGACTCAGGAGAGCTATTTGTATAGTTCTACTCTGAATCCAAAGGCTTTGAAAACCAGGAGAGCCAATGGTATAAATTACATTCTGAGTTTGAAGGCAGTGGAGGACTGATGTCTCAGCTTGAAGACTGGCAGAGTGAACAAATTGTGCCTTATTCTGCCTTTTTGTTCTATTCTGGCCCTCAGTGGATTGGATGGGGCCTACCCACTTCAGGGAGGATAGTCTGCTTTATGCAGTCTTGCTTCAAATGTTAATCTCATCCAGAAAGACCCTCACAAGAATACCCAGAATAACGTTAAATCAGTTATCTAGGTACCTCATGGCCCAGTCAAATTGACAAAATTAACTACCACATTACTGGACCTCGCAGTCATGCTCTTCATCTAATTTGTATATTCATGAACCTTGATAATGTGAAATGCATTTCCAGTGGTCCCATTTCTTTCCAGTATAGAGATTATCCCTTTGTTTGTAGAATAACCTCAGTCTCATTCTGAGGATCTGTTTCCTGGGTCACTTTCCAACAAAAAGATATAGCATGATCAAGATTATTTGAGATGGACTATTTATAAAGATGTGTAAGAAGTATGAGGAAAGCACATGAGATAGAATAACTGTTGAATACCAGTGGAGCAATTACTACCCCTAGGCCTACAGAAGTGAGTGGATGAAGCATATCCAGATCTAGAAGGAGACAGTCTGCCTTGGGAGGAGCAGTGACACTCAGTGGAGGGACCCAGCCAGCCCAAGATCACCACACAGAGAGAAAACCAGGAAATGAAATACACCCCTGGCCTCCCTCTCCTTCCTCTTTCTGATCTGCTTTTGATGCAGTCCATACAGGAATCCCCAGGTGAGAGGACAGGGCACACTGGAAGGGCAAATGACAGATAATTAGCAAAGAGTGGGACCTGGGTTATCGTAGCTGCCTGCCCCCGCACGCCTTTTTTTCTCCAGCAACAGAGGTGTTTCAAGACACAAACCTAGGATTTGAAATGAGAGAAAAATCCATCTTACAGATTGTCATCTGCTTGCCTTTCTGTATGTATATAGTGTATGCACTGGTATGCACTGAAGAATTGATGAAAGCACTGAGGAAGAAATAATGTTACATTATCTAGATTCCATTAAATTCATCAGCAAATTTGTGTTATGGATAAGGAGGGTAATGTAAAAATATAGTTTGCCCAGAGTAATAGGCTAGTATCTGGGTACTCTATAACCCACAATGTATTTGTGCATAAGAAAATTATCAGAGGAAAAGAGAAGAAAATCTTGATCTATGTCAAAGTGGTTTATTCAACTCTGAAACATAATAGTGCAATTATTTATATGTAAAATGTGTTTATATGTCAGTTGTATGTTACATGCCTCTTCTATTTTTAACTTATTTATAGACATAGATAGGTAAATTTAGGTTTAAGTCAGTCTTTCTATAAGTCATTAAGAAGAACCTTGGTGGAGAAGAGGCATTTCTTGTTATAAACAGACTGAGAAAATTTAATTATCAACAAATTTAAAACATGAGTTAAAATGGCTGCTGCTCTTTATCTTTAGCTGTGTGTGTAAATCTCAGTTTGTAGTATTATAAAATTATAGAGTCCACAAATGTGTGATAAGTGGTGATCTGGCTTCTGCCCAAACACCTCCAGTGAGGGAGATTTTGCTGTTTCATGACGGGTCAATTTGATGTTGTTATTTTGAACAAAAATTTGCCTCTTTATAACTTTGACATCCTTTTACTAGTTCTGCCCTCATGAGAACCACCTAGTCTATTTTCTTCTGATAACCTGTGAAATGTTTGTACACCATAATCGCAGCCTTAAGTGTTTTCTCAGCTACACAGTTTCTAGCCTTCAGCATTTGCTCATATTAATGCAGTTTTGAGTATGCTGACCATTCTAGCTATTTTTCTGGCCATGGCTCACTTTGTCAGTGTGCTGCTATATAAAATTGCCCAAGTTTGAATATTATTTCTTGGCCTATTCTGAAGTGATATACTGAATGCAATTTTAATTACCAAATACAAAATGGTGAGCGATGCAATGAAAGAGTAAAAGGGATAGAATTAATTCTTTACACTTCTTTACTTCTTTGCGGTTATGCTTACTTAACCCCCATGGTTATGGAAGTAAGTAAGGAAACAGCTGGATTCATCAGATTCTTTTAATCTCTTATTTCCCTTTTACTTGTCTGTGATTCCCCCCCCCCCCCCAACATCTAAGTTCCTTAGCTCTATGGAATAGACAAACCACAGTCAATATGAGATACTTGAATTTACACGCTGAAACTTTATTTAGGCTTACTCATTTTCAAAAGCCCTCACAGTTTTGGTACTTTGACTGTTGTGATGTTTATGTTCCCTTTTTGCTATCTAGTTTATTGCTACCCATAGAAAAGATGGACTATTTCTTGGCCTTAGTAAGATATCTGATCACCCTTTGAAAAGATTAGGGTTTTATGGTTAATAAGACTGTATTAGTAGTTAGCCATGAATGTCAAGTAATAAATAATGGTGGGCATGTCAGGTTCTGTTTTATAGCCATGATTTATATCATACCTAATGGTTGGTTATCATTTTGTAAAAGTAAAGCAGTAAATTACAAACTAATTTCTTGTTGCATCTTTTCCTGTCAATAAAAAGAATGCAGCATTGTGGCATTGAGTCAGATGAGAAAGAGAAGAGGAAAAAGCAGAATCCATTCAGTCAATAAAGAGATTAGTTGCATTTGAGTATAATGTACAGAATATAACCAGCTTAAAGCAGGCAGTTACTATTTTTAATTTTCAAATTTTTTATTTTTTATGGTTCAAACACAGGGAAATTATTTATTTATTTATTTATTTATTTATTTATTTATTTATTTATATTTTAAAAATTTTTATCTAAATCCTAGCCAATTAACATATAGTGTAGTAATGGTTTCACAAGTAGAATTTAATGATTCATTACTTACATATAACACCCAATGCTCATTCCAACAAGTGCCCTCCTTAATGCCTATCACAAATTTAGCCCATTCCCCCACCCACCACCCTCCAACAACCCTCAGTTTATTCATGTATTTAAGAGTCTCTTGTGGTTTGCCTCCCTGTTTTTATCTTATTTTTCCTTCCTTTCCCCTATGGTCATCTGTTTTGTTTCTTAAATTCCACATATGAGTGAAATCATATATTTCTCTTTCTCAGATTGATTTACTCTGCTTAGCATAATACACTCCAGTTCCATCCACGTTGCAAATGGCAAGATTTCATTCTTTTTCATCGCTGAGTAATAATTCCATTGAGTATATATACCACATCTTCTTTATCCATGCATCAGTTGATGGGCATTTGGCCTCTTTCCATATTTTGGCTATTGTTGATACTGCTGTTATAAACATTGGGGTGCATGTGACCCTTTGAATCAGTATTTTTGTATCCTTTGGATAAATACCTAGTAGTGCAATTTCTGGGTTATAGGGTAGTTCTATTTTTTATTTTTTGAGGAACATCCACACTGTTTCCCAGACTGGCTGTACCAGTTTGCATTCCCACCAGCAGTACAAAAGTGTTCCCCTTTCTCCGCATCCTTGCCAACGTCTGTTGTTTTCTGAGTTGTTAATGTTAGCCATTCTGACAGGTGTGAGGTGGTATCTCATTGTGGTTTTGATTTGTATTTCCCTAATGATGACCATTTGTTCATGTGTCTGTTAGCCATCTGGATGTCTTCTTTGAAAAAGTGTCTATTCATGTCTTTTGTCCTTTTCTTTACTGAATTATTTGTTTTTTGGGTGTTGAGTTTGCTAAGTTCTTTTTTTTTTCCCCATGGTGAAATGAGGCTTTAATCAACGTTCTTGCAAGAGTGGGTGTCAGGCACACTCGGGGTGGTTACAGCAGACAATTTATCTCCTAGAATGCAAGCCCCTCCCCTGATTCCTCATTGGCTGAGCACTACAGAGGTTATAGCCTTACCCAGAGGTCACCTATGCCTGTGTAAGGCAAAAAGTAGTCTGATTGGAAAAAATGTACCTTCCTTGCACTCATGCAGAGACTTCACTTCTTTGGCTCATGGTCATTGCAAAATTTGTGAATTATGAGTGTGCAAAATGGAGAGGGCAAGAAGAACCTATTTCCAATAGGTTGTAAATCTGTTGTTAACTAGACAGCACAGCTTTTATTTGGTATTTCTTTTTTTTCCAGCTATATATATTTTTTAAATTTATTTTGTAAATATAATTTATTGTCAAATTGGCTAACATACAGTGTGTAAAATGTGTTCTTGGTTTTTGGAGTAGATTCCCATGGTTCCTTGCTTACGTCCAACACCCAGCGCTCATCCCAACAAGTGCCCTCCTCAATGCCCATCACCCATTTTCCCCTCTCCCCCACCCAGTTTGCTAAGTTCTTTATAGATTTTGGATACTAACCTGTTATCGGATATGCCATTTGCAAATATCTTCTCCCATTCTGTCAGTTGTGTTTTAGTTTTGTTGATTGTTTCCTTTGCTGTGCAGCAGCTTTTTATCTTGATGAAGTCCCAATAGTTCATTTTTGCTTTTGTTTCCCTTCCCTCTGGAGACATGTTGAGTAAGAAGTTGCTGTGGCTGAGATCAAAGAGATTGCTGCCTGTTTTCTCCCCTAGAATTTCGATGGTTTCCTGTCTTACATTTGGGTCCCTTATCCATTTTGAGTTTATTTTTATAAAACAAACAGTTAAATGTTGTATTAGGAGGTTGTTTAAAAAATGGAAGGAATGTATGATATATTGGGGTGTAAGAAGAGTTATAAGCTTGAAAATTTCTAGTAATACAAGAAGAAATTTACATACAACTCTCCTGGAAGGCGCCCCTAAGTCCTGTGATCCTTTCTTGACTCTCTGAAAATCAGTATCCCTAAACCATATCTTGGGAAACATGCTACCTTTACTTATGATACAGTTCTATTAACATTTTTATATTGTTTAGGAAAAAGTTTTATAATCATTGTAATAATATATGTATGTATTTGTTTTTAAAGGTGCTTGAAATTTTTAAGAGAATCAAATATACTAGAGAATCTGACACGTTAGCTTTGCAATTTTAATTTGAAATGTTTGATTGATACTGTATATTAAGTAGATAGTAAGTGCTCAATAAATAGTTGAATTTGTGCATGAATGGATAGATTTCTCATAAGTGATTAGTGTTTGATCATTGAAAATAAAATTCATCTTTATAGAATTATAATTTCTTATAGTTACAGCTATTATATAAGTTACCTTTAATCCTAAATGACACAGAATGAAATTAAAATACTATTTATATATTTAATTTATTTTTTAATTTAAATTTTAGTTAACATACAGTGCAATATTGGTTTCAGGAGTAGAATTCAGTGATTCATCACTTACATATAACACCCAGTGCTCATCACAAGTACCCTCTTTAATATCCATCACTCATCTAGTCCATCTCTCCTCTACCTCCCTCTGTTAACCAACAGTTTGTTCTCTATCATTAAGAGTCTCTTGTACTTTGTTTCCCTCTCTTCTCTCCCCCACTTCCCATACGTTCATCTATTCTATTTCTTAAATTCGACATATGAGTGATAACATATGATATTTGTCTTTCTCTGATTGACTTATTTTGCTTAGCATAATACATTCTAGCTCCATCCATGTCATTGCAAATGGCAAGATTTCATTCTTTTTGGTCTCTGAGTAATATTCCATTGTGTGTGTGTGTGTGTGTGTGTGTGTGTGTGTATACACACATATATATGTATACCACATCTTTATTCATCAGTCAATGGACATTTGGGTTCTCTCCACAGTCTGGCTCTTATTGATAATGCTGCTATAAACACTGGGGTGTGTGTACCCCTCTGAATCTGTATTTTTGTATCCTTTGGATAAATACCTAATGGTGCAATTGGGATTCTATTTTTAGTTTCTTGAGGAACCTCTATACTATTCTCCAGAGTGGCTGCACAAGTTTGCATTCCCACCAACAGTGCAAGAACTTTTCCTTTTCTCTGCATCCTCACCAACATCTATTGTTTCTTGTGTTGTTAATTTTAGCTATTCTGACAGGTGTGAGGTAGTATCTCTTTGTGGTTTTGATTTGTATTCCCCTGATGATGTGATGTGATATGTCTCTTAACTATCTGAATGTCTTCTTTGGAAAAATGTCTGTTCATGTCTTCTGCCTGTTTCTTAACTGGGTTTTGTTTTTTGGGTATTGAGTTTAATAAGTTCTTCATAGATTTTGGATAGTAACCCTTTATCAGATATGTCATCACAAATATCTTCTCCCACTCTGTAGGCTGACTCTTAGTCTACTTTGCTGAAGCTTTTTGTCTTGCTGAAGTCCCAATAGTTCATGTTTTTTTTTTTTTTTTTTTCCCTTACCTTTGGTGATGTGTCTGCTAAGAAGTTACTATGGCCTTTCATCCATTATGAATTTCTTTTTGTGTATGGTGTAAGAAGGTGGTCCAGTTTCATTCTTCTGCATGTAGCTGTCCAGTTTCCCCAATTCTATTTGTTAAAGAGACTGTCTTTTTTCCATTGGATATTCTTTTTTGCTTTGTCGAAGATTTTGTGTGTGTTTGTGTGTGTGTGTGTGTGTGTGTGTGTGTGTGTGTGTGTGTGTGTATGTGGGTCCATTTCTGGATTTTCCATTGTTTCATCGATCTATGTGTCTGTTTTTTATGCCAGTATCTTACTGTCTTGATGCCTACAGCTTTGTAATTTAGCTTGAAATTCTGAATCGTGATGTCTCCAGTTTTGTTTTTCTTTTTCAGGATTGCTTTGGACATCCAGGTTTTTCTTTTTGTGGTTCCATACAAATTTTAGGATTATTTTTTCCAGCTCTGCAAAAAATGTTGGTGGTATTTTGATAGGGATTGCATTAAGTGAAGTGTGTAGATTGCTTTGAGTAGTATAGATATTTTCACAATGTTTATTCTTCCAATCCATGAGCATGGAATGCTTTAACGTTTCTTTGTGTCCTCTCCTCTAAAGTTTCTTTCATAAGTGTTCTGTAGTTTTCAGAGTACAGATCTTTTACCTCTTTAGTTATGTTTATTACTAGGTATCTTACTATTTTTGGTGCAATTTCAAATGAGATTGATTCCTTGATTTCTTTTTCTGCTTCTTTATTATTGGTATATAGAAATGCAACAGATTTCTGCACTTTGATTTTATATCCTGCAACTTTGCTGAATTCCTTTATTCTAGCATTTTTTTGGTGGAGTCTTTTGGGTTTTCTGCAGAGTATCATGTCATCTAAAAATAGTAAAAGTTTGACTTCTTTGCTAATCTGGATGCCGTTTTTTCTTTTGTTGTCTGACTGCTGAGGCTAAGACTTCCAGCACTATGTTAAATAGTAATGGTGAGGGTAGACATCCTTGTCTTATTCTTGACCATAGGGGAAATGCTCTCAGTTTTTCCCCACTGAGGATGATATTAGCTGTGGGTCTTTTGTATATGACCTTTATGATGTTGAGGTTTGTTCCATCTGTCCCTACTTTGTTGAGGGTTTTTATCAAGAGTGGATACTGTATTTTGTCAAATGCTGTTTCTGCATCTATTGACAGGATCATATGGTTCTTATCCTTTCTTTTATTAATGTGGTGTATCACGTTGATTGATTTACAAATATTGAACCAGCACTGCAGCCCAGGAATAAATCCCACTTGATCATGGTGAATAATTCTTTTAATGTATAGTTGAATTTTTGCTAGTGTCTTGTTCAGAATTTTTGCGTCCTTATTCATCAGGGATATTGGTCTGTAATTCTCATTTTTAGTGGGGTCTTTGTCTGGTTTTAGAATCAAGGTACTGCTGGCTTCATAGAAGGAGTTTGGAAGTTTTTCTGCCATTTCTATTTTTTGGAATAGTTTGAGAAGACTAGGTATTAACACTTCTTTAAACGTCTGGTAGAATTCCCTTGGGAAACCATCTGGCCCAGGGGTCTTTTTGGGAGATTTTTGATTGCTGATTTAATTTTTTTGCTGGTTATGAGTCTGTGCAAATGTTCTGTTTCTTCCTGTTTTAGTTTTGGTCGTTTGTGAGTTTCTAGGAATTTGTCCATTTCTTCCAAATTGCCCAGTTTGTTGGCATATAATTTTTCATAATATTCTCTTTATAATTGTATTTTTATAGTGTTGGTTGTGAGCTCTCCTCTTTCATTCATGATTTTTATCTGTGTGGGTCCTTTCTCTTTTTTTAAAATAATTTTTTAATTTTTATTTATTTATTATTGAGAGAAAGAGAGAACACAAGCTGGGGAGAGGCAGATAGAGAGGGAGACACAGAATCCAAAGCAGGCTCCAGGCTCTAAGCTGTCAGCACAGAACTTGACACAGAGCCCAAACCCATAGACCATGAGATCATGACCTGAGCCAAATTCAGACACTTAGCTGACTGAGCCACCCAGGCACCCCTACCTTTTCTTTTTGATAAGTCTGGCTAGGGGGTTATCAATTTTTTTTAGGGGGTTATCAATTTTATTAATTCTTTCAAAGTACCAGCTCTTATTTTAATCTGTTCTACTGTTTTTTTGTTTCTATATTATTTATTTCTGCTCTAATCTTTATTATTTCTCTTCTGCTGGATTTAGGCTTTATTTGCTGATCCTTTTCTAACTCCTTTAGGTATAAGGTTAGGCTGCGTATTTGGGACCTTTCTTGCTTCTTGAGATAGGCCCGAATTGCAATATACTTCCCTCTTAGGATGCCTTTGCTGCATCCCAAGGGTTTTGGACTGTTGTGTTTTTGTTTTCATTTGCTTTCATGTATTTTTTAAAATTTCTTCTTTAATTTCCTGGTTAACTCATTTATTCTTTAGCAGGATGTTCTTTAACCTCCACCTATTTGAGGGCTTTCCAGATTTTTTCTCTTTGTTGACTTCAAGTTTCATAGCATTGCGACCTGAAAATATGCATGGTATGATCTCAACCTTTTCCTACTTGTTGAGGGCTAATTTGTGACCCAGTAGGTGATCTCTTCTGGAGAATGTTCTATGTACATTCGAAAAGAATGTGTACTCTGCTGCTTTGGGATGAAATGTTTTGAATATATCTGTTAAGTCCATCTGGTCCAGTGAGTCATTTAAAGCCATTGTTTCCTTGTTGATTTTCTGCTTAGATGGTTTGTCCATTGCAGTAAGTGGGGTGGTAAAGTCCCCTAGTATTATTATATTAGTATCAGTGAGTTTCTCTATGTTTGTGATTAATTGATTTATATTTGGGTGCTCGCTTCCAATTTGGGGGCATAAATATTACCATTGTTAGATCTTCTTGGTGGATAGGCCCCCTTAATTAAGATATAATGCCCTTCTTCATCTTTTGTTACAGTCTTTGTTTCAAAATCTAGTTTGTCTGATAATAAGTATGGCTGTTCTGGCTTTCTTTTGATTTCCATTATGGTAGATGGTTCTCCATCCCCTCACTTTAAATCTGCAGGTGTCATATAGATAGATTTTGTTTTTTTATCCATTCTGAATTCCTGTGTGTTTTGATTGGAGCATTTAGTCCATTTACATTGAGAATGATTATTGAAAGGTATGAATTTAGTGCCCTTGTGTTACCTTTAGAGTTGGTGTTTCTGGTGATGTTCTCTGGTTCTTTCTAGTCTTCGTTGCTTTTTGTTTGTTTTTTTTTGTTCCTACATTCAAAGAGTCCCCCTTAAAATTTCTTGCAGGGCTGGTTTAGTGGTCATAAACTCCCTTCTTAGTTTTTTTTTGGGAAACTCTGTCTCTTCTTCTTTTTTGAATGACAGCCTTACTGGATAGAGAATTCTTGGCTGTATATTTTTCCCATTCAGCACATTGAATTTATCTTGCCATTCCTTTCTTGCCTGCCAAGTTTCTGTGGACAGATTTGCTGTGAACTGGTCTGTCTTCCCTTGCTCCTTTCAGGATTCTTTCCTTTTCTGTGGATTTTGTGAATTTGACTATGATATGCCTTGCTATTGGTTGGTTTTTGTTGAATCTAATGGGAGTTCTCTGTGCTTCTTGGATTTTGATGTCTGTGTCCTTCCCCAGATTAGGAAAGTTTTCAGGTATAATTTGCTCACATAAACCTTCTGCCCCTTTTTCTCTCTATTCATCTTCTCGGACTCCTATGATATGAATGTTATTATGTTTTAACAAATGGCTGAGTTTCTTAAGTCTGCTTTTGTGATCCCTGACTTTTGTTTTTCTCTTCAGCTTCATTATTTTTCATAGTTTTGTCTTCTGTATTGCTAATGCACTCCTCTGCCCTGTCCATCCTCATTTTTATGGCCTCCTTTTGGGTTTGCATCTCAGATATAGCATTTTTAATTTTTGCCTGACTAGATTTGAGTTCTATTATGTCTGTAGAAAGGGATTCTCTGATGCTTTCTATGCCTTTTCCAAGCCCAACTGGTATCCTTATAATCATTTTAAATTCTAGTTCAGACATCTTACTTGTATCTGCATTGATTAAATCCCTAGCCATCATTTTTCCTCTTCTTTCTTTTGGGGTGACTTCCTCCATCTTGTCGTTTTGGAGGAAAAAAGAAAAACAACAACTATAATAGAATGAAATAAAAATTAAAAAATTAAAAGAAATCACATAAAGGAAGCTAGATCCTAAGTATGTTTTGGTCTGCTTGTTAAGAGAAGCTTGATAGAAAAGAGAGAAGAGAAAAAAAATTAAAAATTAAAAAAAATTTTTGCTTTATCTGTATCCAAGAAACAAAAGAAAAGAAAATGAACAACAACAGAAACAGAAGCAACAACAAAAAATGAACAAACAAACAGAAAATCCAAATGAAGCTAGATGGACTTTCCCCTGTAGCTGAAACTTAGTTTATGGTCAGTAAACTAAGCTCATGGAAGGGATTTGTGGTCTTCTGGGTGAAGGGCCTGTTGCTCTCATTTTCAGGTCAACTAGCCCTAGTGGAGGTGCGCTGGGAAGACTCACAGAGAATGTCTTGGCGTAAGGGCTCTCTTCTCTACTTGGTGGAGCCCTTTAGCTCACGGGGGTTGATCAGTTTGAGGCTACTTGTGAAAATGTCTTCGCTGCACTTCCTGGTCTCCTGGACCAGGAAGTTCATCTGTCCTCACAGAAGTGTGATCAGTCACCCCTTTTGTGTCTCTCGCTTCTGTCAATTCCTTCCCCCCGTCTGTGTCCACGCTGTCCATCTACTAGGGCAGTGCGTGTCTCCTGAGTTTTATCTCAGGTGCCGCTGTGTTTCAAATCCCTACACTTGAGAGACCCCTGCAGTTAGGACCCTCAGTGATCCCCTGGCGGAGGGTCTCCCTGTGCTGTGGCTGGTGCTGGCGTGTCCCAGGAAATGGTTGCGTGATTGCACCGCTGCAGCAGCTTAGAGTTAATGGTAAATTGCAACACACAGCTGGTGTCAGTGTTTGCTGCCCTCAGCAGTGGTCTTTGTTCCTATACCGGTGAATTGGCCTCTTGATGGCTCCCACTGGGTGGATCTTTTGCCAGAGGGTGGAGAGGCCAAATCACTTCTATGAAGTGCACTCCAAGCAGGAGAACTGCTTTGCCCTGTTTGATCCAGGGGATCCTCAGACAGAGCTGCCTATTCTGGGGGGCTCCACCCTGCTTCCTTGTTGGAGCACCACCAAGCGCTAACCTCTGAAACTTCAGACTCTCTACTTCACCGTTCATAAAAAAACTGGCCATTTTGAATCGCTTTCCTTTTTTCACATCAATGATTTTGGGGAACATTTTTCTTGTGCAGTCCGCTGTGTGTGTTTTCATTCTTTCTCTCTAGCTGCTTTCAGGGTGAGTGCTTTTTGTCCTTAAAAGGCTGCCTCCCCTCTGCACTTCACCTCTCCACACCACCTACCTGCCCTCTTCTCTCCCTCAAATTATGCAGATTGTTCTGTTAATCCTCAAATCAATTTCTTAGGTGTTCAGGATGGTTTGATATTGATCTAGCTGTGTTTGAGGGACAAGCCCAGCCCAGGATCCTTTTATTACTCCCCAGAATGGAATTTTTAAAGCACTTACTATTCTAGAAATAATTTAATGGTGCCTTATAATCCAAATCACAAAACTGTCTGACACTTCAGTTGTTTCATTACTTCTCTGGATAGTGTCCAGTTTACTGTGGGGATCACAGACATCAGTGATTCTACTTGCTATTACTTCCTTCTTCTGATTTCTTATATACATATATATGTATATATACATTCTTATATATATATATATATGTACATTCTTATATACATTCATATATATATATATATATATAGACATTCATATATTTTATACACACACACACACACACACACACTCTGGTATATGGGCCATTCATATGAGCCCCCAAACGTCTAGTATACCTAAATGGGTAATGCAGTAAGGCTTTTATTGTATATACAAAATATTTATGGGAGTTACTCCCTGCATATTTGTAAAAGTATTATCTTTTATAGTTTTTATGTTTTTATTGTAACTTGTTTATTTATATTCCACAATTGTATCTTTTTATTACATGATTTTTTTTTGTTACAGTAGATCAGTTTTTTCAGTAGTCTTCTTAAAATAGTTTTTCACTTCTATGCTTTGTATCTTTTCCTTTCCTCTTACAACAAATTAAGTTTATACAATTCTTTTAACTACACTGGTATAAAGTCCACACTGAAGCCAGTGTTTTGTCTTTGGTTGTATATCTATTTATTTTCTCTGTTATATTCTGTTTATATTTTAACTGGGATTTTTTATAATGGCAGTCATAATTTTATCTTCTTTTTTTTTGTGTGTGTGTATGTGTGTGTTTAGACTTCTGTTTTTGCTTCACAACATACATATCAACAGGCATTTTAGTTACCATAAGAAGTATAGTTTTGTGTTAAGCCCCTGTCATATGACTAAGATACCATTTTCTACTCCCAGTGTGTCCCTTCTATTTTGCTAACTTGCCGCTTCTTTTTTCACTGTCTTTTATGTCACTGTGGGCATTTATTGTTTGTATGTTTCAAATCCCAGCTCTTAAGCCCTTTGTGCTTGCAGTGAACTATTGCTGCTTAAAAATGAATTTGAGATTTTAAGAGGCTAGGTGGGTTAATAGAAGAAAACCAGTCTTATATGACAAATAAATTAGATAAGAAAGCTGGAAACATTACCTAATAAACAGAAAGATTGGGGATTACAGAGATGTAGTTAAAAGTTATATCAAAATAACTAAAAATAGTCAACTGTAATGCTTTGTTAATAATCCTATGAACTTGTAATTGACTTAAAGGACAATTTACATTAGGTACAGAATAACTTGATTTATTGGAGCATTGTTGAACCACTTCATGGAACTTGTCTGGTTGTCATCAAGCAGTAGAAGGAAAATCTATACTTGCTTATGTTCCAGCTATGTGTTATCTTCTGATCTCATATGTATTCTATGATCTTAAGCCTCATGCTTCTTTTCTTTAAAAAAAATTTTTTTTAACGTTTATTTATTTTTGAGACAGAGAGAGACAGAGCATGAATGGGGGAGGGTCAGAGAGAGGGAGACACAGAATCCGAAACAGGCTCCAGGCTCTGAGCTGTCAGCACAGAGCCCGACGTGGGGCTCGAACTCACAGACCGTGAGATCATGACCTGAGCTGAAGTCGGCCGCCTAACCGACTGAGCCACCCAGGCGCCCCTTAAGCCTCCTGCTTCTTGAATATGTGTGTGAAAATAATATGGAACTTAAAATGAAATAAGTTCAGTCTCAAATCCTTACTGCTTGGTTGCTGCTAGCTATTTAACCTTGGGCACGTTACTTTAGTTTTCTGGTCTTAAACTACTTCATATGAAGTATGACATTTGAAGAGTCTATATGTCATATAAAAACAACTTGTTCAAGGACACAGCTAATAAATGGCTAATTTATTATAATAAATAATGTTTTACTACACTACAAATGCCTGGATGATCAAATACAGGGTGTGCAGTTTTCCTTCAGTATATTTACTTTTGACTGTTTAGCTATTTAGAAAATTGTTTTGGCTATTATATAAACATACGTTTTGAGCATCAGTCATACTAAGTAAGGGGAATATGGTGTTTAGTTGGGGAGATAGGTTAGAGGCAATAAAAAGGTAAATAATCATACAAGATAACATTTATTAAGTGTTAGATCCTAGAGAAGACCAGAAGAAGGAGAGTTGGTTTGGAGACTGCCATAGAAGAAAGGAATTTAGATAAGATGAGGGAGGCTGGGGATAGACTTCCACTTTTCTCAACTAAAATGGAGATAGTACTTGCCTCCTAGGATTGTTGTAAGGATTCAATGAAGTACAGTATCTGTAAAGTATCTTCTGCAGTACTGCATGACATAAAATGTAACTCATCTTGTGTTACTATTCTCAAGTGAATGTAAGTGGTTCATTCTGTCATTTTTTAAAGTTTTCCTTCTCAGATGCCTGACTACTCCTTTAACTCAGAGATCATGCATAGTTTTCATTTTAATTATCAACTGGTTATCTGGAACATAATGTGGAAGAAATTCTGAGTCTGTACGTAGTTTCAGCAAGAAAGAATGTGATCATTTATGAGTTAATGATCACTTAATTATGCCAAGGCAGTTCTAAAGTGATTGGAGGCCAGGAATGGTGGTATATGGGTTGTGGGAGTAACAGTATATAAATCAAGTATTTATTACCCTTACCCAAAGTTTCATTATCACCTATTTTTTCCTCTAGCCTTCCTTTCATTTTTTCCTGTTAAATTCTACAATATAAGTTAGCAAGGTTTCAGAGGTAGGATGCCAAGTTTATCTCTATACTTACTTCAGTAAGTATTTGCTGAGTGATTAACTAAGTGAAGAAAATTTTAGCCCCACAGTAGACAAGAATCTGAGGTATCACCCCTGCTCTGAAATATCCCTTATATGCAGTCTCCTATTTATATCCTACTGAGCAGATTCCATTTAAAAACACTTGTATCTTCTACAAAGCTTAAGCTGTCAGTGTGGTTTACTTGTTTCAGGTTCCTTTCCTAATGGAAACCACCCACATGAGAAAATGAGAGTTTTGGTTAAGGAAGGAGGAATGAGTTGGAAAAGAAAGGGGCAGTGTCTTTACTTGGGAAAGAGGTTGGATTTTTAAGAAAGATACTTGAATGGCTTTCAACTTTGAGATGGGTGGATACGTGGGATGAGAGAGTGAGTTTCCAAGGTGGTACAAAAAGGGAAAATATGCTGAAGATAACTGAAATTTAAATATTAAAGAGTGATAAATGTAAAATTATAAAAGCAAAGAAGAATTTTTAATCGTCTTTCTGCTCCCTTCTTGTGGTCTAGATCCCTTTCCTTTTCACTTCTAGATAACAGTATTATTATATTGCCTTAGGTTGTCCAAGTTGGCATTTGGGTTTTGATAGGTTCCATTCTCCTATCTTTACTCACCTTCTCTCTAAATCCTTCTTTCTTCCAGGTAAACAAGTAGGGTATTATAAACTTTTCCTGGGTACTAACTTGGTGGAACTACTTTGTCTTATCTAGCCACTTGAAGTTCTCCTTGAAAGAATAGCAGTGGATGCAACCTCTTTGTTGCATCTGATTTCTCATAAGAAAGGATCTTGGTTTTAGAAACAAAAGAAGGAATAGGAAAGTGGGTGATGAGAAAGTGACTTTGTAAACTTTGTCCTGGGTTTTTTTTTTCCTTTCTGAAGGTTCTTGTCTTTGAATGTCTTGTGATGAATATGTGGATAAAAGCTTGTTTTTATAAAACAGTTTTGTTTATTTACTGCATGTTTAAATATTCTTTAAAGTTATTCTCTGTCCTCATTTTAAAAAAATGGATTTAATGTCTCTATTATATGACTTTAAGTTATAATTTTTTTAGGCATACATTCCTGAACCTTGGTGTTCAGATGCATTTAAAACTCTTAATTTTTGGAGCCAGGGAGTAGAAGTTACAGAGATTTTTCAGCTTTATTGCTAATACCAAGTAAATGGGAATGTCTACCACTTAGCTGATTCAAGAACGGTGGGATCCCTACAAAAAGAAAATCTGATTCTAGATGAGCGTTATCCTTGGAACATTTAACAATTTCAACTATAATAGAAAGATTTAAAGCAGTCTTTCTTGTGACTATTTCCTTTATACCTAGCTCTTCAGTTTGACCTGGTCACAGTGTCTTTTCTAGCTTGACAATTAATTTATAATATAAAAGTAGTTCCCAACTCTGTTAGAAATCCACTGGTAACATACAGTCCATTAATTAAATTCATACCTGTTAGAAATGATAGAACTTTGTTGTAATTGAGTAAGGAGGATGTGGCATAGTGTCATGAATGGCGTTATGGCAATTGAAATGGTTTGACTTAGAGTAAGAATCTTTTATGCTTCAATGTATGAGCTTTCACGAAGATATGAGGAAGTATGAAATAATGATCTGTGTCATGATAGCTTCAGCTAATGGTGGTCTCTTCAAAAAGCTGTTACAGGACAGTAGATTCCAAAATTTCTCTATAAACTTTCAACCAATAGTATTTTGTTAGGTTTTCTGTTAAGTTTATGTGTAGGAATTGCTGTATACATTTTTAAAAATAAAAAGCACATTTAAAAATTAGCACATATACTAATTTGTACCTGTAATCATGAGTTGTTGTTCAGAGTCTTTGTCCACTAATTTAAAAGTAAGGTTTCAGCCTACGCCATCATTCAAATCTGAGGATTTTATTAATTAAAGTAAAATGCTTTTAGGTGGTGTTAATTTTGTTTACTAAGTGGTATTAATTTTGTTTACTAATATACAGGAGAAGATAAAGAAGACTGTGCTTCTAACTTTCTTTTTAATGTATATGTTGTAATATTTAGGACTCTCAGTGTACATTTTTCCCTGTTAAATTCTGAAGAAATGCATTTAACGTGATGATGAATCTGCTTACATTGCTGCTTTCAGTTTACAATTTATTCACCAAACTACAAGAAGTATTTAAACTACACATTTTCTCTGGATGGGGATTTAGCATACTGATGAAGTAGATTAAGATTAAAGATTATTCTTACATAGTGTTAGAGATTTTGGTTTCCAATTTTGTGAAAAGGCTTTGGACCGTCCCAGTGTCTTAGTTTGTTCAGGTTGCTGTGACAAAAATACCGTAGACTGGGTGGCTTAAACCACAAACATTTATTTCTCACAGTTTTGGAGGCTGGGAAGTCCAAAATCAAGGTGCCAGCAGCTTTGACATTTGGTGAAGACCTGCTTACTAGTTGACAGACAGCAGTCTTGTCATTTGTTTCCTCTCATGGCAGACAGGGCAAGAGAGCCCTTTTACCCTTATAAAAGATATAAGGGTACTAGGCCCATTCATGAGAGCTCTACCTCATGACCTAATCCCCCTCCTAATACCATCACATTGGGGGTTAGGATTTCAGCATATGAATTTTGGTGGGAACACAACATTCAGTCCATAACATCTAGTTTACATTTCCAGTTCCAGTTTGAACTTAAAGTTCTGTTTTGAACAGGCTCAAACTACTTAGGTCATCTATTTCAAATGGAGGATTAAGTAAATAGATGACACCCACATTGTCCTATTTTATTTTTGGTATGATCTTTTCAAGTGCAGTGCCATTGCTACTGCAGGTTTTAACTGATCCACTAAAACAAGAAAAAGAAGTAAGGGTTATTAATAGTGGAAAGGAAAAGACAGAATTGTTCTTAATTCCATGTGGTATGTTTGTTTATCTAGAAATTCACAAGAAATAATCAGAAAATTATTTGAAAAATAGAGTTCTGTAAGATATCATAAGGGATCCAAGATCACTAAAAATCAGCAGCTTTCTACTTCTAGATGTGGCAAACTAGATGTCCAGAAAAACTCTTCCTATAACAGCATACCTTAAAATATTACATGGACTATTAACAAAAACTACTTTTCAGTACATGTCTGAGATAGTGGGAAAGGAAGGGAATTTCTCAGAACTCAGAAATAACAGGAAAGTGTGAGCCACCTGGTGTAGTTGTGCACTGGAATTGATATTACCTGCTGATCTTGGTGGTTTAGGGTCTGTATTTTACAGGATTATTTATGAAGGAATAGGGGCAAAATATGGCATCTAAGGAGGGAGGAAGGTTCAAAGCACCTTATAAGAGCTGGACACACTAGTGGTGATATCCTTAATAAGTGATCATGAAATAAATCCTTTCATACATTAGTGATTACTGGGAATAAGTGCTGGATTTGTTCTTGGCTCTGGGTAGATTGGGAAAATCTGGGCAGATTAAAGATTAGGCACAACCAAAGAGAAAATTAATTAATGAATATAGGTGAAAAGGAAATACTCAGAATGTAGTACATAGTGGAAAATTGGAAAACAAATGAAAGTTTGAGGGCCATGGTAAGTACCATGAGAAGATCCAACATGGGACTAACCATTGTTCTAGAAGGAGATAATGGAGAAACTGTAACAGAGGCAATATTCAAGGAGATAATGGCTGAGAATTCTCCAAGATAAAACTAAAATTCAGGACAGCAATGGCATATAAATTGACTTAGGAGGGACAGTGATTCATTTGAAACATTCAAAGAGGAAGAAGGTAGGGGTGCCTCAGTTGGTTAAGTGTCCAACTCTTGATTTTGGCTCAGGTGATGATCTCATGGTTGTGAGATCAAGCCCCACATTGGGCTCTGTGCTGGGTATGGAGCCTGGTTAAGATTCTCTTTCTTCCTCTCCCTCTCCTTCTCTCTTTGCCCCTGCCTTGCATTTATGTTTTTGTGCTCTCTCGCTGTCTCTCAAAAGAGAGGTAGGAGTGTTGTTTAACTTCACACTTTAAGTATGTTTTAAAAAAATACTAGATAGTCATTAAAAGACTAGAAATGAACTGTATGATTTCCTTTGTAAAAAAGGGAAAAATGTAATGGGGGGGGGAAGAATCTCAAAAATGTAAAAATACTAAAAAAAAAGGGGGAGGCCAGGAGAAAGTACAAAATTTAATAGTAAATATGAATACAAATATGTCAGCAATACATATATTTATTTATTTTAGAGAGAGAGGTTGCAAGTGGGAGACAGGAGCAGAGAGAGAGAGAGAGAGGGAGAGAAAATCTCAAGAAGGCTCCACACACAGCGCAGAGCTGGACATGGGGCTCAATCCCACAACTCTGTGATCATGACCTGGGTCAAAATCAGGAGTCAGATGTTCAACTGACTGAGCCACCCCAGTGCCCCAATATATCAGCAATATAAATATAAATATTACACAACTTTCTAGTTAAAACAATAATACTGTAAGACAGGAGAAAACGAAAAATAAAACAAAACCAAATCCAGATAGGTTAAATCTATTTATAAGAGATATTATCTAAAACATAAAAATATATAGGGCAGGGGCGCCTGGGTGGCTCAGTCAGTTAAGCGTCCGACTTTGGCTCAGGTCACGATCTCACGGTCCGTGAGTTCAAGCCCCGCGTCGGCTCTGGGCTGATGGCTCAGAACCTGTAGCCTGCTTCCGATTCTGTGTCTCCCCCTCTCTCTGCCCCTCCTCCATTCATGCTCTGTCTCTTTCTCTGTCTCAAAAATAAATAAACGTTAAAAAAAATTTTTTTTTTAAATAAAAAAAAATATAGGGCAAAAGCTAAAGGATTAAAAACCATAAATAGAGCAAAATGAAACTGGGTGTAGTTATGTTAATGTCAGACAAGATAGACTTTAAAGCAAAAGTGTTACTGAATGTGAAGAATTACTACCTTCAAACAAGCTTGATCTAATGGCCATAAATAGAATATTCTTTTCAAGCACACCTGGAACATTTATAAAAATTGATTATGGAATAGGCCATGAAGATAGTTGCAGTGAATTTCAAAGATTGGTATTATTCGGACTACATTTTTCTAAATACCACACAGTTAATTTAGAAGCTTATAACAAAATGATAACTAAAAACACCTACACATTTGGAAATTAAAAACAATTTCTAAATAATGCATGGTTGAAAGGAGAAACAATGAAAATGGAAACTGTGAGATAAAGCTAAAATATATCCAGAGATAGTCATAAGTATTTCTTTTTACAAAAGAAGAAAGGCTGAAAATAAATGAGCTGTTTAACTTAAGAAATTAGAGCAATGCAATAAACCCAAAGAAGGTGGAAGGAAAGAAGTGATTAAGAGCAGAAATTAATGAACTTGAAAATGGAGATATAGTAGAGAACCAAGAGAACCAAAAATTTATTTTTTGAAGACTAATAAATTAGACAAATGCCCGGCAATGTAGAATTTAAAAAAAAAAAAAAAAGACCTGTGAATATATTGGAAATAATAAAAGGGACTTGACAGATATAGCCATGGGTTTAAAATCTGAGATATTTGGACAGTTTTATGCTGATACATTTGAAAATTTTGTTGAAATGGGCAATCTCTAGAAAAATGTATATCACTAAACCAAATTGAGGAAGGAATAGAACATCTAGTTTATTCTATACCTACCAAAGAAATGGAATCAGTAGTTAAAAATCTTACCATGAAAATAGCAAACCAGTACTCCATTCTTATATAAACTCATTCATAGGGTAGAAAAATATATAATATTTTCCCAATTTAGTTTATAAGGCTAGTAAAGCCTTAGTGGGATAGAATGAAATGGAAAAATTATAGGCCAGTCTCCCTAATTAGCATATATAAAAAGTCTTAAGCAAATATTAGCAACTTGTTAGTATTGTATAAAATAGCTATATTGTGATTAAATGGCGTTTAATCCAGGGGAGCAAGTTGGTTTGACATTAGAAAAAAATTTAACGTAACTTAACAGTTTTGTAAGTTAAAGGAGGAAAAGTATGTTATTCAGAAAGATGCTGAACAGGCATTCTATAAAACCAAAAAAACCCCATTTTTATCAATACTCTTCTTGAACTAGAACTAAAAGAGAATTTTATTTAACCTGATATCCTGATATAATGTTAAATAATATATTTGTATTTTTATAAAAATACAAAGCAAGCATTATACTTACTGGTGAATTGTTAAAAGTATTTCATTTAAGTCCTCCCCCCACCGAGAGAGTGAGAGACCATGGGCACATGCACATATGAGCACATGTTGGGGAGGGGCGGAGAAAAGGAGAGATAGAATCCCAAGCAGGCTCTACACCATCAGCACAGAGCCCGATGTGGGGCTTGACCCACAAAGTCTGAAATCATGACGTGAGTCAAGATCCAAGAGTCAGACACTTAGCTGACTGAGCCAATTAGGCACCCCAAAAGCATTTCATTTACTATTCGGAATGAGACAAGCAGTCCTGGTATCACACCTTTTATTTAACATTGAACAGGCACTCCTAATCTGCAAATAAACCCAGACACATACTAACCCTCATGAATTAGGAATTGAATAAAAGAAGCAAACTGTCATTATTTGTAGAAAGTATCATTATTTACATAGAAAATTAAAAAAAAACTTTCAGGATGCCTGGGTGGGTCAGTCAGTTAAGCATCTGACTTTATTTCATCTCAGGTCATGATCTAATGGTTGTGAAATTGATCCCTATGTTGGGCTCTGCACTGAGCATGGAGCCTGCTTAAGATTCTCTTTCTCCTTCTGCGCCTAACCCACTCATGTGCATGCTCACTCTCTCTTTCTCTCAAAAAACAAAACAAAGCAAAACAAAACAAAAAACTTTCGACAAATTATTAAAATGAAGAAGGGAATTTAGTAGGTTGGCTAGATATAATAATAATATACAAGAAAATTAAATTTTTATATATCAATAATAAGTTAGAAAATGCAATTTCAAAAAAGATACAAATGTCTTAAAAAAATACAGGGCACCTGGGAACAAATCTAACAACAAATGTATGAATATTATGTGGGGAAAAAAATTCTAAATCCTTATTGAAAGATTTTACAGATGTAAATACACGGAGAAACAGATGTTCATGGATAGGAGTACAGAATTTTATAAAGATATCAGTTTCTGATAGTCTCACAAATTCAATCAAAATTCTATTTGTGGAAAACGACCGAGTTGAATATACAATTTATAAAGATGAGCAAAGAGCCATGAATAGGTAAGACATTCCTGAAGAGAGAGAACCAGGTAGGGGATTTACTCTAGCAGGTAGGAGAACTTAATGTAAAGTTATACCTTGTTCAGTATTGGCTCAAGGCTGGACAAACTAGTACAACTGAATAGAGAGCCCAGAAACAGACTCATACACATATGGAAACCTGATTTATGACAGAGCTATCATTGCAGATTACTCATGGTGGGACAAGTTATTATCCACATGGAAATAAAATGGATTCTCACACCACACACAGAAATTAATTCCAAATAATAAGTTTAAGTACTTAAATGTGAAATGCAGAACTATAAAGGGTTATAAGAGAATATCTCGGGGTGCCTGGGTGGCTCTGTTGGTTAAGCATCCAATTTTGGCTCGGGTCATGATTTCACAGTCTGTAGGACTCTGCTGACAGCTCAGAGCCTGGAGCCTGCTTCACATTCTATGTCTCCCTCTCTCTTTTCCCCTCCCTGCTCTCACTGTCTCTCTCTCAAAAATGAATAAATATTTAAAAAAATTAAAAAAAGAGAATATCTCATTGTTTCTTAAACCATAAAGGATAAACCATAAAGGAAAAGGATAAACCATAAAGGGAAAAATTAATGTATTTGATTACATAAAAAGTAAGAACTTCTGGGGGTGCCTGCCTGGCTCATTTGGTAGAGCATGTGCCTCTTGATTTTGGGGTTGTAAGTTCGAGCCCCACAATGGGTGTAGAGATTACTTAAAAAGAAAAAATCTATAAAAAAGACCTCTTATTCAGAAGATACTATAAACAGTTAAGCAGAGTCTTGTTCAGGATAATGGACATGAATGCCTAGTGCATTCGATTAACGTATTTGATTTACAAAACTGGAAGGTAGTTTAGGAGCAAATTACTAGGAAATACATAGAAAATGAAGGAAACACATGCACCACAAGATCTGCCTATCATCAATTCATGGAAACAAAGGAAAAATAATCATATTTTATGTCATCTTGCTCAGCTATTCATAGCATTTACATGATTATCTAATTAAAATGGTGGTATAATTACATAGAGAGGATGAGTGCCTGAAAAGTGTGCCTGTGTTCACGAAAAAATAACTAAATCCTATAAAATTTTATGAGACAACTAAAAGTTGTGAAAATTTGAATAAGGTTCACAGATTAGTTAATCATATTGTATCAGTGTTAGTTTCCTGGTTGTGATAATTGTACTATGGTTATGTAAGATGTTAACATTAAGGAAAGCTAGGTAAAGGGCATATGAAGACTACTATTTTTTGCAACTTTCTATAAGCCTCAGATTAATTCAAAATGAGAAGTTAAAAAAATCATTTGGGTTGAGAGTTGTTGGCTCTGGGGAGTAAGAAATGGAAGAGGGTTGTAAGATTATTGACTTTCAGTAACAGTTTTATAGTATAACTTGACTCTTTAATCTGTATCCATATGTAATTGGAGAAAATCAAAGTGTAAAAAATACAGAGCACAATGGTGAAAAGTTACTCCGAAAGTTTAAGTTGGATGCTTTGGGGAAAAACTGACATATAAACCATGCCTATATGTTTTATCTACAGTCCTCAATTTCAGTCTCTTTAAGAAGGAGAAACAGGCTAAAAGACACTGATGAAATCTGACTGCAAAATTCTACTAGATTTTTATGATCTGTCCTAGACTTTTAGCTCAACAGTAGTCCAAGTTGCGTAAAGTATCTAGAGGGCTTTTTCTATACCTTATTATGGTGAAATAGACTATAGTAGGAAGAATGAATGAGAATGTGGCTACACAGATCGTTTGATAAAAGAAACCATATTTTATAGTAATATAAATTATTTTATACTTTATATACTTTTTAGTTGACTGCAAACTGTAATTTCTTTTCCTGTTTTTTTTTGTTTGTTTTGTTTTGTTTTTTGTTTTTTGTAGGTACTTGGTCATAAACAGTAGATTGTTTTTCCCTCGAGATTAATGCAACTTCTTGTCTCCAATGACAAAGGAGAGTTTAAAATATATATTTTTATTGTGGTAAAATACACATAACATAAAGCTTACCATCTTAACCTTTTTTTAAAAATTAAAGTTTATTTGTTTATTTTAGAGAGAGAGTGCATGCACGTGGGGGGAGGGGCAGAGAGAGAAGGGGAGAGAGAGAATCCCAAACAGACTCTGCATTGTCAGATCACGTGAGATCATGACCTGAGCTGAAATCAAGAGTCAGTCGCTTAACCAACTGATCCACCTGGGCACCCCACCATCTTAACCATTTTTAAGTATACCGTTCACTGGCCTTTTAAATACATTCATAATGTTTTGCAGCCATCACCACTATCCATCTCCATAGCTCTTCTTGTCTTGTAAAACTGAAACTTTATACCTTTCAAACAGTAACTCCTCACTGCCACCTCCCATGCTGCTGGCAACTGCCTTTCTCCTTTTTGTCTGTATGATTTTTACTACTTTACGTATTTCACGTAAGGGGAATCATACAGTATGTCTCTTTTGTGACTGGCTTATTTCACTTAGCATAATGTCCTCAGGGTTCATCCATGTTATAGCATGTCAGAATTTCCTTCCTCTTTAAGACTTTAATAATTTAAAGTATTCTATTATGTACCTATATCTATATCTGTATCTATATATATGGATATATACATATATATACACACATAGACACACACCACATTTGGCTTATCCATTCATCTGTCAGTGGACACTTGGGTTACTTACACATTGTAGCTATTGTGAATAATTCCCCTATGAACATGAGTGTACACCTGTATCTTCAAGACCCTGAGACCCTCATTTCATTCCCTTTCTGTATGTACTAAGAAGTGGAGTTCCTGGTTCATACGGTAATTTATTTTTAGGTTTTTGAGGAGCCACTGTATTATTTTCCATAGCAGCTATACCTTTTTATATTTCTACCAGTAGTGTACAAGTATTCTTCAAACTTATGCATATTCTTACCAGTACTTCTTATTTTCTGTGTTTGTCAGTTCTTTTTTTTTTTTTAATGGTAGCCATTCTAATAGGTATGAGATGGTATCTTATGGTAATTTTGATTCACATTTCCCTAATGATCAGTGATGTTGAATATTTTTCCATGTGCTTTTTAGCTATTTGTATATCTTCCTTGAGGAAATGTTTCTTCACTTCCTCTGCCCATTTTTGAATTATGTTTCATTTTTTGCTGCTGTTGTTGAGTTTTAAGATTTAACATATTCTGTGTTACTCGGCAATCAAAAAGAATGAAGTCTTGCCATTTGCAATAACATGGATGGAACTAGACAGTATTGTGCTAAGTGAAATTAGAGAAAGACAAATATCATATGACTTCGCTCATGTTGAATTTGAGATACAAAACAGATGAACATGAGGGAAGGCGAGCAAAAATAACATAAAAATAGGGATGGGGACAAACCATAAGAGACTCTTAAATACAGGAAAGGCGTTGCTGGAGGGATAATGGGTGGGGGGATGGGCTAATTGGACAAGGGGTGTTAAGGAGGACACTTGTTGGGATGAGCACTGGGTGTTATATGTAGGTGATGAATCACTGGATTCTATTCCTGAAGTCATTATTGTATTGTTAACTAACTTGGATGTAAATTTAAAAAAATGAAACAAAAAGATTTAATATACTCTGGATATGAATCCCTTATAAGATACATGATTTATAAATGTTTTCTCTCATTCTGTGGCTTACTATTTTACTTGTTGATACTGTCTTTGATGCACAACATTTAAAAATTCTCATTAAGTCCATGTTTATTATTTCTTTTGTTGCCTGTACCTTTGTTGTCATATCCAAGAAATCATTGCCTAATCCAATGACATGAAGCTTTTGCTCTATGTTTGTTTGTAAGAGTTTTATAATTTTAGCTCTTACATTTAGGTCTTTGATCCATTTTGAGTTAATTTTTGCATATGGTGTTAGGTAAGGGTCTGACTTCATTCTTCTGCCTGTGGATATCCAGTTTTCTCAGCACCATTTGTGGAAAAGACTGTCCTTTCCCCATTGAATGATCTTGGCCTCCTGTCAAAAACGATTTGATTATATATGTGATGGTTTATTTCTAGGCTGTCTATTCTATTCCAGTGGTCTTTATATCTGTCTTTATGCCGGTACCTCACTGATTTGCTTACTTCAGCTTTGCAGTTAAGTTTTGAAACCAGGAGCTATGAATCCTTCAGCTTTGTTCTTCTTTTCTAGATTGATTTGTCTATTTGGGATCCCTTGAGATTCCATATGAATTTTAGGATGGGTTTTTTTGTTTGTTTCTGCAAAAAATGTCATTGGGATTTGACATAGGGTTCCATTGAATTTGTAAATTGCTTTAGGCAGTATTCGCAATATTAAGTCTTCCAGTCAATGAACATGATAGGTGTTTCCTTTTATTTATGTCGTCTTTGATTTTTTTCAGCAATGGTTTGAGGTTTTCATTGTACAAATCTTTCATCTCCTTGGTTAGGTTAATTCTTTTGATTGTTTTTGATGTTGTTACAAATGGAAGTGTTTTCATAATTTTCTTTTCAGATTGTTGTTAGTTTGTAGAAATGCAGTGGATATTTGTGTGTTGACTTGTATCCTGCTACTTAGTTGAATTCATTAATAGCTTTAATAGTCTTTTTGTGGAATCTTAAGGATTTTCTATAAATAAGATCATCTCATCTGCGAACAGAGAAAACTTTTTCCTTTCTAATTTGGGTGCTGTTTGTTTCTTTTTCTTGCCTCATTGCTCTGGCTCTCTCAGTATTATGTTGAATAAAAATGACAGAAGTGAGAGTATCCCTGTCTTGTTCCTGATCTTAGGGGAAAACTTTCAGTCTTTTACCATTGACTATGATGTTTGCTGTGGTTTTTAATATATGATGTTTATTAATGTTGCGATACAAAATAGAGAACTTATTAGATGCATGCATGTGTATTTGTATGTGTACTTGTCATGTATACACATACTAAACACGTATGTAATTTATATATTTATATATATGAATAAAATTGATGGATACAATTACTTACGGAGGCTATTTTTTTAGAAACACTTGAAAATTATATATGTTTCTTAAAACTTTATCCCAACTATTTTTAGGTGTTGTATCTATTGTAAGTATTGGTTGTGTGCTTGGTATAATGTTTAAACTGTTGTTTATTGAGGTGAATAAGTTGGAAGTTAAAGAGCAGCAGTTTGAATAGCCCATTTGTATTTTTAATTTGACACTTTTTGATAAGAAAATAAGTCAGTATGTTTGTATATTCTAAAAGAGAGTTTTTTATTTTTTATTTTTTAACTTCAGACAACCTAATGAGGCCTCTTTTGAATTATGGTATTGCTTGGTAAGTATATCTTTTTTACTTTATGTTACTTTTCAGAATACTATTGATTAATATATGTAAATTAGCTATATTTTTGGTTTACTCTTGCAGTATGTCTATGGGCTTCCTGGTTGAAGAGACTGCACCAGTTGTTTGGAGAGGCCTTATGGTAATGTCAGCTATTGAGAAACTATTGAGGCAGGTAAGAAAATTGAATTAAGTGTCATTTTATTATTGGCACATTATTGTTAATGCATTTGCTGATTGGAGAGTGGTTAATATTTGCAGTCAGGCTTGAGATGTTTTGCAAAAGAATCCAACTAATCGACTGGATGTATAATGAATTATGTGGCACCAAGACCAGTTTCACTGGTCTGTGATTTAATCTTACCCATTGCTTATGATTACCAAAAATCTTAATGTCTTATTTTATATTGTTCTTTTGCTTTGTTCAGAGTCTGCAGTCAGATGATGAAATCTATAAGTAATCTGCCTTCTTTAGATTTATGTTTAATCTCAATGTGGCCAATATTGAGTTATAAGGGCAGTGTAGACATTCTTGCATGTAGAAAAAAGTTATATAAATCATGCTCACGTTTTAAAATTGCTTTAGAACAAAATAAAATTTTGTTTTACTCTGAGTACATCTGGCTCTTTATTTATGTATATAATATCTGCCCAATCAACTTTAATTTATCCTTAAGGAAGAGAACAGTTGATTGGATAATCTAAAAATATCAGATGGGATATATGTTATTTATAGAAATAATTTTAATTTTTTTCTAGTAGCTGTGAATTTGTAGTTAATTATGTTCTAGATAAATATTATAAGTAATTTGGATTTTTTCCATCCATTTACAGCAATTATCCCTTATTTATTCAGATTTTACTTTGGGTCAGGAATTACGTGATAAGTTGACAATTCTAATCATAGATATTCCTATATTCATTTCTAGTTGAAATAGTTGGTAAATGAAATATGTCTTGAACTCTGAAACTCTTTTTTAATGTTACATCTTGTCTTCCTTCTGCTGCTTAAGTTCTGATAAATGTGCTTTTTGATCTCTGGTCCCAGAGTCCTGCTACTTTCCTAGTGCGTTCAAGTCTCGTGGCTGCATTTCCTCCCCTTTTATACTCAGATCCCATAGTTGGCTATTTCAGTTGTATTCCCAACAACACCCCTTCTTTACCAATTCCTTTGTGACCTTGATCTTTAACCTTTATTTGTGTGGATTAACTCAGCCTCTTTTTTTTTTTTTAAGGAAATTCTACAACAGTCTATTCAGGTTATAATTAAAGTTAGAGTCAGTGGGAATTTGGAAACACCAAGAGGAAAATTCTGATTTTGTCATCAGAATATTCTAAATATTAATTTTCCCTTCCTATGTTACTGTTATAATTCTCAACAGGAAATGATTCAAGTTTTTTCCTAAGCCTTATGGATGGTCACAAGAAAATGGAAATACTTGTATTTTTCAAAGTGATCAGAGTCTTAGAGATCCAAGTCCGTGATAAGAGACACAGAGATATAGCCAAGTATTGGTGCTGTCCTCTAAGGGAAGCAGGATCCTGCCTCCAAGTGTCCTTTTTAAGTACTAAGATCCATTTAAACCTCAGACTGCAACAGGTGATAAAAACATCTCTGGCAAAAGAGCCCCTGAGGGTAGACGAGAGAGACCCAGTGTGCACGTACCCTCAGGAGAGGGGCAAAGGGAGTTTCCCATGGAGGAGTGAAAGTAAACCTGACAGTACACATTAATTAGTCTGCAAAAAATTTGTGCCTGAAACTCACACTTATATTTAGTACCTGCTTTTATAAATGAAGAAAACCTTATGAAACCAGAGGTAAAAGATCAAAGAAGAAACCAGATTTATTATTTTTTTATTCTGAGGTGTTAGGGAAGAGAGGAGGGGCAGGATCCTGATTCCACATTATCAGTCAATGTCCTTCCATAACCCAGCCTCTTTTATCTACTGCTGAATACTGTTGGAGTTATATAGAATAATTATGTTAATTGCTGGCATTATACATTTTTGATTTCTGAATTCAAGCCACACTCCCATCATGTCAGTCATCTGACATTATTCATGTTCTTCTCAACAGTTATCAAATACTAAGCTTAAGAAATATTTATGGAATTTGGTAGTCTGGTAGAGGCCCTAGTGGAGATTTGGAGATTTGGCTCCCTGACACATAAGTCATATAAAAGTCACAGTTTAGGGGAGCCTGGGTGGCTCAGTCAGTTAAGCGTCTGACTTTGGCTCAGGTCATGATCTCACGGTTCATGGGTTCAAGCCCTGCATCTGGCTCTGTGCTGACAGCCCAGAGCCTGGAGCCTGCTTCAGATTCTGTGTCTCCCTCTCTCTCTTCCCCTCCCCTGCTTGTGCTCTGTCTTTGTCTCTCAAAAATAAGTGTTAAAAAAATTAAGAAAAAAGTTACTGTTTACTCACATAAATGCTGAAGGTCCATTTTTAGCAAAACATGCTGCAAAATATCAGGATGAAAGATGAGGTGAGAAAATGGATCTATAGCTTATTTTATTGGGATACTCTGTAAGATATTAGGACATTACACTGTATATTCACCTTACAGTCTTTTTAAAAGTTACTTTTATCATTTGCACATTTTAATTGGGGGTGAAAAGTTGATATTTTTGGACTATACTGTGACCAGTGTTTATCATCTGAGTTGCTAATTAGGGAGTGTTTTATTTTTGTTTTTTGTTTTGCTTTAGGAAAGCACACCAACGCTTGGTAAGTTTAACATCTTTTGTGAAAATTTAGTGGCTCGATAGTTGCTCTGTACAGCAGTGAACTGTGGAGGCTACCTGATTCATTGGCTAATAGAAAAAAAAATTGCATATAACATATATACAGAAGAGTGTACAAGTCATAAGTGCACAGTTAGATGGATTATCCCCAAGTGAAAATACCTATATAATTATTCAGGACATGATAAATAGAATATAGAAGTTCCTTTCATGTCTCTTCATAGTTACTCTTTTGAGGAAGAAGATAAATACTTATGGTCAGTCTACCATCTTGAACTGAAAGCCTGGTTTAAAGTTTTTTCCCTCTCCCTTGTGAGATTTTATTGAGTTAAACTTATGCATACTATGGGATGCAGAGAGCTTATAAGTATGGTTTAGTTATTTTTGATAAATGTGTATATATCTGTGTAACCATACCCCAATCAAGACAGAGAACATTTACATCCCCCATAGTGTTTCATTGGGCATTCTTTTATTCAATCTCCCACTCATAGGCCATCACAGTTGTGATTTCCAGGATCATAAATGAGTTCTGCTTGTTCTCACACTTCATATAAATGGAAACCTACGGAATATAGTTGTATTTGGTTTCTTTCTCTTAGCCTAATGCATTTGAACATCATCCTTTTGTTGCCTGTATCAGTAAATGAGTCCCTTTTTATTGCTCAGTAGTATTCATTGCATGAATATAATCAAATACTGTTTGTTCTTCTATTGATGGACTTTTGGGTAGACTCCAGTTTTTTGGCTATTATGAATAATGCTGCTATAAATACTTGTACCAGAGTTCATAAGAGTTTCAGTTGCTTCGCATCTTGTCAGCATTTGGTGTTGTCAGTCTCTTCACTAGTGGATGTAAAATGGTATCTTTTTATCATTTTAGTTTGTGCTTCCCTGATGTTCAGTGATGTTTAGCCCCTTTTCATGTGTGTATTAGATATCACTGTGTCTTCCTTTATGAAGTGTCTGTGAAGTCTTCTACTCATTTTTTTATTGGCTCATTTTTCTTCTTATAATTGAGTTGTAAGAGTTTTAATATATTCTGGCTGTGAGTCCATTGTCAGATATATGTATTGGGAATATTTCTCCCAGTATGTGGCTTGCCTTTTGATTAACTGATGTTTTAAATTTTCATGAAATCCATTTTATCAAAAAAAATTTTTTTAATGCTGAATGCTTTTTGTGTCCTCTCTAGGAAATCTTTGCCTGTCAATTTAAGGTTACAAACATACTCTCATATATTATTGTCTCAGAGCTTTATAGTTCTGGTTTGCACATCTTAAATTTTGTGTGGGAAGTGAGATAACGGTTTATATTTTTTCAGAGTTGTGGTATAATAGTAAATATATTTGTTTTTGCTCTTGGGTCCTGGCACAAATCTCCTAAAACCCTTGGAATTTCCTGAGTTATCAATAGGAGTATCTTTTGTCATTTATGAGGAATCCCTTTTTGAGCACACCTGAGTTCATGCTAGTAAGGTGACTTACAGTGGGAACCCTGGATAGACTCATGATGGGGCTGGTCTCCAGAAAGACCCAAGTGTTTAGAGGGTTGGGACTTTATCAGCCCCATCCACTGACCTCTGGGAAGGGGAAAGGGAAGGGGAAGTATGGTGTGGTTTAGATTAAGTAAGCTATGAAAACTTTCAATGAGCTTCTGCGTTGGTGAATGTATTTACATCCTCGTGGGTTCTGCATACCTAGTTCTGTGGGGACAGAAGCTCGTATGCTGAGGGCCTTTTTGGACCTTGCTCTTTGTATCTCTTCATCAGGCTGTTTATCTATATTCTTTCTGAAACCCTTTATAATAAACTAGTAAACATAAGTAAATGTTTCTCTGAGTTCTGTGAGCCACTCTTCTAAATTAATCACACCTGAAGGGAAGGGGTTATGAGAACCTCTGATTTATAGCCCGTCAGTCCAGGCACAGGTAACAACCTAGACCTGTGATTGGTGTCTGAAGTGGGAGTAGTCTGGTAGGATTGAGTCCTTAACCTGTGAGATCTGGTGCTGTGACACTGTCTACACCAGGTACAGTACCTGGTGTAGATAGGGTCAGAATCAAATTAATTGCTTGGTGAGGTTAGAAAACACATAATAGATTATCTAGTTGTTCTAGCACCATTTGTTTAAAAGATTTCCCTTTCCCTATTGAAGTGACTTGATACAACAGTAAATGAAAATCAATTGAGTATATGTGTATGGGTTTATCTCTAGGCACTCTGTTTCGTGTTCCATCTGTCTAGTTTAATCCTTACAGTAAAAGCATACGATCTTGATAATTGTGGCTGTGTAGAAAGCTTAAAGTCACAAAGTATGAGTCTTCCAGCTTTGTTTTTTTTCAAGATTGCTTTGCTTACTGTATGTTCTTTTCCATTTGTTTATAAATTTTAGAATCACCTTGTCAATTTGTACAGAAAAGCATGTTAGTATTTTATTAGGATGGTGTTGAATGTACAGATCACTTTTTTGTGTGAATCAAGATCCTGACAATATTGAGTCTTCTAATCTATGAGCATGGTATATTCCTACACTTATTTAGATTTTCTTTAATTTCTTGGAGTGATATATAGTTTTTAGTGTATGGGTCTTGTACTTCTTAGATTTATTCCAGATATTTTATGTTCTTAGATGACATTGGAATTGGAATTGTCTTTTGTATTTAATTTCAAATTGTTTGCTATTAGGGCATAAAATATACACTGTTTAGCTTTGTATGTTAACCAACTTTGTGTTCTGTGATTTTACTGTATTTCTATTTTTAAGTAGGCGTTATGTAGATTTCTTGGTATTTTATATGCACATGATTATGTTGTCTGTAAGTAAAACAGCTTCAATGCTTCCTTTCCAATCTATTTCTTTCATCTTTTTTTCTCATTTTCTTATTGCACTGCCTAGGATGACAAGTATAATATTAAACAGAAAAGATGAGAGCAGACATCCTTGTCTTCATCTGGATTTGCAGGATAGGGTAACAATAAGTATTTCATCTTTAAGAATGATAGTGGTAGATTTTCACTGATGCCCTGTGTCCTTCCCATTTCTTTGTTTGCTAAGAGGTTTTATTGTGAGAGGGCATTGAATTTTTTCAAATGTGTTTTCCTCCCCATTTATGGAAATGATCATGTGTTTTTTTATTTTATTAATGTAGTGATTTACATTGATTTTCTGTGTTAGACCAGCCTTGCATTCCTGGGATAAATTCTTGGGATATATTTTAATTATAATAAGTAATATTGGGGGTGCCTGGGTGGCTCAGTCGGTTGAGCATCCGACTTTTGATCTCAGCTCAGGTCTTGATCTCAGGGTCATGAGTTCAAGCCCTGCATTTGGCTCGTGCTGGGTGTGAAGCCTACTTAAAAAAAAAAAAAGTAATATTATAATTACTTCTAATACATTGCAGGATTAAATTTGTTAACATTTTATTAAGGAGTTTTAGATCAGTATTTGCGACGAATATTGTTTCCTAACTTGTTTTTCCTGTAATGTCTTTTTCTGGTATTGTATGGGAGCTGTCTTGGCTTTGTAATAGGAGTTTGGAAGTACTTTCCTCTTCTTCTATTTTGTGAAAGTGTTGGTGTAAAATTATTAGTTTTGGTGTAATGTTTGTATTTTATGGGATTTATCAAGGAAATATGGGGCTGGGATGTTTTGTTTTGTTTTTCCTACTTGGTTGGGAGAAAGTTTCTGAGGATTAATTCTGTTCACACCTTTTAAGTTCATCTTTCAGTTTTGTTGTGTTTCATAAGAGTTTATTATTTCACCTGAGTTATAGAATATATATATATATATATATATATATATGGTTCATAATATTGCATACTACCTTTTAAAATAGAATATGAGATGTGGTGTTTGCTCTTTATTCCTAATATTGATAATTTGTTTTTTCTCTCTTTTATTCTTGATTTTTCTTGCTTGGGTTTATCAATTTTGTTAATTTTTTCCAAGAATCAAATTTTGGCCTTTTAAATGTTCTCTATTTTATGTTTATTTCCTATTTTGTTGTTTTCCGCTGTTATTATACTCTTCCTTTTTTAAATTTCAGGCTTAATTTGTTTTTTTTTCAACCTTCTTAAGTTAGAAAGTTAGATAATTGATTTTAAACATTTCTCGTTTTCCATTTTATTTCATTTAAAAATTTTTTTAACATTTATTTATTCTTGAGAGAGAGAGAGAGGCAGAGCATGAGTGGGAGAGGGTCAGAGAGAAGGACACAGAATCTGAAGCAGCCTCCAGGCTCTGAGCTGTCAGCACAGAGCCTGACGTGGGCTTCGAACTCATGAGCCGTGAGATCATGACTTGAACCAAAGTCAGATACTTAACTGACTGAGCCACCCAGGAGCCCCTCTCGTTTTTTAGTATAAGTAGTTATGACTATAAATTTATCTTTAAAAAAAATTTTTTTAATATGTTATTTATTTTTGAGAAGCAGGGGAGGGGCAGAGAGAGAGGGACAGAGGATCTGAAGTGGGCTCTGTGTAGACAGCAACAAGCCTGATGTGGGGCTTGAACTCATGAACTGAGAGATCGTGACCTGAGCTGAAGTCGGATACTCAACTGACTGAGCCACCCAGGTGCTCTGGCTGTAAATTTATCTTTAGTCATTGCTTAGAATTCTGCAAATTCTCCATTGTTGTGATTTCATTGTCATTCAGTTTAAAGTAAATAATTTTTAATTTCCTTTTAAAATTTTTGTATGTGTTTAATTTTCCTAACATTTGGGGATCTTTTAAATAACTTAATGGTATTTATTTCTAGTGTAATTTTGTTTGGGTTAGAGAATTTACTCTGTAAAATTTCAATCTTTTAAAATTTTTGAGACTTTATGGACTAACATATGGTCCATCTTTCTGATTGTTCCATATGCTTTTAGAAAGAAATTGTATTTTTCAGCTGTTGTGATAATATTCTGTAAATACCATTGAGGTAAGTTGCTAGTATTGTCAACTCTTTAATATCTTTATTGACTTCTTATCTAGTTACTTTGTCACCTACTGAGAGAGGATTACTTACTGTAATTAATGATATGGTTGGTTTTAAGTATACAGTTTTAACTTTTTCTCAGTTTTCATCTAGTTTTTCTTCCTTTTTTTTTTCTATTTTCTTTTGGATAAATGAAATACTCAAAAAATTCTATTTAAATTCTTCTCTTGACTTTTTATCCATACGTCTTCATATATTATTATTTTGTGGCTACTTTAGGGATTATAATAAGCTTTCTTAACTTTTCACATTCTTCTTAAGGTTTATATTGTGCTACTTCATATAGAATTTTTGAAGGTATTTTGTTAATTTTAATTTTTATTTTGATTTCAGTGTCGTTAACATACAACATTATATTAACTTCTAATATAAAATATAATGATTCAATAACTCTCTACTCATTGCTCATCAGGATAGTGTACTCTTAATCTCCTTCACCCATTTCACCCATCCTCCCACCCACCTCCCCTCTGGTAACCCTCACCTTTCTCTCTCTATAGTTAAGGGTCTGTTTCTTGGTTTTTCTCTGTTTCCCCTTTGTTCATTTGTTTTGTTTCTTAAATTCCACATATGAGTGAAATCCTAGTATTTGTCTCTGACTTATTTTGCTTAGCATTTTACTCTCTAGTTCCATCCATGTTATTGCAAATGACAACATTTCATTCTTTTTTATGATTAATATTCCATTGTGTGTATGTGTGTGTGTGTATATATATATATATATACACACACACACATACACACCACATTTCTTTATCCATTCATCTATTAATGGACATTTGACTGCTTCCATAATTTGGCTATTGTAAAGAATGCTGCAATAAAAATAGGAGTGAATGTATCCTTTTGAAATTAGTGTTTTCATATTCTTTTCTTAAAATTTTAAAATTTTTATTTTTGAGAGAGAGAGAGAGCACATGTGGGGGAAGGGCAGAGAGAGGAGGACAGAGGATCTGACGCAGGCTCTGAGACCAATGTGGGGCTTGAAGTCACAAACTAGGAGATCATGACCTGAGCTGAACTGAACCACCACTGAACCACCAGTGTTTTCATATTCTTTGGGTAAATATCCAGTAGTACAATTACCTAATCAAATGGTAATTCTATCTTTAATTTTTTGAGGAACCTCCATACTGTTTTCCACAGTAGCTATACCAGTTTGCATTCACATCAGTAGTGCATGAGGCTTTTTTATTCTCGTACCCTTGCCAGCACTTGTTGTTTTTTGTGTTTTTTATTGTGGACATTCCGACATTTGTGAGTTGATATCTCATTGTGGTTCTGATTTGCATTTCCTTGATGATGAGTAATGTTAATCATCTTTTCATGTGTCTGTTGGCCAAATGCATGTCTCCTTTGGAGAAATGTCTGTGTTTGTGCCTGTTTTTTCACTGGATGATGGTGATGATGATGATGATGATGATGATGCTGATGATGATGATTGGTGTTGAGTTGTATAATTTCTTTTTATATTTTGGATGCTGACCCTTCATCAGATATGTCATTTGCAAATATCTTCTCCCATTCAGTATGTTGTTTAGTTTTGTTGATTGTTTCCATTGCTATGTAGAGGCTTTCTACGTTGATGTAATCTCAATAGTTTGTTTTTGCTTTTGTTTCCCTTGCCTCAGGGGACCTATCTAGAAAAAAAATGGTATGGCCGATGTCAGAGAAATTACTGCCTGTGCTTTCTTCTAAGATTTTTATGGTTTCAGGTCTCATGTTTAGTTCCTTAATCTATTTTGAATTTATTTTGTGTATGGTGTAAGGAAGTGGTCCAGTTTCATTCTTCTGCATGTAGCTGTCCAGTTTTCCCAGCACCATTTGAAGAGACTGTCTTTTTCCCATTGCATATTCTTACCTCCTTCGTTGAAGATTGACCATAAAATTGTGGGTTTATTTCTAGGCTTTCTATCCTGTTCTGTTGATCTATGTGACTGTTTTTGTGCCAGTGGCATACTGTTTTGATAACTACAGCTTTGTAGTATAACTTGAAATTTGGAATTGTGATACCTCCAGCTTTGTTTTTCAAGATTGCTTTGGCTATTCGGGTCTTTTGTGATTCTATACAAATTTTAGGATTATTTGTTCTAGTTGTATGAAAAATGCTGTTGGTATTTTGATAGCGATTACATTAAATCTGTAGATTGCTTTGAGTAGTATGAACATTGTCACAATACTTGTTCTTCCAGTCCGTGAGCATGGAATATCTTTTCATTTATTTGTGTAGTCTTCAATTTCTTTCATCAGTGTTTTGTAGTTTTCAGAATTCAGAATTTCAGAGTTTCAGAGTCTTCAGTGTTTGTAGTTTTCAGAGTCGGATACTCTCTCTTATCTCCTTGGTTAAGTTTATTCCTAGGTATTTTATTATTTTTGGTGCAGTTGTAAATGGGATTGCTCTCTTAATTTCTGTTTCTCCTGCTTCATTATTAGTGTATGGAAATGCAACAGATTTCTATACATCGATTTTGTATTCTGCAACTTCAATGAATTCATTTATCAATTCTACTAGTTTTTTGGTGGGGTATTTGGGGTTTTCTATATAGAGTATCAGGTCATCTGCCAGTAGTGAAAGTTTTATTTCTTCCTTACCATTCTGGATGTCTTTTAATTTTTTTGTGTGTCTGATTGTTATGGCTAGGACTTTCAGTACTGTGTTGAATGAAAGTTGTGAGAATGGATATTTTTATCTTGTTCCTGACCTTAGGAGAAAAGCTCTCAGTTTTCCCTATTTTTTTTTTTTAATTTTTTTTAAACATTTATTTATTTTTGAGACAGAGAGAGACAGAGCATGAACAGGGGAGGGGCAGAGAGAGAGGGAGACACAGAATCGGAAGCAGGCTCCAGGCTCTGAGCCATCAGCCCAGAGCCCGACGCAGGGCTCAAACTCACGGACCGCGAGATTGTGACCTGAGCTGAAGTTGGATGCTCAACCGACTGAGCCACCCAGGCGCCCCTCAGTTTTCCCTATTGAGTATGATTTTAGCTATGGGTTTTTCATATATGGCGTTTGTACTGTTGAGGTATGTTCTCTCTAAACCTACTTTGTGTTTTTTTTTTAAATTTTTTTTTTCAACGTTTATTTATTTTTGCGACAGAGAGAAACAGAGCATGAACGGGGGAGGGGCAGAGAGAGAGGGAGACACAGAATCGGAAACAGGCTCCAGGCTCTGAGCCATTAGCCCAGAGCCTGACGCGGGGCTTGAACTCACGGACCGCGAGATCGTGACCTGGCTGAAGTCAGACACTTAACCGACTGCGCCACCCAGGCGCCCCTAAACCTACTTTGTTTTAAGGGTTTGTATCATGATAATTTTTCCTCTTTACTAATTCCTTTTCCTCCCACAAAATCACCCACCCCAAACTAGGAATGTCAATCAAAGAGAAGTCTTCAACCTATTACTTTTCTCTAGCTATAATTAACATAACTAAAGCCATGAAAGTAGAAGAGATGTCTCAGAAAGGATTATAGTAATGGTAATAATAGTGATGATACCTAATATCAGCAAATCTAATACCACACCAACTATACCATATATCATTTTATGTAGCACTAAAAGAGCAGAAAAACAACTAAGATGAGGATGAATCTAATATAAGAATCCTGTATACAGCTGGGACCCCAAAGGACAACTCTCTCTTAGGAGAAAGACAAATGAAATATGAATCCACAATTTAGAAATAAATTGCAAGGAAATGTGCATCTATCAATTTGGGCACTGACATAAAGCAGAAAAATACCTCTGTAAGAAGATGAATCACAAGTTGTTACCCATGTAGCTTTCCAACTTGAATTCATACCACCAGTGGTCCCAAAAACCTCTAAAAGAGAAGTCAATTTAAAGTTCCCTCAGGTTGAAAATGCCTCAAGTTATTAGAGAAACAATACGAAACCTCTGGGAAAGAATCTGACAAAGCCAGGCATAAAGCAATTCTAAGAAGCCATCACTTATAAGATGCATCCTGATTGGAGAAATGTTAAATTATAGGGGAAAAAAAACTAATTTGTATTTGGAATGATAAAATATGACGGAAAAAGGGCACACTTATAGTTACTTGATATGATTTTTAAGCATTTTATACATACTAAACACATTTAATCTTCACAACAATGTAACTATCATAAGCCCCATTTTATAGATAAAGAAACTATGGCTCACAGAGGTTTTTGCCCAAGGACACATAGCTAATTAGATGTGTCACTGAGATTGGATCCAGGCAGATGTGGATCCGGAGTCCATGCCCTTAGCTACTGAGCTATGGGCATATTTCTGGAGAACATCAATATTTAAGTGGTATACGGAGAAAAAGACTACAAAGATATAAAGAAAATTATGCAAGCTAAAAGAAAAAAAGACAATAATCACAGGGAAAATTTTTTTAAGTGATGTCAGATTTCTCACTGGAAATAATGAAAGGCAGAAGACAATGGAACAGCACCTTAAAGAGCTGAAGAAAAAAATGCCAATACAGAATTCTCTATGCAGTGAAAGGAGGAAGAGAAAATAAAACACATTTGCAATAAATGAAGGTTGAGAGTATTTTTCACCAGTAGACCACACAACAAAAAAGAATAAAGAAAGTTCTTCAGGATAAAGAAAAGTGACAGATGAAACTCAGATCTAAAGAAATGAAAAGCACAGATATAGCAAATATGGGTAATTATGATAGACTATTTTCTTAGTTTCTTTAAAAGATAACTATTAAATAAACTGATAACACTGTATTGTGAAATTTATAATGGAGATTTATATATATACATATATATAAACATACATGTATATAATGTAAATATACGTGTGTGTGTGTGTGTATAAATTTAAAATATGTTATTTATTTTTGAGAAGCAGGGGAGGGGCAGAGAGAGAGGGACAGAGGATCTGAAGTGGGCTCTGTGTAGACAGCAACAAGCCTGATGTGGGGCTTGAACTCATGAACTGAGAGATCGTGACCTGAGCTGAAGTCGGATACTCAACTGACTGAGCCACCCATGTGCTCTGGTGTAAATTTATCTTTAGTCATTGCTTAGAATTCTGCAAATTCTCCAATGTTGTGATTTCATTGTCATTCAGGGAGATAATAGGTGTTAGATGGTTATTTATAATCCTTTAGTAGAACAGTAAATGAAGTAAGTCATAGGACTAACCATAAGTGTGGATATATAAACAAGACCATGGTAGAAGTATATTCTGCTTGTTAGATAGAATTGGCCATGCAGGGGATTGTGGGGGTGTGGGGAAAGGAAAATAGGATGAAGGCTTAAGGAGGAATAAAAGGTATCAAATGAAAGCCCTTTTCATTGTTTTAGAAAGGGGCAGATATACCTTTTCCAAGGCAGAGGATACAGTGAAGAGAGACTGAAGATTCTAGAACATGATAAGATTACTGGAAGAGGAATATTATGAAAGAGGCAAAGGGAATGGGATTAATAGTTTATGTAAATGAGTTATTTTTGGAAAGTAAGGCTAGTTCCAAGTTTGGTGAGTAAAATGGAAAAAAGAGTAGATGAGGCAACCCTATCAAACCTGGCACTAAAAGACAAAAGTTGTATTTCCTTGATCTTATCAGTGGAAGGACAAAGATAGTTTACTTAACAGAGCAGATTTGATCCACAAGTTTCAGTATTCATAAAAATCATCTAGGGAGCTAATTGAAAATTCAGATTTATAGCTTCCCTGTTCCACTCCCCCACTTGAAGATTTTCCTTCAGTCAGTCCAGGGAAGGAAGGGCCAAGGAGTTTGCATTTTTAATAGATGATCCCAGGTGACTTACTAATGCTGGTAGTTCTAAAATTGGGATTAGGCATGCAATAGTCCAGAGGTGTAGTGCTTTTTAACTGCTTTCAGAATTTAAAAGAGACAGAGAGAGAGAGAGAGAGAGAGAGAGAGAGATGAAAAGAAGAGTGATAGGATTCCTAGGTAGCAGTAAAGGCCCACTGAATGCTAAATACCATGATTTTTTTAGTTTTGCTAACTTTTTGTAACTTCACCAACTCTCTGAAGACTGAAAGCTGACATGGGCAAACTTGTTGGATTCTGGATTGACATGGTAGAAAGTCCAAAGGGGAAAATTATCTAGGGCATTAATGAGGGAAACATTGAAGTCAAGGCCTGATTTCCAGGCAGACAAGTAGTAAGAAGGAATCAGGAGGCCGGGTGAAATTGGAGGAAATTAAATAATAAAAAATCACCTGTGATGGGAAGAAGTTATTGAGTAACTGTGAAAAGAACAGGTGTAAAAAGTGACAGATAAATTGATTTTGTTCAGAAAAGGGACATTGGAAAAGTTAAGCTTTTTTTGTTGTTGTTATTGTTCAGATGGAATTGGGAAACGAGGTATTATTGAGGAAAGGCAGGTTTCTTTTAAAGTGAGAAAAATGTCCAAGGATCAAGTTATCTCATGGTGTTACTAGATAAAAATGCAGGATATACCCAATTAATTTGGATATCAGATACACAATGAATACTTTTTTTGGTATTGTTTATGTCCCAAATATTGGTTGGGACATACTCACACTAAAAAGTTATTCATTGTGTATCTGATATTCAAACTTAACTGAGTGAGGGTCCTCTACTTTTATTTGCTAAATCTGGAAACCCTAAGTGGAAGTGATGCTTCATAAAACACAGGGGAAGGTGTGTAAGGGTCAGGTTGGGAGAAGGTAGGCATGGTGGTGGAGTGGAGCTTAGTTGTTTGAGAATCAGAGTATGAAGTGATGTCAAGAGAACATTAGTTAGTGGAGAGTGTCAGGTGTGAGTAACTCAAAGAGGTACACATTAGAGTAGGAGGTGAAGCAAAGAATTATGTTAGGTTGGAGCAACCCTACTGGATTCATTCTTTGTAATTTGATGAAGAAAGATGGTTTGTCAACTTCTTTTACCAACATCTGGAGCTTCTTCTGAAAGATAACTTTTTTTTCCCCTGCATACAGAATCAGTAATGTAGAGAGTCTCATGGTTTCAACTTGCCATTGTCTTATGCCAATTTATCTGCATAATTTTACCCCACCTCCTTTCAACCTCATTTGCTAAAAGGAAGTGAAGAGATTGAAGATTAAATACGGTATATGTGCATGAATGCTTTTTGGATTGCACTGTGAAAATGCATATCAGTTTATAAAAATAGAAGTTAAACTTTATGATCAATTAGGATAACTAGGCTGATAAACATTAGAATGTCATTTTGAGTACTGGACTTATCAGTATGTCTTCCTTTTTATTCTTCTGAGTTTTGAAACAATTTCCTTTTATTTTCCATTTGACTTTAAATAATTAAAGGCATAGACATCTAGTACATTTCATTCAGTGAATAACACTTACAATTTTTTTGTTACATGTTCACGTTACTGAGTAATATTTTTTCTCCTAAGTTGTGCTCAATAAATACAGCATTAGTTTAACTCGAATGAGGAGGTCTTGCTTTAGAATCTTCGAGTTTGATAATGTGAGATATTGGGAAAAATAATTTTACTTATTAGGAAGAGAACTTCAAAGGCTAGTCTGGTGTCAGCTCCTGCTGTGGTCACGGTGTAAACCCCAGAGACCAGGGATTTTGGCGGCAGTTTCAGTGCTTTTAGTTCAATCTCCACTATCCCCAAATGTGATGCAGATGCCAGTTTTCTTCTCTAGGGTTCTGATAATGGCATATAATGAGTTGGTTGTTTCCTAGCAACTAAAGAAGCAGTTTCACTTTAGCTGATCTGCAGTAGGAATGAGACATTTTCCCTTGATAGTTGGTATTAGTGATTTCCCTGACAATGGAATTTCACTTCTGAATAAGGAATGTTCTCAGCCTTTGGTTTCCTAAAGAATTTTGCTTTTGAGTGTAGGCTAAGCTCTGCTTAATCCTGTATAAAATGAAAAAAAAAATTTTTTTTTGAGCTCCCTAAGCATCTCTCATGGGAAGAGCCAAAGGAGTTTGATACATCATTTTTCAATGGCAAGTGATTATACAAGAAGCTATAATAGGTGTATTTTTCCCAGTGTTTAACTGGGTAATCAACAACCAATTTTTTTTTCTATATTTGATGTTTGAAGCAACAAAGGCTTATTATTTTTTTTTTTTTAATTTTTTTTTCAACGTTTATTTATTTTGGGGACAGAGAGAGACAGACATGAACGGGGGAGGGGCAGAGAGAGAGGGAGACACAGAATTGGAAACAGGCTCCAGGCTCTGAGCCATCAGCCCAGAGCCTGATGCGGGGCTTGAACTCACGGACCGCAAGATCGTGACCTGGCTGAAGTCGGACGCTTAACCGATTGCGCCACCCAGGCGCCCCGACAAAGGCTTATTAAGTATTGGCCGATGTGTTCTAGAAAAAGTCCTTATGAAATTTTATTACCAGTACCATTTCAATATAAAGTCATTATAACAAAATCATATTTTCTAATCTGTTGCCCACTTGACTTCAAACAGTATTCTATATAAAAAAATTGTTATCATTATAGTTCATTTTAAAGTAAACTGTTGAACAGTTCAGTGTTTAAATATTAGTAGTTGTAAGGCATCTATACTTAACTGAATCCCATTTAAATCCTTACTTGGCAGTGGTACTAGATCCAGAGATCTTCTGACTCTTTTTTTTTTTTTTTAAAGTTTTTATTCATCTTTGAGAGACAGAGCACAAATGGGGGAGGAGCAGAGAGAGAAGGAGACACAGACTCCGAAGCAGGCTCCAGGCTCTGAGCTGTCAGCACAGAGCCCCATATGGGGCTTGAACCCAAGAACTGTGAGATCATGACCTGAGCCGAAGTCCGATGCTCAACCGACTGAGCCACCCAGGTTCCCCGAGATCTTCTGACTCTTAAGATAAATGGAAGCATGAGAAAATTACTTCAAATGACTTTCTTTTAGTCATTCATAGTTTAAACAATTTCTAAAGAAATTATCCATTTTTCTTCCTGTGACATTACATAACTAATATAAAGTAGCTTTCTTATCCAGAATTATATAATATAATATATTAAGTTTCAGAGGTTCCCAGACACTTAGGCAAAGAGATAAAATATTAAATGATGTTCTTAAGATAATTAAATTAACCATATCTAAATATACCAAAGAAATTTATTGCCTTGCATGGAAAGTTCATAGACTATGAACTATATAGATGAAGTTAATGAATGTCTTCATTGTCAGTTTGGGGCATCTGACTTTCTTATTCATTCCTCTCTATGATTTTTATATCAGCAGATACTTAGCAGGTCTCCTATTTAAAATACCTAAAAAAATAAAAATACTGTACTAGGCCTCCATGAAGCATTAAGAAATAAAGACCACTAATTAATTCAGTTGGACAGGACAGTAGTTTTCTAGGCATCTCAGACTTAAATTTTTTTTCTTAAAACCCTTTTAAACTTGAAGCAAAAATTCTGTATAAGTCAGTTATTACTCTTACATTTCTTTGGAACCTTCATCTGAGGCTGAAGAGTCAAGTATGTTAAAAAAATTTTTTTTTAACATTTATCCATTTTTGAGAGAGATAGACAGACCATGAGACACAGATGGAGACACAGAATCTGAAGCAGGCTCCAGGATCTGAGCTATCAGCACAGAGCCCAACATGGGGCTTGAACCTGTGGACCGCAAGATTATGACCTCAGCTACAGTTGTATGCTTAACCAGCTGAGTCACCCAGGCACCCCAAGAGTCTAGTACGTTAAGCCTCTCTTCCTTTACCCTCTAAACTGTAGATTGAAGTGAAGAAGGAAATAGAAATATAACTAAAGCTCAATTCTTTGAAATATTTTTCTGAGGCCATATTATCTAGTAAATAGTTCAGTTTGATTAATCTAGCAGGGGTTTTGTTTGATCACCATTCATTCATTCATTCATTCATTCATTCATTCATTTAACAATGTATTGAGCTGGCATTAGGTAATTATTGCTATACTTTGCAGATGTCATTGGACTTTTTGTCATCTTCAGCAGCAGACATTTAACAGTTACTTACGTTTGGAGCATTGGTTAGATGCTGAAGACATAAGGATGTATATGACATAGTTCAAAATTGTAGAATAAAGCTTTTAGTTACAGACCTACTGTTGACTTGTAGTCACATGCAAGATGTTTAGATATGTTAGAAATTTTGATGATTCTTAGATACTGTTCTAAAGCGTTTTATTTCAGGCAAAGTTGGAACTTCAAGATTAAGGCTCAGTATTATAAAGTGTTGACCATTCAAGTTGGTGGTATTGTTAGAGGATCCAAAACTCAAATTCATTTAGGTTCCATGCCATCAAAGGAATCATGTGGTCAGCATTGAAAGAGAACAAGTTCTGAGGAATAGAAACAGCTTATGAATATTAATTTCTGGTTATTTCCTCTTATTAAAATGCTCTTCTCTTTCCAGTAATCAAAGATGACTTACATAAATACCTCTAAATCACTCTTATGAGTGAGTACTTAGACATACAGCTTTTGATATTGCAGTGTTCTTTTTTTACATCTTGCTGTTGTACATATCTAAGACAGAAAGCTATTATAGTTTTTTTAGACTGCCACCAATTGTCCCCAGTCCCTGACCCCATGTCATTTGTGGCACAGTTCTCAGGAGGTAGTGTGGATCTGGTCAGTGTCATTACTAATTTAGTCTTCTGTTCTGGTCCCTGTTACTCTAGGTACAGAGATACTTTTCACCTGATAAAACTACTTAGTGACCTGAAGGTTTCGTTTAAATGGGTAATTTTACCAAGAAAATGATAGAAATAAAACAAAGCAATGAAAGCGTTAAAAAATAAAAAGAGTTGTTGTTCTCCAGTGTTAATGACTGATATTCTTGGGGCGCCTGGGTGGCTCAGTCCGTTGAGCATCTGACTTCAGCTCAGGTCATGGTCTCGCAGTTCATGAGTTCGAGCCCCATGTCAGGCTCTGTGCTGACAGCTCAGAGCCTGGAGCCTGCTTGGGATTCTGTGTCTCCCTCTCTCTCAGCCCCTCCCCTGCTCACACTCTGTCTTTCTGTCTCTCTCAAAAATAAATAAACATTAAAAAAAAATAACTGATATTCTTCTCTCTTACTCTGTGTAGTTTTGGATTGGAGCAATTTGTGAGGCTGGGAGGGCCCTGACTTTTGGAGCTTGTTTTTTAACCTGACACCCAGGGAAAGCCTCCTGCCTTTTATTATATATAGCTGAGTCAGACTATCTTTGCTTTACATCAGTTATTGGTCTCCTTCGATCAGCCCTTGTCCTGGTGTCTTTGGAAGATGAAGGTACTTTACTCTTCTTGGCCATGAATTCCTTGAATTTTTTCCTTAGGTTTTTGGGCTTTCTGTTACATCTTGCTCTTTCCTGAATGATGCAAGAACTAGTATGTCACTTCCTCTTTTCCCATTTGGTATATCATTAACTATTTCTTCACACTAGCCCTCGGCTTTGGCAAAGTTAGGCTTCTTTACCTATCTAGTTACATCTCCTTCTTACCCAAAACTTTTCAATATAGTATTGGGTTTCTCATCTCTGATCTTTCCCATTCTCCCCTGTTCAAAGCCTTGGTTTACTTTGGATGGATCTTTTCATAGAATGAAAAACAAGTTCTCAGCTCATTTGTAGGCTAACCCTCCCTCTAAGAATGAAGCCATGGGCTCAGATTACCAGTTTTATTTACCTGGCATTGGCTCAAGTGCTTGCTAAGGAAAGAGGTGGAACTTCGCCCTGATTTTGTCCCTTCATATTAATTTTCATTCTCAGCATTGAAAGTAGTAGAGATTCAGGAGTCTTACTTTCTTACTTTCAGCACATAAAGTGGGGGGAGGGGCACAACTCGACTTCAATTTTATTTTATTTTATTTATTTTAATTTTTTTTTCAACGTTTATTTATTTTTGGGACAGAGAGAGAAAGAGCATGAACGGGGGAGGGGAAGAGAGAGAGGGAGACACAGAATCGGAAACAGGCCCCAGGCTCCGAGCCATCAGCCCAGAGCCTGACGCGGGGCTCGAACTCACGGACCGCGAGATCGTGACCTGGTCGAAGTCAGAGGCTTAACCGACTGCGCCACCCAGGCGCCCCTCGACTTCGATTTTAAATGGAGTATAACAACAGATTTCATTTATGATTGTTCTGGATCTAAATAAACAAGTAAGGGCAATTAGAAAACTAGAGTATCGGGTTTAATTCTAGGCCTGAATCTGAAAAGAGAGCAGAAAAGGAAGCAACAAGAAAGAGAAAGGATAAACAGGTACCAGGAAATTGAAGTCATTATAGTGATTTAAACTAGGCCAATGCTTTATTGATAAAGCAAAAGTACTTGAGTGTTCTTTTGTGTGTGACAACACAGAGAAACTTTTCCCATTTCCTTTTTTGTGTATCTACCAGAGAGAAGTATCTACCAGAGGGAAGTAATGGAGGTCTGGGGATAGTCCTTTCATGTAAGAGTGGGCTCTAACTGTAGCTCTGACACAAGTGGGAAGCATGCAGAATGCTGACTTGTTTATAAGAGAACTGATAAAATGGAGTGCCTCATTTAATTCAAGTCAGCAGTCAAAATTAGTGCAAAAGGAAGCACTAATAGAGAAATGTGCCAAGCAAGTGAAATGTATTGATCAAGGAGGAACAGAATGATGTCAGATAGAATTCATTAGCAAAAACTAGTAAAGTAGAATAATATGCCTTAGAAAATGAATAAATTAAAAGGTCACTTGACAAACCCTATCCCATTTCTACCTTGAACACTTCAGAACTCCTAACTTTTTCACTGTTTTGTCTAATTGATACGGACTTTAAAGAATAACCTACAATGATTTGAAGAGTCTAGGAAAAGGGTAATTCTAAAGGAAGGGCCTTGTTTTCCATAGTCATAATTAAAGGGCCTTAATAAAGGTCACACAAGGTTGCTTACTGGACCTTTAGGAGAGATTCTTAGAGCTCTTGGCCCCTGACAGTTGGACAAGGGTTACCCTATCTCCTCAGGGGCAGATGGGGAACCATGGGTTAGAGTTAGATGTTAGAAGCCTGCCAGAACTGTTCAAGTTCCAGGAAGGTTTGAAGAGATCCCAAGCAGGTTATGAGGGAGAATTATGGAACCCATTGAGGATTTCATAGGATTGTGACCCCTCCTTGTTATTTAGGCAGATCCTATATTTACTTGATTTTATGATACATATATTTCAAATTTTAATATCTCTGAAATTGGACTATGTTTTATAATCAGTAATATCTTGGTATCCTATCAGTTTAATTATTAATTTTTTCTCTTTTGTGGTATATAAAATAATGGTGTATTTTATAATCTGTGGTATTTTCTATTTGATGAGATGCAGTAATTATTTTTGTTATGATTGCTTTAGTGCTGATTGAATTGTATTCTTTCCTTTTCTGCAATCACTGCAAAGTGATTTCATGTCATTCATTTTGGTCAGGTTTCTTTTATTGTCCTAAGACAGTTTTAAGCTTCTGGTGAGAGTTTTGGCAATCTTGTTCACTGTCTTTGATTCCTCTATCACTAACTTAATTCTCCCTCTCATTACTTGCTCAGAGACTGCCAGATTATTCTTCCTAACATGCAACTGTCAGGATGTCCATCATTTCAAAGACTATCAGTGTCTATTTACTTATTTATTTATTTAAAAAAAAATTCTTTTTAACGTTTATTTATTTTTGAGACAGAGAGAGACAGAGCATGAACGGGGGAGGGTCAGAGAGAGGGAGACACAGAATCTGAAACAGGCTCCAGGCTCTGAGCTGTCAGCACAGAGCTTGACGCGGGACTCGAACTCACAGACTGCGAGATCATGACCTGAGCCAAAGTCGGACGCTTAACCGACTGAGCCACCCAGGCGCCCCATCTTGATAGAGTCTTAAGTCGGGTGTATTAATTACTTGAATGTAGAAAACATATAATTAATGTTACTATCCTTAGATAATTCCATACTTTTAAAAAAAGCTACCTATTATTGGGTGTTTACTATGTATAAGCACTAATGACCAGTATTATCTCATTTAATCCATACAGTTCTGGTATAATAAGCACTATTGTTACTTTGCACATGAAGAAACTGAGGCATAAAGAGATAAAATAACTTGGGTAGGGTCCCACAAGTAATTTCTCTGATTCCATAGGCTGAAGTTTTAAACTGTACAATTGAAGTTTTAAAAGGTTCAAGTTTTCACTTTAATATTATCTTTAATATTATTGAAATGTTAATTGATATTAATATATTAAGAGTTTTCCTTTTGCTGTTGGCTGCAGATTTTTTATTTACTTTGAACACTATAGGGCATATCTGAGAGAATGTCTTTGTAAATCTCTTAACTCCGACACTCATTATTTAAATGCCACTTTTTCGTTCTACCTCATTGCATTTTTGTAAATTTAGGTAATATGTTCTTCTGCTGCAGTTTTATGTGTGTGTGGGGGGGTGAGTTATAAAGTCTTTTTAGTAGTGTTTGGCAGTGAAAAGTTTGATAAATGCTTTTATGTTATGATGTCAGTAACTGCAATAATAACTATTTATAAACTATAGTATTTATAAAATGCTTTTTTTAAATTAAAAAATTGAATTAAAATTGTTTTACAGGTATTCATTATTTGGACTTGATTGTATGTCACTGAGGTCTAATGGCATTTCCTAAGGAGTTATCTAGAACAAGGTGTAATTCAGTAAAGGGAAATGACTTTCTCTGTCAGTGACATAGCATGTATCTATTATATCCAAATTAAAGTCACCAATACTTTTCTCAATGTTTAATTGTTGTGACTTCTTCACTGCTTAGAGGAATTTATGGAAACACATGGCCATTAGTAGTTCAGTAGACTAATTACTATGCTGGTAATTTCAGTTAGACATTTTCAGCTATTGAAAACTCAGGCATCAAATCATATTTTCCTCTTGCAAACAAATTCATTTAGAGAGAAAAGATACTGCAGAGACTTTAGACCAAGTATGAAGCTAGAGGGGATAGTTCCCACAAGACTGCCCTAACTTCTCATACCAGTTACAAACTTAGGGGTTCCCAAGACCACCCTTAGATTCACTAATTTGTTAGAAGGATTCACAGAACTCACTGAAAGTTCTACACTCATAGGTATGGTTATTACAGGGAAAGGGAACATTAAAATTAGTCAAGGGAAGAAGCGCAGTGGGCAGCATCTGGGTAATTACCAAATGCAGAGCGTCAGTTGTCTTCTTTCTGTGGTGTGAGGACACATTACTCTCCTGGCATTGGTGTGTGATGCTGTGCATGGAGTATTGCCAGCTGAGGAGGCTCACTTTGAGCCTTGGTATTCAGAATTTTTCTTGGCACTCAGTGACGTGGTTACGATTGATTGTTCATGTGGCTGATCTCAGTCTCTAGTCGCTCAGAGCAGGACCCAAGCCCCCACCCTAAATCACATTATTAATATCCAGCTAGCCCAAGGCCCCAGGCAAACAAAGACCTTAGAGATCTTCCCAGAAGCTGAAGTCAAAGACTAGTTTTTTGGGGTACATTTTTAGGCAAGGTTAAATTTCCATACAGATATAATGTGAATAACACTGGTTTCCAGAATGAATCTACACCTGGAGCTAAATTTGAATATTAATCTAGCATTTTGGAAATAGTACTGAGAATTTCTAAGTATTGTAACTCAGAATGGGAATTACTGGAAAGTATCATTGGTCTTGGCAGAGGAGTTTTCTAGCCAGAGAGATTGCTGGGACTAGTTGTTCTGGATACTTAAGGCTTCCTAATTCTCTTACACCCTGTATTTCTGTCACTCTTGTTAATTACCCAAATATATGCCTCTCTGGTCATTAAAAGAAAAATTCTCTTTTTTTTTATGCTATTGACGACTTTCTTTCTCCTAAACCTAAACTTTCCTTCCTCTTCTTCCCAAATTTTTGTTTTGTGTTTTTTGAGCTCCAATTTGTATTAAATGAATTCTCCTTAACAACCTTTACTGAAAACTCCTCTCTTGCTTTAAGTGAAAACTACTGTTCTTTGTAGACACTGCTTTTTCATGAAGTCTTTTTAAGTGGATGCAGCTCATCCTTTTACGTACCCACGGGCTTGGGATGAGGTTTGGCATGTTCCTTGTTTCTGAGGGAAGCTTCTGCTCTAACACTCCTCCACAATTATATTCTTTTTGATAATCTTGGTTATTAAAAGTATAATCACCTTCTTCTCTTCTTTGACCACTGTTTTTTACTTCTTAAAGCCCTTGACACTTTTGAGCTTGAGTGGCTCAGTTGGTTAAGCGTCCGACTTGATTTCAGCTCGGGTTATGATCTCACAGTTTGCAAGGCTGAGCCCCACATCAGCCTCTGACAGCACAGAGCCTACTTGGGATTCTCTCTCTTTGCCTCTCCCCGACTCGTGAATGTGTTCATTCTCTCTTTTTCTCAAAATAAATTTAAAAACTTGAAATAAAAAAAAGACATTGACACTTCCTTTTTACTCCAGTTCTAGTCACCATCTTGGATCGGACTTCAGAGTGTATGTAGACAATCCAGTTAACATCCTAGCCTTTCAGTTTCTTCATTTTCTTAGTGTGGGTGCCACCAGCCTTTGTTGTTCTTCAGCCATCTGTTCTCATTGTATACCTTCAATCTTGTCCCCTGGTAGTATTTATTGTCCTCATTTTACCGTAACTTGTTATCCTTTCTTCTCTCTTATAGTGGCCACTACACCTCAGGTTCCTTGGCTGTACCACTCTGCCTGTCTTTTCTTTCCTAATATTGATATACATGACCCATTATTTCACTGCTTTGGTGATAACTTCAACTCCTTCGTACCCCTGCCTTTTACTTGTACCACCTACCTCAATTCCAGTCTAGAATGATTCAACATTCTCCTTTCCCTCTCCTTCCTCTCAGGCTGCTGGGTGCTGCTAAAGAAGTCCTTATAAATGGTACTCTGAATTAATGATTTCTGATATTGAATTCTCTGTTGTACAGTAATCCCTAGGAAGTTTTCTCTTTTATTCTTTGCTTTGCCTAGAAACCTGTTATCCTCATGGAAACTATCTAAAAATCTGCTTTGTTTTTCTGAAGACCTCTGTCCTTCCTTATACCTCCCCCTTCACTTTTATTGGATGATGTGATTTTCTGCTTCACAAAGAAAAATTGTGTGTTACAAACTTTTTCAAGTCCCATCCCACCCTCTTACAAACTTACCTGTATCTAAACTCATTCTTGCCTTCTTTCCTTTTGTGTCTTTGGCTTCTTTCGCTTTATTAACTCTTTCACATCAGTATTTAAACATGCGTGTGGTAGATAGTATTGGCTGGCTATGAAAAGTCATTTTTATCCTCCTCTTCCTTACTGCCTTGAAATAGAGTCTAGAAAGTCAGATAGTTTCTCAGCTTCTCTTATAGGTAAGAGTAGCCAGCCATGTGACTTAATTCTAACCAATGAGATTTGAGGGATAGTCTAATTGGGGCATGGGACTCTGGGTAAGGTATTTTACTTTCTCTCTTTTTTTTTTCATTCAAAATTACCATTGGTATTCTACTTTCTAACAAGGCCAAGGTTTGTAATTCCCCTTTCTTTTTTTTTTTTTTTTAATTTTTTTAACATTTATTTATTTTTGAGACAGGGAGAGACAGAGCATGAACAGGGGAGGGTCAGAGAGAGGGAGACACAGAATCTGAAACAGGTTCCAGGCTCCGAGCTGTCAGCACAGAGCCCAATGCGGGGCTCGAACTCACGGACCGCGAGATCATGACCTGAGCCGAAGTCGGCCACTTAACCGACTGAACCACCCAGGCACCCCAATTCCCCTTTCTTTTTGTTGGAAATATGTTATATGGACATGATGCCTGGTAGTGGTAGCCATTTTGTGGCAGAGCCTGATCTTATGACATCACTGAGATTCAGACAAAACCCTAGAGGTATCTACTTTCAGACATTTTGTTAAGTAAACAATAAACATCCATTGGTTTAGGCATTGTTATTATATTTTCTGTTACTTGCAGCTGAAAGCATCTTAACTTATAATGCATAAGTTTCTTCCTAAAAAAACCCCTAAAAAACTCTATTTTGACTCCATTAGTCACTATAGTCTAATTTTCCTTCTCCCTTGTAGCCAAGCTTCTTGAAAGAATTTTCTAAATCTCTCTCTTATTCTCTTTTCTACCATCTACTTCTGTCTATATTCATCTTTACTGTGCATCAGCCACCTTTACTGGTCACTGCCAGGGTCACCAGAGGTTTTTTTTGGTTTTTTGTTTTTGTTTTTGATGCTTTGTGTATTTTTCTGTTCTGTACTTTTAATTGATCTCTCTGCAGTATTTGATCAGTTAACCTTAATCTTGAATTACTCTTCTCCATTAGTTGCCATCATACTGCATTCTCCTGTGCTGTGTACTTTTTTATCTTCTCTTTCTCAATCTACTTTATAGTTTCTTCATCCTCTATTCATTTTCAAAATATTAGTCCTCAGCACAGGTATAACTGTCTGAATTTTGCAGGCTTAGAGACTGACTGACCTTAGGTCATATAATTAGTAAATGGTGCAGCCAACATTTGAAAATCTCTTGGAATCTCTTCTGATTTTGTGCTTTGCTTGGGTAATGTCATCCATTCCTGAAGCCCAAATACATATGTTCATCCCCCAAATTTCTCCTGAGTTGTAGATACATGTACAACTGCCTGTTGGTTAACTCTGCTTGACAGTCTTATGGATACTTCAAAGTCTACAAGTCCACATTAGAATTCTTCACTGTCCCACAGATATGTGAAACTCCTTCCTTAATGTGACAGAGACTCAGTGATGAGCACTGTCATCCATGTAGCTCTTAAGGCCCAAATCCTGGGTATCATCTTGACCCATTCTTCTTTTTCTCCCACTGCTCTTATTCATTGTGTCCTGTTCTTCCATCTCTAGGGCAGTCAACTCTATCTCTCCCCACAAGGCGAGCTGTAAGAGACTGAACATCTATATCCCTGTGTAATCGGAGATATTGTGACTAATCTTTTTAAATGCAGATCTCTTCATGTTACTTTCCTGATTTAGACTCTTTGGTGACAACTTGTTGTTTTCTGGACAAAAGTTCAAAATCTAATTTGGGAAATAAGGCCCTTCTTGATCTGATCACAGCTTACTCCCCTACGCCCACTCTCTGCTCCAGCTGTCCTTAATTATTTGCTATTCCTGGATTCATTTTGTTCTTTCTTGCCTGTAGGACTTCCCTCATGCTCTTATTTCTTGCTGGAATACTCTTTTGTATAACTCCATCTTGTCCTTCAGGTCTTAGCTTAAATGTCATCTCCTTTGAGAAAGCCTTCTATGATGACCCTTCCCCCACCCCAAGAGCTCTTATCTGTGTGCCTTGTTGAAAGGGCCACCCACTCTCTTGTCTCAGGGCCTTTGTAAGTTTGGCTTCCTCTGCCTCTGTCTCTTCCCTGTCTCCACCCTGCTGTTGTTCATTCCAGATAATGCTCTGTGGTAGTCCTGTATTTTTCCCCATCAGCTTAGAAATCCTTTTGTAGTTTTTGGGAAATCTGAAACGATTCTATTACATTCCTAGGAATTTAAAAATTTGAATAGTTGTCTTTTAATTTGTATCTCCTTCCCCCTTAATCTAAGCCCTTAAAAGCAAAACAGAAACCTAAGTCTGTTCTTTAGCTTTATGCTTCTCCACACAAGCTGACATTGCCTAACTTGAGAATCGATTATGTGCCAGAAGTCAGCTGATGCTGTTTGGAAAAAAAAAAAAAATGGCATTTGCAGCTTTCAGCTCTAGCCACTGAACCTGACAAGTTCTGACATCTCTTCTCTTGGCTGCCTCTTACTTCTTTTTCTGTTTCCATGGAAATGGACATTAGATCACAGAAACATAGTAAGATACTGGTGGCTAATTGCTGTTGCAGATTTCTGAATTCTCTTTGTTTGTGAAGTGATTATTTCAGTGACTCTTGCCCACTATGCAGTATGTGGTAGTTAGCCAAAACATCTAAGGCAGTTTCTGGATTTGAGAGCCAGATGATGTTTCCCAGTGTCACTAACTAGTATCCTCAAATGTATTCCTTATTTCAGCTTTCAGAGAAAATATATTTTAATTTAAGAACTGTAATCTTGTCAGAGTAGAGCACTAGATTTCAAGCCAGGAGATCTGGCTGTGGTCCTAGATCTGCTGTTGTCTCACTGTTTGACCTTGGTCAATTTTGTTATATTTGTTAAATGAGCCCGTTTCTACTATGTAGCTCTGGGGCTTATTTACAAATGTCCTAGAGAAAAGACTGCCTCTCTACCAGTGTGTTTTAATAGAAAACATACAAATAAGATATGCAACTAATTTTAGTTAAGGAAATAAAACCAGGTTTCTAGACATATAAAGTGGAAAAATCTTTTAATTCCAGCTCTATTTTCAACTTCTGTAAAATGGTTAGAATAAGGCTTGTCATATGGCTAGAAATAGTAGTTTGAGATTCTCTTTTTAATGCACATGTCATTTCTCACGATACATATAACCTATCTTATGGCAAAGTAAAGTGATTAAGGTTATAGTTGAAAAAAATCTATTCATTTCCTATTTAATGAAGAAAGTTATTACATTGCTTATCTAATTTGTATTTTATTCACATCCAGGATGTAGGAGGATTTGCCACAGCCATATGCCTCTATAGTAGGCTTATCTGTGCCAGGTCAGGATTTCCTTGTAAATCTAAATTTAGAACTTGGAAAGCCAGGTTTTGTTAAGTGCAAAAAAGGACTGCCATCTACGTATAAAAAAGATTAGTATTGCTGAGCCACTTCTTCAGCATATAGTGTCTGCTTTATGTCAAATGAACTTGAATAATTGATATTGACTATGAGCAGGGTAAGTCCTTTTTTTTTTTTTTGCATGACTACACAGAATAAAATACAGGTTTATACCAAATTCCCACTTGTAGTTGTGTACAGACATAAACCATACGTGAAAAGACATTATTAATTAATTAGATGGAAAGTAATCCATTTTATACTCTGTAATTGTGGTAAATTTTTCAAAAGGGAAAAAAACACCTCTTTTATTCAGTTTGCTGTGAATTTAGTCTCCCATAATGAACTTGCATAGAATTGGGATCTGGTCATGTCAGATTCCCTCTGTTTGTGAAATGGCTACAAAATTTAGTAAATTTACCACAGGCCCCAGTGTTTAAGGTACAGTGCTTTAGAACCAAAGTTTATTTTTAAGTAAAAATATTCTATAATTGTTGTAGATAATAAAAAAAAAATGTTCAAGAAAGAAATTATAATGGCCCACTACCCTGCTGTCAAAGTTAGCTTCTACTGACTTTTTGGCACATTCTTTCACTTAAAAAAAATTCTACCAATATATAAAACAAAATTGGGACAATGCTTTATGTGCTGCTTTGTAGTGTACTGACTTCATTAACCACATTGTGAACATTTTACCCTTGTATCGTATAATCTTTATAATCTTTAAAAATGACTCTTAGAAATATATGCTATCTTAAGTAATTCTATAATTTATTTAGCTTTTAAACTATTAATGGATATTTAGATTGTTTTCCTATAAACAACTCTGAGCAGGAGCCTGTAAACTTTTTGTATCCCTTCATTCAATGTAGAAAGTGCCTAAATTATGTTTTTCCTGGCTAGTACCTCAGAAGTTTTAACTTTGTTTTATTCTTGCCCACCATATCTCAGACTTCTTTAAGTCTTACTAATTTTATCTTCAAAATGTCTCTTGAATTCATTCTTTCATCTCCATTCTCACTGTGATTGCTGTTGTTGAGTCTTAAGCATCTAACCTGGATTATTGTAGTAGCCGCATATATGACTGATCTTTTCTACCTCTGGTCTCTTCTTTCAATGTATCACCTATCTTAGGATCAAAATTGTGTTTCTAGAGCATAGGTATGGTCATACATTACCTGGCTTTAAAGTCTTTGATGTTTTCCCCACTGTCTGCTGAATAAAGTTTAATTCCTTCGTGTGATATTAAAAAGCGTTCATATTTTGACCCTGTCTAACCCTTTAACCTCATTTCTCTCTTCTCCTTTCCACAGTCTGCATATCGCAGGCAGCCTTAGCTGAACACATTAAGGTTCTCGCAGGCCTTCATGTAGTTTGTGCTCTTTCCATTTCCTGTGGACTTTCCCTCACCCCTGGTAATTCCTAACTCCCTTCTTTTAAGACTGAAGCTCAAACATTACCTATTCTGTAAAGCTCTGCTGTCCAATACAGTAACTACTAGCTACACGTGGCTATTAAAATTAGTTAAAAATTTGGGCGCCTGGGTGTCTCAGTCGGTTAACGTCTGACTCTTGGTTTTGGGTCAAGTCATGATCTCACCGTTTGGTGAGTTCGAGCCGTGCATCGGGTTCTGTGCTGACAGTGCAGAGCCTGCTTGGGATTCTCTCTGTCTCTGTCTCTGTCTCTCTTCTGTCTCTCTCTCTCTGTCTCTCCCAAAATAAATATACAGACTCAGTCATACTAGCTGCATTTCAAGTGTTCAATAGGTACATGTAGCTAGTGGTATTGTATTGGGCAGCACATATTAAAGAACCTTTTCCTCATTGCAGAAACTTCTATTGGACAGCACTGCTATAAAGCCTTTTCTAAAATAATTGATTTTCTCTTCAGAGCTTCTATAACCTTTAAGATTAACTATTTTAAAAAGCCCTTAAATTCCTTTATGGGTAGGAAGGGACCAAGCCTTGTTCTTTTCATCTCTAGCATCTAGAATAGTGCATGGTCTGTAATTGAATTTCAAGATGTGTTGACTGTATGAACAAATGAATAATAATAAAAAAAAATGACATGAATTTTCAGAAGTCATATGAATAATGAGAATGTTAGGGATCTTTCAAGCTAGAGAAATGCTGATTCCCTTTTGTAAAATGCGTGGTTATCATTTTCACTTCATTAATGCCTCACAAAACCTGAGACAGATGCTCAGTTTCTCTGATTCTTTTGCCATCAAAACACTGGGGAATTAGGTATTTTTCCCCTGTGCAGTTTAATATAAGGCCAACAAATACTGAATCTATGCCAGATATTTTGGACTTTACATAAAAGTGTAATGTATTTCCAGTAGATTCTGCACTATTACTTGGGTTTATATTCCATGAGCTGAGAGAGCAGACATTTAGTTTCTGTCTGGAATTCTCACCTCCCTAATGTTATTCCATTTTTGTAATATTTTTATGAGGCACTCTTTTTTTTTTTTTTTTTTTTTCCTGTTTTGCAGATAAGGAAGCAAGCATAGAGAAAAGCTGCGTGCTCGCGTAAGGTCACATATAGCTGTGAAGGGACTTTTTATTACACCTCAGCTGCCTCTCATTTGAACTGTTAATACATTCACTGCCTCTGGGTGACTTTGGTGATTTATATATTTTCTGATTGTTCATGGTCAGAGTATGTCTCTTGGTTTCTAGTTTTAAGAAAAACCAACAGCTTGAAAACAATACTAAAGAAGGAAATTATAGTGCCCTACTGTTAACATTTTGTGAATGACTGCTATGGCCTAATATTGTGCTTGAGCTAATTGGATCTAACCAGATGAGGTTAAAGGAATAACCATAAATTCTGTCAGGAGTAGAATTCCAGAAGCCTTTTGGAAGCATTTAATTACTTTATGAATTGCAATTATCATCTTATGCCACTGGCTCTCTAGCTAGTTTTCAAAACACTTCGCAAAGCCCAACATCAACATTTAAAAAATTACACAATACAGTGCCTGGCACAAAGTTAGTGTTCAGTGATGGTTTGTTTAATGAATGTGTGACAAATAACAAATACTAGTAATTGGTAGTAATAGCACCTAACATTTTTGGATGTTTTCTGTTTGCCAAGCATTGTGCTAAGCTCTTCACTTGCATTATTTCACTTCACTCATTGACTGTTGAACACCTACAGTGTGCTAGGTACCATGCTTGGTGCTGGAGATTGAGTGTTAAAACAAAGATCTTGCTCCCATGGATCATTCTTTTTGGTGGGAGAGACAGGAATAAGCACATAAGCAAAAAACTTAATATACTATTGGTTAGTGATCAATGCTATTGAAAAAAAATAGATACTGATTAGGGAAAGCTTATCTGAGAAGGTGATATTTAAAGCAGACTTATAATGGAAGGAAACAGTGAGCCATCCAAAGTATTTGGGGGAACATTCAAAGTGGAGAGAACAAGTGTAAAAGTGAGCAAGGAAGCCAGGGACTAGGATCATCTAGGATCTTATAGGCTGTAGTGAGGATTTTGAATTTTATTCCAAATATGATGAAAACCCTTGGACATTTTTGGGTAATGGAGTGATATGATCTAGTTTTGGTTTTGAAAGGATACCTTTGGCAGCCTGTGTAGAGAATAGAAGTAGGGGGAGTGGGAAGAAAAGGGCGATAAGAATGGAAGTAGTTATAGTACTCTAACAACCCTCTGAGATAGGTTCCATTATTTCCTCCAGTTTTAGTTTAGAACATTGAGGTCCAGAGATTTTGAGGCTGTTCAGTGCTACAAATCTAGTCTGTTTTATGTAATCTCTGCCATTATATTATACTGCTTGACTTCTCTGAATGAGTTTTAAGCATTTTTGTCATTGTATGTCAATCCAATATAGCTAATATGTATATAGATTTCCAGTGAATATTGTCTTTCTTAATGATATTGTTTTCTTAATATAGCAAGTTGTGAAAGCATATTTTACATAGAATTCGCTAATCTGTTACATTCTTTAATTGTTACTCATAGCAGAATGAATGAAGAACAGGTAGCCATCATTTGTCTGTCAGTGCTGAGAGCTCTCTCTTACCTGTGTGTCTGTATGGATAGTTATGTAGGTAGTACAGGAATATGTATATTTTTTAAGTTTTTATTTTAATTCCAGTATAGGTAACATACAGTATTATATTAGTTTAAGGTATACAATACAGTGAGTCAACAATTCTGTATACAGTATTTGGTGATCATCATGGTAAGTGTATAAGAATATGTATATTCTTAATAAAAGGCACTCAAGGTTAGAATGCTTTTTTATTAGAACAAGTTTCTTCTTTATTTAAGCATAAACTACTCCAAGATTTAGCATCAGTGTAAAACTGATTGATGGAAATAATGAAAATGCAGTGATTGAATTAAAATAGAAAAACCAACACAATTTTTAGGTAATATGCTGTAGCGAAAAGAGCATGGGCTTAGGGTAAGGAAATAATCTTGGAAAAATTTCTTTAATCTTTCTGAGCCTATTTCTCCATCTAAAGTGAAGATAGTATTGTGATAATTAAATGTGATAATGTATCTGCCGTGTCAGCTATATTGCTTTGTACATAAGAGTTAGTACATTTATAGTCTTATTAAAATCAGTTTTGTGGGTTCAGGCAAGATTGTTAAAAAAAAGTTAGCAATTCCTAATTAATAGCCTAAATTCTTATAAAACCTCAGTGTTTTTGCTCATTTCCTTCTGATTTTAAGGCTCATGTCTTAAGGGTATTAAGCCCTACATAAGGGCTGCTAGAGGTGCTAATGGAATTATTTTAGCTTTTAGGAGACAAAATTCAGAGATGCAGGATAGCTGTCTTTAAATCTGTAAAGGGTCGTCCTATGGAACAAGGATTTGTTTTTTATGACTCAGGAGAACAGAACTATCATCAGAGGGTGAAAATTATTTTGGCTTATTGTAATAAGGACAGTTTCAAAAATAGAATGCTCTATCAGTGGGAACTGTTTCCACATAGCTGCATCAGTTTTCCAGAATGTGTCAGGCACTGAAGGTTTTTTACTTAGTTTGAAGATTTTTTCAACTTGAGAATTACTAGGACATAAGCTGCATGCAAGTAGAGATCGTCTTTCTCGGCCGCTGTGGTATCTTCAATGCCTAGTACTGTGCCTCATGTGTTTGTTGAATGACTGAATGAGTCAGTTATTCGTGGAAGTCATTTATGTACTTCACTTGTATTTTTCTTAAGTTTGGTTCTGATTTTGGTTGATGGTTTGAATATTTTTTTGGTTAAAGATGAGGGAAACTATGGGAAATTGCTGCTTGGTAAGAAAACAAAGGAGTTAGGAGAAGATTGCTCAACAGTGACAGTGGCTTTATCGATATATTGGGTCAGGTGATTTGGTGGGAGGTCTGTCCTTTAGATTGTAAGATTTTTAGTAGCATCTCTGACTTGTCAATACTCATCAGATGCCAGTAGCACCCTTCCTCTCATTCGTGACAATGAAAAATGTCTCCAGACATTGCCAAATGTCCCTTGGGGAGCAGATTGTCCCTTGTTGAGAACCACTGAGTTAGTGAATAACCCACTAGAACATACCTGTGCAAAAGACAAATCCAAGGAGCTCCCCTCTGTGTCTAGATGAGATGCTACCTGTTTGTTTACTAAAGCCAGTTAGATCTTCAAAGTTAAAAAGGACAAATCCAATATTTTTATTATAGGAAATTAGAGAAAATAGTGTTTGTCATTTAAGAAAGCTCATTGCAAATTGTTTTAAGATCAGCGATGCACTGGTATCATATTTATGTTGAGGCCTATACATAGCTTTATAATAAAGAACCTGTTTGTGTAATGCTCCTGAGTTTCTACTTTGCTTTGAAACATGAAGTTGGCTCTTTAGTTATAGCCTCTCAGTAAAAAAAGGCTTACTATATTTATTTGAATGTGGTAGAATTGTTTATGCTGTGTTTTTAGCCCCAGGTTGCTTTGACAACCATTATATGTTGCAATACAGGTGTGGAGAGTTCAGAAGTAGTGGTTGATGGAAATGGTGGCTTGTAACAATCAAAGACAAGGACAGCATGAAGAGTGAGTAGAAAAGGTAGCAGCAGCAGAAAGCTGAGCAGCTGATGAAAGATCCTAGAAGCAGGAATACTAACATTTTTTAAAGTTATATATAAATATTTAAAAATCTATGTTTTGACCTTAGTCTAGAAGTATGATCATCTCATGATGGATATAGTTTCATAAGTAATTATGGTACATACCATTCACATTGGAAATAAATTATTTTTAGCCTTTACTGAATTTTTACTTTTTTACTTCTCTTGCTAGTATTTATGTTTATATTTCTTCTTATTTAAATCTTCTGAAAGGCAAGTTCTAATAAATCCTTAGTTGCATTATATTTTAACTTATTGTATTTTCTTGTCACATCACACTTTCTTTACAACATGTTTTACTGAACTATTCATGGTCTTGATTTAATTATAAGCTAGACATTGTTGCATTTTAATGTTCAGCACTTGCATACATATTGTGATGTAGTCATTGCTAAAATACAGTAGTCTCACTAGGCATTATTATAAAGAAAACATCTGTCAGCATTTTCATTATAAGCCCTAATTTATTTTTAAGAAGTTTCTGACTTGTCTGTTTCTAAATTGCTTTGGGTTAAAACCTAGTATAGAAATTGTCAGCTGAAATCCAAGTTTTGTTACAAAGGGAAAAATTGAAGCTAGTGTTTTCAACTACTTTGCATCACGGCATTTAAAACACTCATATTTTTAGTGGATTCAGGTGCTTTTTACTTGATATTTATTTCTCATTAACCTAAGTGAGGAAATGGAAACTGACATCTAGTTAAATGGGTTGTTTCTTTTCTTGTGTTGTGCTATAAAATATTTGAAAGATTTATTTGAAAAGTATTTACTTGAGTAGATACATTAAGTTTTTTTGTTAGAACCACCTTACAACATGAAAGTATCTTTGTAAAGCGCATAAGAAATCAAATCTAGGTTTACTGGGAACAAAGAAACTTGCAAAAGCATCAACTATAATGAGATTCTGAGATAGCTCTATGGTTGTAAAAGTGAATAACTTTTTTGAAAAAATTTTATGTTTATTTATTTATTTTGAGTGAGAGAGAGAGAACACACAAGTGAGCATGAGTAGGGGAGGAGCAGAGAGCGAAAACGAGAATCCTGAGTGGGCTCTGGACTATTGACACAGATCCCTCTGCGGCGCTTGATCTCATGAACTGTGAGATCGTGACCTGAGCCAAAATTAAGAATCAGATGCTTAACTGACTGAGCCATCCAGGTGCCCCAAAAGTGAATAACTTTTTAATGATCAAGAGGTAGGATTCTTATTCTCCTTGTCCCTCCTCAAGTGGTATTATTTTGTAGTCACTAACCTGGTTGATTTCTGCCCCTCCATCTTTTTTAGTGAGGTGTCACATGCTATGAGTATATGTTGCTATGATATCATTCTTTCAAATTGCTTTTAAATACTTGAAAGCCAAAGTTATGACTTATTTGTTATCTGATTTTGAACTTGAGATTTTAGTATCCTCTTAAACTGATCACCTATATAAAAGGTGAACTTTAGTTAATGTAAACTTCATACAAAATGAAAAACATTAAAAAGCTTCTCAAAAATTGGATGAGTTTATTCACTTATAATTTTTCAACAAATATGTATATCTTACCTCCTATGTACTAGATAGTATATGCAGAATATATATTAATGAGCAAAACAGGCACAATCCATGCCCTTTTACATAATCTGGTAAGGGAGTTAGATAATAAGCAAGTAAAGAAATAAAAGTAAAAGAGCACCAATTTATTTCAGTCACATTTTATATTCCAAAGTCTTACCTTTTTGTAAATGATCCTATAATACAGACACCTATATTTAAATATACAAGTTTTTTATGTTCACTGGAACATAAAGATTAAAGCATCATATTACTTAAGTTATTCCTAAACTCTTATTATTTCTACACTAATGAAATCTTTTTGCTTATATATTTTAGTTAGTAACTGCTATGGTCTAGGAAATGGATTTTTGTTTTTCTAGTATTTGACCATGTAAACAGTATTATTTATTCTAATAGCTTTTCAGTAGAATTTCTAGGTAGGTGCTCCTTTCTTTTGTAATGCTTATATTTCTTAATTGTTTCTTATTGCATTGTCTAGAATCACCAGTCGATTTTATTTAAAAAATTTTTTTAAGTTTATTTGTTTGTTTTTGAGAGAGAGAGGGAGAGCGCAAGCAGGGGAGGGACGGAAAGAGAGGGGGAGACACAGAATCCGAAGCAAGTTCCAGTCTCTGACCTGTCATCTCAGAGCACGACGTCAGGCTGGAACTCACTAACCGTGAGATCAGGACATGAGCTGAAGTCGGACGCTTAACCAACTGAGCCACCCAGGTGCCCCACCAGTTGAATTTGAAATAGTAATAGTGGCAGAAGTTACCTTGTCTCACATATGATATTGATGGCAGTATTTCTCCTCTTTCACTATTAGGTATGATATTTGCTATATGTTCCTTTTAACAAAGACATTTCCTTTTATTCTCAGCTTATATAGATTTAATTGACTTAGTAAAAGATTCTGATTATATAATGGCAATTTAGGTAATTTGGACTAACTCTCCTGCTAAAGACAACTAAAGAAGCTGGGTAAAATATGAATCACAAATTCTTAGAAGAATCTGGGAGAGGATAAAAGTGATAGAAATAACCCCATTTCCTCAAAATTACTTTGTTCTAAGGATATTTGTTGATTGTAGCCTAACTAACAGCTTTGAAACTGATTTTTGCTTTCAGATGCTTCACAAGACTCTGGGGTATAAGTAAAACCTGGAGTCTGCCAGGAGTAGTCTGCCCTTACTCCGAGCTGGAACCACAGAATACTGGGCCCTCAGAGTCAAAGAGAACTGATGCTAATTTAGCCAACATCTTCTAGATCAGGGAATTTTAAGTCTAGAACTTGAGTTACAATAGTCTTGGATTTGTAGAGAAGTAAGAGAAGTAAATGAAAGTTATTGTTGGGGAGGATGCTATTATCCAATGCATCAGTTTATTTTTTGAAATAGTTTTTTTTTCAATTGCATTGTCCAACATGCAGCCAAAAATAATCATGCGTAAAAGGACAAAAGACACTATGAATAAGAACTAGCAGATATAACAGAAAATAGAAATAGACTTAGTGTAGATGAGGTATTGGAATTATTAGAGATAGACTATAAACAACTAAGTTTGCTATGTTCAAAGAAATAAATCCAAGAATGAAGATTTAACAAGGACCTGGAAACTAGAAAAAATTAAATCTAGCAGGTTTGAAAAGGAACTAGATAATTCTAAAACTTAAAAAATACTATTTAAAATTTGTTCATTAAGTTTAACATCGACTTAGTCACAACTGAAAAGAGAATTAGTGAACCAGAAGATTGGTTAGAAGAAACAGTCCACAGTGAAATGTAGAATGTGAAAAAGTAGAAAATCTGAAGAAAAGAGTAAGAGACATAGACATTCAGAGGAAAGAACTAGAAATTGAGACTCAGCTTGAATTCCAAATTCCATATTTAGGTGTGTAAAATAAATCTAACTTAGACACATTACTTTTTTTGTGACTCTGGGTTTTATCATCACTTCTAAAATGGGTACTATTATGTTAATGCAATATTTACTTTTCTAGCTTAGTCCATAGAGTGCTCAATTTTTGTTGTTGTTGTTGTAACTCTCCTTTCTAGCATTCAATCGTTTAATAGAAACATTTACTAAATAACAACTGCCAAATCCTAAGGTGGGTGCTAGGAGTGGATACAAGAACACTTTGCTCATGAGAAGCTCAAAGACTACTGTCAAGTCTCATTTTGTAACTGGACAGCTGAAAAACTGATTCCTGGAAATGCCCTGTGCTCAGAAAACTCAGAGTCAAATACTCAGCACTGTGGCAACTATCCACTGTTGTGAATGGCATTCAGGAATATCACGACCTCCTTTTTGAACCTTTCTTAGAAAAGAGCATCACTGATAGATAATCTGAATCTTATCTACAGCTCAGTCAGATTTATAGTATAACCTAAGGATGGGACTTGGAATTCAGGCTAACTCCAGATTTCTAGTTCTTTGTATTGAAACACAGTTGTATTTATGTTACTACTTAGGCTGATTTTACTTCATTCCTTATTGAACTCACTTTGTTTCAGAAGTAGTTGGTTGGATTAAGTTCTGGACAACTCATTTAATTATTCTGTATTTCAGATTCCTGTTATCAAAACCAGAGATAGCACTTTCTTTATATACTCTCAAAGCTTCACTGTGTTTGAAAACTTGAATTAAAGGACATTTGACCCTTAAACAACATGGTTTGAACTGCATGGGTCTGATTATACATGGATTGTTTTTTGATAAAGGCAGTACTGTAAATGTATTTTCGTTTCCTTAAAAATTTTGAAAATCCAATAAAATTTAGTGGTTTCTTTGATTGCCTCTGGCCCAGCTTTGCAAGGACTCTGTGGATTCTTCTGACTTTGTTTCCAGGTTGCTGTTGTAGCTTTTAGGGCTTGCTTCTTGATTGATTGATTGCTTTTGTGCCTCCTGGAAAACGTGAATATACAGAACCTTCTTGGTCACCACAGTGGTGAGCTTTTCAGTAGTACAGAGGAGAAAGGTATACTCAGTCCCCAACTCCTTGCATATCTTTTGAAAGACATTATAGTTGGTCTTACGGAAGTTTTTGAGCATCTTTTTCCTCTGATTGCTGCTTATCAGCAGATAGCACTTGTGGGCTTTGTCCTTTCAATATTTATGCATATATTCTTTATAACTTCAGATCTTGACAGTCAAGGCAACTATTAGAGTGTCCAGGGTACTGGTGTCCTCATGGTTTGCCATGATCTTGTTCATCAACTGCTCTTGCTTGATTTTTAGCTTCTTTTTCTGGTAGGCCATTTCCAAAGACAAAAGTCTTTGTATGACATCATTAGCCTTCTCATTTCCAGGAATGTTCTGGTAGTCTTTGAATAGTGTGGAAGGGGGTGGATCATCATCTTGACTAGGCTAGACTGGTTGCTGGATAGCATGTCTGCAAAGGGTCAGGAGGATGACCTCTCTAGAGGTGAAGGCACCACTGGTCAGAGGGAGACATGAACATCTTCTTAACCCCTCTCACAGCTCAAGGATTGCAGCCTGGGCCACTTTCTGGGTCTGAAGCCACCTCAACACCCGCCACACTGCCTTCAGCATGGTGACTCCTGACCCTGTGGAGCCTGTCCCATGGCCACTGTCCCTTCTGTGATACCAACTGGGTTACACAGGCACTAACTACCGTGCTGGCTCAGGCTCCACCAATCTAGGATTCCAAATGATTTTCTTAGCATTTTCTTTTCTCTAGCTTACTTTATTGTAAACATGCAGTCTATAATATATACGGTATACAAAATATGTGTTAATCAACTGTTCATATTATCAGTAAAACTTCCAGTCAGCCGTAGGCTATTTGTAGTTAAATTTTTAAGAAGTCAAAGTTATTTGTGGATTTTTGTGTGGGGGATTGGTGTCCCTAGTTCCCCCATTGTTCAAGGGTGAAGTATATATACCAAAATCTAAAATAATAGGAACGAGAGTTGAATTTTAGCACTTCATTTTTTGGGGACTAATGGTAAGGATTTTTAAACATTTTTTTAATTGCTTAATTTAATGAACTTAATTAATAGATTTTTGGTGTTAACAAATTTTACATTTATAGGATCATATTCCTTTAATGCAGTGATGGATTAAGTGTACCAGTTTTTAAATGTAGGATTATACTAATTTTTCTTTTTAGTGTATTAATTTCCTTATTGGAAGAACTCTTTCTCAAAATTCCCTGGACAAAATGCCTTTTTTGGGGAGTTAACTTTAAACAGAGCAAAGAATAATTTTATTTAAGTAAAAAATGAGTTTATTCAAGATTAGCAGAGGAATTACAATTCAGGACAAGCAAATTATAGTGAGCCATAGCCAAGTCCAAAGAGGCAATGGAAAGGTCAGCTTTTATTAGGTTTTAAGAGGAAATTGGAGATAGTTGTTTGACCAAAGCTTTATTGGTGAAAAACAAGAGTTTGAGGTAGTGACAGTTTTTCTTTGGCTGCAATCAGTGGTTAGTGTGTTGTTGCTGTGGCAGGGAGGGATCCTCCTTCCTTAAAGGCAGGAGATAAAATTGTTGGTCAAAAACTATACTTCCTTGTTCAAATAATTCTAACTTCCTTCTTCCTGCTGGTTATGTAGTGGTACATGCACAGGAGCTCTCCTTCAGAGCTTCCCAACTCCTTTTATTTTGTTTTATTTTATTATTTGTATTTTATGTGTTTATTTATTTTGAGAGAGAGAGAGAGCATGAGCAGGGAAAAGGCAGAGAGAGAGGGAGAGAATCCCAAGCAGACTCTGCTCTGTCAGCGCACAGCCTGACATGGAGCTCAATCCCACAAACCATGAGATCATGACCTGAGCTGAAACCAAGAGTCAGATGTTTAACTGACTGAACTACCCAGGTGCCCCCAACTCTATTTTATTTTTAAACATTTTTTTAAATTTTTTTTTTCAACGTTTATTTATTTTTGGGACAGAGAGAGACAGAGCATGAACGGGGGAGGGGCAGAGAGAGAGGGAGACACAGAATTGGAAACAGGCTCCAGGCTCTGAGCCATCAGCCCAGAGCCTGACGCGGGGCTCAAACCCACGGACCGCGAGATCGTGACCTGGCTGAAGCCGGACGCTTAACCGACTGCGCCACCCCGGCGCCCCCCCAACTCTATTTTAAATAAGGTTTTCTTTATTTCTTTTCATAGGATTATGAGTTGGTCTTTGTTTTCCATTTTCTTCTGTTATTTATTTATTCAGGTTTTCTACTTCTTCTTGTGTCAATTTTATTAATTTTTAGTTTCTTAGGAAATGATCCATTTCGTGTAGTTTGAAAATTTTATTGGTATGATGTTGTACTTAGTATTCTTTTATAATGTTAAAACATTCCTTCATAGCTGTTAAATCCCTTTTCTTATTTCTAATGTTTTTCTTAATGAGACTTGTCAAAGTGTTATTTTGTTTTACTGGTCTTTTTTGGGGGAAAAAAACTTCTGGTTTTATTGATTGAATTTACAGGTTATTTGTGTTTATTTTATTGAAGTATAATTTATACATAATAAGATGTAAGGATAAGTGAAATTTTGGTGAGTTTTGGATATTGAGTATATCCAAGTATTCAACATCCAAAATTAGATAAAGAGCATTTATCTCCATTACAATGGGAACTTCCCTTGTGCACCTTTGCAGTCATTTTTCCCTCCACATCCTTAGAGACCATCATTTTCTGAATTTTTAAAATCATACATTAGTTTTGTCTTTGCTCAGTATAAAAGTTGTGAAATTTATCAATGTATTAGCAATCTGCTTTTTTTATTGCTGAATAATATTTCATCTTATGAATGTTCCTCAACTTGTTTATTTACTGTCTTGTTGATGGAAAGCTGAATTGTGTCTTCCTCTTTTTTTTGTATGTGGTTATTATGAATGAAGCTGTTATTATAAACATTCCTGTACAAGTCTTTTTCATTTCTTTTGGGTTAATGCCTAGGGATAGGATGACTCAATTGTAGGATAGGTACACATTTAACATCATAAAAATGACCTAAGAGTTCTCCAAAGTGGTTGTATCATTTTATACCCCCATTAGCAGTATGTGAGAATTCCATTTGCTTTACATTCTTGTCAATATTTGGGGCTGTCATTCTTTTTTATTTTAGTCATTCCGTAAAGAGTGTAGTAGTGTCTTATTTTAAATTTCCATTCAATAGACTTTTAAAATATGTCCAAAATACCATTATTACATTGAAAATAATTAGCAAAAGCTCCTTACTATTGTCAAGCAACCAGTCTATATTTATATTTCCTCAGTAGTTTTATGAAGATTTTTAACATTTTGTTCAAGCCTGTACCCAAATAAATGCAATGCACCTGGCTCATATGTCTCTTAGGTCTTTTAAAATCTGTATCAGGTTTCAGCCAGAGAAGTAGACCCATAGGATATATTTAAAAGTTTTTATTTAATATATTTACAAATGGCCCTTGAACCACATAGATTTGAATGGTGTGGGTCCACTTATATGTGGATTTTTTTTTGGCAAATACAGTACAGTATTGAATTTATTTTCTCTCCCTTAAGATTTTAATAAAATTTTTTCTTTAGCTTTACTATAAGAACATAGTATATCAGTATAGAATACATTATACAATACATATGTAATACAATATATTATGTTATTGGTAAGGCTTCTGAACATAGTAAGCTATTAGTTAAATCTGGGGGTAGTCACAAATTATATGTGGAATTTGACTGTGCAGGAGAACAGATCCTTGCCCTTAACCTCCACATTGTCCAAGGGTCAACTGTGTGTATGTGTGTGGATGGATGGATGGATGGATGGATGGAAGGATGGATGGATAGATAGATAGATAGATAGATAGATAGATAGATAGATAGATAGATATCTGTATGAATGTGTGCTAGGTAGGATCTGTTTTTGAATTCTTCATTTTTTTTTTAAAGTTTATTTATTTTTGAGACAGAGAGAGACAGAGCATGAATGGGGGAGGGGCAGAGGGAGAGGGAGACACAGAATCAGAAGCAGGCTCCAGGCTCTGAGCCATCAGCCCAGAGCCCCACGCAGGGCTCGAACTTACTGACCGCGAGATCGGGACCTGAGCTGAAGTCGGACACTTAACCGACTGAGCCACCCAGGTGCCCCTGAATTCTTCATTTTTTATCTGCCTCACACCAATAGTATGTGTTCTTGACTACTGTGGTGTAAAGCTTCTGGATTTATTTTCTTTTTCTTCTTATTTTTCTTTTTCTTTTCCTCTTTCTTTCTTTCTTTCTTTCTTTCTTTCTTTCTTTCTTTCTTTCTT